>NC_091069.1:166198123-166823123 GCF_032405125.1 Capricornis sumatraensis
GAGTCCCTTGGACGGCAAGGAGATCCAACCAGTCCATCCTAAAGGAGATCAGTCCTGGGTGTTCATTGGAAGGACTGATATTAAAGCTGAAACTCCAATACTTTGGCCATCTCATGCGAAGAGTTGACTCATTGGAAAAGACTCTCATGCTGGGAGGGATTGGGGACAGGAGGAGAAGGGGACGACAGAGGATGAGATGGCTGGATGGCATCACTTACTCGATGGACATGAGTCTGAGTAAGCTCCGGGAGATGGTGATGGACAGGGAGGCCTGGTGTGCTGCAATTCATGGGGTCACAAAGAGCTGGATATGACTGAGTGACTGAAATGAACTGAGGGAGTAAATTTTTCCATAGCATATTGCCAAGGTAAGAAACTTTATATCAAATATTGAGAAGTAGGACTACATAAAAATTAAGACTACCTGCAGAGTAAATGAGGGTTTCTCTGGTGGCTCAGTAGTAAAGAATCCACCTGTGATGCAGAAGACGCAGGAGACCAAGGTTCACTCCCTGGGTGGGAAAGATCCCCTGGAAAGGGCATGAGTAAATGAGGGCTTCTCTGGTGGCTCAGTAGTAAAGAATCCACCTAAGAAGACACAGGAGACCAAGGTTCACTCCCTCGGTGGGAAAGATCCCCTGGAAAGGGCATGGCAACCCACTCCAGTATTCTAGCCTGGAAAATTCCATGGACAGAGGAGCCTGGCAGACTACACAGTCCATAGGGCTGCAAAGAGTCGGGCACAACTGAGCGAATGAATACACACATGGTTATAAGGAGAGTATCAGGGGAATCCTCAGTTTATATCCAAAGTCAAATCATACAGCTTTCTAGCTTTTCCATAGCCATATCTTTTCAATTTATAGCATGTTGTTTACAACACTGATTACTAATTTTCCTTACAGCATTTCTGGGCTTAATATGAGAAGAGAGGGAGAAAACATATAGCAAAAGGAACACTTTTTCCTCTTCTACTTAATCATACAATTTGGAATGGAAGTATCTGCATGATGATAAAGTTGTATTTAATTTGTGCCCCAAAGTGTTTTATTCTGTTGGAATTTTAACTGGATTTGCATTGATTCTACAGATTGCATTGGTAAGAACCAATATTGTTAACAACACTGAATTTTTGAATCCATGAACATGGTTTATCTCTCTTTTTATTTAGTTCATCTTTAACTTCTTTCAGTAGCATTTTGTGAATTTTCAATGTACAAGTCATATATGCGTCTATATGTATACATCCTTTCTATCTATCTACCTATTTAGGAGTTCATTTTATACCTAAATATAACTGATTTTATGCTATTATCAATGGTATTTTATATTTTCTCCTCTAAACCTTAATGTTAATCATTTTTAAAATGGGAGTAATAATGTAGAATCTACCTCAAAAGGATTGTGAGGAGAATATATAGAACAGAGTAATAGTCAATAAATGTGAGCTAATGTTATTACTCATAAAGCTTTTCCCTATTTCTGTATATACACATACTATTCATGATTCAAAATCCAGTTAAAATGCACCTCGATAAGAAGTCTTTCCTCTACATCCAAGCTAACAGTGTGCTTTCTTAAATAAGTCGTTAATAAATATTTCCCAAAAACAAAGAAACATAATCAAGCATTACTAAGAAAAGGTTTTCACAAGTTCATGAATCTACTTAAACCTACTGCCATCATTGCGTTAAATCCCTTGCTTACACAAAGATACATACGCTTGCAACATTTTCTTATCTAACAATCTAGTTTCTTTTATCAAAAAGAAAAATGAGGTTAGTATGACATGACTTGCTCTTGGCAAAATAATGATATGGGTGTTAATAATCACCTTGGTTTGTACATGATCACAAATAATCTATTCATGTTTAGAATAGATTTCAGAATTTTGCTGGAGATAAAATTAACTCTGTAGATTACAGAATTCATCTTTATTTTATTTTTAAGACTTTATACATTTGCTTATATCCAGTATTTTATACTTTCCGACTCTCTAAATGTGATCATATCTAGAAGTTATGAATTTTCACTGGAAAAAAAACACTGGTTTTCCATTAGAAAAAAACTAGTTCAGGTGTCACAGGTTCGGATTCCAGGTGCTTTGATGGACCACTATGTAGCTTGAAAAATAGTATTTAGTTTCAGTTAACACATCTATGCTGCTGCTGCTGCTAAGTCACTTCAGTAGTATCCAACTCTGTGTGACCCCATAGAGGCAGCCCACCAGATTCCTCCGTCCCTGGGATTCTCCAGGCAAGAATACTGGAGTGGGTTGCCATTTCCTTCTCCCAATGCATGCATGCATGCTAAGTCACTTCAGTCGTGCCCAACTCTGTGCAACCCTATGCACAGCAGCCACCAGGCTCCTCTGTCCACAGGATTCTCTAGGCAAGAATACTGGAGTGGGTTGCCATTTCCTTCTCCATAACATATCTATACATGGAGATAATAGCATCTTCTTGGGTATGCTGCTGCTGCCGCTGCTGCTGCTAAGTCACTTCAGTCGTGTCCGACTCTGTGCAACCCCATAGACGGCAGCCCACCAGGCTCCCCTGTCCCTGGGATTCTCAAGGCAAGAACACTGGAGTGGATTGCCATTTCCTTCTCCAGTGCATGTAAGTGAAAAGTGAAAGGGAAGTCGCTCAGTCACGTCTGACCCTCAGTGACCCCACAGACTGCAGCCTTCCAGGCTCCTCGCAAGAGTACTGGAGTGGGGTGCCATTGCCCTCTTGGATATAGTGAATATTAAATAAGAGTAAGTATTCAAAATTCTTTAGTTTTTCTTTTTTCCTCACCTATGAAATGGGAATATTCATCCCTCCTTACTACTCAAGATCACCATCAGGACCCAGTGAAATATATACATTGACAGTGCTTTGCAAAACACACATTATATAAATGGACAGGATTTTTTTTCCAAAAATATAATTATTATCATTCCAGAAAAAAATGCCATACTCTGAGAATTTGACTTTAAATTTACCTAAGTGGCCTCTTACTAACCAGCTCAATCATTGATTTCCATTGCCTTCTTTCAATCTGAATGCCATTCCTCTCAGCAGAGAAAAATACAAGCAAAATAAATGTTTGTTGTCTCTTCCTCCTTTGTATCACCTCCTAACATTTATATCATATTCTTCCAAGTGATGGCTTTATGCATTTGGTAGGTATGACTTTTCATACCCCTTCTCAAAGTTTATTTTTCTAAGAGACTAAATTAGGGACTTTCTTGGCAGTCCAGTGGTTTAGACCTTGCCTTCCAATGCAGGGGATTCAGGTTCAATCTCTGGTCAAGTAGCTAAAATCCCACATGCCTCAAGGCCAAAAAACTAAAAACACCAAATAGAAGCAATATTGTAACAGATTTCAATAAAGACTTTAAAAAAGCGGTCCACATTAAAAAAAAATCTTTAAAAAATTTTAGAGAGATTAAATTAGAATTATGGAAAAGAAAGTTGAAAATTTTTGAAGTTAACTGTCACAGATAACAGAAATAATTTCACTGAGGTATTCTAAAATATCAATAACTAAGTATTGTAAACAATAAGTGTCAATTACATTATGGTGAAATATTTTAATGTAGCTATATTGAGCATAAACTGGATTGTCTTTCAGGCCATAGACATTAGTCTTTTCTACCAGTGACCACACAAAAACTAAATAATACGCACTCTGCCACAAAAAGACAATATAAAAATATATATTCCCATCTCTATTAATTGACCAGAAAATATTTTGTCACCCTGAACCTAGACTGACCATAGTACAGAATCTGTCATTAAGTGTTCAGTTCACACACATACACTCCAAACTGGTCCAACAAGTTCTATTATGCCAGTTACCAGCATTGCCAGCCCCTTTGCCCTTCACTGCCTGGAGAACGTCCATCAGAAACAGGGAAGCAGAGCAAGCTGCCACAATGCACCATTGATGCTTGAGCAAGGCTGCCCAAGCAGCTGCAACAACAGGGCAACTCTTCAAAGTGTCAGCATTGAAACTTAGAATTCTCCTTCCCATACAACTATCAATGAAAACCTTTATAAGCTACAATCAATTACAAAATAAATCTCTGAGACAAATCATGTTCTTTTTCATTTCCCCTCTCCTCTTTCTCCTTTCAACACTAAATGTCCTTGGTTTAAAAAAAAAAATCAAGGAGAAATTCCCTCCTTTCCTCCTCGATCTCTGTCTGCCTCTCTTATGTTCTAAAAATTTTCTCAAGGAGGTTTAAGGATTTGTGCTAAACACTTTTGTTTACAAGACATGTCCTGGGTTTTTTGTTTGTTTGTTTGTTGTTGGGTTTTGTAGTTGGAGTTTCTCATTTAAAAACTTCAAAAGGCACTTGAAATTTTGAGCACACTCATTCCGGAATTTTTGGCAAAGCATGTTTTTGATTATTGAAAGATAATCTAAATTCTGAAGTGCAAGCACTGAATCACATAACCTCCATATTTTTGTAAACCACAACAAAAGTGGTTTTACGTTAACTATAGATGAATAAGTAATGAGTCAGTGAACAGTTAAAAGCATTCCATGAGAATGCATGAACTAGCCATGTGAACTTCTTGATAGAAAAATCCTAAGTGTTTAGACATTACTTAGAATGAGGGAAAGCTACTCTTTAATAAATGCAGTATGTTTAATCTGTCTTATGTGACTAAACCTACCATATCAAATGAAAATATACTTTTGTTTTTCTCTATATCTCCTTAGCCACAAGTAGTTAATGACTTATTTTTATATGAAACACATACTTGAAACCTGATAATTGTAAACAACCACTTTTAGCTTTAACTCCATATCTTTTACCAGGTAAACAACATGAGTTCCTAATAGAAAAAAGTGGGAACTCCTCTAAATAATATTTATTCTCAAGAGATAGAATGTCCAAACTTCAGCATTGCCAAGGTGTAAACCATTTAATTCTTCTAGATAACTAAAACATGCACACTTAATTGAGTCTTCTGTCTGAAAAATAAAAATCAAAAATATTTATATTCATAATTTGCTATAATTTTAAAATTATAGCAATAATTTCTCATCATTTTCAAAGTAATGCATCTACATAGTTTACTAAATAGTAACACAATGTTTCTTAAAAAACACAAAAAACAGCAGCCCATATCTCAACCTTTGAGACCTCTGTCAAAATTCTTTCTAGTGTTTACCTGTTTATCTCTAAATAATAAGCTTATACTGTTATTTTTTATTTGTAAACTGTAAAGACATTATTAATTTCTTACCACGGAAGATAAAGCCTTAGCTCTCTTATACCACCCACTTTCCTTTCATTTTCCCAGTATTTAGCCAACTGGTACATTTTTAATACATTTCCTTCCTTGAGTAAAAAGTTTTCTTTCCTACAATTCATATTGCCCATTTTTTCACCAATCCCAAGTTTTGCAAGAGAAATATAAAATCTCTCTGAATATATCTCACTCTTCAACGTGAAGCATTCTGCTTATTCCAAATCTTCCTTCTGAACACATCCCTTTCTAGAGTTTTCTACCTTCCTGGCTCAATTAAGGACAGATTATTCTTAAGAACAATGCACAGTTGTTATCCAGGAACTTCTCTTCACCTTTCTCATCTCATTCTCATCACTTATTTCCTGAATCCTCTCCTTCTTCTCTCTCCCCAGTTTTTGTTCATTTGGATACAGCATAGCCACCAAAAGATTCCTGAGAAAGTAACCTTGGAAGGTAAATTTTGAAGATCATGCACCTAAAAATGTCTTTCTTTCTACCTTCACACCTGATTAACAGTTTGACTAAGTATAGAATTCCAAATTTAAAGTAATTTGGCCTCAGAACTTAAAAGCCACATCTTCTAGCTTTGAATGTTACCATTAAGAAATCAGATACCATCCTGATTCTTGAACCAATGTGTCCATAGGGTTTATATTTTCTCTCTAAAAGTGTCTATCATCATCTATAAACCACTGGTAGTTTGAAATTTTCCAGTTATATATCTTGGTATAGATCTACTTCACATTTTTTCCAGTTTTATGAAGAAATAATTGACATCACAGTATAAGTTTAAGGCATACAGAGTGATGGTTTGATTTACATATACTGTGAAATGATTATGGCAATAGGCTTACCTAACATTCATCATCTCACATATGATAAAATGATAAAAAGAAAAAAAAAATTTTCTCCTTTACACTTTTTATGGGCACCCAGTAAATCCTTTCAAAGTAGAGATGCTTGTTGTTCAGTTTGAAAAAAAAAATTCTGATATAATCTCATGCTAATCTCTTCCCTATCACTTTCTCTGCTTTCCCCCATCTTCTGAAACTGTTATTAATCAGAGTTTTGTTTGTGAGACATTCTGATTTTATCTGCTCTCCTGTTATCCATTTGACTTTCTGCTCTGAAAATTTCAATCCTGTTAAAGTTATTACAGCTGAGTGCTTATTCTCTGATTATTCATTTCTTATACTATTCTGTCATGTTTCAAGGAAGTACTATCTTCTATCTATCTGAGTATATTAATTATATTTTTACTTCAGCCATTGTCTTCCAGAGGAAGTACTGCCTCCGATTCTTAAGCCAGTTCTGGAGCGTGAACTGGCTTGCATTTTCCTTGGCATAATACTCTCCAGGCACTTGTTTTTAGCTTTCTCCACTCTACTAATTCCTTCATCTACTTTCAGTTCAGTTCAGTTCAGTCACTCAGTCGTGTCCGACTCTTTGCGACCCTATGAACTGCAGCACACCAGGCCTCCCTCTCCATCACCAACTCCCAAAGCTTACTCAAACTCATGTCCATCGAGTCGGTGTTGCCATCCAGCCATCTCATCCCCTTCTTCTCCTGCCCCTAATCCCTCCCAGCATCAGAGTCTTTTCCAATGAGTCAACTCTTCGCATGAGGTGGCCTAAGTACTGGAGTTTCAGCTTTAGCATCATTCCTTCCAAAGAAATCCCAGGACTGACCTTCTTTAGAATGGACTGGTTGAATCTCCTTGCAGTCCAAGGGACTCTCAGGAGTCTTTTCCAACACCACAGTTCAAAAGCATCCATTCTTTGGCGCTCAGCTTTCTTCACAGTCCAACTCTCACATCCATACATGACTACTGGAAAAACCATAGCCTTGACTAGACGGACCTTTGTTGGCAAAGTAATGTCTCTGCTTTTGAATATGCTATCTAGGTTGGTCATAACTTTCCTTCCAAGGAGTAAGCGTCTTTTAATTTCATGGCTGCAGTCAAAATCTGCAGTGATTTTGAAGCCCAAAAACATACTGTTTCCACTGTTACCCCATCCATTTGCCATGAAGTGATGGGACCAGATGCCATGATCTTCATTTTCTGAATGTTGAGCTTTAGGCCAACTTTTTCACTCTCCTTTTTCATCCAGAGGCTTTTTAGTTCCTCTTCACTTTCTGCCATAAGGGTGGCGTCATCTGCATATCTGAGGTTACTGATATTTCTCCCAGCAATCTTGATTCCAGCTTGTGCTTCTTCCAGCCCAGCATCTCTCATGATGTACTCTGCATATAAGTTAAATAAGCAGGATGACAATATACAGCCTTGATGTACTCCTTTTCCTATTTGGAACCAGTCTGTTGTTCTCTGTCCATACCAAGACATAAAAAAATAAAATCTTGCCATTTGTGACAACATAGATAAATCTAAAAGGTATTATGCTAAGTGAAATAAATCTGAAAATGAGAAATATTGTATGATTTCACTCATATGTGGAATTTGAAAGAAAAACTAAACAAGTGAACAAACATAACAAAACAGAAACAGTCACAAATACAGAGATCGCTAAACAGGTTGTTGCCAGGGAGGGAGGAATGGAGGAAAGATATTAAAAGGTACAGACTTTCAGTTACAAAATAAATGAGCCACGGGAAAGAAATATACAACATGAGGAATATAGTAAATAATAATGTAATAGTTTACAGTAGTGACAGATGGTAGCTAGACTAATCATAGTGATCATTTTGTAATGTATAGAAATATCAAATCACTATGTTGTGTAGTAGCAATGTTGTAGGTTGATTATACTTCCAAAAAACAAAAAGAAAAAAATTAAGACAAATAATCTCATAGAAAAAGAAATCAGATCTGTAATCACTAGAAGCAGGGGGTGGAAGGGAAGGGAATTGGAAGAAGGTGATCAAAAGATAAAATATAAATAAGTACTAGGGATGTAATATACAACATGATCAAGATAAATAATACTGCTTTATGTTATATATGAAACTAAGAGTAAATCCTGAGGTCTCATCACATGGAAAAAATTTTTTTCTTTTTCTTTTATTTTACATCGATATGAATGATGAATATTTACCAAAGTTACTATATCAGTCATTTCATGGTGTATGTAAGTCAAATCATCATGCTACACACCTTAAATGTATGCAATGCTGTATGTCAATTATATCTCAATAAAACTGGGAAAAAATAAAATAAATGTAATTTTTTAAGAAACCAAGGAGCAGGCCCAAGGGATATGAGTCAAAACAGAGCACTGTGAACATATTCAAACTGAGACTATCTTTTCTATTTCTGTAAAGGTCCTTAGCAAAAGATTCTAAATATCAGGTTGAATAACAGGAATTTCCTCTGAAAAAAAGAAATTATCTTGAATCCCATCAGCTTAAAAATATCTTGTATAACAAAAAGGTATAATGTGTAGATTCTCACTAGGGAGAAGTCTGAATACCAAGGATATCATATTTCAGAATAAAGATGGGTATTTTCTGGGATGCTATCTAGTTTTTATAAATTCCACTGCTGTCCTCACCTAAAATGACTATGGAAATGGTGTAGCTAAAGAAAAAAAAAGGGATGAAATTTAAATCAACAAACTAAGAAATAAAAGTATAGGCTATACATGTTAACAAATGTTGACATATGGAAGAGCAAAGAAAAATATGTGAAGACACACTCCTGGGCAAAAGGCTGAGAACAGCTGAAATTGATAGGATATATGATGATTGAAGGGCTTCCCAGGTGGCTCAGTGGGTAAAGAACCCGCCTGCACTGCAGGAGTTGCAGGAGACATGGGTTCAATCCCTGGGTTGGGAAGATCTTCTGGAGGAGGACATGGCAACCCACTCCAGTATTCTTGCCTGGAGAATCACAGGGACAGAGGAACCTGGCAAGCTGCAGACCATGGGGTCGCAAAGAGCCGAACATGACTGAAGTGACTGAGCACACCCACACACACAATGATTGAAACAAGAGCACAGCAAAGACAGAGTAGAGGAGAGATTTTAATATAACTAGTGGGTAGAAAAATGCAAAATGTTCCTTGGAAGGAAAGCTATGACAAACCTAGACAGCACATTAAAAAGCAGAGACATCACTTAGCTGACAAAGATCTGTATAGTCAAAGCTATGGTCTTACCAGGAGTCATCAATGGATGTGAGAATTGGCCCATAAAGAAGGCTGAGCACCAAAGAATTGATGCTTTTGAACTGCGGTGTTGGAAAAGACTCTTGAGAGTTCCTTGGACAGCACAGAGATCAAACCAGTCAATTCTAAAGGAAATCAACCCTGAATATTCATTGGAAGGACTGATGCTGAAGCTCCAATACTGTGGTCACCTGATATAAAAGAGCTAACTCATTGGAAAAGACCCCAGTGCTGGCAAAGATTGAAGGCAAAAGAAGAAGGGGACAACAGAGGATGAGATGGTTCGGGGAAACACTGACTCAACAGACATGAATTTGAGCAAACTCTGGGAGACAGCAGAAGACAGAGGAGCCTGCCATGCTGCAATACTTGGAGCTGCAAAGAGTCAGACACAGCTAAATAACTGAACAACAACAAGGAAAATGTATGTTGTATAAACTGAAGTAATCCCAATGATATAAAGAGTCATGAAGCAGAAAGACAAGATTTCTTCTATTCAAAGGTTTTATGACCAGTAAGGATGGACTACAATATGAAAATGAAATAGACCTAATTCCACAATAGGCATAGAAAGTGACCAACAGTGATACCTCTATTGTTTAAGACACAAAGTGGTACTTAATAAACTTCAGATTATACCATTTAAAAATTGTTTCTCAACTTTGGAAAATGTCTTACATTCCCCTTGGCTACCTATTTGCTTTAGCTTTTAATGTTATGGAAGTGTCATGCAAGCCATCTATAGAAGGTAAATAACAACACTTCTATGAATAGTAGTAATTAAAAAGAACCCATTGACGGCACATTCATTCCAATGCCACCAGCACTGAGTCAACCATTATATTGTGTGTATGCTAAATCACTTCAGTCATATCCACCTCTTTGCAACCCTATGGTCTGTAGCCCGTCAGACTGCTCTGTCCATGGGATTCTCTAGGTAGGACTACTTGAGTGGGCTGACATGCCCTCCTCCAGGCGATCTTCCTAACCCAGGGAAAGAACCCACATCTCCTGCAGCTTCTGCACTGCTGGAGGATTCTTTACCACTGAGCCACTAACATCCAAACCCTGGAGGACACTATCAGCATTGCTGGTAACATCTCTGGTCCTAGAGTTTGGGTCTTTTTTCTATGAAGAGCACATTCTTACACAGGACAACAGGATGTGAAATGATATGAAAATGTGTGTGTCAGCACTTAGAAGATTCTCCTCCTAAAAGCAGTTTCTAAATGTGGAATCCTTAATAAAGACCTGTAACCTACTGGTCAGCAGAAGCATTTAGGAATTAAAAGGCATACAGTACAATGCTTATCCTTATTCCCATTTAGCTACCAGGGTTTTTTTGCTCAAGATTTCTTTTTTCTTTTCCTTGTTCTCTATTTACAATTGTGAGAGAACTCTGTAGAGAAACATCTTGACTAGATCCAGGAGATGGGGAAGGACAAGGAAGCCTGGCATGCTGCAGTCCACAGGGTTGCAAAGAGTCGGACATGATTTTGCCACTGAACAACAACAAATGCGGAAAAGCATCTTGACTGGATCTAGGCTCAGTGTGGGTAGATGCCATGTAAGCACCACACACACCTCCACCAATACACCTGAAACTCTCCACGTTTCAATCCTTCTGACAGTCTTCAGCTGAGACTGCATCTAACTTACGTTTCACCTACAATTTCAGGTCTCAGCAGTTCCTGGGAATAAATGAGTTATAGTTATACTTCCTCTTCTCATAAATCTGAAAGAAAGAGTAGGGTGGGGTGGGCTTAGGAAATGGACAGTTTCACTGCCAACCCAAACATAATATTCCAATAGCTGGCTGTTGTGATCTAGAAGATTATTTTTTTTTAATATCGGTGTATGTAAGCCCTTCAGCAAATAAACTCAGAGGATGAGAAGGAGGAGGTGGGGAGAGGAAATGATACTGATGATGACAATGACGGCTAATGTTTTCAGTACCTGTGCCAGGCATTGTTCTAGGTGCTCTGCACTCTGCATGTATCATCTCATTTAATCCTCACACATTCAAAAAAATTCCGTGTCAGGTAAAATCATTTTTATCTTCATTTTTTAAACAGGACACAGAAAAACAGGGGGAAAGTTGTTTTTAAGATATTCATTCCTTTAAAGTTAAAACGTAAAATTTACACTGATTGACCAATCTTTTATGTAAGATCAAAGGCTGTCATCGACTCTTGATCTGCTAAGTCACATTATTCTCGTTACTCAGACTGTTCCACAATGTAGCATTTATGTAATGTCAGTGAGAGTTTAAAGATTTTGGTTTATTTAATGGCAGTGAGTGCTTAAAGAGACTTGCAAAGCAAGTTGAATGCAGGACCCTTCCAAATTTTTACATTCATCTGCTATCCTTGCCTTAGGAGATCTTTCACTGTTGTCTACCCACACTAATTTGTTGTAGTGATTCACCTTTAAAAAGTCTTTCCAAACCAGGCAACTTAAATTTCATAATACCAATAGACATTTATACTTTTTTTACTCATACTTCACCAGTTTGCATAATTAAATTACAATTGCACATTCAATTGGCACAAACAAATTTAAAAACAAACACAAACGACTCTAAGTAAGCATAACAGCAAGTAAACAGGGAGACAGAAATACACCGTATTTCAGAGTTTCCTAACAGCCTAAAGTAGGGATTGGCCAGGAGGGTTTCTACTATATTCATACCTTCCCTAATCACAAAGAATACTATTTAATAAGTATATTAGGTTTCTGGCAGAATGGATTTACAATTGAAAAATATAATCACATTTTATAGGGGGTTTACAATAATACCAAAATTCTATACAAGGAAGTTAATACATTCCTTCTTATGTTTCTTAAACAGAAATACTGGGAGACTACTTCAATGATAAAAACTAAAGTCATAAAATTCTATCCTAAGCTCAACAAAGTATAACAAAACCTGTTCCCTACGTGTGTGAGTATGTACATATAAACTCATACACATAAAAACATATAATTAATAAATGAAGAAACTCAGACTTTAAGAAAGAAAGTCCCTACCGGAGGAAACCATCACCTTATGTGGTAAAAGCTCTAAATTTAAAGTTCAGGTTCAACCTGTTATTCCTTATTTGATGTGGAATAATTCACTTCTCCTCTCTGAATTATACTTTCCTTATTTAAAAAAGGAGACAACAATACTTGCTCTCTCCATCTCAAGAACTATGGTCAGAATTACATAAAATAAAATATATGAGAACACTTTACAAACTATCAGTCATCATACATATATAATATACTATTACTAGAAATCCTACCTTGTACTTTGAACATAGAGTCAGGGAGGTCATTTCACAAATGATGGGGCTGAGAGCCCAAAGCCCAAATTACCTTCCTCCTTAAAGTGGCATGGATGACAGAGCACAGGTGGAGAATACTCGATTAACCTGGAAAGGATATCACCAGTCATGAGAGTGGGAATTAGTTGGAGATTCAAGAAAGCCAAAATGCCCAGAATGAACTGATGTTGCAGTGCAGACTGTGAACAGAGATAAAATGTTAAAGGCTGAGCAGTTTCATATAATAAGTTCTGGCAGTAATTTTAGTGAAAATATGAGGAGAGATAGAAAGATCAAACCCCCAAAAAGTTCAGCTATACAAAACACATATTATTATTTCATCTTATAGAACAAAATGTTGAAGCCTTTTAAAACTAAAGAAAATTGCAAATTTGAGATAATTCTCTTATTTATGTGATTCCTTTCTACAGGCTGGAGAAATTAACCATAGGTTAGGAAGTTGAGAAAACAATAGGATACACGTCAGTAAAGTTCAAGTACTTTAATTGGATTGATTTGGGTACAGTTTGCCTTCCTTTTTCTCTAGCCATTAATCCAGCAGGGGAAAGTGATCTAACACAACACCATGGCACGAAGGGACAGACCCTGAGAGCCTGTCTCTATGATGACTGTTCTTGAGCATCCAGGCCGCCTATTGAAACTAACAATGCCTGCCTCTGCTGCCGAAGAGGATCATCCAAACTCCGAAAATGAAACACATCACACAAAGGGATGAAAGAATTCTTATTCCACAGGGTTTAGCTTGCAGCTGGTCATGCATGCCAGAGGGATGTGCCATGAGGATGAGAAAGAAGCTTCTAAAGAGAATAGCTGGGGCAGTCAGTCGGACATTTTGAAATACTTAGGGAATTATTCTTTTTAAACTAAGGCAAATAACTAGACTTCTTTACAGCGGAACTTAGAAGAGACCAGGTTTTTTAATCACTAAAATTCACCCAGGTGTGAATATTCTTGCCATTAAAAGAAACCAATAAATTCTAATTGATTATATGTTCTTGCGGTTCCCCATTTATAGTAAGAGATCATTTTATAGAATTGATTTTTTTTTTTCTTCAGGGCTGGTACTCAAAATCACTTGGGCATTTAAAACTGTATCTAGGGATAAGTGTTGTGTTTTTCAGAAACTGATGCAAGTAACTAAATAATATGCTTATTATACACAATAAAACACTGATTAGGACCATAGACTCTGAGACTAGATCAGAGTTGAAACTGATTTGACTTTCAATGCATGGTGTTGGGTCCAAGGTGCTCTAATGGCCTGGAATAGTTTCATGGAGTAAGTCTGCCCCACAAAAGATGTACCAAACACAGTTAAGAGTTATTAAAAAAAAAAAAAAAAAAACCTTCCCTGCAGTCACCATTGCTCCTGGCTCCTCAACTGGCCTCAGCAAGGCATAATGCAGTTTTGAGTTGCCCTGGACATCACTGTACAAAGTAGTGCCAAAAGCAGCACCTAGAATTTTGTAGAGACACGCCACAGTGAGGCATCAGCATTCACGGATACACTCACTCCGACCAGTCAGAAACACAAACACTTGCCCACGTTCCTTAGCTCTTTTCGACTCCTCTTCCAAAACAGATCATCTTCCTCTATCTCCTGGATGAAAGGTAAAAACTCCTTTCACTGCACATAACAGAATACACATTAGATTTAACAACCTCTTTTTACCTATTATACCACTGATTCCAAATAACTTGCTATAACTAGATATGTAGCTTTATGGAAGTTGTTTAATCTAATTCAGCCTTAGATTCTTCATTGATAATATGTACATAATATCTGCCTTATGAAACTATTGTGAAGAGGGAGATAATATTTACCTCATAGTTCAGTTACCAGCACAAAGAGTGACTCAATAAATGGTAGTCACTGTGTGTGTCTTTCTCTATAACAGGAGTAACACATAGTTTACAGAAGAAACTAAAATGAGAAATGGAATGCAAAATTAAAAATATCCCCCTACCTTGTCAGGATGCTATTGTTGATTCAAGCATTGTATCATTCTTTTCAGGTTAGATCACACTTTATAAGAAGCATTACTTCCTTACAGGATTGAATGAATAGAAGTCTCTGGGAGAAAAATTCTCTTTCCACATTTTCAATCCATTAGTTCTAATTAATGTCCTCCAGACCACTGTAAACAAGTTCTTGTTATAAGTGTTTTAACTTTTCAAATAGCTATGATTATATTTAATACATAAATGTTTGGCATTGGAGGGTTTCCATAATTGTTCTAATGTTTCTTGTTCCCAGTTTCAACACTCTCAGTAGCTCTTCTAACTTCTCTCAAAACGAGAAGACAGTTTGGCTGAAAATTGATACTACAAAAGAAACTTTGAAATATTTTTGAGAAAAATCAATTCTTACTCTCAGTTCTTCTGCAGGTACTATCCCACACAACTGCACAAAATGAATTTCTGAGTCCAACACCAACATACTCTCAAGACTAAAGGAAGCAATCTTTCAGAAAAACCTAAAAACTAACAAGGAAAGAGAAATATATACACACATAGATATAGTCTCCAAAGAAAAGAGATTATAATGAGGGAAAATGTATGTAAAGAGAGACAATGATATTTAGAGTAAATGGAATATTACTACATAAAAAAACAAGACCCACAATTGATTTCCTTTAAGAATTATAAAAATTTCAAATTCAAGCTTTACTCTAGTAAAAATAATTTAAATCCCTACCATTAATTACTTCTTTGCATTGTGAATTTTTGCTCTCAAATCTTTATACTAAAATCCTGAATTTAGGTATCAAAGAAGACAGAAGAACATAATATTTCATCCTAAAGGATTCGATCAACCATTTTGAAAACCTAAGTCATCACTTTTTCACCACTCCTTTTAGCAGCACCCATTCAAACAATCACCAGAGCCTGTCAATGTTCTTTCTACTCCCACTGTACTATCTAGAATCCTAAGTAATGTAAGTATTTTCATCCTCTAATCTCTGTCATCCATCTTTATGCTTCCAGAATTACCTTCCATAAAAATAAAGGCTCAAGGAATTTCCCTTACCTCCTTAAAAACCTTGGGTGGTTTACCTAATAAAGTCCAAACTCTAGCATAACATTCAGTCTTTCACAGTATAGCATTAAACTACAACTCATGGTAATTATACTGAATGTAAAAGATATTCAGTAACAGCTTGCTATGTTCCAGACTCCATAGCAGGGGGTTGGTAGTCGGAATAAACATGAACCAGACACAGTCCCCATTTTCAAAGAAGCCAGTGCAATGAAAAGTCAGATAAGTGACCTAAATATTGTAATGCAATGAAGTGAGTACAACAAAGGTAACTAACACTAGGGTGCTAACAAAATTAGATAATGCCCAAACTCAGTGAGGAGAAAAGTGAAAGTCATATCTTGGTCCTCTGCTTCTGAAAATGATGGAAGCAACACAGGAGTTAACTTCTTGCATTAAACAACTAAAAACTGGACAAAATACTTCATAGACATTGGACAACAGGCAGCACATGACAAGGTCAGCCCCATAATCACTATAACTTACTGTCTAGACAGAGTTACCAGATCACATCTCAGAGGGGAAGAAATCAAATAGACCCTGTGTTGCCCAGGGCTACACTGCTAATAAGGAGTAAATTTGGGCTTCGATAGCAGTCTTTCTGATTCCAAAGTCCAAGAAGTTTTTACTTTTACTTCTCTACCACCTTTAAATCATTGCTTAGACTGTCCACCTAGGCTAGAAATCAGCTCACTCCTACCCCACCATATTCTCTCGCCCTACAGAAATTATGTTTCAAGGTTTTAGTTTAAACATCACTTCATCCAAGAGAACTCCCCTAATTCCATTGCCCCCAGCCATAAAAAGAAAAAAATCAGTATTACCATCCTCTATAATACTGTATTTTTTGTTCATTAATACTTCATTTTTATTGTTTTGCAGCATTAATTTTATTCTGCTTTATCTAATAATTAATTTAAACCAATGTTTATCAGGGCTTCCCTGATAGCTCAGCTGATAAAGAATCTGCCTACAATGCAGAAGACCCGGGTTTGATTCTTGGGTTGGGAAGATCCACTGGAGAAGGGATAGGCTACCAATTCCAGTATTCCTGGGCTCCCTTGTGGCTCAGTGGGTAAAGAAATGTTTATTGAGAGCTTAATATATTATTGGTCTATACAATGTACATGAACCCCATCACTTAATCCTTGGGACAGTCCTATATAGTAGGTTCTATTTTCAGCTTCATTTTGTAGATAAGAAAACTGAAACACAGATAGGCTAAATAACTCACTTAAAGTTACGCACTATTTCAAATCCTGAAAGATGATGCTGTGAAAGTGCTGCACTCAATATCCCATCAAATTTGGAAAACTCAGCAGTGGCCACAGGACTGGAAAAGATCAGTTTTCACTCCAATCCCAAAGAAAGGCAATGCCAAAGAATGCTCAAAATACCACACAATTGCACTCATCTCACTCTAGGAAAATAATGCTCAAAATTCTCCAAGCCAGGCTTCAACAATATGTGAAATGTGAACTTCCAGATATTCAAGCTGGATTTAGAAAAGGCAGAGGAACTAGAGATAAAACTGCCAACATCTGCTGGATCATCAAAAAAGCAATAGAGTTCCAGAAAAACATCTGCTTTATTGACTATGACAAAGCCTTTGACTCGGTGGACCACAACAACTCTGGAAAATTCTTCAAAAGATGGGAATATCAGACCACCTTACCTGCCTCTTGAGAAATCTGTATTCAGGTCAGGAAGCAACAGTTAGAGCTGGACGTGGAACAATACACTAGTTCCAAATAGGAAAAGGAGTACATCAAAGCTGTATTTTGTCACCCTGCTTATTTAACTTATATGCAGAGTACATCATGAGAAATGCTGGGCTGGAGGAAGCACAAGCTGAAATCAAGATTGCCAGGAGAAACATCAAAAACCTCAGATATGCAGATAACATCACCCTTATGGCAGAAAGTGAAAAAGAACTAAAGAGCCTCTTGAGGAAAGTGAAAGAGGAGAGTGAAAATTTGGCTTAAAGCTCAACATTCAGAAAACTAAGATCTTAACATCTGGTCTCATCACTTCATGGCAAATAGATGGGGAAACAGTGGAAACAGTGACAGACTTTATTTTGGGGGGCTCCAAAATCACTGCAGATGGTGACTGCAGCCATGAAATTAAAAGATGCTCGCTCCTCAGAAGAAAAGCTATTACCAACCTAGACAGCACATTAAAAAGCAGAGACATTACTTTACCAACAAAGGTCCATCTAGTCAAAGCTATGGTTTTTCCAGTAGTCATGTATGGATGTGAGTTGGACTATAAAGAAAGGTGAGTCTGAAGAACTGATGCTTTTAAACTGTGGTGTTGGAGAAGACTCTTGAGAGTCCCTTGGACTGCAAGGAGATCCAACCAGTCCATCCTAAAGGAAATCAGTCCTGAATATTCATTGGAAGGACTAATGCTGAATCTGGAACTCCAATACTTTGGCCACCTGATGGGAAGAACTGACTCATTTGAAAAGACCCTGACGCTGGGAAAGATTGAGGGCACGAGGAAAAGGGGACGACAGAGGATGAGATGGTTGGATGGCATCACCGACTCAATGGACATGAGTTTGAGTAAACTCCAGGAGTTGGTGATGGACAGGGAGGCCTGGCGTGCTGCAGTCCTTGGGAGAGCAAAGCGTCAGACATGACTGAGTGACTGAACTGAACTGAACTGAACTAAGCTTCAGAGCAGGAATTCAAACCTAATAATCTGCCCTCAAAGTCCGTGCATACAAGCTAATTGTTTCCTGTCCGACTAGCCTACTAGACTTCTTGAATAGGAACAGTTCATCTAGGTAATCTTGCTGTTTGTATATCTTATACCACCTGGGATTCTGTTGTTTTCCATATGTATGAATGAACAAAGGAGAATTCTGAGGCTGTGGAGGAGTAATGATACTGAGTGGCAAACAAGAACTCTGGGCATCTCTAAACTATGACAAAAGATATCTATAATTCTTTGAGAGAAATTATTCTTTATCTTTGCAACTCCTCAGAAATTTCATCCACAGCAATTAAAGTTCTTTTATGCTCCAGTGATGGAGTCTTACTTCACTCTTAGCTAACTTCAATGTTGACAAATTATAGATATATTCTTTTATGTTTATGTTAATGACCATTGTAAGACATATTTCATATATTTATTCTAAGCATAGAACAACACTACTAGTAAAAAAAAAGAATATATAGAGGTGGGAAATATACGTGGGAGTAGAGAACTGGCAAAGGTAATAATAAAATAGTAACAAAAAAATAAACTACCATTTTCAAACCCTTACCATGAGCTAGGCACTTGCATTAGTTATTAATAATGGTTCTATAATTTCAATGCATTATCTCACTTAACCCTCACAACAACCATGAGGTAGGAATATAATGATCCTGAAATTCTGGTATTCTCATTTTTTAACAACAGTTTCAGATGCCTTAAAAGAGTGCATTCACAAAGTTTACAACCATTTTATTAAAGTAGAAGCTTAAAAATCATGGGACTACATTTTTATCAATTACCTTTCTTTTTATCAGTTTCACAAGTGTAATCTAATAGACTGGCAAGCACTCTTATTCCACATACGTTAATGCCATCATGAGTTCATTTGTGTTCAATATCTAACTCCACACAAGCTCATTCACAAGTTAGTACACTGTTTACTAAAAAAATATAAACTTGCCAATTTCTTATGGTAGAACATAATGGTTGCTGTTGTTAGTTGCTAAGCTGTGTTTAAGTCACTCTTTTGTGACCCCATGAACTATTTCCTGCCAGGCTCCTCTGTCCATGGATCTCCCGAGCAGTAACAGTGGAGTGGGTTGTCATTTCCTTCTCCAGGGGATTTTCCTGACCCAGGGATCGAATCCACATCTCCTCCATTGCAGGAGATTCTTCATCACTGAGCTACCAGGGAAGACTGTCATATCACATTACATTACATTACATTACATTAACAATGGACATCGGTAACTGAGTCCCTGTTATGTGTTGGGCAAAATGTTAGGTGCTTTACAATATGATCTCATTTAGTCTCCATCATTGTGGGAGTTTGGTTTTCTTATCTGCAGTTTATAGGTGAGTAAAATGGCTCAGAATAACTTGTCCATGGTCTCACAGTTACTAAGCAGTGAGCTAGAACGGGAGCTCAAACCCATCTCAGGCTACCACAAAAATTAAGAGAATTTTGCAAAGTGGGAATTTGCAAAATTAACACACAAAATAAATAGCCTTTCTATACAGAAACAAACAAACAAAACAAAAAATATTATAAAAAACTGTTTAGGATAGGAAGGATGTAAAAAATAAAGTGTTCATTGCTGAGTCATGTCTTGACTCTTTGCAATCCCATGGACTGTAGCCTGCCAGGCTCCACTGTCCATGGAATTTTCCAGGCAAGAATACTGGAGTGGGTTGCCATTCCCTTCTCCAGGGGATTGAACCCAGGTCTCCTGCACTGCAGGAGATTCTTTACCATCTGAGCCACTAGGGAAGCCCCCCCACCCAAAAAAAAAAAAAAAAAGCACGCAATTAAATAAACAAATGAATAGAACACCGAACCTTAGTAGCAAACATTTAAAACCTTTATAAGGAAAACTGTATAACACTTTTGAAAGACACAGAAGTTATTTAATAAGTGGAGGGGGAAAGCAGGTTCTTAAACATGGAGATTCAACTTCATAGAGATATTAATTGCCCCTATGTTGATTCATGAACTTATCATAATTCCAATAGGGTTATTTTCCCCTTGAAGTCTGCTAGTTTATTATAAAGTTCATTTAGAAAAACAACTAAGCAAGAAAAGTCATAAAAACCCCGGACAAAAAGAGCAACGGTGGGGGTGAGGTGGGAGGCTAACACCTCATATATTAAAACATGTTCTAGATTTTTATAATTAAAAAAGCAATAATGGCATATGAATAGATAGCCCAACATAGAGTAGAAAACCTAAAGGTATGTATAGCAGCACAGGAAAAAAATTACAATAGAAAAAGCAAGCACTGGAAGAAAATATATATGAACTTCTTTACAAACTTTAAGTGGGAAAAAATTTTCCAAATGATGCCACAATGACATACGACTTCAGAGTCAATTAAACAATATTAAAGGAAAATGCCTCTTTTAGCCAATAATCATCTCTGTCATGGATTCTACGAAAAGCTAAATCCAACACATCTCTGGGAAATCACAGAAATTGCAGAATTATTCATAAGAACTAACTCTAATACCCTCTCTTTCTTCACCACCATTTTTAAACTCCAGCTCAAAGACTGTGGGAATATAACCAAAACCTAAAAGAATCTAAGCCACAACTACAGAATTTGTTGGAATTAAACTATACTACTACATAGCCCCATATAATCCAAGACTTCTTGCATTTCAGTATTATGCAAGCGTGCTAGGTTGCTTCAGTCGTGTCTGACTCTGTGTCCTTCTGGACTGCAGCCCACCAGGCTCCTCTGTCCATGGGATTCTATAGGCAAGAATACTGGAGTGTGTTGTCATGTCCTTCTCCAGGGGATCTTACCAACCCAGGGATGGAACTGGCATCTCCTATCACTCCTGCATTGCAGGCGGATTCTTTACTGCTGAGTCATGGGGGGGGAAGCCTCTTCAGTATTATACTTACTTTTAAAGGGATTCCAATTCTTGAATATCTTAATGCACTATTATAGTAAAAAATATGCAAGTGATTTCTATGTGCCCTGCAGCAAGGTAGATATTTAGATTTATCCTATAATTTAAAATAATAATGCAAATGTATACTAAAACTGTAAATGATATTTAAAAAAAAAAAAACTTGTTCTGGAGAAGGATCTGGCTGGATTCAAGCCTGTCAATTTTGTAGCTGCTGACTGCACAGCCTTTGAGTCCATGAAAAGACAGCATCTTTGCTTACTCTGAGATATTTTACTTCACCCTTAAAAGTTGCCAAACTTCTAAAATTCATAAAAAAAAATATGTTTAGGAAGAAAAATCTAGATTGTTGTATATTTTTCCCAACATTTCAAGAGGCATGGTATGGATTCTTTGGACATTGAGCATACCATTATTTACTGATTGGAATGTATTTCAGACACAGTAATTACAGTCCTGATTAGTATCTCCAGAACATACAGATAACATCTACATTTATAAAAATTAGAACTATTTCCACAAGTAGCTTCGGAGAAAAAGCTTTTTAAAAAAGAACATAAAAATGGTCCATTGGCAAAAGATATGATCAGATCCTTGCTGTACACTAACATTGCCTTGCAAATGAAAACCTGCGCTGTTCCTTATGATCAGGGTTTTACCCATTTATTTGGTTAATCATTCAAATGGCTAAACAGACCTCTAATTTGAAAATAAAAACCAATTGATGCAATCACAAACAAGTTCTAAAATTGCGGTTTATAAAAATTGAAATCTTGTTCTAAGCCAAAACACACACACAGTTACCTTTTCCTAATCAGAGCATTCATTTCTCCTCATTATGATCTCACAAGCACATTAAAACCTTATTAACATTAATTACTTCTGAGCGCCTATGCATGAGCAGTGGCAGTCGTGAGCGTGCGCGTGTCTGGATCATATCTACATTTATATACCTTGCTGCACTTTGCTTATAAAACATGTGAAAATATTTCTGCTAGCACCAATTAGCTAATTTCACACACACACACAGACAGTAAACTGCTGTCGCACTGCACAGCCTATCAGACACCAGCAAACATATGGACAAACGGACGGGAAAGAAGGCAGAAACACCTCTTGAATGTAAGAACTAAAACGACTTATACTTGCTCCTTAACTCTTGGGGTGAAAACAAGTTGAGAGAACAAAATAACAAAAAATAAATCATTAACATTTTAAAAACCAAGCATTCTATTTTCTACGCAGATGGGTTCAATGATAAAAATGATAGAGACAAAGAAAAACTGGCAAGCAAAAAGCAGCAGACTCAGGACAGATAGAAAAAGACAAAGGCATAGAAATGAAAGTGTCCTTTTTTTACACATGTACACACACATGCACATATACACACTTGCTTTGTATAATCATATTCACATTATAACTTGAGAAAAACTATATATATAATCTTTACTCCGACTGTAAAGTAAGAATAATAGCACACCAGATGTCAAAATCAAACAGGTCTATCTTCACAAATAATAAAATTCCAAGTCGACCTAAATGATTTATATATTCTATTTATACCAAGAAAATTATATATAGGAGCCCCTCAGTTTTTAACAATAGAAACTCTACGTAAATGTAGAAAACTAGGTAGTTAAAGCCATAAAACCACATATAATCTGTATCTCTTTTCTTCACACTCTCAATATCCAATATATTTTACCATTCACACACACACTCCATCAACTTAAATTCTTCTTTCCCTCATCATGTGTCTTTTAGTAGGAATATTCATAAAGAATAAACCACTGACCATTACATCTACAGTTTTTTGTTTGATCCACGTATCTATCCTCTCTTCATGGCCTACAGTTTATGCTAAATCCAAAAACCTATGTAATACTGTTGTTTCTTTATCCACACATTCTATCTTGAGTCTTCCTGCCATCTTTAATTTCTTCGTTGCCAGTGATCACTATCCCAATGCTATATCATTTTCCCAAAGAAAATATTTCAAAATCCCTATGGAAAACACTAGGCAACGGCCAAAAAACCTCATGTGTAGTTCCGTAATGACTTTCTCAGTGGAAAAAAAAAACCTCCTTTGGTCACAATACCTAGGTTTATAAAAAAAGGAAATAACTTAATTCTAAGAATATACTCATTAAATAATTTTAGAATATTTGACTAAGAATAAAATATAGTCAAATATATTTGAGACATTCAACAATCCAGTAAAATTAATGTTCAAGATGATTTAAGCAAATATAGCTCATTCTATATTTCCAATGTTCAACCTGTTGTTCAGCAGCCTAAAGCATGGCACTCAATTACACACAGCAACGCAAGTGTGCACCCTATAGGTGTGCTATGTAACAAAAGTCTTAGTGCTTTTTCTGTGTAGGATATAATGCATATTGGAGTAGAAATTATAGGAAGCAAGATTTTTTAATCTTCATGAGATATTTAAAATGTATGAGTGGTATCAATATGAAGTTTAAAAGAAAGCAAACAATATACTGAATTTTATTTTAATTCAGTGTTAAACAACATGCTCACAACTGAAAAAAAAATTAGCAGACATTCTCTGTGAAGTCGAAAATATGCTAATATAATATCATAAGCAAAAGGAGTGTTAAGAGTATTTTTAAATAAACTAGAAGATAATAAAATAAGGCCAAATATAATAAAATGGTATCTAAAACTGAGAAAGAGTTATGTCAATTAATAGCCAACTTAACATAACAATTCAAAGTAAAACTCATAGACTTTGTATAGGTCAGTAGCTTGTTATAGTACTATTTATGGCTTGCAAGTATTCTGCTTTACCAGATTTATCAAACAAAATTAAAGGTGCCCTTTATAAGAAAGCCTATAGAACTGAGAAAATCTAGGTTTGAAAACCTGAAAAATCAGTCGTTGTCTGTCATAACACAATAGCATGCTATGCTTTAAAAAATATATTAGTTTTAATTAGTAAACACTTAAGTATTTGTTTATAGGTCATTAATAGCGTAACAGAATCTGGGAACCAAAAATTAAAGTATTAGCACCCACTGCCAAATGGAGATTGATTTTATTTTATTTTTAAACCTCTAAGTTTTATAGATCAGTGTAAAATTATGAGATTTATTCAAAACATCAACTGACATTGACATTTTAAAGAATATATTGTATTAAGATATATCCCTGATGATCAGAGAAGCTTGGAAAAGGAGGAAGCAGCAAAGAAAAAATCTTGATTAAACTTCAAAAGAATCACAATATCCCATTTTCAGTCTGTTCCCTTGCAGCCAGTTTCCCAAAGATCCATTGATATATGTCCATGACAGAACAACTAGCAAAAAAGTGCAGAAATAGATTGAGACTTAGAACCCATCTTCCCTTTCAAAAATGCTACATCACAAACTGCAAAGGCTAGATGGTCAAACTTTAACATCAAAAGTACACTTGACATTTGAACCAGATCTAAGAATTATGGTCTTTGTTTTCCAATAAAAGCTGGTAAACTGAAGTTTACTTAACTCTTTCCTGTGTTTATGAGCTTCTCAAGGATTACTGAAATTAGAGACTACATATGAAAAAGACAGTTCATCATTTCCAAAAAAGATATTCATCCAGATTGCCCTCCAATCCGTGAAATCTGAGATGCCTAAAGAGTCTTCTTTGTGAAAGCCTTACAAATATATCCAAAGATGGTGAGTCCCATATGGCTCTGATAAATGAAACCCGTTATTGTGAATTTCAAGCTCTTCTTTAAAACAAAACACTATTGGGTGGATTTGGTGCTCATGAAATAAAGCACTAATTGCGTGGCCTAACAACACTCTGAATCCTCTCCCTAGCAGACATTTTAAGTTGTGCCAAATTGGTTTTGGGATGTGAACAAATATTCTGGAGCCAGACTCTCACATGCACGCACTACTCCCTGGAAGTAAGTTGGACACTCTTGGAAACTGCATTAACTCTTTCAGGCCACCAGGGAACCTAACTCTCTCAAAATGAAAGTTCTCTTTCAAGACGAAAATAAGTCACTCAGTTTCAAGTCAGACTCAAGTAAAAGGTAAAATAGAGAAAAACTGATTTGGGGTCAGTTCAGCAATAAAGTATCCATAGATATTATATAGCCCCTATATCCCAATGGATGCTTACTCACATGTATCCAGAAAATCTTATTCTTTTCCTATGTGTGCATAATTTCCGAGACATTAATAAGAGTTCTGTGCATTCAGGAGAAGAGAATTCATTTTAATCTTAATATGCCACATTTGCCTCAGGCAGAGTGATAAGAAACTTTTGTTTCTTTGGTAACCACTTTCACCTTATTATAACAGAAAACTTCTTGAATTTTTGTTTCACCACATGAAATATAATTTCCACACTAGAATTTTTTCTATGCTCTCCCCATCATGGTTCAAAATGATGCCTACAGACCTGACACTGCATATTTAAATGGTAATTAATCTAAGCCCATCTCCCTTTCACTCAAATTTAAGAATTAATAAAAACATTTTTAAAATAACTAAATATAAGAAAAAAATTATAAATATCAGTTTCTGTCTCTTTTTAATCTTAATTTCTTCAGAAGCAAAATAATTTCTTAGGAACAAGGGTTACTTTTTAGGGAATTTTAATTAGCATTTTATTTGCAGCATCTTGAAAATAACATTTCCCATTTAGCTCACTGACAAGATATCCTGGCTTTTATTTGTCATCAAGACTACCCAAATTCCACTAACTATAATTCTATACTTTTAGGTCACTATCATTCTGTGGCTGTCACTTTCCCCTTTCATCTAAAAGGCTTAGTAAAGATATAGATAAAAGGAAAATTACTTTTTTGGGTAAAAAATAATTAAATGCCTGTGGAGAGTTTTTTTTTAAATCACTTCACTTCTAGTGTAAGCTTTCTAAGATATATTTTGTTAAAAACCATATTTAATTTCCTACCAATTGGTGTGAATTTAAGCGTATTACCAGAAGCCTATGTTCTATTTCTAACAAAGCCTTATATTCTAACAATTAGCCTGTGTGTACTGCTGCCAATGACTCTATTGCTAAGACAAAAAAAAAAAAAAACAACCTCATCGGACCCTAAGAGGAAATGAGCTGCTATTTGCAAGAAGATAGGACACATTTGGTGAATCAAATGTGTAGGTGCCTTGGACATCGGTTAATTCAAATTGCAATTCTTAGAAACCAAGTCTGCAAATGTGTCAAGGTGAAAACATGTACCTGACTTTCACTGGAGTTTTTCAGTTCTGAATAATTCTTAAATGTTTCACAATAAAATCATAGAGAATCCATTATTGCATTAAGGCCTATTTGTACCATGGCTGATATAATGGCATTATTTCTATGCTCTGGGGCATACTTGTTTAGTTAGTTGCTGGTAACTAAGTAAAACTCATGTTCTAGTTGAACTTGATACCTAGAATCATACTAATGGTATTAAGAGGTAAAGGATAATACTCAATAGGCACCTCTACATCAAAATTGTCTTGCTTATTTTTAAAAATAAATATTTATTATATCAGTAAGAAACTGACTGAATACATACTGAAAACTTCCAAACAGAGAGATTCTAGGGCCAAGCAGCAATTTTCTCACGGGGTCCAAACAAAAGGGATATTGGGGCAGTTATAAACCCTTTATAGAAGACTGAAGTTTTGATTTAAAGCTCTACTGTGGTCCTCTTTTCCAACCTAAATCCATATAACGACATCAGTTTAGGAAAGACAGTATCAAAACTTGGCATATGTTCTTTTCAAAATACTATGATTAACAGTAATTACAAGATTTAAAAAAAAAAAAAAAACAAGCTCTCTCTTTGCATGCATGCTAAGTCACTTCAGTCATATCCAATTCTTTGTAACCCTATGGGCTGTAGCCCTCCAGGATCCTCTGTCCTTGGGATCCTCCAGGCAAGAATACTGGAGTGGACTGCCATTTCCTTCATCAGGGGATCTTCCCAACCAGGGATCAAAGCCCGATCTCTTACATCTCCTTCACTGACAGGCAAGTTCTTTACCACCAGCACCACCGGAAAGCCTAGTCTTTCGTTAGTAATACACTTTTACTCCTCCCTCTTTCTGTGCATGTATTTGCTGTAGGTTCTAGGTCTGTAGTTACCATGAAGCTTAAGTACTGAAGAATAAGCAAAGCTCAACGTTAGTAGAAGAAAGAAAATAACAAAGACTAGAACAAAAGTAAATGAACTAGAGACTAAAAAGACAATAGAATAGTCAATGAAACAAAGAGGAGGTCCTTTGAAAAGATAAGATTGACAGATCTTTTAGCTACACTAAGAAAAGAAGAGAAAGGATTCAAATAAATAAAATCAGAAATTAAAGAGGAGATATTACAAATGTTATCATAAAAAATATAAAAGATCATGAGAGGCTACTATGAACAATTATATGCCAACAAACTGGACAACCTAGAACAATGGATAAATTCGTAGAAACATACAACCTACCAAGATTAAATCATGACGGAATACAAAATCTGAACAGACTGATTATAGCTAAAGAGATTGAATTAGTAATCAAAAACCTCTCAACAAACAGAATTCCAGAACCAAATGGATTTACTAGTAATTTTTTTTCAAATTCAAAGTAGAACACCAATTTTTCTCAAACTCTTCAAAAGAATAGAAGAGGAAGAAACTCTTCCAAGCTCATTTCATGAGGCCAGTATTACCCTGACACAAAAATCAGAAAATAAGATGCAAGAAAATTATAGGCTAATATCCCTGAGACCATAGATGCAAAAATCATCAGCAAAATAGTAGCAGAGTTCAACTATACATTAAAAAAGATCATACACAATGATCAAGTGGAATTTATTCCAGTGATTCAAGCATGATTCAATATCCACAAATCAGTCAATGTGAAACACATTTTAAAAAAATGAAGAATAAAAATCATACGATAATCTCAATAAATGCAGAAAAAGCATTTAAAAATTTCAACATCCATTTATGACAAAAAAATTTTAACTCAGCAGGTGTGGAAGAAACATTCCTCAGCATAATAATCATCATACATGGCAGACCAATAGCTAACATCATATCCAATGGTGAAAAGCTGAAAACTTCCTTTAAGATCAGTAACAAAAGAAGAATGCCTACTCTCATCACTTTTATTCAACATAGTATTGGAAGTCCTACCCACAACAATTAGGCGAAAAGAAAAAAACTGGAAAGGTAGAAAGAAAACTGTCATATTTGCAAATGATATATCGCGCGTGCATGCATGCTTAGTCATTTGTCATGTCTGACTCTTTGTGCCCTTATGAACTATAGCCCACCAAGCTCCTCTGTCCATGGTATTCTCTAGGCAAGAATACTGGAGTGGGTTGCCATGCCCTCCTCCAGATCTTCCCAACCCAGGGACTGAACCCACATCTCCTATGGTTCCTGCATTGCAGGCAGATTCCTTACTTATGAGCCACTGAGGAAGCCTGATATTATTTGTAGAAAAGCCTACAGACTCCTACAAAAAACTATTAGAACTGATAAATGAATTCAGTAAAGATGCAGGACACAAAATCAAAAAAAATGTTATGTGACCATATAGTAACAATAAACTATCAGAAAAAAAATTAAGGAAACAATCTCATTTACAATTACTTTAAAACTAATAAAATAACTCAGAATGCATTTAACCAAAGAGGTAAAAGACCTATATACTGAAAACTACAAGACATAAATTAAATAAATTGAAGAAGACATAAATAAAAATATATCTCATGCTCATAAATTGGAAGAATTAATATTGTTAAAATATCTGTACTATCCAAAGTAAACATAGATTCAAAGGCACCCCTAGCAAAATACCAGTGGCACATTACACAGAAATAGAACAAAAACACATAAAATTTTATGGAACAATGAAATACCTTGAATAATCAAAATTATCCTGAGGAAAAAGAACAAAGCTGGAAGCATCATGCTCCCTGATTTCAAACTATATTACAAAGCTATAGTCATTAAAACTGTAAGGTATTGGCATAAAAACAGACACACATACAATGGGGAAAGGACAGTCTCTTCCATAATGGTATTGGGAAAATTAAATAGTCACATACAAAAAAATGAAACTGAACTGCTGCTTTACACCAAACATAAAACTTAACTCAAAATGGATTAAAGACCTAATATGAGACCTGAAACTAAACTCCTAGGAGAAAACAAGATAACAAAGTTAGTTGCTTGACAGAGATCTTAGACATAATTTTTAAAATCTGTACCAAAAGTAAAAGCAACAGAGGCAAATAAAAACAAAGTGGGACTACATCAAACTAAAAGGCTTCAGCACAAAGGAAACCATCAACAAAATGAATGGGAAAAAAAAAATATTTGTAATCCATATATCTGATAAAGGGCTAATATCCAAAACATATTTTCAAAAACTCATACAACTCAATAGCAAAAAATAAAATAAAATCCAATTTTAAAAATGCACTGAAGATCTGAATAGACAGTTTCCCAAAGAAGACATACAGTTGATCACTACCTATGCAACAAAACACTCTACATTATTTATCATCAAGGAAATGCAAAATAAAACCACAATGAGATATTACCTCACTTGTTAGAATGGCTATTATCAAAAGAACTAGAAATAAGCATTGGCAAGGATATGGGAAAAAAGGGAAACCTTCTGCATGATGGAGCAGCCACTATGAAAAACAATAGGGAGATGTGCCAAAATTAAAAAACTGAACTAGAAATACCATATGATTCAGCAATTCCGCTTCTGGACTTTTTCCTGAAGAAAACAAAAACACTAATTCTAAAAACTTACGTACCTCCATGTTCATTGAAGCATTATTTACAGAACTCAAGATATGGCAACAACCTAAGTGTTCATCGTTAGATAAATGGATAAAGAAATCAATATCTATCTATCTATGCATTCATCTATACAGACCTTTGCCAACAAAGGTCCATCTAGTCAAAGCTATGGTTTTTCCAGTAGTTGTGTATGGATGTGAGAGTTGGACCATAAAGAAAGCTGAGCACCAAAGAATTGATGCTTTTGAACTGTGGTGTTGAAGAAGACTCTTGAGAGTCCCTTGGACTGCAAGGAGATCCAACCAGTCCATCCTAAAGGAATCAGTCCTGAATATTCATTGGAAGGACTGATGCTGAAGCTGAAGCTCCAATCCTTTGGCCACCTGATGTGAAGAACTGACTCACTGGAAAAGACTCTGATGCTGGGAAAGATTGAAGGCAGTAGAAGGGGGTGACAGATGAGATGGTTGGATGGCATCACCGACTCCATGGACATGAGTTTGAGCAAGCTCCAAGAGTTGTTGATGGACTGAGAAGCCTGGCGGGCTGCAGTCCATTGTGTTGCAGAGTCAGACATGACTGAGCAACTGAACTGAACTGTTTCATCTATCTATCTGTCTATATGTTATTATTTAGCCATTAAAAAAAGAATGAAATCTTGCCATTTGGATGAACCTTGAAGGCGTTATGCTAAGTGAAGTAAGTCAGATGTGGTTCAACCGCTGAGTCATGTCCAACTCTTGTGACCCCATAGACTGTAGCCCACGAGGCTCCTCTGTCCATTGGATTTTCCAGGCAAGACTAGTGGAGTGGGTTGCCATTTCCTTCTTCAGGGGATCTTCCTATCCCAGGGATGGAACCTGGGTCTCCTGCACTGCAGGCAGATTCTTTACCAACTGAGCTACCAGGGAATTCCCAGATAGAGAATAAGAAATAAATGTGGAATCTAAATATATATATTTTAAGGCTAAGCTCATAGACACAGAAAATACATTGGTGATTGCCAGAGGCAGTAAGTTAGGGATGGGTGAAATGGGTGAACTGGTTTTCTTGTTTGTTTAAAGAAATTTAATTTTTAACATAAATTGTCACCCTGCTTATTTAACTTATATGCAGAGTACATCATGAGAAACGCTGGACTGGAAGAAACACAAACTGGAATCAAGATTGCCGGGAGAAATATCAATAACCTCAGATATGCAGATGACACCACGCTTATGGCAGAAAGTGAAGAGGAGCTAAAAAGCCTCTGGATGAAAGAGGAGAGTGAAAAAGTTGGCTTAAAGCTCAACATTCAGAAAATGAAGATCATGGCATCTGGTCCCATCACTTCATGGCAAATAGATGGGGAAACAGTGGAAAGAGTGTCAGACTTTATTTTTGGGGGCTCCAAAATCACTGCAGATGGTGACTGCAGCCATGAAATTAAAAGACGCTTACTCCTTGGAAGAAAAGTTATGACCAACCTAGATGGCATATTCAAAAGCAGAGACATTACTTTGCCAACTAAAGTCCGTCCAGTCAAGGCTATGGTTTTTCCTGTGGTCATGTATGGATGTGAGAGTTGGACTGTGAAGAAAGCTGAACACCGAAGAATTGATGCTTTTGAATTGTAGTGTTGGAGAAGACTCTTGAGAGTCCCTTGGACTGCAAGGAGATCCAACCAGTCCATTCTGAAGGAGATCAACCCTGGGATTTCTTTGGAAGGAATGATGCTAAAGCTGAAGCTCCAGTACTTTGGCCACCTCATGCGAAGAGTTGACTCATTGGAAGAGACTCTGATGCTGGGAGGGATTGGGGGCAGGAGGAGAAGGGGACGACCCAGGATGAGATGGCTGGATGGCATCATGGACTCGATGGACGTGAGTCTGAGTGAACTCTGGGAGATGGTGATAGACAGGGAGGCCTGGCGTGCTGGGATTCATGGGGTCACAAAGAGTCTGACACGACTGAGCGACTGAACTGAACTGAAGAAAATTTGAATAAATTATGAACATTATGTAATAATAATGTATCAATATCTGTTCATTAATTTTAACAAATGGACCATGTTAATGTAAGATGTTACTAATAGAGGAATTCATGTGTGAGAGAGAGTATTATAAGGAATCTTTACCACTGGCTCATTTCTTTTTTTGTAAATCTAAAAACGAGCAAAGAAATAATACCCTGTCATTTATTAGGTGTCCATCATATTTTGGGGGCTTCCCTGGTGGCTCAGATGGTAAAGAATCCACCTGCAATGCAGAAGACCTGGATTCGATCCCTGGGCTGGGAAGATCACCAGGAGAAGGGCATGGCAACCCACTCCGGTATTCTTGCCTGGAGAATCCCCATGGACAGAGGAGCCTGGCGGGCTACAGTCCATGGGGTCACAAAGAGACTAAGCACAGCACAGCATCACATTTTTCATATTTAGGGATATGCCATGAACTCAGACCAAATTTATTCAAAGCCATTTTTTTTCTGGTTCCATGTTCATTTCTTACATAACTCCAATAAAACAGCGGCAAGAGGCTTAACATGATGCACACTGTTCTTACAGTTCAGCTAGTTCTAAATGGCCTTAATAATCAAAACATATTTATTCAACTAGCTTCTAAGCCTGAAATTATAAGAAGAAATATTTTTTTAGATGTTAAAAGACAGTAGCCAAGAAAAAAGAAAAAAATGAAAAGGAGGGAAAAAGGAAAAGCAGTGTTATTAGAAAGGCATCATGATCAACAGAGAAGCTGGACAGTCCAGTTGTCTTATTAAAACAAGTAACCTAGTTCCTAGGACTAATCTCAACAATGGAAACTACTATGTAACTTTAGGCAAGTTGTTTAATATCTATTGGTTTCTATTTCTTACTCTCTAAATCAGGGGTAAATTTCAGACACCAACTGCTTTCTTTATCCCTGCACTGGCTAGGATCTTTTAAAATGTATTCCCTGAGCCAAAACCTCACCCACATGCCATAGCTATTTTCCCTCCTTTTTCCCTGTCTCCTTTGACGCTGCAGAGAAATAAAATTAGCAGTCAAAGTTAAACAAGCCCAGTGGACAAGACAGTCTTTGGTTTAAGGAAATGGATGGAGTAAGTTGTGTTAAAGTGCTCATTTGGCCCCAAAGATTCATTGTTGGGATACTACCTCCCACAACTAGCTCCACTGGAATTTTTCTCAGGAAAATGGAGAACTGTTTTAAGATAGACATGCCCTTTAAGCTGGTCTCAAATCAAAATAAATTTAGGATATTCAAAAACACCCTACAAGATTTTCCCTGCAGAGCCTAAATAAATCACTGACCAAATTTTCCAATTTATGCTCTGCTGCTAAATGGGACTTTCTTTAGAAAAAAGTACATGTTTTAATTTCTATATCTGAAAAAGGAGTATAGGTGAAAGTCTTCATTTTATGTTTTCATCCTTCTCTTTTCATGGTAGCATTCATTTGTGCAACAGAATTTAAAGAATGCTGTTTGGGAAAGACCACCCATAGAGAAAAATGTTGAAATAAAACCTAATTTTCTAATAAACTGCTAAAGACAGCACTATATCCCTTGCTTAGTGATTTTGTGAGTCTCTTTTAAAAATATATGTTTTCATACATAATTACAGAGGAATCAATAATATCCTCAAAATATATGCATACCAAATTTATAAATATTTTCACACTTATTTTCATACTTAAAAGATATGTTTTGGAGTTCCAAAATTGTTAACAACCCTATTGCATTTAAAATATTAAATCTATAAAAACTCACAAATATAACATTTTTAGTAATTCATATGTACACATAGGCTGTCATTTTATACCATGAGGCATTAAAACAAAATAATAAGGACATCAGGAAGGCTCAGGAATCAGTTTTTGAATTTTATAAAGTATTGATGCATTGATTCTATTAATGTTTTTATTTTATTTTAAATGCAAACCAGTTATTTTAAGACCAATAACATGTCTATGGAGGCCATGAAACTGTTGTGTTGATGGCAGGTCCTACAAGGCAAGATTGAATTTTTCACTCAAATATTCTGTTCCAACAAAGAGTTTCAACTCTCAAATAAAAATATAAACAAAAGATACTTCACGTCAACTGACTTCCCTATGGCTTTATGCATAGTTAACATCAAACTTTATAAGACTTTAAAAAAATATTATTAGACTGATTAAGTGCGGCAAAATGGTTTGTTCCCTGAAAAAAAAAAGAACTTAATTCCCACAAAGTGTAATTAGCACTTAGTGGCTTGTACTTACAAACTGTGGGACAGTCTGATTCTGCAGATTACCTGTAAAATAGAGTTAGAATTGCAGGTACTGGGGGTTAAGAGCACTAACTGTGACGTCAAACTCAGACTGAACCACAGGTCAACCCTGGTTCTGCCACTTGTGCATACATATGTGCTAAATAGCTTCAGTTGTGTCAGACTCTTTGCGACCTTATGAATGGTAGCATTCCAGGCTCCTCTGTCTAAGGGATTACTAGATTTGAAAACTTGGGTAAGTCATTTACCCATTCCAAACCTGACTTTCCTTATCTCTAAACTGGTTAAAAAAATACCTCATAGCAAAGACATGGGGGTTAAAAGTAATCCTGTAGAAAACATTTTTTAGTAGCTCAATAACCAGGCTTCAGCAATACGTGAACCGTGAACTTCCAGATGTTCAAGCTGGTTTTAGAAAAGGCAGAGGAACCAGAGATCAAATTGCCAACATCCGCTGGATCATGGAAAGAGCAGGAGAGTTCCAGAAAAACATCTATTTCTGCTTTATTGACTATGCCAAAGCCTTTGATTGTGTGGATCACAATAAACTGTGGAAAATTCTGAAAGAGATGGGAATACCAGACCACCTCACCTGCCTCTTGAGAAATCTGTATGCAGGTCAGGAAGCAACAGTTAGAACTGGACATGGAACAACAGACTGGTTCCAAATAGGAAAAGGAGTATGTCAAGCCAGTATATTGTCACCCTGCTTATTTAATTTATATGCAGAGTACATCATGAGAAATGCTGGGCTGGAAGAAGCACAAGCTGGAATCAAGATTGCCAGAAGAAACATCAATAACCTCAGATATGAAGATGACACCACCCTTATGGCAGAAAGTGAAGAAGAACTAAAAAGCTTCTTGATGAAAGTGAAAGAGGAGAGTGAAAAAGTTGCCTTAAAGTTCAATATTCAGAAAATGACGATCATGACATCTGGTCCCATCACTTCATGGGAAATAGATGGAGAAACAGTGGAAACAGTGTCAGACTTTATCTTTTGGGCTCCAAAATCACTGCAGATGGTGACTGCAGTCATGAAATTTAAAGACACTTACTCCTTGGAAGAAAAGTTATGACCAACCTAGAGACCATACTGAAAAGCAGAGACATTACTTTGCCAACAAAGTTCCATCTAGTCAAGGCTATGGTTTTTCCTGTGGTCATGTATGGATGTGACAGTTGGACTGTGAAGAACGCTGAGCACCGAAGAATTGATGCTTTTGAACTGTGGTGTTGGAGAAGACTCTTGAGAATCCCTTGGACTGCAAGGAGATCCAACCAGTCCATTCTGAAGGAGATCAGTCCTGGGATTTCTTTGGAAGGAATGATGCTGAAGCTGAAGGTCCAGTACTTTGGCCACCTCATGCGAAGAGTTGACTCATTGGAAAAGACTCTGATGCTGGGAGGGATTGGGGGCAGGAGAAGGGGACGACCGAGGATGAGATGGCTGGATGGCATCACGAACTCGATGAATGTGAGTCTGAGTGAACTCCGGGAGTTGGTGATGGACAGGGAGGCCTGGCGTGCTGGGATTCATGGGGTCGCAAAGAGTCGGACACGACTGAGCGACTGAACAGAACTGAACAATTATTATTTATAGTTAAGCTCCTTACCATTCAGAAAACTTGAATTCTACCTACAGTTAAAAATTATTTCTCAATGGAACAATAAGAAAAAAATTCAATTACTTTCCATGGTATAAACAATACTTACACTGTATCAGGAAAGCCCTCTGTGGCCCTTAAAGCTAAACATCATAACTTAATAGAAGCCTGCTGCTGCTGCTGCTAAGTCACTTCAGTCATGTCCGACTCTATGAGACCCCACAGACGGCAGCCCACCAGGCTCCATCGTCCCTGGGATTCTCCGGGCTAGAACACTGGAGTGGGTTGCCATTTCCTTCTCCAATGCATGAAAGTGAAAAATGAAAGGGAAGTCGTTCAGTCATGTCGACTAGTAGCGACCCCATGGTCTGCAGCCCACCAGGCTCCTCCATTCATGGGATTTTTCCAGGCAAGGGTCCTGGAGTGGGGTGCCATTGCCTTCTCCGAATAGAAGCCTAGTAAAGATTTATTAGATTAGAGACAAAACACTACAATACTGTATAAAGAATATAGATGTTCTGAATCCTGGCACTGACACTTAATAGGTATGTGAACTTGGCAATTTATGAGCTTTAGGGTTGTTGTCTGTAGCATAAAGCGAAAAACAAAGTATACAACAGAGTTGTGAAGATTAAGCAATTTATGTGAAAAGTGCTCAGGAACTTCTGTTTTCCTTAATTCTGGTGTCATGGGGCAAGAGTGGTAATTGCTGTTTTTCAAGACTAAACTTTTCTTACACAACAGTATCAACTTACCCTTCTATTTAAATTGAAATTATGTTTAGTGAAGGAATAATGTGAACAATGAGAATGAATTCAGGTGCAACAGTAAATATATTTTAACAATATACTCTAAACACAGGAGTGAATCTCAAAACTTCCAATATTATTAGAATCTACGATGCAGTTTTTGTAAAATACAGATGCCTGAATATCAGTCTAAAGATTCTGATATAAGATATCTGGGAATAGAACCTAGAAATCTGTGCATTTAACATCCCCAAGCTGATTATGATGTACGATAGCAAAAAGTAAAATGTTTTCTAACATGTGTGGACCAGCTGAAACCCATAACGGAATCCTAGGAGGGAGAGAGTTCAGAAACCTTAATTGTAACAAACACCCACAGTAATTCTTAAGCACACTAAATTTTAAGAACTACTGGACTAGAGTCCAATAATACAATACCGAAAAGGTCGATAAATTTTTTCCCTCATATTTGGTTATTTAAAATTTTTACTTTTTAAGAAACATCACTCTCAAAAATGAATTTACCAAAAGACATATTGTACAGCAGGGCTTCCTTGGTGGCTCAGGGGTAAAGAATCCTCCTGCCAGAATGGATACCTGTATACGTATGGCTGAGTCCTTTTACTGTTCACTTTAAACTGCTGCTGCTGCTGTTGCTAAGTCACTTCAGTTGTGTCCGACTCTGTGCGACTCCACAGACAGCAGCCCACCAGGATCCCCCATCCCTGGGATTCTCCAGGCAAGAACACTGGAGTGGGTTGCCATTTCCATCTCCAATGCATGAAAGTGAAAAGTGAAAGGGAAGTCTCTCAGTCGTGTCTGACTAGTACTGACCCCATGGACTGCAGGCTATCAGGCTCTTCTGTCCATGTGATTTTCCAGGCAAGAGTACTGGAGTGGGGTGCCATTGCCTTCTCCGTCACTTGAAACTACCACATTATTAATCAGCTATACCCCAATACAAAATGGCCTTGGTGTTAAAAAAAAAAAAAAAAAAGAATCCTCCTGCCAGTTGCCAATGCAGGAAAACATGGGTTTGATCCCTGGGTTGGAAAATCCCCCGGAGAAGGAAATGGGAACATACTCCAGTACTCTTACCTGGGAAATCCTATGGATAGAGCAGCCTCATGGGCTACAGTCCATGTGGTTACAAAAGAGTCCAACACACTAAACAACAACAATATTGTACAGAGCAGAGAAATAATAATTATTGTTTTGTAATAACATTAAATGGAGTATAATCTATGAAAATACTGAATCACTATGTTTTATACCTGAAACTAAACTAGTATCTAAAATCAACTATACTTCAATAAAAAAATGAACTTATAAATGATGCATAAAACATTTATCTAAACATCTATCTTTAAAAAACACTAATTTTAGGCTCATCAACATTGTCATTATTGCTGTTGTCATTATTATTACAGGTTTTTAAATAAAAACTTAGAAAATTGGCTAAACATATCTAGTCATCGCCAGAGAGCCCATACCACTGAGAAGCACTCCAACTAAGAAATGCCTGGAATTCCAATGTTTTGTAAATTTGTGTTTTGCTTTGATTTAGGTCTATAATTATCCATTCTTTCTTTAAATTGTTCTTAAATTGGTATAAAAATGTTCTTAAATTGGTATAGTGCTTTACTACTTATAAAGAAATTCCATATACATTGTCATTTAATCTTCACAATTACCCTGTGGGGTAGATAAGAAGGGCAACATTTATTATCACCTTTCTGCAAATAAGAAAACCAAGCTTAACAAGCCTAAGCAACTCGCCAAAGTCATAGTTTGTTGTTTCAGGTAATACAAAGACTAAAAACTCCATATATAAATTTCATGTAAAAAATCTGAAACTTAAAACTACACACTCATTTAATATAACACTCAAGGGTTATATAAAAATTTTGAACATCACACAAGTTTAAATTGCAAGTAGTCCATAGTTATATACCAAATCATAGGTTCATCTTGTTATTTATTATAATTTATTTTACATATAAAGTTTAGAAGAAAGGCTAATTAGCCAAAATAAATTAGCCAACCCCCTTACCCCCAAATTCTTCCTTGATTCTTGCTCTTTCTCATCCCACATCCAATATGTCCTAAATGTTGTACCTTCTAATTGTCTCTTTCATGTGTCCCTTCCCACCTTGCCTTTCAGTTACAGCCCTAGTCTCATTTCTTTTGACTTGGACTAGCTTTCATTAGCTTTCTAGTCTCCTCACCTCTGCCTAATACCTTCTAGTACTATTCCTTAGCCATCAAAATAGTCGCTATAAAATGAAAACCTGATCATGACACTTTTCTTTTCACACAGCTGTTGCAATAAAATCTAGCAAAAATATCGACAAAATACTTAAGTATCTTAAAATCAACTAGTCTAGCCTGCCCGTTTAATGAATGGGAAACAAATCTAGAAAAGTTAGGTATCTTACCTAAAGTAATATAGCAAATTTACTGGAAAGATAGAACTAGAGATTAACTATCTTTACCCCAAAGTCAACTACAATATACATTCATGAAAAGGCAATACATTGTTTTCAAAATCAAAAACAATCATTTTTAATGAGAGAAAGTATTGATAAATTTATAAAGAGATGTTTGGAGGGTGGGTGGTATCGGATGACATTTTTCCAAAGAGAAAAATCTCTAGAATTACTTAAAATTCAAAAAACAAAAAATAAAAATAAAACAAGTAAGTTATGAACAAGCTAGACATAATCATTTATTCAGACCTCAAACATTTGAGTGCTTCTGGGCTGAATTCCATAGAAAGTTCTAGAGGCAGAAGTATGAATAAGACCCAAACACTATCCTGGAGGAAATCATGGTTCAGTTGAAAGATATGCTTACAAACAATGGCAGTACAATGTAAAAAGTGACGTTACCAAGGTATGCCTATAAAAGTTGCTGTGAGAATGTGCTGGATCAAGAATCACCTCACAGTCTAAAACAACAGGGCCATGGCCTTACAAGTATCTCTGACAATGCCTGCCTTCTTCGTCCCCAATTCTAAACATTCCTGTTTGTGCCTGGGATTTTAAAGTATTTTTAATATACAATGGAATGAGAGAATGGGCAAAGTGAACACATCCTAACCTCTCTCTGCATGTAAGAATTGCCAAATACACTAAAACATAGACTTTCATGCAGCTACTGCAAAATTAGAGGTTGAAACAATTTGCCCAATTTTTTCAAATTCCTGTTCTTTCCTTTTCACTGTGTCATGCATCAGTTACTCTCACAGCAATAGGGACACAAGGTGGCACTGTCGTGCTGACATTCATTTCAGGACCCTTTCAAAATGGACAAATTGGAAAAAGGTAGGAGGCTGTATTGCGACAACTAAAACCTGAGTCCTAATCTGGCCTTCTCCTAGGTCCACCAACATTGATAGTGGTCAAAGAAGGACCAAATCATTTCGCATTTCATGACTACCACATCATGCCTATATATAAGAGAATATATTCTCTGATGGTTTCTGCAAAATGTTATGTGTATGTTCACAGATTCGTTCAAATGCATGTAGTGCAGCTTTGCTAATAGAAAGTTGGAAGTGAGCTGTTTACCACCGGCAAGGCCATGGACATGGACCACCTCTCCACCTAGTGGCCACTGAAGAGGAATGGAGCCATAGTAACCATACTGTGCTTCATTCAGTTAAAAGTAGCTTTTTTATCCAACCATGCATAGGCAATCATGTCACTTTGTCTGAAAAATGACAACTTTTGGTATATTGCATTCACTGAATTATTAATTAGCCCTAATAATATATTGTGATATCTACTTAAGCTGAGGACAACAACAGCCAAAAAATTAAAGTGTGTGTGTGGTCTCTTAGATCACCTAAATTGCCTTTATTCTTCCATTATTGCCAACCTAAACTTCTCTCCATACATTTGTGATTTATAGGTAGAAAATGCAAGCAGAATTACATATATATATATATAATTTATAATAAATGCACACAGTTATTAAGATAAAAGAAAACCTAATAAGGAAATTTATCCTTCATTTTACAGGCAAAGAAACTGAGGAACAGAGAGATTATGATTTATTCAAAGTCATATAATCAGTTAGGACTAGAAACCAGGTCTGCAATTCAACCACTTTAAATCCTTTTTGACATTAGTTGATGCCTCGGTTCTCTAAGACACTGTCTTTTGTTTGTTTGGTTGGTTGGTTGGTTTGGTTTGGTTTGTTTACCACACCATAGGGTTTCTCTCAACATACTAGGAAAAAAATTAGTTCCTAAAACTTTCACTCGTATATTTTCATGCTAAGCTGATAGTATTTTAAAGAAATCCTAGCACATCTTTGTATTTATGGGTATATTCTGAGCCCATCAAAAGAGCATGCTTTTTTTTAAACCAAGGAATTATCCACATTTATTTAACATTTAAAAACTGAAGAACCAAGTGGACAGGGAATAGAATGTGCTGCTCAAAACCACTATATAAAAATGGTTTCAGAAAGCTACTCTAAAAAGAAATCTAAATCCATTCAGACTGACATGAAGTTTAGAGTTGTTTTTGTTTCGTTTCATATAAAAAGCATTTAACTTTATTTTAAGAGAAGAAACACACACACACGCATGCACAGAAACTTATTCAATCACTTTACCCATTTTAATTAAACTCATGATGCTCTTCTGTGGCATGCCTTGGGAATGCTTTGTTGGGAAGCTTCTTACAAAAAAAAAAAAAAAAGAAAAAAAAAATCAGTTTACCAACTAGGAAAGTGTGCTCATAATCCCCAACCCAAGGCTTAAAAGGAAAACGGTATGAAGAAAATCTGGCAGTGAACGTATTAGAAATGTGATTCCTTATGACTTTCTCTCCTGTGATCTTCTCTTGGTGGTACCATTGGACTCTTTCTTGGAGGAGAAGGAGAATTTAGATAAATCTGTTTTTTAAAACAGGCATAGGGAGAAGAAAATGCTGTGTCCAACAGGTCAGGTGGCTTTTATAGAGTGTTGGGGAGAAAGTTTTTTTCTTTCATTGCACTTATACATTTAGAAGCTTCAAAAGGCCCCTTTCCCTTCACCCTCAGCTTTACTTATACATATTCTTATCTTCATTTGCTTCTTAATCATCTCTATTCTTCTCTCCTCTAGAGATGAGGTGAAGGGATAAAGCTTTTTGTTGATTTGAACAACTAGAAAAAGTAAGAACGATTTCAGCTCTTTTCGCCCAATATAAAGCTGGGGTGTCAAGTGAAAACAACCCAGAAGATGGAGATGTTAGTAAATATGTGCAGACCCAAAGTACATTTATTGGGTCAAAAAGAATTTGTGTGTCCAGTATTCAAAAACAGTAAAAAAACAACAACAAACCAACTGTATAAAGCCATCCCTGAGATTATCTATATTTGCCTGAAAGTGAAAGTTGTTCAGTTGTGTCTGACTCTTTGTGACCCCATGAACTGTAGCCCACCAGGCTCCTCTTTCCATTGGATTCTCCAGGCAAGAATATTGGAGTGGGTTGCCATTTCCTTCTCCAGGGGATATTCCTGACCCAGGGACTGAACCCAGGTCTCCCACATTGCAGGCAGACGCTTTAACTTCTGAGCCACCAGGGAAGCCCCTATATTTGTTTGCCTAGTTCCTATTTAAACAATAAAAAAGAGGCCCATATTCTCATTATTTAAATGTCTTGGTGTCTAAATAAGGGGATTTTGTTTATATTAATAATCATACAGTGTTCATATACATGCATACTATCTCCCAGAAAAATTACATCACCTAAGAGATTCATAGTTTTCTTTTAGTAATTGTTTTTGTTTTTGTTTTTACTTAAGTTTTTTTTACTTAGTTTTAATTTGGTGCCTAAGCAAACTGACAACATTCCTTTAACTTTTGCCCACTTGCATTTCATTTATGGAAAGAAGCTCATACTATAAAAGAAATTTGTCAACAACAAATCATAATTTGATTACAATAGCAATTCAGAGAACATCTCTGAAAGAAAAGGAAAAAACAGCAAATATTCAGGTTCATGTAATAAAAAATTATAGCCTTCTAAACATTAGAGAGAACTAAAATTTAAATAATTTAAATTCAAATGTGGTTTTTAAAAAAAGTTTAGATGGAAAATTTCTAAAGAATGAAATAACACTATTATATATTAAGATGAATAATTATTACCATTTTTATTTTCAATGTATTGGACATCTTTTTAACCTCCAAAAACCCCAAACTCTATTAAACAATTTTATATTTTTTTGAATGCAAATTCTTACATTAGTTATTTATTATGTAAAGCTTTCAAATAAATTCTTAACATTTTTAAATGCATAATATGTAATATGTATGTTGAACTCATCATATCTCATGACAGAATTACGCAGTGGCAAAATTACTTGTAGTATCAAGAAAATAAACACAAAGCACAATAATTACCACCCTTCCCATCAAAGTTTCAAAGGTAACACTTCATATTCAGAAATTAGTAATAATACCTTGAGTTTCCATCTGGTAAGTAGATGGATCAATGAATTTAGCCCTTGCTCCTTTCTCAGCATACTCACTTGGAAGTCAGTAGCTAACTTTCCCTAAGTTAAAGCAATTATATAAGGGGTACACTGATTAACTGAACTACAGAATACCCTAAACTGAAGGTTCAACTGAGTGTCAAAAGATTCCAGAAACACAAGTTCCATGTCCTCAAGCTGATTATTTTCAAGCAAACTGTAGAATCACAAAAAAAAGCTTGATCCTAGAGTAGAGAAGAGGTTATGAAGCCAAAGTCAAGCATAATTTTTCCACAGTTTAGTGTGGAAATAGCACGCCACTTATTCATTATTACAGTTGAACAGCTAGAGTGGCAGAAAAGCCCTTTTTTCTTATAGGCCCTTGAATGTTGTTTCTAACATCTGCTGTAGTGGTTACACATACACGATAGTAATAATAGATGGCATTATTTCTTCCCACAGCCTACATTGAAATTAGAAGTAATAGAGCTCAAAGAATCTATTTTGATACATTAAACATAACTGACATCAATGTTATTTGATAATTAAATATATAATATCTATGTTACAGGAAAATACATGAATTTAGACTTTCTCTAGGAATTCTAGGATACAGATATTGCCCTTGGGCTTTTGGTAAAGAATTGAAAGGATTTTGCTAGTTATTTGCCATTGGTTATAATCCCTGAGGATTCTGCAAAATGCTAGAAATTACGTAAGCAATGGAAATGCATGAAAGACTGGTTTTCAAGAAAACTGCAAAATTCACCAAGTTTTTGCCAAATAAACTAGGAATTGCATATGTAATCTGAAAGTCTGGAGCAAAGAATCAAATGGCCAATGCTGACTCTAGAAACATTATAAATAATACCCAGTGTTGCATAAGCTAACCAAAATGGCTTATACAACATGAAAAAAAAATCATACAAAAGGGTTGATTTCTAATTGAATAATAACTCTTAAATGTACAAACTTGCACAATTGCTAGTGTTTATTGCCCTTAATGTGGGGTGAACTATTACTATGTAAGCAGTATATGATTTCTATATGCTTGTGATAGTTACATGGCCATATAAATGAAAATATTTAAGTTTTCTTTTCAGTGCTACACAACTTTTCATGCTAATTACATTCTCACTGGCTAAGGACCTTAAGGTGAAATACTAGCTTATTCCTTTGTAGAAGTTTAATAAAGTACATTTTCCACTGAAAAATGTAGTTTGCTAAAATGTTTCTAAAGTGGCCTCCAAGACAAGTCAGCTCTAATATCTATTATCAAGTTTTAGACTTAAAAGAGGCCACCCTTGGGACTGAAGAAGGCTGGAACTAGTGGCATTCAAAGAATGTCAACATCAGTGCTTCCTTTGCCAGAAAGGATCACTAGTTAGCAGTATCAGCCAGATGCTGCCTCTACACACCTTGCCAGACCCTGGGGCAATGCATTCTGAACTTGGCTCCTCTGTGGCAGCAGGACTAGCCGCTACTCAAGCTTGGGTAAGTTCATGAACACAGCCACTGATAATTTCTATATTTATAGAAAGCCAGAACATGTGTAGATAATCACACAATTGGATATTTATGAAGTGCCAAATTTTATGAATATGGGAATTTGTTAATTAGCACAAGGACTAATCATTAAAATTCAAAAATAGATAAATAAACAGGAATACCATTTATTTGTTCACATTTCAGGGAAAAATATGCAGCTGCTATTTCTTTGATGAATGTAGGCTTCTGGAGAAAAAAATGTGAGGAAGAAAAGTATCCAAAAGTCTTGAAATCTTAATGAGTACAATCCAAGAAATCACTATATAGTCTTTATATTAAAAATGACCTTAGTGATTCTCCCCTTAAGTTAAAGAAAAAAGTTTAAACTAACATGTGCTTAGCATTTGAATTACGCTGCCTTGCATTCCACTATTTTGGTCCTTTTCAAGGAGCCAAAACTGATTTTCATCAGATAGGAGTTAAAAAGCACATAACACGTCACTCAATACCAAATTGTTTTAGCTACAGGGCATGGCAAAGCATGAAATAACTGCTTTAGAACACTTCCTCATGTGGGTGTGTTAGATAACTGTCTGCTCCAACATTAAAACGAAACATACTGTGACCTGACCAAGACTTCGGGCTTTCAACAGGCAGATTTCATGTGCTGATAGGAAAAGCCCACCATAACCAGTAAGGCTGGTTAATAAATTCTTCTGGCACTCTATAGCCCTCCTGTGATGCAAGCCTTTCAGCTTTCCAAATCCCTATATAGCAGAATACACTGGTTTTAAGTTTACTTATGCACATTTTATAATGTCCTGCCGTATTTAGATTGCGACAGTCCCTCCAAGAAAAGGCTGTGATTATTTTTCATGCTAAAAATATTTTAGATCTACTGAAAGCTCAGAATTATAATGCAAAAGAAAATATATACACATTCTAAAACTCAAACCAACCATAAAAATGACTAAATGTTTACTGTTACTCTTTCTAGAAGGTTAAAGGAAATTTTCATCTTCTCTTAAAAACCTATTTTTTTGTTTGCTTCTAATTAACCTAAATATGCTTAACATAAAATCTTAAGATGTCATATCCTCAAAGAATCTGTTTCCTTTATCCACACATGTATGAGAATATGTACATAAATATATATGCATGTGCACACAGGTATCTGTTCATATACATGTGTACAGAAAAAGAGAATTATTAGTCAAGAGATATAGTAAAGATTTATTTTTAAAAGATTTGAATTTTAGGTAGTTCTCATAATATTAATATAGAAAATGACAGGTGCATCAGACATGCACACTTTGACACTAGTTTTTAAACAAATGTTTGGGTCAAAAGTCTCAAATGGAAAAAAAAAATCACATTTGAAACACCATATATTGCATATCATATGAACATACACTTTCAGTAGGTTCCCGCAAAGTTCCCCTTTAGACCTTCAGGGTTAAAAAAATCCCTGACAGGACCTGAGTGTCTTTAGCATCTGTACTACTCTTGGTCAAAGCTGGCCTTCCACCTTAAAAGACAGTTTTTGTAATACAAGCAAATTAAAAGTCTCTGAACAAATTTTTTAAAAGAAAGGGGAAAAAACCTTTTAGTATCAAAAGTTCACCATCTTCTTGGAATAATGGATTTTTAATAAACATTTTACTAGGTTTGAACATCGAGAATGTGTTTGGGAATCTGCTCCAGCATCCCAGGTGGGTTAAGAATATTGCTTTATGGACTTCTTTGTGTAGTCAGAGAGGCCCAATGGAATTAAAAAAAAAAAAAAAGTGTCACTTCTATTAAATAAATAATTTATTATGAAAAAGGTGATTATTACTATCAAAGATCTCTATAGATTAGCATCCATTTTCTATCACTGCTATGTGTATGCTGAAAATATTTGTGTATCTTACCACCTGACTTAATTTTTGTCAAAGGAGTAACAGTTTTACTTTCAGACAAACCCAAATAAAATTCCACTAAGGAGACCATTTCAAATGGACCTATTTAACTACTTCTTTGAATCAAAGAACACTGTTCTGGGAAAACTCTTCAACAATGTCAGCTAGTTGTGAAGGCAACTTTTCCCACCATAAAAAAGAAAAATAAATAATAAAGGAAAAAGAAAGCACCTCAAAACTATGCTTGAACTAACAAATATATTATTTATAGTTCCCGAAATGTTAAATGAATACTTACAGTTGTTGCACAAGATGGCCTGATACACTTCATAGCTTCCACTTTGTGAAAAGATGGCCAGCCCCCGACTCCTCCCTCCCCAAGCATAATAAACAGTAACATACTAAAAGGAAACTGTCCCAAGATAAAAACTTAAGAAAGTTTGCATTCTTACTAACCACAGTGATAGCCCTATAAATGTAAAAGTTCATCTGCAAAATAAAAGTTACAAAACAGAATAACTTATTCCTTTCAAAATACATCCCCAGATGTAATATAGAGGAGTATGTAATAATAAAAATAATTACTAGATTTTTACCCACCCTTAGTGACAACCTTTCACCTTATGGCCAATGCCATCAAATAAATATACTGGCAAAAGGTATTTAAACTGCTTCAAGGATTCAAACTGTAAATATGGACTTTAAACTTCAATGTAAAACAAAGAACAAGACTCACTTTAGTAATACCCACGCTGTCACTGCAGCTAAAACTCATTGGCACATAACTAACAAAACCCAGTTTGCAATAAATAAGGACACCATGATATATAGACAGACAGATGGAATTGCATAAACAGACAAGAACAGCAAAGAGACTGACAAACATACGGAGGGGTCTGTTTTAAAAGAGTGAAAGATACTGATTTATTTGGAACTTTAGTGAGAAAAATAGGTTTGTTTGTAATTATTTTTAAAGTAATTAAACTAAATCACAAGGGCACACCCTTAAATAAGTAGGAAGAAAATTAGTAGAGGATAGGCCTCCTAGAGATATTCCAAATTTTAAGCTAGCAATAGCTCTGTCAAACTTAAATCTGGAAATTAAAATTCAAGGGAGAAAGAATAAAAGCATGGGGCTAAAGGAGATGATAGGTAGAGGGGGGATTGAGGGAGCAGGATTTTTTTTTTTTTGAAAGTTGTCTGCCCTACCTTCTTCCCCAGCGCTGAGTTTCTCTTCTCATAATCGGTGTCTCCCTGGAAGTACAGTGTGAGTGGTAATGACTGCCTGCCTCCCTAATGAGTCCATTTTCCTGCTCTTGATGTTGTGTATATACACACACTGCAACCTACCTTACAAACCACAGAGACGGGAAGAGAGAGAGAGAGCAAGAGAGAGGGAGGGAGGGGGGGCAGAGAGGGAGAGAGAGACAGAGACAGAGCAAGCGAGTGAGAGAGAGAGAAGAGGGGAGAGAGAGAGAAAGAAAAACAGAAAGAAACAGAGAGAGAAAGGCACAGACAAAGCCCTCCTACCAGACAGCAGACAGCCTTCCTTCCCCTATCCAGCAAAATGCAACTCGTCTAATGCAGCAACAGGTTCAGTATTGCCAGACTAACAGAGTGAAAAAGGTATATTCTCTATAGCATTACTGCTGCAAATAAACAGTTTAAGAGCAGCTGGCTCCACCTTCTTTATTTATGCTCCATTATGAGGAATGCATTGTTTCAGTTCTGGCATACAGTACATGTAATTATCATAAATACATTTTTTGCATATTAGCAGGAAATAGTGAAATAGATAGCCTATTTGTGCAATCTTATAAATTTATTTTTTTAATGTGTAAAGAGTGTCAACAAATCTGCTCTGACAAAAGCCTAGTAATGATTTTAAAGTCAAAGCAGTCTTAAAGGAGGCTCTGAAAGAAACAGACTCCATACAATAGGAAAACTGATCTCAGACAAACTGATAACTGCAAAGAAGAAATCATTTCTCAGTAAATAAATCAAGACCATAAGCAAAATCACAGACAGAAAAAGAATTCAGTTGAATTAAGTAACTAATAGATTGGTACTCTAGAAGAAGGCAGATCGGTTTCTTATTTGAAGCATCTATCTGTACAAACATCACAGTGCCATGTACTTTGTGTGAACAGGTGCAATGCATATAGTACATAGTGTTACAACAACAGAAATAAATCCCACAAGAAGCTTCCATCACTAGCAGGACAAGATTACATAGAATATGGATCCGAAACCACAGCAGAAACCCCTTGTTCTTTTATTAGGAGGAAAAAATAAAAATAATCAATGCTTCTAAATAAAGCTTCCTTAAAAGAAAAAAAATGTTTTTCTTTGTCTGATGCCTCTAATAATTTTTTTTTTCGCTACATGTTGCTTGAACCAAAATAATGCTGATACTGCACTCCTTACCCCATAACGTGTTTCCCCACCCCTTCCCCCACTCCCAGGTGCCTTTTCTCCCATAAGTGATACATTTGCAGCCATGGAATTACAAAGATCAGAAAACAGAACTAGTTTCAAGCCCTTCTCCTTGTCTCCCGGTTTTTTAAACTAGACTCTGCCTGTGTACCTAGATAGCCACCTTTCCTAAAATATTTCTGTACAGTTTGGCTGTGTGTCACTTAGAGAGAACTTAGGAACAGTACAATAGAGGCTAAATATTCTAAAGAAAATTTATATAAAAATGAAAAATATAACTGATTCTGACCTATTCAAACTCTGCATTTAGGCACCAATAATTAAGTATATTAACTGTAAAATCATCCTTTTTATTTGGTTTATCTCTCAAAGCAGGATGTGTTCCTTTGCATAAACAAAACTACTTCACTGTATAAGCATCAATTCCTTTGTTTAAAAGTACCTTTTCAAACCCAAGGAGAATACGAAGACAGTATTTGATTCCTACCAACAGAAACCAAAAGGAATGTAAAGGACCATGAAGTCTATTCACCTTTTCTAAAGAACAACCAGTTAGTTGAATTAAAAAAGAAAAACAAATATTTTGGCTTAGTGAAAAATGTACAACATCTCAACAGTTTCTCCATATCTGCATACCTTACTAGATTCCAAGCACAATAAGTGACATGTTCTTAGTACTTTCTAGAGTTCAAGATACACTTTCCCTGCTGGAACTGGTGACCCATGTATTAAATTAACCATTGCACCACATGAAACAATAATCCTAATTGACTACCAGGCTCTGAAGTTATAAAGTTATTAAGTTAAATTGTTTCATATGTTGATATGCCATGGGGCAATTTCATCCTGTAGAAAGATTCTAAGGTGGAAGTTAAGAACTAGTTTTGGTCCCAGTGTTATTACGAATACTTTGTGTAACCTCAGCAAGCCATGTAGCCATTCTCAGTTTCACATAAAAAATTAAATTTAATTTAAAAGGAAGGAATTGACCAGGTTAACATAATAATGATAATGATAGCTAATGCTTAAGTCCTTACTATGTGCCAGGCACTCCTATAAGTACTTTGCATTTATTAACTCACTAAATCCTAATAATGACCCTATGAGGTAAGCATTATTTTCAGTTTCATTTTCCAGATGAAGAAACAGAGAGGTTAAGTGATTTGCTCAAGATCACACAGCAAAACAGTAATGAGACCTGAATCCAGCCTGTCTGGTTTAGAGATACTGTGTTTAATTTCTATACCATATTGTCTCCCAATATCTAATGCTAACTCAAACCTCATTTACCCAGAAGATTCTGTGGTTATGAGTCAAATCCAACATATCTTGATGCTTCCTCTTACCTTTCTTACCAATATAGCATGGTGCAAATTTTTCTTCTAATTTACACCCATAACTCTCAGTACATTTGGTTTAAGTGTCTAATAATTCCAATCCCAAAGAAAGGCAATGCCAAAGAGTGCTCAAACTACCACACAATTGCACTCATCTCACACGCTAGTAAAGTAATGCTCAAAATTCTCCAAGCCAGGCTTCAGCAATACGTGAACCGTGAACTTCCAGATGTTCAAGCTGGTTTTAGAAAAGACAGAGGAAGCAGAGATCAAATTGCCAACATCCGCTGGATCATCAAAAAAGCAAGAGAGTTCCAGATTTCTGCTTTATTGACTATGCCAAAGCCTTTGACTGTGTAGATCGCAATAAACTGTGGAAAATTCTGAAAAAGATGGGAATACCAGACCACCTGACCTGCCTCTTGAGAAACCTGCATGCAGGTCAGGAAGCAACAATTAGAACTGGACATGGAACAACAGACTGGTTCCAAACAGGAAAAGGAGTACATCAAGGCTGTATACTGTCGCCCTGCTTATTTAACTTATATGCAGAGTACATCATGAGAAACACTGGGCTGGAAGAAGCACAAGCTGGAATCAAGATTGCCGGGAGAAATATAAATAACCTCAGAAATGCAGATGATATCAACCTTATGGCAGAAAATGAAGAGGAACTAAAGAGCCTCCTGATGAAAGTGAAAGAGGAGAGTGAAAAAGTTGGCTTAAAGCTCAACATTCAGAACATTAAGATCATGGCATCCGGTACCATCACTTCATGGGAAATAGATGGGGAAAACAGTGGAAACAGTGGCTGACTTTATTTTCCTGGGCTCCAAAATCACCGCGGATGGTGACTGCAGCCATGAAATTAAGACGCTTACTCCTTGGAAGGAAAGTTATGACCAACCTAGACAGCATATTAAAAAGCAGAGACATTACTTTGTCAACAAAGGTCTGTCTAGTCAAGGCAGTGGTCATGTATGGATGTGAGAGTTGGACTCTAAAGAAAGCTGAGCACCAAAGAATTGATGCTTCTGAACTGTGGTGTTGGAGAAGACTCTTCAGATTCCCTTGGACTACAAGATCCAATCAGTCCATCCTAAAGGATATGAGTTCTGGGTGTTCATTGGAAGAACTGATGTTGAAGCTGAAACTCCAACACTTTGGCCAACTGATATGAAGAGCTGACTCATTTGAAAAGACCCTGATGCCGGGAAAGATTGAGGGCAGGAGGAGAAGGGGATGACAGAGGATGAGATGGTTGGATGGCATCACCAACTCAATGGACATGGGTTTGGGTGGACTCCGGGAATTGGTGATGGATAGGGAGCCCTGGCATGCTGCAGTTCTTGGGGTCGCAAAGAGTTGGACACAACCGAGCGACTGAACTGAACTGAACTCTATTTTAAAAAGGTTACATAATCCATTTAATCGTCTTTCTTTGTTTCCCAATGTCCATAGTATATGCAACCATTTGCTTGAAGTGGAAAATAAAATAATTTGTAACCAATAAGGCTATCAATTCATAAAACCCAATGGCAACCCACTCCAGTATTCTTGCCTAAAAATCCCATGGACAGAAGGAGCCTAGTGGGCTAGAGACACGGGGTTGCAAAAAGGTCAAACACAACTTGGTGACTACACAAGAAGTAGCATTATATGTAGTTCCCATACATTATTCTCCTCAAAGCCCGAAGTTTAAAAAAGAAAAAGAAAGAAAGAAAGAAACTACAGAGTTCTTAAAGTTTCCCTAGTTCACATATCAAATACTAATGCAAGTGATTGTTTAAATAATTAATAAATAATATAAAATATAATTTAAAAATTCTTGTTTTCTGTAGCCTGAGAGGCATGAAAAGCAAAGATTTAATTATAAATGATTTGTTATAGATGCTGAATAATATCCTATGATTTTTATGTAGTTGGTTTTAACTTTGAACTATTTAGATATATTCTGAAGACTTTTACACTAAAGTTTTATTCTGCAAGAGAGAATTTAACCACTCTGATCTTTGTGTGTTAACTAAACATGTATTTTGTGCCCAAACATGTGCCATACTACTATACGTGAGAGTGAAAAGTGAAGATAATATGTGTGATGTAGTTTCTGCTTGTGAGGATTTCACAGGCTGGTGGGGGACAGACATGTAAATAATATTAGAACAAGCAGATAATCTTGCCACTACTTCCTGTAATATCCCATACAATGCAGTGCCTTAGACTTCCTGCACTTTCCGCAAAAAACTAAAGTGAAATTAAACAAAACAAGCATATATACCTAAATTTAAAATATGCCTTGTGAAAGACGTGTGTGTGTCTGTGTGTTGCAGGGTGGGTACAGATGTTAGACTGAAGATAGCTTTTTCTCCAACAGTGTGGCTTACAGATTCATTAAGTAAATTTTGTCCATTGTCCCCAAGGTGCCTAGTAAAGAGTCTTCTACAAGTGCACAGTACATGTACTTCTTAAATGATGTGGAAATAAGTGATACCTATTGCCCTGGAGCATCAAATGCCATTAATTTTAGGGTTACAGTGTAACTGGATCAGAGATTGTTGACTTGGCAAATGAATACTTCCAAAAGTAAACAAAAGACGGAATTTTTTTAAATTTTGAAAACAAATCAACTAAACTCAAAAACATCTGAATACATACCCCTAGCCCAGGTATACTTTTGCCAAGTCCTTTCTCAGGGATCATTAATGTTTTTATATTATGTGAAGCTAAACAGGAAAAAAAAAAAAAAAAGTAATAGCTTAAGATTGTTCACAAGAACATCCCCAAAAGATACCTTTATTGCCTAGATTATAAAAAAAAAGGGGGGAGGAGTGAAAATGAGTCATGTTGCAATGATGGACATTTTACTTATCTATTATTTCTTTCACATCTACAACATATGTTCTAGAATAAGTCTGAAACTGGCCTTAGAGTTCCTTGTAGGAATGGAACCATATCCTTTGAGAAAAATAGTTTTAAGCTGGTTAGGTTCAAAGAGTAAAACCTGAATAATTCTTTTTGTGTGTTTAAAGTGTGCTGCATAACTAAATAACAGTTCGAAGGTAGAGGAGCATAGAAACGAGAGGAGAGGAGGAAGAGAGGAGAATCACAAGAAAGATGGGACAGTGAGAAATTCCCCAATGTCAAGGTGGCCACAGATGTTTGTTTGTCATTTTTTTTCAAAGTGTTGCCTAATATGAAATTCTAAGAGGTCTGCATTTTTGCAATACAAACCTTCTTTCCAAACGTGGAAAGCTTGGTATATTCTATAACCCTGTTTATTAGCTTGTCCGAGTGTGTGTGAGTGTGTGCGTGCACGCGTGTTCAATCACATCTGACTGGAATCCCATGGACAGTAGCTCACCAGGCTCCTCTGTCCATGGAATTTTCCAGGTAAGAATACTGGGGTGGGTTGCCATTTCTTACTCCAGGGGATCTTGCCAACTCAAACTTGGGCCTCTTGTATCTCCTGCACCTGACAAGCGGATTCTTTACCACTGCGCCACCTGGACTAAGATGGAAAAATCCAAGTACAGCCATAGGAACGTATGGCTCCCATGCTATAACCTCTGAAAACACAGGCACTTCTTAATGAGACAGTACATACTTCAGAGTTGCAAGGAGTGACCAGTGGCACTTTGAATAGTGGCCAGTAAATGGTGAATAGTGAATAGTAAAAAGCCAAAAGTCTCTTCTACACAGAATGACTTGAATATGGATATGAGTCAATCACCTTTTCCCCCCACAAATACACAGGAGAAAAATGGTCATGTGAGAAGACACAGAGATTGTCTGAATTACAAGATTACTGATGGCACCCCACTCCAGTACTCTTGCCTGGAGAGTCCCATGGACAGAGGAGTCTGGTAGGCTGCAGTCCATGGGGTCGCGAACAGTTGGACACGACTGAGCGACTTCACTTTCACTTTTCACTTTCATGCATTGGAGAAGGAAATGGCAACCCACTCGTGTTCTTGCCTGGAGAATCCCAGGGACAGGGGAGCCGGTGGGCTGCCGTCTATGGGGTCACACAGAGTCGGACACGACTGAAGTGACTTAGCAACAGCAGCAGCATTGACTATTGTTGTTGTTATTAAATACTACCTCTATAAACTGATCTTAAATGACATGAATATCTTCAGAAATTTAGAGGAGAGTACTTTCATGACACAATCAATACAATTTTAATCAAAAAATTAGAAAACATAAAAATGTCATTCTCAATATCTCCCTGGCTCTAGAAAAATGTATTAGGTATATATACTAGATTAACTCTATCTGCTCCCTGCTCAATCTTCTCCCCTAAACAATCTAGAACAGTGTTAGTAACTGTCTTTAAAGTTTCAACACCTTCATAATAATTTATTCATAGGTACAGATTATATTCAGTGCACAAGGAAAAAGAAACAGAAACTACAGAGGGTATTTCACAGGAAAAATAAAAGTTACATAGAAGTTATAAAAAAGGTATCTTAACTGCTATAGACATTGTTGGTCCAGCAGGTTAGGGAGATCCTCACTGTTCTGCTTGGTAACTCTATTCGCGAAAACTCAACTCCATATTGTTCTCATCTAAAACGTTGCTATAAGTAAGGATTCATTCTTATAATAAAAGTTGCCACTGTTGCAGAGTCGGGAACTATACTTAGTGCTACATAACTAAGTAGTAATACATAACTGCCCTTAATGCTACATAACTATATTTAGTGCTACGTAACTCATTTACCCCTCCCCACAGCATTATAAGAAAGGTACTACTAATGCTTTCATTTATAGATGAGGAAACTGAGCCCAAAGTCTTGTAGCAAACAAGTGGTAGAAGTCAGGTCTAAACTCAATCCAAATGGAATTTCAAGGAATAAAGGGAGTGGCTTGACAAAACTACCCCAAAATCTTCTAGAATAATAAACTGGCCAGATTAGGAAGAAATTTGGGAAGAAAAAATAATGATAAGAAACAAGTCTGAGAACAGCTATATTCCCCAGATAATTTCAACATTTATTTTAAACATATTTGAGAAAAAGTACACACATCTCAAAATAAAATTTAAAGAAAGGATATGAAGAAAAACAGAGTATAAATAAATAGCTTTCAAACAGGATGAAAGAAACACCAGGAACCAGTTTGATTAAAGAGTTGGAAACACTAATAACAATCTGTCCAGTAATATTGAAGCCAGTTATTAATAATAGAGTCAGCATGATAAGAGCCTGCTAGCTCCTCTGAGGCAACAGGCCACAGAGATAATTCAAAATAGGTAGAAACGGTATCTCTTATTTTTAAGAAAGCTCATTTAACCCTGATAAGTTACAGGTTTACAACCGTAACCTTTGAAACATATAAGGTTATATCAAGTTTTTGGAAAAGAGTCTACATAAAATCTCAATCTTCTTCATTTCTATTAACAACAAACACAGGAAAACCTCATTAATCAGAGTACATACAATCAGAATGTATAATGTATCAGATACATTTACAGGATTCTTGTGAAATAGAAATTTTTAAATGAATTACATTATACTTTAATAATTATATTGGCTGTTTCAAAATTATCAGATTATCAAAACATATTCTACTTTATGTTGAATAGCTATAAATTTAGGCTTATTCTTAAATTAAATGTAGTGTCCTCCTCTATTTCAAACTGGTGACATTTTACCACTTAAAATGTAATAAATGGACCTTCCACAACACAAATAATACACCCAACATCATCTATGTAGAATATAAACATAAAATAAGTGTCTCACCAGGAAATAGCTTTTATTAGTAATCAATAAGAGAAGAATACTGCCCATAATTAAATCTGAATTAATTATGAAAAGGGTTATGAAAGAAATAAATCATCACTGTGGATTTCATTTTAGAAATTTAATGATCTGGGACTTCAATACACATTACTTATGAAGTCATACCCCAAAATTTGATACTGAAATAAACTGAAAAGCACTTTAAGCTAATATTTTAATAAAATTCATGTGGTTTTGTATAAAACAAACTTATTTAACTATACTCCCTTCACCAATAAATGCATTTAATTCAATATGCCATTCAATAATTAATCCTATAGCAGTTTAATTGAATGTTTACAATATACTTGAAAATAAAATATTATAAAATATTTGTTATAAAATGAAATGTTAAATATTATATTTTAAAAAAATTCTGAAGTTTCCCCGGTGCTACATTTAACTGAAGTGAAAGTCGCTCAGTCATGTCCCATTCTTTGTGACCCCATGAACTATATACAGTCCATAGAATTCCCTAGGCCAGTACTGGAGTGGGTAGCCTTTCCCTTCTCCAGGGCATCTTCCCAACCCAGGGATCGAACCCAAGCCTCCTGCATTGCAGGTATATCTTTATCAGCTAAGCCACCAGGGAAGCCCAAGAATACTGGAGGGGATAGCCTATCCCTTCTCCAGGGGATCTTCCTGACCCAGGAATGGAACCTGAGTCTCCTGCAGTGTAGGTGGATTCTTTACCAACTGAGCTATCAAGGAAACCCCTATTATTTTTAAAGTTAAATTAATGAGTGTATAGAAATAAATAATAAATCAGGGCAGTTTTTAGTCAGTGGTGGGTGATACCTAAAATATTTATAGCTGGAAAGGCATGGGCATAGACCAGTAAGAAATGTTACTGTAACTACTAATCAAAACAGACACTGGCTATAAATAAATGACTTATTGCCAGTGTGTACCTCCTGAAAAACAACCCTAGCTTTAGATAACAAACCAGAATCTATTTTCTAAAACAAGTTATAAAATTTGGAGGAATATGTGGTTTTACTACTGAGCTACTACCCCTGTACTCTAGATCAATAGATTCTCCAATTTTTAAAAATATACATCTTATCAGTAAAAATATGTTGAACTCTATGTAGATCATTTGTCTGTTGGTTCTCAACTCCATTCCCACCTCTTCCATGCTCTCTTATGTGGCTGAACCTGAAAACTACATTTCCTAGATTGCTTTGCTGGGATGGGTAGCACTGGCAGATGATCAAAGGGAATTTTTTTCCCTTTTGTTTTTGAAACCAGCAATCGCTGCAATGGTGTTTCAGCAGCCTCTGTAGCACAGAGATCTTGTAGCACAGATCTTGGGATCTGGCTCTCAGGACTGCTGGCTGCAGCAACAGGACCACAGCTGCAGAACAGCAGCAGCCATCACAGGTGACTGGAAGCTCTACCAGCCTTGGCAAGTTCAACAGCACTGGAGGAACTGTGGACCCCTGGGCTCCTGCCCTGTCAGTAGGAGTGTGGCTACCTGGCTTCCCGTGAAGCAGTGGCCATGGCGATTCTAACATTCACAACCTCAGCGGGGCTCCAGCTTCCTCAGCAGCTCAGTGCTCGTAAGCTCTAGGTAACCAAAACTTTCCATTGCTTTCTACAGGTGTTAGTGTTAATCTCTCAGTCGTGTCTGATTCTTTGTGACTCCATGGACTATAGCCTGCCAGGCTTCTCTCTCTGTCCATGGGATTTTCAAGGTAAGAATACTGGAGTGGGTTGCCATTTCCTTCTCCAGGGGATCTTTCTGACCCAGGGATAGAATCTGGGTCTCCCACATTGCAGGCAGATTCTTTACAGTCTGAGCCACCAGGGAAGGCCTGCTTCCTACAGGTGCTCATTGCTAAATAACACTGCCACCTTCTTTTCTTTCCTCCAGACTTTCCAACACTTTTGCAACCAATTCCTTGGATTAAAATCCCTCTGTTCTGAGTCATGTTTGTTTCTCTGACTAGGCACTGATTAAATATAAGCCCACCCTCCAATATATACAATTATTTATAAATTACAGACTTATACTACCGTTTGTATTATATATGTAATATATAATAAACATATTAATAAACATATTATATATATGTTTGTATTATAGAACATATGGAGTAATAGGTGTATTAAAGAATGAGATAAACAAGAAATAAACAGTTTTTAAAGTAAACTTTAATGTTTTATTTATCAACAATTTTCAAACATTCTTGTTGTCACTAAGAAAAATAAGATTTTTAGAGTATAATAAGATTAAATATTTGTCATTCTTGGTATTTCAGCTTCGTTTTACCCTTTATGGAACAGTCATTTGAAAATCTGGTACTATGTTCAGGTTATTGTTATATTTAGCTTGTAGTGGTTGCCATGGAGGGGGGAAAGCCTCACAAAATAGTAGATCCAAATGGAAGAAGAGCATCATTAGCTGTGCTTATTAAATCACAGTACTCAATTTTCAATCCCAACCACCAATTTTATAAAAGATTTTGTTGAAATTTGGCTAGTAAATTTGTATCTTCCCATGTGTCAACTAGTCATTCTTAAAAACTAAGAGGTACATGTAGCACCTTTATTTTTTTTAACCAAAAAAAACACTGTTAATCTATTTAAAGATTTCATTTGGAAGATTTTATAACAAGTTATAAAATTCTGTTTCAAGTTTTAAAAAACATTCAGATACAGTTTTATGCAGTTTTAAAATTATACAGAAACTAGAGTTTTACAATTACATTGGCTTTGGCAACAGTCACACAACTTGAAAATAACAACAAACATTCAATATGAAAATGTCCGCTCCATACTATGGATCTTTCAAAAAGCAGTTATCTTCTCATTCACTGTAAGTATGATTATTTTTTAAAAAAGATCAAGTATGTTTCTTTTTCCAAAAATATATGTTAATAGAGCACCTGTTATCACAGAAAAGTCAGCAAAATTAGAATTCTTATTCTGTAAAAGAAAAATGCATAACTGCAACAAGTTTCATATCACTTCTCAATGATCTCCCACTGAATAACCAGTAAACCTCAAGGGGTGCAAATAATATGACAGCTACTCTCCCATCTTACTACCAAGTATTGTAAAGACTCCACTTCTATATTTGATTCTGTTTTCTACTACATTTTAAAGATTTTATTTTTAAAAAGTCACATCAATCACACCCTACAGCATTTGTGCATCCTTTCATTTTAATTGATTTGCTAAAATAGCTTGCTTATATGTGATGAGTAGATGAATTTCATGTGTGGAAGTTGCTTGGTAATCTTATCCAGAAATCTTTTTCCATTCCAACCACACCGACCACTCCAACACTACAAAACTATGTTAACATAGTTTTTTCAGAATGCATTTTTAAATTAGAGGGTATTTTGATGCTTGGCAAGTATCTTTTCCAGTAATCCTTTTAGTGATTCATAAATCATAGTTCTTCGTATTACTAAAATTGAGCCTATCAAATATCATTGGTTGAAATGCTAGAAATAGTGATATTTCCATGTACCTATACAATGAACCTTTCATACTATATATTCAGATACTTATTTATTCAAATCTTCAATATTTTCTATGCATCTTCTAATACCATTTGCTGACAAATAAATGTGATATTGCTTGCTGTCATATTTTTCATGCATTATTTCAGTCATTTTTCTCAAGGCATGCCATATACTCAGGGTGAGGTTCATCCCTTAATGACAGTGAATGTAAGTCCAAATTTCAAATAGACCTCTTGATCATTATTTTTGGTTGTGCTGTGCTGTGCTTAGTCGCTCAGTCATGTCAGACTTTTTGCGACCCCACAGACTGTAGCCTGCCAGGGTCCTCTGTCCCTGGGGATTCTCCAGGCAAGAATAATGGAGCAGGTTACCATGCCCTCTTCCAGAGGATCTTCCCAATCCAGGGATGGGACCCAAATCTCCTGCACTGAAGGTGGATTCTTGATACTGTCTGAGGCACCAGGGAAGCCCAAGCATATCCCTTCTCCAGGGATCTTCCTGACCCAGGAATTGAACTGGGGTCTCCTGCACTGCAGGCAGATTCTTTAGCAGCTGAGCTACCATGGATGCCCTATTTTTGGTTGACTTAGTGTCAAATATGATTAAATCATCATTTTAAAAAAATTTTGTAATATAGCCGACAAAAGATTCATGCAATGCATTAGAGATATTCTTGTTGAAATGTGCTTATTAGTATTTATCTTTATTCTGCTATCTTTTCCCAGAGTTGGTTTGTTTTGTGAGAGTTTATCTATTTAACACTGGACAATGTAATCCAAGACCCATCACAAGGCACAGATAAAATTCAAAACCTCCAAATCTTAAAGCAAATCAATGCCCACCCCTACCTCAGAACACTTTATATAACTTACAATGTGTGTAAATGATACTTTGACAGTGTCAGCAACAATCTACATATTAGTAAACTTTAATTTCTTAGATTTTTAAAAAATAAAAAAATGTATAAATTTTCAGTAATGTGTTATGGAAAAACCTGAGTGAACGTTTTGGTCAACCCAATGTTTCCAACAAAATAAGTTACACAATGAAAAGCTGACTTGGAAGTTAAGCGTGACTTGGAAGTTAAGTTTTCTTAACCCATGCATGTAACCCACATTTCTTTGATTACTCAAACTATTCATACATTGGAACTCGCCTTTTCTCAGACCCTCTCCAGAGAATAAGAAATGTTTAAATATTGGTTTCCATCAGGATATTTTGTGCATAAAGTAGGCAATTCTCACCAATGAATGTGAAATCATGATGGCCTAGATATTATATAATATCAATTGAAATATATTATGTAAATATATTAAATGTATTATATATATTTAACACATATTTAATGTATTAAATATATTAAATGTATTATGAAATATATTAAATAACATTTGCTTCACCAAAATTAAGAATTTTTATTTCTTTATAAAATACTCATTTGTTAAGTGCATTATAAACCATTAATGTTCTTTGTGATGCTTCAGATAAGTGATCTGTGATAACCTAGCTGGTGATATATAATAGTTACTTAATTATACCAGAAATTTCACAAAGTTTTCTGTTTAACTCACAGTGCTGATTAAAAAAAAGGAAATCATTTTGAAATATTTAGAGAAAGTAAAAGGAAGAATAATAACTACAAAGCATCATTGTATCTTAATGAGAACTTGAAAGATTAGCTTTTCATCTTATTCTCAATTATTCATGGATGGTACATTTCATCTCTAGGTGTGCAGGAAATAAGAGTGTTTTAGCGGAAAAAAAAAATGGGCTTTAAAGTCAAATAAACCTGAATTTGCATTAAGTGTCCACATTTACTAGTTGTGAAAACCAAGTGTCTCATTTTCCATGATTTTATTTCCTCATTAGGAAAAATGGGGCACATGTAGTCAATGAAAATAGATACAAAGTGTTTGACCCATAGTAAAAATTCATTAAATGATAATATATCTTCTCCTTTTATTCCTAAACCAGATGTCCTCATTTTTTTATGTATTATGAATCTCTTCAAACTAGTAATGATTCACATTCACAATTTATATTTTGCCTGTCATATAACAGCTTAAAAACTTTCTTCACATAATTACTAAATTTAACCCTCCCTGCCACACTATGAAGTAATTGGACATTATCCTAATTTTTCACAGAAATAAACTGAGCTCCAGAGAGAGTAAATAATTTGCACAAGATCTCGCAAGAAGTTAAAAAATTGAACTCTCACCTACCATTCTATAAAGCCTGCTTCCCCAGCCTCTAAAAAGAAATCCTAGCTAGAACTAACAAACAGAATGTTTTATACTAAGAAAATGATATATCTAATAAAAATAAACATTATTAAACTATTTACATAGGCCCAAACTGAAGTACATATGAATACAAAGGGCATATTCACATTATTATTACTAGTGGTTCTAGGATCTGAGAATTTGTTTGGTGAAGCCAAATATTTTTGTAATACATTCCTAGAAAATGGCTTTTTATTTAAAAAAAAACAATTAACAAAGATATACTCACATAAAAACTTGTAATTGCTAGTATTGTCATTTAAGGTGGAGCTTGACTTTCAAATAAAATTTGGAGTGTAATTTTATACTCTTCAGTAAACCCTAAGTTTTCTGTTTATTTCTTCCCAAATGATATTATAAGATAGATAAGTTTGGGCGATCTATGTACAGTAAGCTGATTATAGTCATGTACAGCATGCTGATTACAATACTGTATTATATACTTGCAATTTGCTAAGAGAGTAAATCTTAAGTGTTCTCACCACAAAGGAAAAAAAAATCTATGTGAGGTGATAGATGGGTTAATTAACTAGATTATGGTAATCATTTCACAATGTATAGGTTTATTAAAATATCACATTGTATACCTTTTTAAAAATCATGCTGTACAAGCTAAATATATTCAATTTTTATCAATCATACCTGAATAAAACTTGGAAAAAGTTTTTAAATAAAAAGTATACATAATCTTAAAAAAAGCAGTTGTCTGTGAGCACTGGAATCATACACTTTGTTTTTAAATACTTTTCTGCATTTTCAATACTTTCTATACAGCACATACATTATTTTTACAGTTATAAAATATATTAATAATTACTTTTCATAAAAAATAATGCTGGAAAATAGGTATGTCTAAAGTATTGGGTGGTCTGTTAAAACAAGGTCACCATTTCATTGAACCAGTTCTGAAAGAATAGCTGATTAAGAACTTAAATAACCACAAGACTCTTAGGATCACATTTAAAAAGTCATTTCTGTGATCCCTTAGTTTCTTTTGTATCTGTTTCTTACTAATTAGAAGAAAATAAAGTATAAAAGTTAAAGGTGTATGGGTTCTATATTCAGACTGCTTAAATTCAAATCTTGGCCCTACTACTTCAGACAATTCCTTTAATATCATTAAATCTTTTGTCTTCATCTTTAAAATGGGGAAATTAAGTACCTACAGTACAGGGGCTTTTGTGCTAATATAGTAATCCAAGCATTGGTAACAACTAGCATTTCTGATATGAGAAACACAAGGTCCACTGTCCCACAACTAGAAAATCAGAACCAAGATTTAAATCCAGTAGACTATTTCTGGAGTGTGCATGCATGGGTGCTAAGTTGCTTCAGTCAAGTCTGACGCTTTGGGACTCTGTAGACCACAGCCTGCCAGGCTCCTCTCTCCATGGGATTCTCCCAGGAAAGAATACTGGAGTGGGCTTCCATGCCCTCCTCCAGGGGATCTTCCCAACCCAGAAATCTAAGCGGCGTCTCTTACGGCTTCTGCCCTAGAAGGCAGGTTCCACTAGCACCATCTGGAGTATAAACCCTCAAATGCTAAACCCTCAATAAGCTCAGACACATATGAAAGGTTTAATAAATCTTAGTTTGTGGTTTTGTGCTTATTTCTAGTTTACCTAAATGTCAACCTCTAATGTAGGTTGAGTGAGTGAGTGATAGTATCTCAGTTGTGTCTGACTCTTGGCGACCCCATGGACTGTAGCCTGCCAGGCTCCTCTGTCCATGGATTTTTCCAGGCAAGGATACTGGAGTGGGCTGCCATTTCCTTCTCCAGGTTAATGTAGTTTAAACCTTAGTAAAAAGTATACTATTCCGAGGGAGGAGTACATGGGGAATCTCTGTACTTTCCTTTCAATTTTATCGCAAACCTAAAACTGCTCTGGGATTCCTAGGTGGCCAGTGGTAGAGAATCCACCTCTCAAGGCGGGAGACATAGGAGATGCAGGTTAGATCCCTGGAGAGGGAAGATCCCCTGAAAGAGGAAATGGCAACCTGCCGGGAGCCAGCGTGAGGAATTCCACCCGTGACAAGGTCATGCGGCAGAGCTCTGATGGCAAGGCTAATCAGACCTCAGGTTTCCCCCCTGGAATTTCCTGAGCACCCACTCCCCCCAAAATAAGAATCTGCCTGCTTTTCCACTCTTCTAATATTCTCTGGAAAAAGTCAAATCAGGGCTTTAGTCTTCTGCATTTGAAATGGATGTTTCAGCTTAAACCCCCTCTGATAACCCTCTAGCATGCCTAACAGGTTCCCCCAGACCTCTTACAGCTTGTGAATTGCTTACAGCCCCCAACCTCAAGAGGCACAAAGCTTAAAAGCATCTTAAAGATACAGAGCCTTTTCTAAAGAGTTAAAAATCATATTGGTAGAGGGTTTTCACTGTTGACTCAATGACTACTGCCAGGCCTCCATATTCTTTATCTTTTAGGCACCTGGGAGGATGTTAATCAATGTAAACGGGATATGGAAAAAGATATATAGTAGTTTTGATGTTAGCAACACTAGACTTTTGAGTTAATTACTTTTCTCTTTGTTATATAACACTGCACTCCTCTTGTGTCCTTGCTATGTAAGAATGTAACTTTATTTAGTGCTTTCTGAGAGGGGCACCAGACTTTGGGAAGATCAACACAAATAAGTCTTCTGGTTGACAAACCCTTATCAGAAAAAGGCTGTAAAATGTTAATCGGCCCTTTTGGCTGGAAGATGATGTAAATCACCTAAGACTTGTGTACACAATTAGGTATGCAGAGAGAAAAGCCTGGTTTTGATAAGAGTCTGGACTGCTAACACTGCATAACTTTGTGTTACCCATTGATCTCCATGTTTTATCAAAGGTATAAAAGGCCTTCTGAACAATAGAGGACGGAGCCAGCCGCTGGACTGGTCTCCCCCGTGTCTCCTCTTTACTCTAATTTCAGGCTGAATTCCCAAGTGGAGCGGGGCGGCTCACTAAGTCTACTTACTTGCCCTGGCTTTTAAGACCCGCACGAAAGGGAGCCTAAGGAGGGGCACCCTTAGATATTCAAGTGGGCGCCGGCGGCCCGACGTAGATGGTGCAAGCTCCTTGTCTGGAAATTTATTGGCCTTCCCCGTAAGCCAAGTTATTCAGCCTTCTTTTTCCACTTAATTTTCCTACCATACTATTGTTTCTTAATCTAATCTTATATTAATAAACAAATAAGTCTTTCCTAGCCAACACCGTCCTCGCTTCGAATTCCCTGGATCCACTGGGGCTGGACCCCGGCAGCAACCCATTCTAGTATTTTTGCCTGGAAAATTCCATGAACAGAGGAGCCTGGCAGGCTATAGTCCAAGTGATTGGTCACAAAGATTCAGACATGACTGAGCAACTGAGCCTAGTAGAACTTTTCTAAAAATATGGTCTTTAAATGTAATATGGTATCCTGGATGGGATTCTGGAACAGAAAAAGACATTAGGTAAAACCTAAGGAAATCTGAATAAACCATGTACTTTAGTTAATAAACACTCATTCATTAATTGTGGCAAATGTACCACAGTAATATAAAATATTAAGGAAAAACGGGTGTGGGATACATAAGAACTTTGCATACTATGTTCTCAATTTTTCCATAAATCTAAAACTATTATAAAAAATAATATCTATTTGAAAAAAATTCAACAAAAAAAGCCAAGAGGAGTTGTTCTGGGAATGCAAACTTAAAAAATTAAGATTTGAGGGACAAGATACTGTCAGGATGCATTTAGGTCAGACGGGGGCAAAATACAGAGTATCCTAGTACCTTAACCCAGAAAAGGCATTTTTAAAAGATATACAGCTTTGAATGGTTAAAAATTCTCAAATGGGAAATTGAAGAAGATTTAAGATTAGAAACTTTTAAGGAGTAAATTAAATGTCCAGAGTCATAAAGCTAGTCTGCGGGAAAGCATGACTCCTCATCCAATGCTCTTTCTACTATGACACACTGACACAATAGAACTTGTTTGCCGTAAGGCAGTAACTTGGTACACTGAAGGAAAAAAAGAGAAAAGTATTGCTAACAAAATGGAAAGTCTTTGAGTCAGACTCAAGTATTTTATCTATTATGGCAAAGAATAAGCAGCATTTTAAAACAGCTTTAACTAGAAAATAAAGACACTAGAGATTTAAAAGTAGATGAAACTTGAAAATTAATGGGAAGTGATGACAGGCTTCTCTGTCTGTAGTTTCAGACCTGAGCTTTTGCCTTTTACATAGTAATACAAAGTAACTTTAAAGCCTGGACTGACTACATTAAATTACATAAAACTATAATGTGTCAAGATAACGTCAATTTTACAGTCTGTGCCCTGAAATTCCCTGAATCCATGTCTTCTTAAAACTAGGCAACAAACCCATCAGTTGGTTGAGTTTAATTTTTATTATTCTGATTGCATTGAAAAACTATTTTATTATAAAAAAATTGAATCACACAAAAATAGTATATAAAAAAGAATTCTCTTTTACCCATTATATGCTTCTAATAATTCACATTTTACCTTTCATATTTTATCTATTGATTGCATCTTGTTTTGTTTTTTTTTTCCTTGTAGTGACTGAACTAATTTAAGATGAAGAACAGAACCATCTTTGGGGAAAGGAAGAAGGATGGAAGCAATATTTTCAGTCTGCTATTCCATTGAGATTTGAACCAGAAAGATTCCAGACTGTAAGGCAAATAAATACAAGAGGAAGGAGGATAACAGTGAAAATATGTTACTAGAATAGCTTAGCTATGTTATTTGACAATCAATGAAACTATTGTCTATGAGGAAGGAGGGTATTTTAAAGAACTAGTTTCCAACTTTTTAGTCTGACACAAAGAAGTAAGGCAAGAAAGATTATAAAGCTTCACTGAGATTACAGTTTCTAAAGATGGGCTTATCTTCGAGGAACATAAAAATTAATTTCATCATGTTTGAATTCACATATCTAATAAGCATCTATAGAAATAACAGTCTGTACTATATGTAAAATTTCAGTGTCACCAAGCTGCTTTTGAACTGTGATGCTGGAGAGACTCTTGAGAGTCCCTTGGACTGCAAGGAGATCCAATCAGTCCATTCTAAAGGAGATCAGTTCTGGGTATTCAATGGAGGGACTGATGTTGAAGCTGAAACTCCAATACTTGGGCCACCTGATGCGAAGAACTGACTCATTGGAAAAGACCCTGATGCTGGGAAAGATTGAAGGCAGGAGGAGAAGGGGACAACAGAGGATGAGATGGTTGGATGGCATCACCAACTCGATGGACATGGGTTTGGGTGGACTCCGGGAGTTGGTGATAGACAGGGAGGCCTGGAGTGTTGTGGTTCATGGGGTCGCAAAGAGTCGGTCACTACTGAGTGACTGAGCTGAACTGAACTGAAGTCTCAGTTTATTGTGAAAGCTCAAAGTTTTTATAATAAAACATTTTATTTCCCATTAAGTCTCTTTCTGTGCTTGAGAAAGTTTTCCCATTTTTAGATTTTGAAATTTTAAATTAGAATATAAAGTGACTTTGGCAAGTTGAGTGATATTTTTTGTAATCTTAATAAAGGTTTCTAGATATTGGAGAATAAAAATCTCACCTAAGTTTCCTGTCTAACTGTTGAAGGTAGAGACCATTAGAAGCTGGGTATGCAGCAAATATAAGCATGTCCAAAACATCTTCATTGAAAAGATTATGTGAACAATGTCATGCTTAACTGTCTCAGTTTTCATCATGAAATAAAAGGCAAAAATTAGCAGGTAGAGATTGGAGATGATGGGGACAGAAGAGTTAAAATGAAATAACTAGCAAGGCACAGCCTAAGTTTTAAAGCACAAATCTAAATATCAAATAAACATTCTTTTTCGCAAATTTACATCCTTCTGATTGACTTTAAATTACAAATCCAATGAACAGAGATGCATTCTTTCCTCTGTATTAATTACCAAAATGTTAGCATGTAGCTATCTCTTGCTCTCCATTCTCTCTTAAATTTAGAAAAATTTCCTTAAACATATTCCATCCTATGTTGCATGTAAATTAAGTTAAATTAGATCTATGGTGTTGGAGAAGACTCTTGAGGGTCCCTTGGACTGCAAGGAGATCCAACCAGTCCATTCTGAAGGAGATCAACCCTGGGATTTGTTTGGAAGGAATGATGCTAAAGCTGAAGCTCCAGTACTTTGGACACCTCATGTGAAAAGTTGACTTACTGGAAAAGACTCTGATGCTGGGAGAGATTGGGGGCAGGAGGAGAAGGGGACGACCCAGGATGAGATGGCTGGATGGCATCACGGACTCGATGGACGTGAGTCTGAGTGAACTCCGGAAGATGGTGATGGGACAGGAGGCCTGGGGTGCTGTGATACATGGGGTTGCAAAGAGTCGGACACGACTGAGCGACTGAACTGAACTGAACAATCCTATATCCCTGGGGATATCCTTTGTTCTCCATAGATTTTAATTCACTCAAAAGGTATCACAATTCTGTAATGCCTTTATATGCCCTGCTGTTCCATAATGTCTAAATGCCTGCTTTCTTGATAAACAGTTGTCTATAAAGATCATTCACACATTGATCCTACTCTTTGCTCTCTCTGACCACACATTCCCACAATTGCTGCACAGTCTGAGTAATATATTTCTATACCTTGCAAGTATCTCAGTGCCCATCCAGTGCTTGCAATCAGCTTTTCACTAGCCTACATTTACAAAGCTAGACCACTTTCCAACTACAACTTCTAAATTCTGCCTTCTCTACACACTGATTTCCAATACTGAACACCCACTCTTGAGGCAAAACTATATCAATTAAAAGGTCAAGGCCAAGCAATTTATCTCAAAATCCAATCACTGTGGAAAACATACCTGATTTTCCATAAGGTTCTAACTCTTGCTTCTTGGTCACAGGCTAGTTCTGTGTGCTGTGCCATTATACACCTCTGCCTACTGCAGCCACTCCAGGTCAATGAGGAGTCTTTCTTCTACTTTCTTTAAATCATATCCCCTTAAGAGATCCAGTCAGCACACAGTAGAAAAATTAGGAGTCTCATATATCAGCTCTCTGTCACAATCTCTTCATATTTTTGTGGGCACCTATTTTCATCCATCCCACAGAAAACTCTTTTTCCTTAACATTGATGTATCACGTAATTTAACAAATACTATTACCAAGAATAGCATATTAATAGTTGAATATATTTTAATGTGTGACTTATTAGTAAAACCTATTATTTACCTATCTGATTGTATATTTTTATTTTAAAAATCTAAATAGACACAGAATAGAAAACAAAAGAAGCATTCAAGAAAACTAAGGATTAAGAATGGAGGCAGATTAAATTGTCAAAATCAGGTCTTTATAGAAACAGTAAGCAGAATATTTATCAGTCCTGACAAATATGCCACTATACAAGCTCTGGACATTTGAGAAGGGAAAAGGCAAATGAATGAGGGAGGTTCCACTAGCCAAAGCTAAATACGACCTGAGCTCTGATGCCACGTCATATGCACAATCAACCTGTTACTCAAAACCAGTAACTATACTTCCAATCTTCCACTTCTAAGACAATTTTAGATACTTTCTCAAGCTTATATACAAGCCTGCAATATATATATATACATATATCTTATATATATGTATATATATACACACACACATATATATATATATATTTTCTATTATCTCTCAAGATGACTTTGATGTTAATGTTTAACCGATTCTCCTGAATAAAAATAGTTGGTGCTAAGGCAAAACAAAAGAAGGCTGAGGTATTTAATCATCATAAAATTAATTCTGTTGAAGGATAGCTCAATGAAGTTTTCACAAGGAAACATTCCTTAGTACTACCTGGACTTACCATCTGAATTCCTAGTGAGTTACCAAGCTGCTTAACATCTTTTAGCCTTTGTTTACTCATCTGTAAAGTGGTGATTAACAATATTAACTATCTCATGGAGTTGCAAGGAATCAATGAGCTAAAAAATGTTAAATATTTAAAAACTGTCTGGCATTTGGTGATATTAAAGACAGCTAAAATGGATGAGATTCCATGGGGTAACTTATATTTAGATTCACAAAAATACTCCCAAAAGCATTTTAAGTGAGTAGTACACATTTTTATTATCTTAAATTGAAGAAATTATGATATCAGCTTGGAATCCTAAAATAAATAACTTAATTTGGAGTGGTATTCAAGTTAAATTAGCTTGAATACTATAAGACTGGCATTATATTTTATTGTTTTTTGCTTTTAAGTTTCATAGGCTGGCTTCATCAACAAACTGCAAGCCAAAATAAGCATTACTGTAAGAAATGCTTTGGATAAACTTAAAGATATTTAAAAAATTTATGCGTTGATAACTAGGTTGCATACATGAAGAATGAAGCATATAGCTTCTAAATTAAATTTTAGTTGGGTAGGGGGAGTCTGACATTTAAGAAACGATAGACTAAAAAGATGAATTCTGGGAAACTCTCCCTACCACACAAAAGAACATATTACAAAGCTCCAGTAATCAAGGAAATGTATGAACACAGGGATGGTCAAATCTATCAAGATCACAGAAAAGAAGGTCTATAAACAGACCTTCACTTGTATGGACTCTTGCCATGCAAATCCCTGAGGAAAGACCAGAACATTTATCAAACAAAGCTGTAAAATTTTGCATCCCTTTAGAAAGAAACCTAATCTTCGATCCATATAGAATATATAAAAATCAACTTCAGAGTATGATTTAGCAAAAGAAAGAAAAAGCACTAACCATAAAAGAAAATATTGCTAAGTATGATGACATATTAATTCATTGGAATATCCTATAGGAAATGAAAGGATAACCTATGAGGTAGCAGAAGAAATAGAATTAGTATCTAGAACATATAAAGAACTGGTATTCAGGATTTACTTAGAAGTGAAAGAAACTTATTTCCTGAGAAGAAGAAACTGAAAGAATATTAAGAATTAAGGATAATATTCAATACTCTATAATGACTATATGGGAATAGAATGAAAAAAGAGTAGATACATGTATAACTGACTCACTTTTCTGTACAGCAGAAACTAACACAACATTGTAAATCAACTATACTTCAATAAAAAATTTAATTTTTTTAAAAAAAGGAATTAAGGGATAATCACTTTGGTTTGTTGGGCTGAGATCAACTGATAACTTGAAGACTTCCTTGCAACTTCCTATCAAACTGAAACTTGCTTTGAGGGGAATAATCATTGGTGGTGAGAAAATTTTTTGAAAGGAGACAGAAAAGAACAAAATTAAAAGACGACTGACAATAACATATACATCTAAGTATGCATACAAAGTATTCTAAAAACTTCTGCTCTAGTAACACTAGTATTGTTAGACAAAAGCGAAGAGATATAATAAAAATATATCCATCACAATTGCTGTTAACTTCAATTGTGATGGATATATATTTTTTTAACTTCATATTTGATGGTCTTCCCTGGTGGCTCAGAGGTTAAAGCGTCTGCCTGCAATGCGGGAGACCTGGGTTCGATCCCTGGGTTGGGAAGATCCCCAAGAGAAGGAAACGGCAACCCACTCCAGTATTCTTGCCTGGAGAATCCCCTGGACGGAGGAACCTGGTGGGCTACAGTCCACAGGGTCGCAAAGAGTCGGACAGGACTGAGCGACTTCACTCACTCCACTCACTCCTCATATTTGATAAAACAATCAAAACACAAATAGAAAGTATGGGTTTCCCTGGTGGCTCAGTTGATCAAGAATTCAACTACAATGCAGCAGACCCAGGTTCAGTCCCTGGGTTGGGAAGATGCCCTGCAGACGGCACTGGCTACCCAGTCCAGTATTCTGGTCTGCAGAATTCCATGGACAGAGGAGCCTGGCAGGCTACAGTCCATGGAGTTGCAAAAAGTCAGACCTGACTCAGTGCCTTTTACTTTTTCCAACAGAAAATACAAATATAATGATTAGAATGACTTCATTAAGTAAAATAGAGAACATCAAAAAGATTAATTCAGATAGTTTCTACCACTGACCTTGAATAAAGTCTATCTAAAGAAATGCAGACAAAGACTGATATCTCTTTTAGGATCTGTCTTGTCAACTTTCTTACAATATTGTCTCCACTACTGGAGGGGCTTTCCTGGTGACTCAGACGGTAAAAAATCTGCCTGCAATGCAAAACCCAGGTTCAACCCCTAGGTTGGGAATATCCCCTGGAGAAGTGAATGGCTACCCACTCTGGTATTCTTGCCTGGAAAATTCCATGGACAGAGGAGCCTGGTGGGCTACAGTCCATGGAGTCACAAAGAAGAAGACACGACTGAGAGACTAACACTTTCCACTACTGGAAGAATAGCAGAGAAACTGAAGGGAAATTAGACTAGCAAAATAGCAAGAATATTTATGGAAAATTACTGGGGCAAGAAAAATTTAAAATGAGAATGCATTCTTGGAAAGTGTCAAGTATAATTTAATTAGACTTAGAGAAACAAGTCCATCCACTCCACTTTTTCCAAAACAGAATCTAAGTATTCCTAATAGTATAGCACAGTATAGTTTCTCTAGTATTAAGATTATACCTGTTTCTTCAATAATGTAAAGGTTTTACTCTTTTGTAGTATTATTTTCAAGCACAAATCATAATATAAGTATTTCCTGATAGTTGCACACACACCTAAAATTAGCCAATGGCACAACTTGTGTCTGGTTACTAAAAGATGATAAAGCTTTTACTATTTATTTAAAGCATCCATGCTATAGGCACTGTTAAATGAAGCTATAAATTACAAGGGAGAGTTTCTAATGAACTATAACAACAGATTACACAGCTGTGCTTAGCTGTCCAAGGCCATTTATTAAGTTAAAACACAGTGCAACATTATTATCACATCCAGATGTGATGAAGGCCCAGACTTCCCACAAAACACGAATATCTCTGTACTAAAAAGAGGACATCAAGACATATACCTAAATAAAGAATTTCCCTTAATGACCAGCAAAATAAAGAAATTCCGGAGACTCATCTTAAATTTCGAGCAGTTGAATGTATTCACACCTTTCATAGATCCCACTGTTCTGTCCATTTCATGCTTTGATAGTTTCATCAGTATACATTCTATTATGGATATGTCAAGAGACCTAACATCAAATATGCAAATATATATATGGTGGTGGTGGTTGGTGGTTTAGTCACCAAGTCGTGTCCAAACCTTGCGACCCCATGGACTGTAGCTACCCAGGCCCCTCTGCCCATGGGATTCTCCAGGCAAGAATACTGGACTGGGTTGCCATTTCCTTCTCCTGATGCTGGGATGGATTGGGGGCAGGAGGAGAAGGGGATGACAGAGGATCAGATGGCTGGATGGCATCACTGACTCGATGAACGCGAGTCTGAGTGAACTCCGGGAGTTGGTGATGGACAGGGAGGCCTGACGTGCTGCGATTCATGGGGTCGCAAAGAGTTGGACACGACTGAGCGACTGAACTGAACTGAACTGAACTGATCTGAACTAATACATACATATATATATACACACACACATATCCATTAAGTGTAAAAACTGGCCACCTTCAGATTTTCATCATCATCATCATTCTTTGCACAATTAATGATGTTTTTCAAAGCACTTATATATTTACTACTTCACTTGAACCTCAAAGGCTGTGTAAAGTATGTGGTGAAAATACACTATCGTAAAGATTAAGATTCTGAGGCATAGGAGTCAAGTGATTTGTCTGAAATCATATTATATGCTAACATCTTTTTATTTTTAAACATCCTTAAATGCTTTCATTTAGATATTTTATTACCTTATTAAAATCATATTGTAACTAAAATCTATTACATAAATCAGCAAGTATTTATCAGTCAACTTCTATAGGCAAGTCTTCCATTCATGCATAACTGTTGTTATAACTAATTTGTGAAATGACAGGGGTAATATTAGAAATATTTAACAAATGACACAGAAGGTACCAATCAAAGAAAATAAACACTGAACAAAGCAAAACACATCACCTAACTTTTACCAAGGGATATCAGCTACGTTATCAGCCCTGACATGGAATGATCTATGCAATTTGACTTGATATCAAAGTATAAATCATCAAGTCTACCTGGCCTAAAATGCTAGACAATTATCTAAAGATTTTTTAGAAAAAAAATGTAGAAAATTCTAGTAGCATGTGACACAAAATTAAATAAACTACAAATGTAAAAAAAAAAAACAACAAAAAACCCTTGGTGACAATACTCAGAGATATAAAATCATCACCACCAAAATTAGTTGTAATACCTTTAAACATTTTAATTTCTTCATGTATAGCCAAATATACTTAATTTTATTAAAAAGCATAAGTGGGATTTTGAACATGCTGCATGCTAAGTTGCTTCAGTTGTGTCTGACTCTTTGTGACCCTATGGACTACAGCCCACTAGGCTTCTCTGTTCAAGCAATTCTCCAGGCAAGAATACTGGAATGGGTTGCCATGCCCTCCTTCAAGGGATCTTCCCGACCCAGGGATAGAACCCATGTCTCCTATGTGTCCTGCATTGGCAGGCAGGTTCTTTACTAGCACCATTTGCCTATTTTGGAAATATCATATAAATGAACTCACACAGTATGTGGACTTCTGTGTCAGACATCTTTCATTTAGCACAGTGTTCTTATGTTGTATCCTTGTTGTAGCTTGTACCAGTATGTCGTTTCTTTTTACGGCTAAATACTACTCTATTGTACATGTATACCACTCTATTGTACACGTATACCACTCTATTGTACACGTATACCCATTAGGGCTTCCCTTATGGCTCAGCTGGTAAAGAATCTGACAGCAATGTAGGAGACACACATATCCATCCACAATCTGCCCAATATACTGGGTTCAATCCCTGGGTTGGGAAGATCTCCTGCAGAAGGGAAAGGCTACTTATTCTAGTATTTTGGCTGGAGAATTCCATGGAGTCACAGAGTCAGACACGACTGAGCGAATTTCACTTTCACAGTTTTGTTTATCCATTTATCAGTTGATGGAAACTTAAGCGTCTTCCACTTTTCAACTATAACGAATAATGCTGATAAGAACATTGTGTACAAGTTTTATGTGAACATATATATGCTTTCAATTCTCTTCCACTTCAGAGTGTAATTATTGGTTCTCTTTTTATTTTTATTTTTGGCTTTTTCATCTTCACAAGATTACATATTGTATTAGTTTTATCAAAGAGCCAGCTTTAAGATTGATTTTTATTATGTTTTGTTTGGCATTTCATTAATTTCATATTTAAAAAATTAAGTTGCTTTTCTTCTCTTATTTTAGTGTTTATTCTACTTTCTTAAAGTTCCTACATAATCCTTTATTTTCCAGCTTTCTTAATAATGAAGGGATTTAAAGCTATCAACTCTCCTCTGACAGCTTCTTCAGATGTTTTCAACATGTTTCTACATATTCTTCTTTTCACTGTTTTCCAAACTGTTTTCTTGTTCACTGTTTTCTTGTTTCTTTATCCAAGAGTTATATAGGGGTATTTTCTTTAATTTCTAAATAATAATTTTGTCACTTTATAGAAACTTCTAAAATTCTAATTATACTAACTTATAATCAGAGAATGTCCTTGCAAAATCTCTGCTTTCTAAAATTTATAATTTTCTTTGTCGCTAAGCACAGAGATATTTAAAAATATTTAAAGAAGGGAATGGCAAACCACTTCAGTATTCATGCCTTGAGAACCCCATGAACAGTATGAAAAGGCAAAAAGATTGGACACTGAAAGATGAACTGAAAGATGAACTCCCCAGTTTGGTAGGTGCCCAATATATTACTGGAGATCAGTGGAGAAATAACTCCAGAAAGAATGAAGGGATGGAGCTAAAGCAAAAACACCCAGTTGCGGATGGGACTGGTGATAGAAGCAAAGTTCAATGCTGTAAAGAGCAATATAGCATAGGAACCTGGAATGTCAGGTTGATGAATCAAGGCAAATTGGAAGTGGTCAAACAGGAGATGACAAGAGTGAACATCAACATTCAAGGAATCAGCGAACTAAGATGGACTGGACTGGGTGAATTTAACTCAGATGACCATTGTATCTACTACTGTGGGCAAGAATCCCTTAGAAGAAATGGAGTAGCCATCATAGTCAACAAGAGTCTGAAATGCAGTACTTGGATAACCTCTGCTCGTTTCCAAAGCAAACATTCAAAATCATGGTAATGCAAGTCTATGCGCCAACCAGTAATGCTGAAGAAGCTGAAGTTGAATGGTTCTATGAAGACCTACAAGACCTTCTAGAACTAACACCCCAAAAAGATGTCCTTTTCATTATAGGGGACTGGAATGCAAAAGTAGAAAGTCAAGAAACACCTGGAGCAACAGGCAAATTTGGCCTTACAAAATGAAGCATGGCAAAGGCTAATAGAGTTCTGCCAGGAGAATGGGCTGGTCATAGCAAACACCTTCCTCCAATAACACAAGAGAAGACTCTACACATGGACATCACTAGATGGTAGACACCGAAATCAGATTGATTATATTCTTTGCAGCCAGAGATGGAGAAGCTCTACAGAGTCAGCAAAAACAAGACCAAGAGCTGACTGTGGCTCAGATCATGAACTCCTTATTGCCAAATTCAGACTAAAATTGAAGAAAGTGGAGAAAAACACGAGACCATTCAGGTATAACCTAAATCAAATCCCTTATGACTATACAGTGGAAATGAGACATAGATTTAAGGGACTAGATCTGACAGACAGAGTGCCTGATGAACTATGGACAGAGGTTCGTGACAGGAGAACCTCCTGTCAGGAGACAGGAATCAAGACCATCCCCAAGAAAAAGAAATGCAAAAAAGCAAAATGGCTGTCTGAGGAGGCCTTAAAAATAGCTGTGAAAAGAAGGGAAGTGAAAAGCAAAGGAGAAAAGGAAAGATATACCCATTTGAATGCAGAGTTCCAAAGAATACAAGGAGAGAAAAGAAAGCCTTCCTCGGTGATCAGTGCAAAGAAATAGTGGAAAACAACCAAATGGAAAAGACTAGAGATCTCTTCAAGAAAATTAGAGATACCAAGGGAACATTTTACATAAAGATGGGCTCAATAAAGGACAGAAATGGTAGGGACCTAACAGAAGCAGAAGATATTAAGAAGGGGTGGAAAGAATACATAGAACTGTACAGAAAAATCTTCATGACCCAGATAATCATGACAGTGTGATCACTCACCTAGAGCCAGACATCAGGAATGTGAAGTCAAGTGGGCCTTACAAAGCATCACTATGAACAAAGCTAGTGGAGGTGATGGAACTCCAGTTGAGCTGTTTCAAATCCTGAAAGATGATGCTCTGAAAGTGCTGCACTCGATATGCCAGCAAATTTGGAAAACTCAGCAGTGGCCACAGGACTGGAAAAGGTCAGTTTTCATCCCAATCCCAAAGAAGGACAATGTCAAAGAATGTTCAAACTACCGCACAATTGCACTCATCGCACACGCTAGTATGGAGAAGGCAATGGCAACCCACTCCAGTACTCTTGCCTGGAAAATCCCATGGATGGAGGAGCCTGGTAGGCTGCAGAAAATGGGGTCGCAAGTCGGGCACAACTGAGCGACTTCACTTTCACTGTTCATGCGTTTGAAAAGGAAACGGCAACCCACTCCAGTGTTCTTGCCTGGAGAATCCCAGGGATGGGGGAGCCTGGTGGACTGCCGTCTATGGGGTCGCACAGAGTTGGACATGAGCAAAGCGACTTAGCAGCAGCAGCACCACACACTAGTAAAGTAATGCTTAAAATTCTCCAAGCCAGGCTTCAGCAATACGTGAACCATGAACTTCCAGATGTTAGAGCTGGTTTTAGAAAAGGCAGAGGAACCAGAGATCAAATTGCCAACATCCGCTGGATCATCAAAAAAGCAAGAGAGTTCCAGAAAAACATCTATTTCTGCTTGATTGACTATGCCAAAGCCTTTGACTGTGTGGATCACAATAAACTGTGGAAAATTCTGAAAGAGATGGGAATACCAGACCACCTGACCTGCCTCTTGAGAAACCTGTCTGCAGGTCAGGAAGCAACACTTAGAACTGGACATGGAACAACAGACTGGTTCCAAATAGGAAAAGGAGTACGTCAAGGCTGTATATTGTCACCCTGCTTATTTAACTTATATGCAGAGTACATCATGAGAAACACTGGGCTGGATGAAGCACAAGCTGGAATCAAGATTGCCAAGAGAAATATCAATAACCTCAGACATGCAGATGACACCACCCTTATGGCAGAAAGCAAAGAAGAACTAAAGAGCCTCTTGATGAAAGTGAAAGAGGAGGGTGAAAAAGTTGGCTTAAAGCTCAACATTCAGAAAACTAATATTATGGTATCCGGTCCCATCACTTCATGGGAAATAGATGGGGAAACAGTGGAAACAGTGGCTGACTTTATTTTTCTGGGCTCCAAAATCACTGCAGATGGTGACTGTAGCCATGAAATTAAAAGATGCTTATTCCTTGGAAGGAAAAGTTATGACCAACCTAGACAACATATTAAAAAGGAGAGACATTACTTTGCCAACAAAGGTCCGTCTAGTTAAGGGTATGGTTTTTCCAGTGGTCATGGATGGAGGTGAATGTTGAAGTATAAAGAAAGCTGAGAGCAGAAGAATTGATGCTTCTGTACTGTGGTGTTGGAGAAGACTCTTGAGAGTCCCTTGGACTGCAAGGAGACCCAACCAGTCCATCCTAAAGGAGGGTAGTCCTGGGTGTTCATGGAAGGACTGATGCTGAAGCTGAAACTCCAATACTTTGGCCACCTGATGCAAAGAGCCGACTCATTTGAAAAGACCATGATGCTGGGAAAGATTGAGGGCAGGAGGAGAAGGGGACGACAGAGGATGAGATGGTTGGATGGCATCACTGACTCAAAGGATGTGGGTTTAGGTGGACTCTGGGAGTTGGTGATGGACAGGGAGGCCTGGCATGCTGCGGTTCATGGGGTCACAAAGAGTTGGACGTGACTGAACTGAACTGAACTGAAAGAATATCATATTCTATAAATATATTGTTTCAGAGTTATATTATTCCATTTCTCTTAATTGTTGTTCACAGATGTTTAACAGAGATGGCTAGATCTTTCCAATAGCTTTTACTGTACATATTTATCTACTATAAATAAATGTGCTCTATACATATTTATGTGGTTATTTTCTTCATGAACTATGCCTTTTATCATTATAGTGCCCCTTTTGATAACAATGCTGTCAACTTACATTTTCCTATTTCCCTTTTGTTTGAATTTGTGATATTTTTTATGTTCACGACTTTACAAACAACATTTCTTTATAATTTTGACATAGACGGAGGAGCCTGGTGGGCTGCAGTCCATGGGGTCACTAAGAGTTGGACACAACTGAGCGACTTCACTTTCACTTTTCACTTTCATGCATTGGAGAAGGAAATGGCAACCCACTCCAGTGTTCTTGCCTGGAGAATCCCAGGGACAGTGGAGCCTGATGGGTTGCCGTCTATGGGGTCACAGAGTCGGACACGACTGAAACGACTTAGCAGCAGCAGCAGCAGGTATTCTTGTAATAAAATCTGAGTGGCTTATTTTTTAAATTCAATCTAACATCTTTTTTAATGGAAGAATTTAGTCTATTACATTAAATATAATAATGTGCTTAATATTATATCTTCCAGTTATATTTGTTGCGTATCCTGCATTATTTTTCTCTTATTTCCCTTTTCTGGATTTTGTTTTGCTTAAACAAGTGGCTCTGCATTCTTTTTTCCTTGCTGCTAGGAAAGTTCTAAAGGATGTTCTATCATGCTAATCTTCCCTTTCTCTACTCTAAGGAAGAGGTTCTATTCCCCAACTGTTTCTCATAAATAACATGTTCAGGATATCCTCATTTTTCTTCCTATTCATTTCCTTTCTTCTTATCTCCTACCACTCATTTTCACCCTCTTTTACATTTCTCTTGTTTACTCCCTCCATCAACTAAGTTTTGATCAGTTTAGCATATTAAAAATTTTTATATAAATATGCTTATTTCAAAAGCCTGAAATTGTCTGTTTCATTACTATTATCTAGTAATTCCCAAGAAGGGTAACCATCAAACAATTGCACTCATTTCCCTTCCTAGTAAGGTCATGCTTAAAACCTTGCAAGCTAAGCTTCAGCATTATGAAAACCAAGAACTTCCTGAAGTTCAACCTAGGTTTAGAAAAGGCAGAGGAAACAGAGCTCAAATTGCCAACATTCGCTGGCATATTCGATCATGGAGAAAGGAAGCGAATTTCTGAAAAACATCTACCTCTGTTTCATCAACTACACTAAAGCCTTTGACTCTGTGGATCATAACAAACTGTGGAAAGCTCTTAAAGAGATGGGGATACCAGACCATCTTACTTATCTCCTGAGAATCTAATGTGGGTCAAGAAGCAACAGTTAGAACCCTTTATGAACAACTGATTGGTTCAGAATTGAGGTGTATGACAGGGCTGTCTGTTGTCACCCTGTTTATTTAAACTATACGCTGAGCACATGATGAGAAATGCTGGGCTGGATGAATTACAAGCTGGAATCAAGATAGGCAGGAGAAACATCAACAAGCTCAGATGTGCAGATGATACCACGCTAATGGCAGAAAGTGAAGAGGAACTAAAGAGCCTTTTGATGAAGGTGAAGGAGGAGAGAGAAAAAGCTAGCTTAAAATACTAAAAAAACTAAGATTATGGTATTCAGCTCCATTACTTCATGGCAAATAAAAGGGGGAAAGGTGGAAGTAGTGACAGATTTTCTCTTCTTGGGCTCTAAAATCACTGCAGCCATGAAATCAGAAGACAACTGCTTCTTGGCAGGAAATCTAGGACAAACCTAGACAATGTGTTGAAAAGCAGAGGCATTACTCTGCCAACAAAGGTCAGTACAGTCAAGGCTATGATCTTCCCAGTGGTCACGTCCGGTTGTGAAGCTGCATCGTAAAGTCAGAATGCCAAAGAACTGATGTCTTTGAACTGTGGTGCTGGAGAAGACTCCTGAAAGTCCTTTAGAGAGCAAGGAGATCAAACCAGTCAATCTTAAGGGAGATCAACCCTGAATATTCACTGGAAGAACTGATGCTGAAGCTCAGTATTTTGGTCACCTGATACAACTGCCAACTCACTGGAAAAGTCCCTGATGCTGGGAAAGATAGAGGGAGAAGAGGGCGTCAGCAGATGAGATGGCTGGATGGCATCACTGATGTAATGGACATGAACTTGGGCAAAATTCAGGAGATGGTGAGGGACAGGGAGGCCTGGAGTGCTGCATGCCACGGGGTCGCGGAGTCAGACACAACTGGAAGACTGAGCAATGACAACAAACCATCTATCTTTATCTCTTAATGAAATTATACACACAACACACACTCACACAATTGTAAATAAATGTTCATTATTCTCCACTATTTCTTTTGCTTTTCATCTGGAAATCTATGCCCTGGTTTATCTGTTGTTTGCTTATAATTTATTCTCAGGTCTTGCATAAGGAATAATAATCCTGTGTTCTGAGTTTTGGTTTTCCCTAAATGTATTTCTTTCACCTTGACTAGCAAATAACAACTTTCTGGCCACTGAAATTCTTGGCTTGTAGTCATTTTCCTTTTGCAGTCCGTTAATGTCATTCTTTGGAAGGAATGATGCTAAAGCTGAAACTCCAGTACTTTGGCCAACTCATGAGAAGAGTTGACTCATTGGAAAAGACTCTGATGCTGGGAGGGATTGGGGGCAGGAGGAGAAGGGGACGACAGAGGATGAGATGGCTGGATGGCATCATTGGCTCGACGGACATGAGTTTGAGTGAACTCTGGGAGTTGGCGATGGACAGGGAGGCCTGGCGTGCTGCAACTCATTGGGTCGCAAAGAGTCGGATATGACTGAGCAACTGAACTGACTGAACTGAACTGAATGTCACTCCACTATCTTCTTGCTTCCTATGTTAGAGATATGAAGTTCTATGATACTTTAATATTTTACCCCTGTACAGGAGAAACTTGTTCTTTCTACTTGGGAGTTTAGTTTCAATTTATTTTTAGAGTTCAGAACCTTTATCAGGACATGCCTAAGTGAGCCTTGTCTTTCAATCAAGACCATAAATCAATAAACCCTTTCAATTCACAGATTCTGATATTTCTTAAACACAAAGACATTTTATTTATTTATACCTCTCCTCTTTCTGTTCTTATTTCTCCCTCTGTAATCCCTACTATTCACATTTTGATTTCTAAACTATCCTCTAAGACTCATCCTTGGAGTCTCATCAAGATTTTCATCATGTTTTATTTTTGTGCTATGTACTTTGGTATCTCATACTTGGTCTTTCAGTTCACTGATTCACATTTCAACAGTGATCACGTTCTCTTCTGATTTTTCCACCGAATAGCTCAACTGAGATATGTTTGTCTTAGTATCTGAAATTCTTATTTGTTCTGTATTTGTATTTCCTTAAGTGCTCTTGCTATATTTCAAAATTGAGGTTTCATTTATTTTTGCCAACATTACTAGTTGCTTAGAGTATGTACTGTTAATTTTCCTGCCTGATCTTCCTCTCTCCCTTACTATTGCTGCTGCTGCTGCTAAGTCGCTTCAGTCATGTCCAACTCTGTGCGACCCCATATACGGCAGCCCACCAGGCTCCCCATCCCTGGGATTCTCCAGGCAAGAACACTGGAGTGGGTTGCCATTTCCTTCTCCAATGCATGAAAGTGAAAAGTGAAAGTGAAGACGCTCAGTCGTATCTGACTCTTAGAGACCCCATGGACTGCAGCCTACCCGGCTCATCTGTCCATGGGATTTTCCAGGCAAGAGTACTGGAGTGGGGTGCATTAGGGCCTTTTAAAAGGTTTGTTATTTTTTATTGATATCTCACTGGAGCTCTGGTTTGGTTGTTGGAGTATCCTAAATGGCGTAAGTGTTAACACTTGGAGAAAAGAAATGTAGATAGTCTACCAATTCCCTGCCAGGTCATGAGGAGGTAGATCACTGTTGCCTTATTTCTGAATTTTCTTCCAGCCTCAGGGACAGAGAAAACTCAGCCAGTGCACTCAGCTACTTGGACTTTTTAGATAGCTGGAGAGACTTGGATATATAAAACAGGCAAAAATTAACCTTTTCTCATTGTGGTTCACAGACCTCTGAAGCCCAAACTCTTGGTTACAGTGTGTACTGTTTTCTGATCTTTATCCCTGAACTCCAGTACTGTTCTCTAGTTGCTTGCCCAGCTGAAGGAAGAAAACCTTCAAAGCAGTTTTTCTGTCCCAGGTGTCACGGCAATTGTTCACAGACCTCAGCAGCGATTTGATACCAAAAGTCAGGAATTGGAAGTGAAGGAGAAGATTGCCATACCTAGGTCAAGTTGTTTTCTGAATCCTTCATTTTAAAAATATTGGTGGCAGGGGGTGGGGGGCACATATGAATCTGGAGTTATCTGGGACTTTGTTATAATTATTCCCAAGAATCAATACTTCCCTCACAAAGTATACTCTTGAATATATAAAAATGGCAATAAGCTCTCTTTATGTTCTTAGGTACAAATTCAAAAAAAACACTACAGCTATTAATCATTTGAAGTACACTTTAATGAAATCCCAGTTTTAATTATTCTAGGACATAATTATCTTTTGTTTTGGAAACAACTTCAAATCTATGTGCTGCTGTTTCAGTTAGTAGAAAGACAAACTACAACTTCGGCCAGTCATGCTAAGTTTCCTACTGTCTAACTAGCAAGTCTTATAAATAAGAAAAAGCACGTCAGTTGTTATACAGGAATTAAACATCCATCCTACACAGTGGCTTATATGATACTACCATCCTTATTGTTCATAGCCCAAATACCTTTTTTGCTTTCTAGGAGAGCTAAGGATATAATATCAAGAACATTAAAGTGTTTCACTGGACTAGACTTCTAAAGCTAAAATAATCTAAAGCTCTGTTTTATAAGTGTGTGAAATTTTATGAACTTATTTTAAGAATTAGGAAGGTCACATAAAATGCTAAAAATCTCATTACAATCTATTAAGTGCAAAAAAATACTCTGGACTGTTTGTTCTACTATCCAGATAGGAATCATATAGGATATGAAATTTGGATTTCATCCTTGAATCACTAGGTAATGTAATTCTGTGTACTCTATTCAATACAATATCCTGAATTGATTGTAGTAGATTTGCTTTACCATTGATGGGCCATATCTGATATATTTCTTTTCTGAATCATGGTAAATACAATTTTTTATTGCAACTTCTGCCATGACAGAATTTCATTAAGTATCTAAAAGGATAGAAAAGCATGAGCATGTGTAAAGACATTTGGGTCTTAGAAAAGTACAGAGAAAGCCTATATTAGGTAATAACAACTGGAACAATGCTAAATTTGAACCAGTCAACAGAAAATAAGGAATGATAGTCTGGTAAGCAAGGATCAAGGTAATCTTTCAGGAAAGTTACGAACAGTCTAATCAACCCTGAATCCTCCAATGTGCCAGAGACTGTGCTAAGCACTAAGGCTTCACAGATTAATAAAATATGGTATTGCCCTTAAGGATCTGCAGTTCAGTGTAGTATAAATCTGAATGCTATCTTTCCAGGTGATGAATGTCAAAGAATGGACGCACCCAATTCTGCATAATAAAATCGATCATTACACAAATAATAGAAACAGAGGTATATACAACATGAAATTACAGAAAAAGAACCACCATTTATTTTGGGGTTTTATACACTCTGGCAATTCACTTTATAACAACTGCTGAAATACCTGAATCAGAAAGGTCTGGAACCCTGTTCATTTTCAGCTCAAATCACCCCTTCATCATACTATTGTCTTGTTCTCAAACCTTTGCTAGAAGAAAAATTACTGAGAGGCTGAGTTTTCAAAGGTATTTCTCTAAGGGTCAGATATATAAAGGGAAAGTAAGATGCAAACAACACAGCTGTTGAAAAGACTAGGTACTACAGCATGTCAAAAGAACAAGAACAAAAGAGTACCAATGACAATAAACTTGAAGGGGAAAGATGTCACACGTAAACTGAATGTTGATTATCTTTCTAACTTCAGAGTATATTGTGTTAGAAACATACAAATGTATATTGTAGTATATTTCTTAATGCACTAGAAATGAGAGTAGTCTGAAGAAAATATCAGAGATATTGTCATAAGGAAAACTAAAGACACATAAGTGATAGTGTAGCTCTTCCATTATTCATTGAGTCTGCCTCACCATATATATGTAATATAGCTCAACAATGAATATTACCTCTTAAAAACTTTTGAAGTCTCCAGTACCTTGTAGAAAAAGGGTGACTATGCATTCAGGTATACCTATCTGTATTTGGTTTGATGTCATTAAAATTATTTTAAATTAAAAAAAATCACTTTAAAAGTTCATGTAATTCCCTTTTTATTAACTCATATGGGCAATCATAAATATAATCCAAACTTATGTATATTAACTTTCCCTTCACTGATCATTTGAACATATTACTCCAATAGAAATGCATTCATCCTATCAAATAAAACTGAACCTTTCTTTTGGTATAGCAACAAATGAAGGAAAAGTTACTGTTACTTAGAGGAGTCTAGACTCTATTCCACCTTAAGTCTGCTAGAGCCAGGCTCCATGAATACGGGAAGAGGAGACATCATAAGCTAAATTACAAAATGAAATGAAGTAAAATTAGGCTATAATTTAATTTGTTTTACTCATCAAATTCTCAGCAAAGCTAACAGGTGTTTTCTTATATTTAAAAACTGGATGGCAGACAAAAACTTGTACTGTAAATGCCCTTCAGAAATAGTGATTTCAGAATTGAGGGGCACATGGTAGGTACTCAATGAATGACAGCTATTCTCAGATTTACCATATAGGCTTTTGTGCTAAATTGCATTTCTTGGTAATGCATCTAAATTTACTGGCTAATTTTAAGTTAGTATCGATGATCATGCTTTTTATGCCAAAACCATAGCAGCCTTTGTATCCCAAACTCTAGGTGGCTCCTATTTAAGCCAGTTGTTGGCTCTGAAACAACTACAGGGGTTCAAACAACAAAAACGCTGGTGCCTTCCAAAGTCAGCAGGATTGACCAAAGTTTTCAATATATTGTTTCTATTCTGTGTCACCCTTATTTTTCTGTATGATCCCAGTTCTTGGTTCCTCAACCTGTTCGATTTAGGTCTCCTTTTTGACCTCTGCCTTCCCAGTACTCCCAGCGTCTAATGCTCCCTTGACCTGCTCCTACTCATTTTCTTCCATCTGCTTTAATATGTTACCCAGGTCCAATGCTGCATCCAAACAAACCAGGCAGCAGCCACCCGGTCCATCCACTGTTAAAACCTTCAGACAAACTCCCTCTCAGGATCTGTACTTCTAGACTGAAAAGTTAATTTAAAAACAAACTTTAGCACAGCAAACATTCCTCCCACTTACAGCTCTTTCACACTGTGCACTTCTCCAGAACCTTCTCCAAATCCACTTTGTTCTTCTTGAAATAAAATTACCAGTACTAATCACGGTTGGTATTCAGTGAAAATGGTCCCACAAGAGGCATGATGAAGAGTGATTAAGACCTTAGATTTTCTGGAGTTGGACTTGAGTTTGTATTTCCAGCTGTTATATTCTGTGACTTTTAAGAAGTTACTTAACCTTCCTGAGCTTTAGTTTATCTTTAAAAATGACTTAATAACAGTGTCTCTCTCAAAATATGTAGATATAACCAATGTCTGGTACAGAATAAGTGCTCATAAATGTTGGCTACTGTAGTTGTCATTGTTATCATTGTTTAGTACAAGAACAGAATATATTTTGTTTTCTTCTCACTATGCTTACATCAATAAGCTTGCTAGTATTTTTGGTACCAATGCCATTAGGAAAGGGTCTACATTAATTCCTCAGTACATGGGCTGGGTTTCAGTTAACTTCTATTCTAAAATAAGCCTCCTTTCTAAATATCTCTTATTTTTCCCCCTTATTTGCATGCATTGAAGTACTCATAGCACCTTTTCTGCACTATGGTTGATTTAATTTTTTTCATTTCTCCCAAATAGCTTGGCTGTTCATTTGCTTCAGTTGTGTCCAACTCTTTGCAACCCTATGTAGCCTGCCAGGCTCCTATCTGTCCAGGGGATTCTCCAGGCAAGAATACTAGAGGGGGTTGCCATGCCCTCCTCCAAGAGACTTCCCAACCCAAGATTGAACCCGCATCTCCTGGGTCTCCTGCACTGTAGGTGGATTCTTTACTGCTGAGCTACTGGGGAAGCCCCCTCAAGTAGCTTAGCATTGCCTCAGACATTGTTGAGTTTATTGTATATTCTGTCTATTAGGTAATTTATAAAATGTTAAGAGCAGTACCAAGAATATCAAGAGTTATGGATAGGTGTATGAGAGAGAGACAAACCAAGGATTATATAGCTTTCTCCAGATAGCTGCTTCCATTTGTGAACAGCTAAAGGGTTTGACGGTTTTGAGCCTCTCACTAACACTCAGACCAGCCAAAGGAGTATGAGTCTATCAAAAAGAAACTGAGAATGAAATTCTAAATGAAAACTTTAAGGTCATCATTAAACATATACCTACAAGTAGGTACACAAAAATTGTGTGCAATTTGTTTCTGTATATGACAGCACAACAGTTGCAAAGTCTTTTCTAACACAAGTCCTTCCCACTATTCTTCATCAAAATAGAGTCAACTTCCTTAGTCTATCTTACTGTCCTTCCTGTGTAAATCTATCCCTGGGTGGGTACAATGTAGAATCAAAGATCAAATGCAACAGTTAAGAATTACCAGTTTTATAAGGTCTATATGGAGATGGCCCCTCATACTCAGTTTATTTATGGTTTACTTTAAAATAGCACAAAAACCAAGTTAATCTTCTTTCTTCAAATATATCTATCTATCCATATATTTTCCAGAATTAGAAAATGACTCTGAGATAATTTTCTGTTATTACCTTTCTCCACTTAAGCAACTTATGCAGAGTGAAATGCAAAGAATAAATTATAAAATTATAATTTACAATTTTTATTATATAAATTATAATAAATTATATTACCAATATATCTACTTGAGTGAAGATGAGCTGGTAAAAATTTATCCAAACTAATAGACTTATTAGCGAGCCTTAGTGAAGTTGCTCAGTCGTGTCCGACTCTTAGTGACCCCATGCACTGTAGCCTACCGGGCTCCTCCGTCCATGGGATTCTCCAGGCAAGAATACTGGAGTGGGTTGCCACTGCCTTCTCCAGGGGATCTTCCCAACCCAGGGATCGAACCTGGGTCTCTCGCATTGCAGGCAGACGCTTTAACCTCTAAGCCACCAGGAAAGCCCAGACTTATTACAGTCACCAACTATAAAAGATTATCAGTACTTAATATTGTGGCTCTTAAACTTGTACTATTATATTTAAAAGCAAGTATCATTAAAATGAAACTTTTATCCAGGGCTGAAAGTAAAAGGCAAAGACACATATTTTACATATACTCTTTCCTGTGCCCCTCTGCACATCACATCTAGTCACTTTACCTGAAGATAAAGATTCAAGTATCAAAGCACCACACTCACAGAACAGAGAGAGACCCTGAAGGTGAAGGAAGCGAAGGTAGAGATCCAAACAGATCATGCGACATGCCTAAGATCATACAACTAGTTGGTTGTAGCACTAGATCTAGAACAATCTTTCCAAACTCTACATCTGAAATTTCTGACAAAGTGCAGTAAAGAGGGAATTCAACGTAATATACGAGGGATCAGCCAATAAGTTAGATGTTGTCCCCTCAAGTTAAAAACTGTTGGACTTAATGACTTCTCACTTGATTTTATATTCCTGGAAAATAAAATAACATAAATCTGCAAAAACTGACTAGAAGTAATATCAATTACAAAGAAAACTTATACCCTTTCTTAAAACCATGTAAGAAATATTTTTAATGCCTAAAGGAAGTCAAAGATTTACTGGTTGTGTGTACATGTATAGTAGTGATGAGGTTTCGTTTTGTAAATTGTTTGAGGTTCCTTTTGTGATGTTAATTTGTATCCCCAAAATGGAAGTACAAAAAAAGCGAATTTCTGATAATTTATAAAGCATTGTTATATATAAGTAAGTCAGTCTCTAGAAACAAAGGTCAGTAAGAAAATGGTTGCCAATAATTTCAAACTAAAAATCTGAGGTTTTTTTAGTATTGTTTGAATAACTGAAAATAATTATTGTTTAATATTATTTAAAACATTTTTTAAAAGGTCAAAAGTAATTGAAAAAGAGATTAAAGCAGTCTACTTAATTCTCTAAACTGTGTGCATTTTTCCTGAAGTGTATATTCATGAGCTGACAGTAGAGACAGGCTGCCTGCTTTGTTTGACTATAGTTCTGTTTACCTCATACTGTCAAGAATGGATTTTGACACTCACAGCATTAATATTGCTATTTTTATTGATACAATTAGCACTGCTATAAATAATTCCTCGGCCTGGCATATCTAAGTATATCATTACAATCAGCAATATTGGGGCTTCTTTTTCTTACATGATACCTCAAAACAGACTGCTGGCCCAAACAACAATGGTGACTTCATGATGTGGAAGTTATGGGAAAAAAAAAGTTGCCCTGTTAATAAAGACTACTGTTTTGTGTATGACTTCACTAAACAAACGAGTTTATATTTGTTTGAAACTAAAGTTTCTCACCAATCTGCTGTTTCAATTTCACATCTCACCATATTGCACCTAAAACATGCAATCTGGATTCCTGTTGCTACTCTCCCCATCCCCCCCAATAGTTCAGGAATGGGTTTGAAATATGAAGCTTCAATATATAAAGCAAAAGAATTAAGACACCCAAAATTCAGAATGGGTGGGTGAAAATAAGTGTGCTCGAAGTCACTTGTATAACTGCCGATGGGTGGCCCACTTGTGAGCTTTTGATCATTACACTGAAGCAAAATCAAAACATATTTTATCTTGCCTCAAGATCACATCAGCTGCAACAATAACCTTATCTAGACCTTGAATAGTTTGTTCATAAAACAAAGTGGGGTGACTGACCCAGTGCATACTCAACACAGAATATGAAGGCCAAAACAAAATGACAATAAAATTCAAAACAAGTTTGTGGAAATTTTAGGCTAGTATATTAAACCTTTCTTTGTCTCTATCACTTGACAGATGGTTAGCCTTTACACTGCCTAGTATCTCTGGCAAAGAAATGACTGTGTCTAGCCAATAACACCCCAAATTTTCACTTAAAATGCATTGTACACATACTTGCACTTACCTTTAAAATATGAATATTAATAGAATTAGTCATTATTTTATTTTTATTGAAATTTGTCAGATGTCAAGATTTTATCTTTTACTCTATGAAATACTTCTTTTTCAAACTTGCAACTATTATGTCAATCCAGGGTTAGAACAATTCTTCACTTCAGATTTCATTCATTTTATGTGCTGCTTAGTAATCATGCTTTGAAAAACTTCCTTGGGACTTCCCTGGCAGTTCAGTGGTAAAGACTCCTTGCTTCCACTGTATGGGTTTGATCCCTGGTCAGGGAAATAAGACATAAAATCCCACAGGCCACGTGCACTGTATGGCCAAAACAAAGCAAAGAAGTTCCAAAAATAAATTTTAAGCCAAAATTAACACAAAATTTACTACGTTGTTACTCAGAGCAAAGTTTTGGTACGTAACAGAGTGTGTTCAACAAAATCACCTGGGAACTTTGAACGCCTACCACAAGGCAGGACTATAATTATTTATATAGTACTAAAATAAATCTTTATTCAAAAACTGATCACATATAAATATATATTTACATGTACATAAACACACATTGATCAACTATCTTTACTAGAATTAGAAAAAGTTCCTAATTTTTAACATTCTATCAACCATTCTTTGCTTTCTAAAAAAGATTTCAGGTGGAACAATACGCTCTATTAGTTACACTCTCTGCTTTTTGTCCTAAATCTTCCTATTGATAGCTTTCAGATTCTGCCAAGTCTGTATTCAAATAGCCACAGCCACTCTCAAAGTTCTCTAAAGTGTATTAACATGTACTCTTTCTGGAAGAGTTGATTACTGCTACAAATTAGCATAGAGATCTAGTGTAGGTATAGAAATTCAAGCTCTTCACAGCAGGGAACGGAAGAACTGGAGGTAGGATTGTGTAACTCATATTTGACTAACAAAATAAAATTCACTGTGTTAGAGAAAAATAAGAAAATCAGAACTTGTTATTTGAGAACTGTGAACCAGGTTTTGGAAAAGTGAGACACCCACTACTTAAAGTAACAAACTCACTGCTAAATCTACTCCCTTAACCAGGCACCAAGTTTCCTTCAATTAGAAACCTAGGATTTTTACACCTACAGAATAAATGATTAAAGTAATGCTAAAATCTTCTGTAATGTTCCTCTTGAATTACAAATGGGCTATTAAATCAGAGAAGTGCCAATCAAATGCTTTTGTAGTTTGAAAGGTTTAAATAACAAAGCATTTTTTTTTGCAGGCCTCTCTCTTTTTCTCTCTTTAAAGTCACCTATAAATTAATTACAACAAATTTCCATCTTCTCTTGATAAAAACCACAAGTGAAAAAAAGATTTAGGCACTTGATTTTTCAGACATATTCTTAAAACAAACTAACTAAAAAAATTAAGATATTCTAGATTATGTTTTACCATAATTTGCCGACAAAAGCTCCATAGGAATTTCAGAGTAAATTCCAAGACACAGATTTTTTAATATAAGGTAATATTTTATTTATTTCAAAGGCATGCTTAAAAATAAAACCCTATCTGTTAAAAAGATCTACTGAAATGTATGGAGAATGTTTCATGACAATAACAAAAGGTACAAATCAGCAATAAAGTACTGTAAGGTCTTCCTTGCTTATCATTGGCAGTTGATGAACACCTCCCTGATCCTTGAAATGAGAAAACAGCTAGGTTTTAAAGTTTCATACCAAAAAACCTTCTTCTAGCAATCTAAATACATGATGTGTATGCGACATTACAATGAAAACTCCACAGGGGCAGAGAATTTTTTCTCTTGTTCACTGTTACATCCCAAGCATCTAGAACAGTGTCCAGAACAGTTAGATGAATTAAATATCCATTTCATAAACAAATTATTTCAGAGAATAAGTTAGAACCCATTAAGCTACACTTCTATATTCCAAATGTTTTGAAGAATCTCTTACCACTTATTGTAAAATATCTGGAATAAGTTGTAATTCATTTATAAATTTTAGATCCTTCTACAGGAACTTAGTTGTATCTTCTATTAATCTTCTGAAATGACCTAATTTTTTTCTGGGAATTCCAATTTGGTTGGAAAGTCTCCTGAAGACTGACTCTGTCTGTCAGTGGCTCAGTCGTCCAACTCCCTGCGACCCCACGGACTGTAGCCCACCAGGATCCTCTGTCCAAGGAATTCTCCAGGCAAGAATACTAGAGTAGGTTGCCAGTCCCTTCTACAGGGGATCTTCCTGAACCAGGGATCGAACTCGGGTCTCCTGCACTGCAGGCAGATTCTTTACCATCTGAGCCCTCCAAGTAAGTCCCTGAAGACTGACTACTGAGATAAAAGTAATCCATTTAAAATGTCCCCCCACCTTGGACTTTATTCCTATATGGAGTAATCAAAGTTATATTAATTTGACAACAAGAGTAGCTGGATATATGTGAACCTCAAAAACCTGCTGACCGCTTCCGACGCTGGCATCACATTAACTAGTAGTTCTGAACAACGCCCCTCTTACTCCCATCATACACACACACCAAAATTATAACCCTCACATGTAAACTGTTCTTTCCTCTAGTAATCCATTTAAACTCATAGTCTTTCAGTAGCCACTTGCTAGTAGCTAGTATACACATTAACAACATATTTTCTTGGTATAGCAGCAATTTAAAAATACTGGCACCTTAAATGAACTAAACAGGTAAGCACAAAAACTTCTTCCTAAAACTGGATAAAATTTGACAATTTTTAAACTTCTTTCTTCAGTCTGTTAAAACTGGGATCTCACCATGAAAGGGCGTATTGCTTTGGAGGCTGTAGCCGGTTAACTTGTCACCTGATCTTCATGAGCAAATGGCCTTTATTCCCCTGTCTATGAGATCTGATTTTACAAAGCCAAAAATACCCAATTGCTAAACTCACTGGGCAGCTAATTGTATTTCTAGAAAACTCACTTTTTTTTCTTCTCATCTGTTTATTTGAGCACCATGTATTCTTAAGCCTTGACAGCTAAACAATGAGTAACATCAGCAGTTCAAGGACAACTTCAAAATTTCTCAAGACTACTCCCAAGAAGACACAGTGAACGGTATTACCATGTACTATATGTACATCAACTTTGATACACTCTGATTAAGAATGACAAAGAGCAACAAGGGCATTTTTAAAAAAAATGTAAATTGTTGCTGTGGTTCTTTCCTACAAACAAGGGAAATGCAGGACTTAGTCAAAATTGGATTGATCAAATTTATACGTGGGGGTGTGGTGGGGTGGAAGGGTTTATTTTAACTATTCCCAAGTGATAGCTAAGGGTGTATGGTATTAGGAGCAACAGATAGGAAAGTTAAGTCATTTATGAATTTGTTGCACGCATGCACAATTATAACTGATTATTTAATGTGTAAAGCTGGAGAAGTTTTTTTACAAAAGTCATTATAATTAATGTTTTAAAACTTTCAATACCAACAATAGTAACTTAATAAAGAGTTTGCTTGAAAACATTGTTCTCTGTTCATTTTCTTGGCTGAAATTTACACATGACCACAGGATAAGAAAACTCCACTTGAGCAACATTTCGGTTTTTCTAATGCTAAGAAGCAGCTGAAACAATTTTCACATGTCTAGAACATTAACAAATTCAACTTATCTTGGGCCAATGCTGATTTTGAAGACAGTACTTAACCCACCGGCTGCTTCCAAATTACTTCCTGCTTCATTCAGATTTTTACCGGAGAACTGTCATCCTGCTACTGACCCCATTCAACGAGGCTGCCTTAAGAGATCAGCGGATTACCGCGCTAGGTAGGATAGCTGTACGCCATATTGTGTTTTCCGCTAATGTTTATAGTTTGTGTGCCTAGCATATGTTTGTGCAAGTGTGTTTATCAATAGAACTTTTAGAAAATCCCTGCCTCCTGCCTCTTCAGCATCCTTAAAAAGGATAACAGCTTCAAGAGGGGCGGGGCGTGGGGCGGGTGGTGGGAAAAGACCAGAATGCCACACGGATAGTAATGCATTAAACAGTGTAACACAGTGCATTTCTTTAAAACTTGCAAAAAGCTTCCAACCATTTCTCTCGGCTATGGAAAACCGTATTTTTTTTTCTTTCTTTTTAATGTTTCCACGGGGACCCACAGGAGGAGAGAAAGAAGGAAAGAAGTGTCTTCCCTTCCCAAAGCCCCTCCTCTAGAGTCGTAGCAGCGAAGCAGGCGGCGGGCCGGTAGCTCGGGCGTCTGGAGGGGCGTCCAGCGGCTCTGGGGCCGGGACCCCTCCCGCCCCCCAGTTCTCAGAAGACGCTCCAGAGACCGCCAGAGCCACGGCAAGCGGGGGAGGGCGAGAAGGGAGGGGGCGGAAGACAAGCGGGCGCCTCTAGTAGCTCCTGAGCCCAGGCTAGTCCCCCTCAGCTCCTCTTCTTGGAAGCGGCAACTCCAGGCGCGGGGAATAGAGAGAAGAAGGCAGAAGACTCGTTTCCAGCTGCGGGACGCCCCGCCCGCTCCTAGGAGCCGGGACCCTCCCGCGCTCCCTCCCTCCGCGCGGGGTCGGGCGAGGCCGCCGCCGCAGCCCGGCGCGAGGAGGGGCGCCAAGAGAAGGGGGAGCGAGGCGGGGCGCCCGGGGGAAGGGGCGCGCGCTCTGCGGACCAACGGCCCGCGGGCTCGCCACTCTAACTCGCTCCCCCAACCCCACCCCGCGCCCCTCCTTTCCCGTCCCGCCGCCCCCAACTCCAAGCGCCTCACAGACGCCCCGTCCCCCACGGCTCGCACACACCCCTCCCGCCCGCCTCACAACAAATTAGAGTTTTTGGCGTTACCTCCTCGCGCTCTTTAATCTTCTTTCCTCAACTCCTAAACTTCCCCCCGCCCCTACTTCTTCGGCAGAAGGCCCACATTGGGCGCCTCACATCGCGAACCCTCTATCTTTTCCTACTATTGGGTTGCCCTAATGCCACTCTTCGCTTCAATGAGCCAATAAGGATGGGACGCCCCTCGTGAGGTTGCCGCCCATAAACAAAATACACTCTTCCTCCTCCCCTTCACCTGTCCCCACCCCATCTGCCTCTTCCCTCATCTCTACCAGCTTCGATTGGACTAGGAGAAGCCCAATCCGCTATCCCAGACACACATTGGATTATGGAAACTTCGCTCAGAGAACTATTAACAGATGATTGGTCGAGAGTCTTCCCACTTCCCACCCTCTGCCGCACCTTCGCCCACTCTGGAGAGGTCAGTCATATCTCGTTGCTCACTGATCCGAGAGTTAGGAGGCAATTGGTTGAGAGAGCCCGTCAGACTGGACTGGGGTGAGTCGTGATTGGTCAACACACACACAATCAAGTTTGGTTGTCTACTCCTCCTCCCCCCTTTTTCTCCACGCCCCCGCCCCCTCCCGACTGCTTTTACTTTCTACGCATTTCTATTTCCTCCTTTATTTATTTATTTGTGATAAACTTAAATGACCCGGCGACGGAGGCGGGACTCGAGGAGAGGCTGAGGATGACGAGCGACGGCCGGGGGCCAATTGCCGAGAGGGATGCCGGGTGAGGGGCAGCGGCGGTGGCCAGTGAGAGGCAGGTGTCTGGAGCGCGCTAGGCCTATGGAGCCGGGATGCCCCGGCGGAGGCGGCGGTTACCCGCTGTCTGGCGCGGCGAGCTGGCGGGGGAGCCGCAGGAGGGGAGGAGGGGGTGTCGCTGTCGCAGACAGCTGCGGCGGCTGGAGCGAAGCTGGATCCCGAGTGATGGGGGGGAAAGCGGGAGAGAAGGTCTGGGGAGGCGCTCGAGGCCCCGCTGAGTCCAGGCTTGGTTCCTGTGGAGTGGGGTGCAGGTTGCCAAGCCGGGAGGTCACCGGAGGCCGCTGAAGCAATGCCAGTGCTCAACGGGAAAATGTGTTCGTTCAGGAGGTTTGGAAAAAAGACTATGTAAAACAGTTCGGAGTAAGCCGCCCTTAATACAAATGAGGATATTATCCTAACGGGAAAAGCAGATTATGTTTCTTATTACTAAAAACCTGAAGTACCAAAGACCCAACTGGAGCCCACAAAATCCAATATCCTGAGGGCTAGGAGGAACAAATAAAGCAACACGGAAAATTAAATGCGGTTCAGACGCTTCAATAAAACCTTCATCCTCATCCATTTGTCACTCAACATAGCACTCCCCAGAGCCAAATTCTTACCAAGTATTAGTTCTGTACTCAGGCATGGAGGAGTAAAAAATGAGTATTAAAGCCAGCAGGAGGCTTAGGGAAGGTTCCTAAAAAGGATTCCTAAAAAGGGCTAAGATGGGGGTTGGGGGCGGGGTGGAGGGCGCTTTTCACTAAACAAACACAAAAAAACCTGCAAAAATGAAAGTCGCTGTATTTAGGGAACTCATCACAAAATAAAGGACTTTATTAAAAATACCATGCTTACAAACAATGCAGTGTATTTACAGCTTGAAAACTTTTCTAAGTAAGACATGTATTCGATGTGTCGTTTCTAGTAGACTCAGGTTTTCTGAATTTTCTCCTAGGCTTCCTTGGGTTATAGAGCATGCCATAAATAAAAAATTCGTCATGAAACTTGTTAAAGATGATTAGGCAGACTTTATTCAGGACCATTGAGTTAGGTATAGATAGGATCATTGCAATCGAATTTTGCATGGGGGTAGAGAGATTGAGCTCAAGTTTGTGTTTAGAACGGTCAAGTGGGAACAAGGTGAGGGTCAGTGGCTGGAAAATTGCTGAGAGGGAAACGTTAGGGGTAAGGGAAATTTTGGCTAAACCAATCAAGCAGGATTCTTGCTGAAGACAGGCCAAGGTGATCAGACATCACCTTGGGAATGGTGGAAGATGAAGAACCTGATCATGTATCTAGGGTAATGCGGTGTGTGTCCGGAGAGTCATTGCTAAAACTATTTTGTAAGGAAATGTACAAATAAATGCCTGGCTTTGGTTAATGCGTTTTGGTATGATCTAAGCAAAATAAATAGGCCCTGGTGGAAGAAAAAAAAAAGTGTACAAGGCTTTGCCTTCATAAATAACATTAGATCTATCTTTTGAAGAATATTTATACAAGGGTCTCAGAATCCACAAAATTACTGCATCAGGTGTCAGCAGATTTAAAAACCAGTATACAAATTTCTATTGCATCTGGAAGCCAAAACATTTCAGAATTTATGTATAAAATCTTAGCTATAAAGTAATGTAGTGATCATAGTTTAAGTGTTCCACACAGAATTATCAGCTTCACATGAGAAAATTCAGTAAAAGTTAACATAAGTGTTTAAATAGTTTAATTCCACAATTTTTCTGAAGTACAATGGACACTCCCTGTAAGTACTATGTAAAACTCAGTCCTTTCCCTCAGGTTTTTAAAGTTGTTCAGTATAAGGGCGTGAGAGCTGTTAGGAGTATAAGAACATGGCATTAGAAAAGCAATGTAAAATATTCTAATTCAATATTAGTGAACAGGTGAGGCCTTGGATGTTACTGCCCCTATTTGAGATAGTGGTTATTTATACCAGTTCTCCTGATGTTAGAATCTGGGGTTAGAATGCTTCTATCTATAAGAAATACCTCAATCTTTATATTTACATTACACATGCACAGACCTCAACCACCACCGCCCCCAACACACACACAGAGATAGAAACATGCCAAAAGATGCAGCAGGAATTCCATAGTAACATTAAATAGCTTTCCTACACACAAGCAATAACAGAAAATGTAGTGGAAAAAATATCCCTTTTTAAAGCTGTGCAAAAAGCTATAAAACATTTTCCGTGTGAACAATGAAACATTGTGTGATCTATGTAAATAAAACTAAACTTGCCAGTGAATATCAACTAACACTTACAAATGTCAAGTTGCAAGTGACAGAAACTCAATTCAAACCACCTTCACCAGTTAAAACTGTTGGCTTGTGGTGCTAGAACAGTAAGGATATAGTTGTCCCAAGCACAACTATATCTGGAGCTCAAGGAGGTCCCTGAGCATTATGCTGAACATTTATTTACCTTTCATCATACGCTCTTTTAGGGACTGTTCCTCCTAAAATCCAGTCATGAGATTCAGATAGAACTACCAGATATAATGCCCACCTCCTTTTAGGTTAAATGCAGAATCTAGTCCCTATAGCACCCGATGTGGATTTTTATATATACTTTGGGCTTCCCTGGTGGCTCAGAGGTTAAAGCGGCTGCCTGGAATGCGGAAGACCCAGGTTCGATCCCTGGGTCGGGAAGATCCCCTGGAGAAGGAAATGGCAACCCACTCCAGTACTCTTGCCTGGAACATCCCATGGACGGAGGAGCCTGGTAGGCTACAGTCCAGGGGGTCGCAAGGAGTCGGGACACGACTGAGCGACTTCACTTTCGCTTTCACTTTCTATGTAAACTAGACTCACTGACTGAAGTCGCTCAGTCATGTCCGACTCTTTGCGACCCCATAGACTAGCCTACCAGGCTCCTCTGTCCATGGGATTCTCCAGGCGATAGTACTGGAGTGGATTGCCATTTCTTTCTCCAGGGGATATTCCCAACCCAGGGCTCGAACCCAGGTCTCCCGCCTTGTAGACAGACGCTTTACCGTCTGAGCTACCAGGGAGAGTCAGTTAATTTTACGTGTTTACATATTGACTTTGTATACATACATCTTGGTGGACTCTTATTACTTATAATTTATCAGTTGACTCTTGATTTTATGTAGAAATTCATATAATCTAACAGTGATAGTACCTTGTTTCTTCAGTGTTTGTAATATATTATTTTTCTTATTTTGTTGATTAGACTGACAGCAGAATGTTGAATAGTAGTTATAGTAGTGTGCATCTTTGTCCTATTTTTGCATTTTTGTTGTACCTTTAATTATGTTTCTTGCTGAAAGTTCTGTTAAAGAAGTTGCTGTATTATATCATAAATTCCAAAACATTGAATTTTAAAAATTATGAATGAGAATTGAATTTTATCAACTACCTCTTCGAAGTGTATGAATCATTATTTTTGTTTGTTCTGTTAATGTATTGAATTATGATGATAGATATACCTAGATAAATTTCTTAATTTTATTGCTAGTTAATAATGTGTTTAATTTTCTATTTTTATTTTGGAATGTGCATGCTGTAAACATTGATATTCCTAAGTAGCATGGACCTTGTTGAACCTTCATCCAATTTTGAAATTTTTATTAGACTAGCTTCTTGGAATTGGAAAAATTTTGTCTTTTACCATGCTTATGACATTTCTTTTTTAAAAAATGATAGATCTTTACGTTCTCAATTCTGTAGTTTTTGGTTCCTTTCTACCTCTTCTTAAGATATTTTGGTAATTTAAATTTGTTTAGAAAAATCTTTGTTCTAGATTTTCAAGTTTATTTTTTAACTTTACATAATGTTATTTTATCACTTATCTTTTTAAAGTGTCCATAATTAGTGTCTATCACAGCACCATATTTATTTCTTAGTCAACAGATTATTTTATTTGATCGTGTGTTTGTTTATATAATTGTGTTTGTTATTTCTCTATTTAGTTTTAAAAATTATTTTAGCCACATACATCTGAATCATCTTCCTACATCAGGGGAATTTTATAATTTTACCTAATCTATTACCATGCAGTAGCTTATTCTAAAACTTAGTGACCAATAACGACCGTAGTTTTATGTGCTCCTGATTATATGAATTAGCAGTTTGGGCTAGTTCTGCTGAGTGGCTTTTCTCCTGGTCCTCCCAGCTCTGTGTCTGGGGCTTCATTTTATATCACACAAATGTATAAAGTCCCACTTGTTTCCCATTTATGCTGTTAGAGTCCTTCTGTAAGGCTTCTTCTCAGTACATGCAGACTCAATAGATACTCAGAAAGAAATAGTTGGAGAATTCAGCTTACCCAGGAGAAGCTCTTCTCTCTCTAGTATTTTAATTCATCAATTCCTCTTTGCATCCACAAGTCTCTGATATTTTTAAAACTTTAGTTTTTGTGATGTATCTGATATTTTTTCCTAGTTCAAGGGAGTTATGGTCTGTTACTATCTTCACCATTCTTTCTGGAGGCAGAAGAGAATAATTTAATTTAAAATACAATATTTTTCAGTTGTAAAATTTGTTTGATTCCTTTTGATGAAGTTGTGTCTATGCTGAAATTTTCCTTCTTTTCCTTTTATTCTAAACATATTAAACATATATATTGTAACATGAAAAAGTGAATGTGTTAGTGGCTCAGTCATGTCCAATCTTTGTGACCCCATGGACTGCAGCCCATCAGGATCCTCTGTCCATGAAATTCTCCAGGCAAGAATACTGGAGTGGGTTGCCATCCCCTTCTCCAGGGGATCTTCCCAACCCAGGAATCAAACTGTTGTGTCCTGCATTGTAGGCAGATTCTTTACTGTCTGAGCCACAAGGGAAGCCCTTATTGTAACATACTTGAGTAAAACTCCCATACCTATAAGTCTACTTTTATTATCGTTTTCCTCTTCATTTGAATCATTCATTCCTTTTTTTTTTGTTTAGTATGGCTCATAATTTTTTTACTGAATGCTAGAGATTGTGATGAACAATCATGGAGATTAAGCTTCTGGGAGGCAGAGTCTAGGCAGATCACCTTGATCATTAAGTTCGGCGTTCATTTTATTCAGGCAGGTCTATCTCAGGCTGATTTGTTTCCATGAACATAGCCTTTCTGGGGTCTCACGTCAAAGTCGGGGTGTTGCAGCTTCTCTTTACTTTAGCAGCCTCTGAATTCCAGTCCCTTTGTCTGCCAAGCAAGGAATTTCTGCTCTGCAGTGGCCTCATAGTTACTGTTTAGTTACTCTGTTGCATATCCAGATTGAAACTAGCAAATATAGAGTTCTAGACTGACTTCTTGGTCACTCTTTTCCACTGAAATTTCTCAGTTACTTTCACTTCCACTGAAATTTTGTCAGTCTTCAATTACTTTGGGTGAAACCCTGTCTTCTCTTGCCTCTCCCCAGTGAGCCTGTAGCTTTCTACTGAGACTCAGTTCCTTCACTTCGTGAATTAGAAATGCCTCAGGGAAAAGGCCAGGTTGACTTGAGAGCTCTCCTTATTATGTTACTCTTCTTCTCAGAAATCATAGCTCCTCAAACCCTGTCTGTATCAGTTGTCTTCAAAGAGATGTTTTATACATTTTATTTTTAATTTTATAGTTGTTTCTGACATAGAATTAATCTGAGAACTCCATTATAACTAGAATTTCTGTGATTTAATATAAATCATTTCACCAAGCTGAGCATACAAAACAAGGTCACAAGTCTTTTAATTCTCAAATATTCCTAACTGTTGTCAAAGAGACCAAGCATGACTTTCCTCTAAACTCGGAATGTGCTAATGATAAGTCTTGAGATTTTCAGAGTTCCTTACTAAGTCCACAAGATCACTGTTACTCATTGTATTGATAGTTTATGGTGAATGATGTCGGATTCGTGATCTCTGAAAGAGAAGATTGAGCTTCGGGACCAGGGACCAGGCTTGATCACTCAAGAGCTTTTGTGTAGCAGAGTTTTATTAAAGTATGAAAAGGGAGAGAGAAAGCTTCTGACCCAGACATCAGAAGGGGGCAGAGAGTGCCCACCTTGCTAGTCTTAGCAAGGCCTTATATGCTTTTATCGGACCTACTCCCACAACATACATCTTAAGATAACAGAATTAGTCAGAAGGTTCTTGTTAGGGAGAAACATATCCTTGAGCAAGATACATCGTTGTTACAGAATCCTTACTAAGACTAAGGAACATAGAAAAAAATGTTTGTCCTTTCCTCCTCCTTGAGAATTCCAGACCCATATCTCCTCCTCAAGAGACCCAGACTCCTCTCTCCTCCTCGGGGACCCTGGACTTCTTGTCAACCTGCCTAGGAATTGACACTTTCAGTATCATGACCAGAATATGTGATTTATTCACTAGGGAGGGTTTCCACTGATGCTGTTGCTTCCATCCAGTGTTGCTTTGAAAATTGATGGGTCTCTCTGTGTGGTTGGAGAAGGAAATGGCAACCCACTCTAGTATTCTTGCCTGGAGAATCCCATGGACAGAGGAGCCTGGTAGGCTACAGTCCATGGGGTCGCAAAGAGTCGGACACTACTGAGCGACTTCACCTCACCTCACCTCTGTGTGGTAGATAGTGTTTTTAGTGTATGATACAAATGTCACTATAGCCGATCTACCCTGATTTCTATAGTATGGAAACCCCTTTCCCTGTGTTAGTAGCACAAGCCTGGGATTCAAATCTCATAGTGATTTTATTGTAGGGATCTTTGGGTGGAGGTGGAATTTTCTCTTGGAAAGTAATGGCATGAGAAGGATTTCTTGCTTCATATACTGAGCCAGAACAAGCCCTTTCCTGCAAAATTTGTGTGTCCTGATCCTCAAGTAAGAATGGAATTATGTCACTCACTGTCCTAAGGTCTGCTCTGGTTTCTGTCACTGGTTAAATCACATTTTGGCTAAGGAAAAATTTATGATGATACCAAAGAACAGTCATTTAAATGTGATTTACCCAACAAGGTTCTCTCTTTCTGGGTCTCTCTTGTTTAGTGAATCCCTCAATGTTGACACGAGGGCCGCTTTTTGTGTTAAGAAATATCCACTGATGTGGTTTACATTGGAAACCTACTAGAGAAAATGTATGCATTTCTTACTATGTTGTAACAGTTATCACAAATTTAGCAAGTTACAACAACACAAATTTGTTATATTACAGTTTTCTATATCAGAAGTCCAAAATCAGTCTCTCTGGACTAAAATCAAGGTATTCCAGGGCGTTTTTTAGTTTTTGGAAGCCACTGCATTCCTTAGCTCATGACCTCATCTTCAGTCTTCAAAACCAATAGCATAGCATTTTCTAATTGTTCTGTCTCTAATTCTAACAAACACTTTCTAACTCTCATCCCTTGCCTCCTCCTTATGAGGATCCTTGTGATTACACTGGGTTACCTGGATAATCTAGAATACTCTCCCTATCTCAAGATCTGCAAAATCTCTTTTGCTGTGTAATACATTCACAGAATCTGAGAATTAAAATATGGACTCTTCTGGGGGCAGAGGGGATGATTATTCATCTTACCACAGAAGGCTTCTTGCCACTTGCATCTTTCTCCTCAGACAAGCGCACGGAATACAGGGCTCTAATTTTTAAAACTGAATTTAATTCTAGACATATTTCCCTAGGTCTTAACAACAGTCCTTGAGTGGATCTTTTTTCATATAGAATTCCCATAACCCAAGGGTTAAACTGCTGAATTTCTATAGCTCAAGAATTTTTAGACTATTTCCTAACGTGCAGACCCTCAGAGAGTTAGGGTGGATTAGGTAGAGATGGCAAGGAGGGTTTCAACTTGCTAATTGTTTTTTAGAGAACAGGTTTAAAATCTGTTTTTGTACTGTCTTGTGAAATTATGCACCAGGCATCCATTTGGAAATAGTTCAGTTTACCAAAGATTAATCACATGTCTCTCACAGGCCAGTGGAAAATGCAGTGGCCTCTAATCGAGCATCACAGCCAGGAAGCTGGAATCAGAGGAAAGACTGAACTCCAGTAAAGTTTCTTCTCTGTCTCCTTCCACAAATCCAGTAGTCCTGTTCTCTAATAGAGTTATTTTACATTTTGTCTATTTGTAACTGGCAGAAAGAAACAAAAAGACCTTTGTGACCCTGTTGTTGTTTTTTTTCCCTGAAAAATATGATTTTTACTTTATGACAGAGGTCTCTAGCTTTATGAACCCTTTACCCTCTAGGTAAAGAAATATTTAACATTATCACCTGCTAGAGAAAGTATAAAAGAAACTTGAGAAATGAGTTTCTTTTATTTTCAAACTGTGCATCCCTAAACTATTTGTGTAGAAAATTAATATGTATAGTATTGTGTACTATTAATATATGTAATATTGTGTAGAAAATTAAATCACTAGAGAAGATTTGTTTAAAACCTCTTTTAGTAACTCTACTGTTCATTCAGCATCTTAGTTAGAATTTTAATGTTTCCAGGTTTATGAAATGCACGTAAATGAGTGATACTCTAAATGCCAAGGACATTTTAAGTTTCAAAACAGGATGCCTTTCTGAGATTCAAATTTAAACAACTATCCTCATAAAAATCACTGGAAAGTACAGAAGCCACAGGGGGAAATGACAATAAACTTTTAAGTTTGAAAACTAAACTGATATTAAAAAAAAAAAGAAGTCTACTTCCAGTGCCTTTTAAAGATATGCAATAAGTTTGGTTGTTCAAGAATATACAAAGTATGTTATGTTTGATCTTCTTGGCTTATTTATAGATCATAAACTCCCCCAAAATGTAAGCCTTCCCATATTAGTTTTTCATTTCTTTCAAGCCTTTATGGACTATAAGTGAAAGTCGTTCCATCGTGTCAGACTCTTTGCGACCCTGTGGACTATACAGTCCATCAAATTCTCCAGGCCAGAATACTCGAGTGGGTAGCCTATCCCTTTTCCAGGGGATCTTCCCAACCCAGAGATCGAACCCAGGTCTCCCGCATTGCAGGCAGGTTCTTTACCAGCTGAGCCACCAGGGAAGCCCAAGAATACCAGAGTGGGTAACCTATCTGTTCTCCAGAGGATCTTTCCAACCTGGGAGTCCAACTGGGGTTTCCTCCATTGCAGATGTATCCTTTACCAGCTAAGCTACCAGGGAAGCCCATCTCATGAGCTATACACTTTGCAAATAATGTTTAAAATTGTGAGACTGCAGTACTGTCAATTTGAATGAAAATAAATTTTTTTTGGATCCATACACATCTGTAATTATGGCCAGTCAGTACTGGTTCACTATGGGGCAGAAGGCTAGTTCTGGAACCAAGAGCTTTAAAAATGTTAAAGGGTTTCACTGAAAAACTAGTACTGTTGAAAGCATATAAGAACTAAACACTTGCAGTAGGTGGTTATATTTTCAAAAATTGGGATGATTTAGAATTGGGAGACAAGGAAAGAAATGGTTCCTTATAAATAAAAAGGTCCAGGAGCATATAATCACAGCCCTTGGTAGCTCTTCCATTTCTGTCACTCCTCAGGCATTTTAGTGTTTTCCATATTAGCAGTTTAAGAGGAGTGGTGCTTACGTCTGAAGTAAATTTAAGTTCCTTCCTGGAGGAGCAGAAAAGCAAGGGAAAGGGAAGGAAAGCCATTTTGACCTGTTTCCTGATTCTCATTTTGATCACCTTGATTTACTTTATTCTCTACATACTGGGGGCTTCCCTTGTGGCTTAACTGGTAAAAAATCTGCCTGCAATGTACATACTGGATGAGTGCTTGCTTTTCTTGTTGTCCATATTACCTCTACTTCAGATTCAGAGATAAGATAATTGAATTTGGTAGAAATGCAAAGCAAAAATCTCGAAAATTATCAAATTATTGCATTGTTATTTCCATTTATATATGATGATTTAACTATGATTTGTATGTGGCTTAACTATTGTAGGAAAAATCCTTTTCTCATTCTCCCTCAATAGAAGTTTCAGCTCTAAATGTGCAATTATTTATGTATTGAACATATGTTTATTGAAAGCTTCCTAATTTTGCTAAATATTGCATAAATATAAATTAGTTGTGGTCTCTATAATCATATAGTCTACTAAAAGAAATATGATAATTCTGTTACAATATAATAAGGGCCATGGTAAAGGTATGTTTTAATACTTAACATTTGTTAAATAATATAACCCATAAAGGTCCTATAGGACTGTATCTACACTTTATTTTTTTAATAGCTTTATGAGTTAAGTACAAATATTATCTCCACTAATACAGATGAAGAATTGAGGCTTAACAGTGTAAAAGCATAGTGAATTTATAGTGTCAAATAATTTACTGATTGATATGTTACAGCTGAGATATCCTTTTTGTGTGATTAATTCTTGAGATTTTTCTGTTTTTGATAGACTGATTGAAGTATCATCTAATACACATATCCTCTCTTTCAATCTCTATGTTAACTTTCAAACTTACGACCTGCTTGTCTGCTTCCCCCACAGTTTTGCCCATTTGTCAGAGTCTCAGGGTGGTGGGGGTAGGAAGACTCTGGGAAACAAGGGGCCAAAACCCCTCTGACAATAATAGATTCTTGGGAGAAGAGTCCAGAAAAGGTTAAAAACAATACCCGAAGAGAGATTTACAAAATGATAACTGCAGAGAAAAGAAAGAAACCATATAGATGTCACACACATGGAGATGTCATTTTGAAGTTTTAGCCCTTAGCACTGGAGCTCACCAGTGCTCTTGGCCTTGATCCACATAATCTTTTTTATTCATGATGGTGGTGGAAAGAGAGGAAGCCTTAAGCTTCCTTTAGAAACTGGAGTATAAAATAGATAAGAATCATCCAATGGGAGCATATAGAATGGGCACCAAACCAGGTATTGAGATGGTGATAAAATTTATCTATACTATTAGTGAAACTCTTTTATAAACTTTAGTCACTGCTATCCTTTAAAGTAGCAAATTGGTTATTTTGCCTGAATTGTAACTTCAATTAAGGTTTTCTGACCAGTGGTTATATTATATTAAACTTAGTTCTGAAAGATCATGATATTTGCAATATTTCTGTTTTCTTTTGTTTCTAAATCTAGTTCTTGTAATGGCTCTTTCAATGGAGGAGTAATCCAGTCTTGGAGCCCCTTAATTGTTCAAAACAGAAATACTACTGAATTAGTCAGGAATCTGTGTTTGCAACTATAAGAATCCCAACTCAAATTAATTTAAATGATAAACTATACTTTATTAGCTTATTTTAAGATGGTACCTGATTGCTATCACCAGAAAACAATCTCTTCTGTTGTTTTCTGGCTTTTTTTCTTCATTTTAGCTTTATTCTCAAGTGGCCTATCTATGTAATGACAAAGATGGTAATGAGAACTTTATGCATACATGATCTTTAGCACAAACTGGTTTAAATAATAAATGTTGCTGGTTCACATAACAGATAGAAGCCCAGATACAGTGCAGTGTGGGTTGTGGTTTGATCAAATTCTCTGGAATTCTCTTAGCCCATCTTTGTGTGTTAGCTATAATTATAGTGGTCCTCAGCCTCACAGATGCCATATCATCAGAGTAAGAGAACAAATCTTGTCCCTCAAATATTGGACAAAAATTCTGAATTTTGTTCTGTGAAGAACGATAAAATCATTGCCCATTCTGGAACCAAAATCTAGAAGCAAGAGGTTGAGAAACACTGATTGACATATACTAATCAGGACCCACTTCTAGAGTTATATCAATCCAACCCAGACCAGATGCCTGCTATATAATGGGTGACAGGTAAGATGGATACTGAGAAAGGTAATAAACAAAACTATGGAAGAACCAATTATATTTCTGTAAAGTCTGGGGGCAAGGGGTGCGGTGACAGAGTCCTGTTGGGACAGTTTCATGGGCTGACACAAACCTCAGGCTTATCTGGGCCCTTCTGGAGTTGAAAGTAGAGAATGAGTGGGTCTCCATAAGGCAGAGAAGAGTTTGAGGAACAGGCCAAGCAATAGCTCTCTGTACTGTAGTATGCTTTTTAGATCACATCCCCAATTGTTCTGTTTTATGTTCTGTATGGAAATTAGTCTTGTCTACTCCCATGGAGACACAGACTAGAAAAACTACATTTTAGAATTCTTAAACACTAAAAGCTGAATTTTTACTTACAATATGAAAAGATTAGATAATATTTTCTAGTGGGAGGAAAAAATTGAGAGTTATAGCAATAGCATTGCTTATATAGAAAGAAGCAATATCTTCTTCTGGAAATGAAAGCTGCTGCTACTGCTGCTAAGTCGCTTCAGTCGTGTCCAACTCTGTGACCCCATAGACGGCAGCCCACTAGGCTCTCCCATCCCTGGGATTCTCCAGGAAAAGTGGGTTGCCATTTTCTTCTCCAATGCATGAAAGTAAAAAGTGAAAGTGAAGTTGCTCAGTCGTGTCTGACTCTTAGTGACCCCATGGACTGCAGCCTACCAGGCTCCTCCATCCATGGGATTTTCCAGGCAAGAGTACTGGAGTGGGGTGCCATTGCCTTCTCCAGGAAATGAAAGCTGGAAGAAAGTAAATCATGTTGTAGGAGAAATTGGTGGAAAAAGTTTCTCCCAATCCTTTCATAAAATGTTAGAATTACCATGGCTTTCATGTCTGATACAGGGACTTGATTCTAATGAGGGGATACACAGAATAGTCTTTGGTATTAGCAAGACTATTTATTCAATTTTTTCTTTTTCTTAATTAGAAAAATATAGTGCAAGTAATTTGATCCTGAATACATTAAATATATATATATATTCCTGTCTTTCTTGCATCTTTATTGGGTACTTTTAAAGTTAAAGCTGAAATTTATAAAAGTTTCAGATTCAAGTATGGACTTCCAAGGAAGGATCAAAGTTATGAGATGTAATTTAAGAATATTGCTAAGTAAAATACTTCCAAGGTACCCTACCTTTGATTTATCTTTTTTATTAAAGATTAATCGTTTGAAATGTCAAAACATCACAGACTTGAGAAAAACTTAAGCCTTGTAAAGTTACTCTGTATACTTACATATGGTGAGCCTTCAGTGTGCTGTCAGAAAGCAGTGTGGAGCTGAAAGCAGAGAGATAATACCCCTCCTCCCCTGCTTCTAGCCCCAAGGTTGGGGTGGTTAGTGGTGGGGCATTTCAGCTGCTGACAGTACACATAGCTGTCTTCTGGCCCACCTTCGTTTGTCACTCTGCCTCTATAGTTATTTTTTCACCTCCAGGTATGATTTTGATTTGTGCAGAGAACTGAGAAATGAAGTTTTGTCAGCAGACATTTAGTGCTGTGAATAGACAGTAGTGGTTTAGAAAGGTTGCTGTTTGATTCTTCATTTCTAGTGGAGGTAAATTAAATGCAAGAGAAAATAATAGATAAACTGTTCTATTCTTTCAGCTATCTGGGAAAGAGCCTTACAGGACACCCCACATCTGAAAGAATTCAGCTGTCGTTAATGAAAATGGCATATAACAAACACTTGGGATGAGTTTTAAATTAGCTTTAGAATAGGATTAGATGTCACTCCAGTTTAATATGTTCTCCCTGAGGATCTCATTGTTTGTGAACACTGTGCTAGCCACTTTGGGAAGATACATAATACTTCTGCCTTCAAAGAACTGATGGTCTCAATAACTAGAAAGATGTGCAACTTGCAATAAAAGACCCAAGAGAGCATATAATAAATGGAGAGTGTTTTAGTTATTTTCATGTCCAGTCATAGAGACTCACTGGGGTTTTTAATTAGAATTCATGTGATAAAAGAGAGAGGACATCTCATGGAGCTCCAGGGTAAAAATCCATGCCAAAGCCACATAGGAGGGTGAAGGGCTAGAGACTTTTTGTGGATTCAGGGCAGCTGGTAAGACCCCTGCACAAATGCTCTACCATTAGTGTGATGTGACTACTTGGGTATATATTTCTTTTGTCTGCCTTTCTGCTGTTCTCTCTTTTAGAGTTCAAATTCCCAAGAGAGAATCTGTGTGACTTAGCTAATTTTACTGAGCTTTTCTTGCCCAGCAATGGCCAGTGGGTAGATAAACTGTTGGGGTTGAGGAGAACAAGCATGGTCTGTGATGAAGGACACTGTTTCCTTGGGGTACCTCTTCCACCAGGCTTTGTGAGTGTGTGGCAGGGAGTATTGTAACCAACATGAAAACAGCAGTAAGAATATTGGCAGTAAATGCTCAGAGAGATCAAAGAAGGGAGTACTTACTATGGAATTGTTAAGCTTAGTGAGATTTCATGGCAAAGAGGGATTTGCGCTATGTCCTGAATGATGAGTAAGAATCGAGTTGTAGAGACTAGGGAGGAGGGATTCTAATATAAAAGTGTTGTGCCACCTGAGTTACTACAAAAATTCATAGTAACTGGGATGAATTTTTAATATAACTTAAAAAGTTTGACTGTGAGCCCAAAAACACTTATAGCATTTAATTAGTCAGATTAAGGACCGATTTTCTAGCATGGAGGTGAAGCCAGGAGCGTTTGGTTTTTTTTTTCCTGTACTAATTGAGTGGGTCTTTATGCAGAGATGTGATCTCCAAGTAGAGATAACCGTATGCTGACTATAATGCCATCCTCACATGAACTAAGAGGAGGATAAAGGGGGAAATTTCTAGCAAAGTTGGAAGGATAGTTTCTTAAGGCTCCATGTGAATTATATTAGCCAATAGATTGAGGCAGAAATAGAAGTATGCCAGTGTTCAGCCTAAGTCAAGAGGACTTGCTTTTTTTTTTAATCATCTTTGTGCCCTTCTGCCATTGCCATAGGAAAAATAGGCCTAACCAGCTCACTGGATTCAGGAAAGAGAGACATGCAGAGTGTCAGTGCCCAGGCTGGGTTACTAGCCCATTCTAGACTGGTCAACCTCTAGTCAAATCACTGATGAATGAACTAAGTAAATGCCACTGAGATTTAGAGGTTCTTTTTCACATAGTAAGAGGTGACACAGGCAGATTTCTTCAAAATACGTTTGTAAATGTAGTAGTTTTAACCAGAATGGGGTTGTGGGCATGACAGGCACTCAAAGTGCCACAGACCTTCCTCCAGCAAGGAGGAAGCCCAAGACAAAGAGACCACAAACAAGTCAAAAATTGATCAAACAAAAAACTCTAATAAGGAAGAATGCTTTTCCTTGTATAACTATAACATATACAAAAATCTTAATCCTTGGAGACTCTGCGTATGGATGGTAAATTCAATGTAATGATTTTAAACCAGGCAAGGCAAGGAGTCTGTTGGTAGCTGAGACTTTCTCATTCCATAAACAGCACTCATGGGGAGCTGTAGAAAATGCAGATATTAGAATCAGGAAGTGCACATGGGGTTTCAGGTTTGCCTTGGACCAAAACACAGGATCCAAGAGCAAGACTTCCTCTGGGGAAGGATCTTGGTTTTATGAGGTAGGAATGTCAGCGCAGCTGTTAAGAGTATCCTGCAGAAGCTTGAGACTAAGAGAAGCTTTTTATATCCATCACTTATTAGACTCAGGGCAAGAGTGACCATCATTAGTATGCTTGGGGCAGTTGTAAGCATGCTAGCAAATAATACACTTTGCCTCCCACATGCTATTCAATAATTTTACCTTGATTTTATTTAAATAATTCTTTTGGTTCTCTGTGGTTAATGTATTTTCAAGGAAAAGATGGGACTATGTGTAAAGCTTCCCCAAATGTAAAGTGAGATTTTCCTAGGCAAGGTATGGCTCAAACCTAAAGAAATGTGTAACACTTACAAGACATAAAGAATAGTGTACATACACCATTTTCTGTGATTGAAAAGACAAAATTCTTAAATATATGAAAACAATTGTTGACCATGGGAAAACCTTAATTGGCCAAGGAACTTTCTAGAAAAGTTTTATTCTATAAAATACTTTAGGATAGCATTCAGCATAATAAATGTAAGACTGGAACAAAAGCATTTAATTTTTTCTCTTTCTAAATTAGTAAATATGTTAGAAATAGTAAACTATGCTATTGTCTAGGGCAGAGTATACTATTAATTCTTTAATAGCCTTTTATGCTATGGCAATCTGAGAAAATAAATGAAGACTCAAATAGGTATGAGTCAGACAAACATTATTCTTAATGTATTGTACTTTTATGATCTTACATGTAATTTTATTTGAAAATGATAAACTTAAGAAAATGTGGAAGACTCTTGAGAGTCCCTTGGACTGCAAGGAGAGCCAACCAGTCCATTCTAAAGGAGATCAGCCCTGGGTGTTCTTTGGAAGGAATGATGCTAAAGCTGAAACTCCAGTACTTAGGCCACCTCATGCGAAGAGTTGACTCATTGGAAAAGACTCTGATGCTGGGAGGGATTGGGAGCAGGAGGAGAAGGGGATGACCCAGGATGAGATGGCTGGATGGCATCACCAACTCGATGGACATGAGTTTGAGTGAACTCCAGGAGATGGTGATGGACAGGGAGGCCTGGCGTGCTGCGATTCATGGTGTTGCAAAGAGTTGGTCATGACTGAGCAACTGAACTGAACTGAACTGAACATGGAAAGGACTTTCCTTATTATGTTAATTCTGAAAATTTTAGGCTTTAAGAACCAATTTTTGCATTTATGAAATGGATAAGATTTCTTGGTTCTTTGCATATTGTTAATATATGTAGATTGATATACCACTACATAAGTGTCTTTCCCTCAGACATATAAATAGCAACAAATACCACTATAATAACCACCTTGAAATGAGTTTTTAATTGATTTGATGACTAGTAGCAATTCCCAAAATATGCTAGCTCTGTTTACTTTTAATTTTATTCAGCATATGGGCATAGGAAATCATTAGCATTTTCCAATTCCAAGGACGAATGTGTTTAATGTTAAAATAACTCAGAACAGTTTTATGTTTTTCATCATGAAGTTCAAGCAAGAAATATAAATACAGAAACTTGGGTCTGCTGCTGTTTTTCTGTATAAGTTTGGTCAAGCTGTCAAGGATATGATTACAGAGAGCTTGCAGATCAACTATTTGGGCTTCCTTTAACCATCAGCTCAGTTGAACACATGGTACAATATTATTTTCACCAATAAAGCCAGTATTGGAAAACATTCATACTGTGTAGACATGTTTTTAACCTCAGTTTTATCTATCATCAGTTTTAAATATCCTTTTCCTACAGAGAAGAGGCTGCAGTGATTGGTGCCATACCTGGTAGTAGAGCATCAGAAAATGATAGGAGTTTGGGTTTGAGTCTTAGTTCACACAGTTTGCAATAAATATAACTTGCATCTCTTATTTCTCTGTTGAATTTAATTTCAACTTTGAGACCTCATTCTACTGAGTAGTGGAAACACAGTCACTTTGGGATTTTACCAGTGTTCTCCCAGTGCTGAGTTCAAGATCCATGGAACTTGTAAAATGCCAAGTCTTTGGGGCTGGGGGTGGAGGGAGAATTTGGCATAGGTTGGCATCTATCAGTCCTGGCATCTTCAGGAGCATCATCCTTCTCATCTGATCTTCAGTTGTCTAACAGCACAGAATACTTCTGAGTTTTTATTTTTCCTGACATTAAGAGTCTTACAGGTTTTCTCCGTAAACTTACTGTGTACTATTTTCAAAACCAAACAGAGCAGACACTTACAAAGTTTGTCTCTTCTCCACTTAATCTTTAGGGGGAAATTTCATTGGGTGGGAGCTACAATAGCCATGAAAGTGTATCTGTGGCTTCTTGTAAAACCCCAGTCAACCTTTTCCTTCTGCCATTTCGCTCCTACCTAGCAACCTTAACTTAACTCAAGCTGTGCTGTGCTCAGAGTAGAGGCTGCCACAAGCTGGCAAGCTCTGTCCCTTTACTGTTCTTTGGAGTGTCACACTCTGCTGTGGTTTTGCCCTTGGGCATGGCTTTTGCTCTGCACATTTGCAGAGATACATACATGTGTCTTGCAGTTGTATTTTTTTGTGCATGTGAGACTACGGAGGGCTTGGGAATGAAGCAAAGATGAGTGGGACAAGGGATTGATGCAGGAGACAGAAGGAGATAAACAGTCACTTTTCTAATATGATATGGAAAATTGAACCAATTCCAGGTACTTTGTTTTATATGTAAATTTAAAAAGCAAACTGGAATTACCATTACCAGATAGGGTATGGTGAAGTTGGATCTCGAACACAACATGGGTAAAGTTATAACCAAAATAATCCCAGTATCTATCAAGTCAAAAAAATCCAGAAATTCTACTTCTATTAATTGATTTTGAAGGAAATCTGAAATGATGGCATACTTTTGCACTTGCAAGGTTACTTCTAACACAGACTGAGGATAATATAAAAATTCAAGAATTATGGAAATGGTGAGAATGGTTTTCAAATATGATTATGTATGTATATAATATAATATTGCATATCCATTAAAAATGTTTACAGTGTTTATTATCAAAGAGGAAATTATTCTGATCACTAAGCTTAAAAAAGCATATTACAAAGTTAAATGTGTTCTATGCCTTTAACTATGTAAAAATGTGCATTAAAAATAAAGGAATTATGTCAAGATTTAAAGCACTGTTTGTCTCTGAGTAGTGGGTGCTTCTTTTCCCACCTTCTCATACTAATACCAGCAGATTTTCAGTCTATGATTCTCTGCAGGATGTATTTTCTATAGCAGTATCCTCAAATACAGAATACCACATCATTATAGTAAATGGTGATAATTGATTTAGATAGGTTACAATATTACCTTACTTTCCACTATCCAACTTTTTTCCCTGCCAAATGATCTCTCTAGGAAATCTTACAGTGCCCATGTTAAGAAAAGTCTGTTTTAGCTCTTTTTAAATGTTACAAAAACAAGGGAGCAGAAATGATGAAATATAATCTTTAGTAGGGATTCCTGAGTAAGATGTGTTTCTGAGATTAGCAGCATCAAGATCATCAGGAAACTTGTAGAAATACAGATTTCTGAGTTCCTCCAGAGACCTGCCTAATCAGGAACGCTAGAGATGAGGCCTAACAATCTGTGCTTTAACAAGCCTTATAGGAGATTCTGATGCTCTGCTATAGGAGCAACTACCTGCTTCTTGCATATAAAATATTATTGGAACACAACCTTGCTCACTGTCTTTGGCTGTTGTGGGCTACAGTAGTAAGCTAGAGTACTTTCGACAGAGACCTTATGACCCACAAAGCTTAAACTATTTATTCTTTCCAAAAGTTTATCATTCCTATTCTGGAGGATAGAATCCTTTTGAATTTTAGCTCAAACAGATTTTTTCTCCCATTGAATATACAAAGTCTCTGTTAAACATTTACCCCATGACAAGTGTTCTGTGAAAAAATATCTGTGAACTTGTAACTTTAATTGAATAGGCTGTTGTGGATTCCATTAATATAGAGACTTGAGTAAATGTAGAATGATGATTATTGCCAACTATCTTCAGTTCTATAAATAAATATTAAATTAATAATCCTTAAAATTGAAATCACAAGGGCGTATCTATTGCTGTGTTTAAGTTAGAGAAACAAATCTAAAGGGTTCCACCTGCTGGTTGAAATTAAAAATGACTACAAATTAAAATAATGCACTTTAAAAATTATCTGTTAAGTCAAAAGTGATAGTTTTGGAAGTTTAGGCCAAAAAGATGATCATCTAATCTCTTCATTTAAAAAAGGAACTGACATTGAGTACAGAAATAAATTATAATCCATTTAAATAGATTATACAAGCATACAGATAAATTTTTTTCCGACTATAAACTTTGTGAAGGTAGGAGCCGTGTCTTTCCTACACATCAGGATATCCCCATCACTAAGGAAAGTGCTGTGCAAATATGTATAAATAATTTTTCATCTGATTTAGAGTTGCATAAAACAGTTGTTACCGAAGATTTTGTATTTTTAATTAAAAAAACAAACCATAAAGTTATAACACTTCAGAAAACACATTTAGTAATAATTTTACTCCTTAAATGGAAATTCTTCATTAAAGAATTTAGCAGAAATATATCATAATACATTTTATTTCTTAAAAAGATAACTGTGTAATTCAGGATAGACTGCTATGCTATGATAAAATATGATTCCTGAATCTCAATGGTTCACAGCAACAAAGGTTGTTTTCTGGTTCACATCCGTTATGCTTGCCTGCAGCTCTCCTCCACGTGTCTTCATTTTGAGACCCAGGTTATTGAAACAGGCTTATTTGGAATGCAGCTGGTCATCTTGACACAGAGAAAGAGACTCGACCTGTACACAGACTTTTTTCTTTTTAAAAATATCTTTATTGAGGTATAATTTCCATAACCATAAATGTACCTATTCGAAATGTACAATTCAATCAGTTCGGTTCAGTCGCTCAGTCATGTCTGACTCTTTGGACCCCATGAACTGCAGCACACCAGGCTTCCATGTCCATCACCAACTCCCAGAGCTTGAACAAACTCATATCCATCCAGTCAGTGATGCCATCCAAGCATCTCATCTGCTATTGCCCCCATCTCCTCCTGCCTTCAGTTTTTCCCAGCATTGGGGTCTTTTCTAATGAGTCAGCTCTTCACATCAGGTGGCCAAAGTATTGGCGCTTCAGCTGCATCATCAGCCCTTCCAATGAATATTCAGGGTTGGTTTCCTTTAGGATTGACTGGTTGGATCTCCTTGCAGTCCAAGGGACCCTCAAGAGTCTTCTCCAACACCACAGTTCAAAATCATCAATTCTTCGGTGCTCAGCTTTCTTTATGATCCAGATCTCGCATCCATCCATGACTACTGGAAAAACCATAGATTTGACCAGATGAACATTTGTTGGCAAAATAATGTCTCTGCTTTTTAATATGCTGTCTAGGTTTGTCATAGCCTTTCTTCCAAGGAGCAAGTGTTTTAATTTCATGGCTCAAGGAGCAAGTCACCATCTGCAGTGATTTTGGAAACCAAGAAAACAGAGTCTGTCACTGTTTCCATTGTTTCCTCATCTATTTGCCATGAAGTGATGAGACCAATGCCATGATCTTACTTTTTTGAATGTTGAGTTTTAAGCCAGCTTTTTCAGTCTCTTCTTTCACTTTCATCAGGAGTCACTTTAGTTCATCTTTACTTTCTGCCATAAGGGTGATGTCATCTGCATATCTGAGGTTATTGATATTTCTCCTTGAAATCTTGATTCCAGCTTGTGCTTCATCCAGCCTGGCATTTCGCATGATGTACTCTGCATATAAGTTAAATAAACAGGTGACAATATACAGCCTTGATGTGCTCCTTTTCCAGTTTGGAAACTGTCCATTGTTCCATGTCCAGCTCTAACTGTTGCTTCTTGACCTGCATACAGATTTTTCAGGAGGCAGGCAAGGTGGTCTGGTATTCCTATCTCGTGAAGAATTTCCCACAGTTTGTTGTGATCTACACAGTTAAAGGCTTTGGCATAGTCAGTGAAGCAGAAGTAGGTTTTTTTCTGAAATTCTCTTACTTTTTCTATGATCCAATGGATGTTGACAGTTCGATCTCTGGTTCCTCTGCCTTTTCTATATCCAGCTTGATCATCTGGAAGTTCATGGTTCACGTGTTGCTGAAGCCTGGCTTGGAGACTTTTGAGCATTACTTTGCTAGTTTGTGAGCTGAGTGCAATTGTGCAATAGTTTGAACATTCTTTGGCATTTCCTTTCTTTGGGATTGGAATGAAAACTGACCTTTTCCAGCCCTGTGGCCACTGCTGAGTTTTCCAAATTTGCTGGCATATTGAGTGTAGCACTTTCACAGCATCATCTTTTAGGATTTGAAATAGCTCAGCTGGAATTCCATCACCTCCACAGCTTAGTTTATTAGTGATGCTCCCTGAGGCCCACTTGACTTCATAATCTGGGATGTCTGGCTCTAGGTGAGTGATCACATCATTGTGATTTTCTGGGTCATTGAGATCTTTTTTGTATAGTTCTGTGTATTCTTGCCACCTCTTAATGTCTTCTGCTTCTGGTAGGTCAGTATCATTTCTGTCCTTTATTGAGCCCGTCTTTACATGAAATATTTCCCTGGTATCTCTAATTTTATTGAAGCAATTTCTAGTCTTTCCCATTCTATTATTTTCTTCTGTTTCTTTACATTGATCACTGAGGAAGGCTTTCTTATCTTTCCTTGCTATTCTTTGGAACTCTTCTTTCAGCTGAATATATCTTTCCTTTTCTTCTTTGCCTTTTGCTTCTGACTTTAACCAAATTTATAGAGTTGTGCAGCTGATCACTGCAATCCCGTTTAAGCACATTTCATCACTCCTAGAACATCTCCCATCCCCATGTGCAGCAAATTCCTATTCCTACTCCTGGCCCTAGGCAAAATTTAATCTGCTTTCTGTCTAATAATTTGCCTTTTATGGACATTCCATATAAATGGAAACATGCAATATGTAATTTTCTGTGTCTGACTTATTTCACTTTACATATTTTTGAGGCTCATCTATGTTGCACTATATATCAGTAGAGTGTTTCCTTTTATTCCTAAACAATTTTCCATTGTATGGATACATTGAATTTTTTTTTAATCTATTCACCAGTTGATGGACATTTGTGTTGTTTCAAGTTTTTTTTCTTAGCTATTACATGTAAAGCTCTATGTACATTCACACATAGTATTTGTATGGACATATGTTTTCTCTTGGTTAGATACCTGGGGGATTTGCTAAGTTGTGTCATAAATCCATGAGTAACTTATTAAGAAACTGCCAAAACTTTATAGAGTAACTTACCATTTTATGTTCCCACCAGGAACATATGAGAGTTTCACTTTCTCCCTTGCTTTACAAACACTTACTATTCTTTGTCTTTTTTATTATAGCTATTTCAATAGGTACAGAGTGGTAGTTTGTTGCAATTTTAATTTATATTTTCTAGGTCAAATCTCTAATGTGGTTTAGCATCTTTGATGAAATATCTATTCAGATTCTTTACCATTTTTTTAGTTGTCTTATTGAATTTCAGGAACTCTTTATATATTCTGGATAAAATCTTTTTCAAATATATAAATGAAAGATTTTCTCCCAGTCTGTGTCTTGTCTTTTTATTTTCTTAAAGTATCTTTTGAAGCATGAAAACTTTAAAATTTTTACAGAATCCAGTTTATCAAATACTATTCTTTTATGAATTATGCTTTTGGTGTCACATCTAAGAACTTTTTGTCTAACTTAAGGTCATGAAGATTCTGTTTCCCTCTAGAAGTTTTATGGTTTTTATTCTTACATTTAGGTCTGTAGTTTATTTTGAGTTAGTTTTTATGTTTAGTATGAGGAAATTTGTCTCATTCTTAGTTTCTCCCCCTTAAATTTCTGACTGGTTCGTCTATTGCTTGCCCTAAACTTAATTCACAACTTAAGACTTCCTGTGATATTGTCTCCTGATTGATTGTCACAAAGTTCGCTATTGTTTTTGACAGTGACCTGGATGTATAAATTTTCCATTCTGTTCAAGTCAAGTAGTACTTCCACAGTACTACTTCCAAGTACTTCCACAGTAAAGATGATGATTTGCATGATCTGCCTGCCCTGAGGTAGGTGTAGGAGTACCCGCCAGGACAAAACGTCATAGGTTCATACTGTTCTTACCCAAGTTTCAGTAGTTTTTCTTGAGGAGATGTTTCTCGGTTATCTGTATACCTTAGGTTGGTTTTCATAATTGGGATTTTTATTTTTTTCAAAATAAAGAATATTTTTGGCTTTTTGTTGTTGCTTTCTTTTTGGGGAGAGGACTTGCCAAGCTTCTCCCTCCACTTTGCCAGAAGTATCTGCCTCTCTGAACCAGTTTTCATAACAGGATTTTAAAGCTTTAAAACCTAATAAAGTATGTCATTTCTATCTAGATTTCCTGAGTCAAAGCAAGTCACATGGTCATTTCTTTGCTTAACAAGATGGGGGTAATCCTCCCCTAGAGGAACATCCCCAGGATGATGTCATAGGCACCTTCTGATGTAGTTGTCAATAGTTTCCGCCTTTTGATATTCACACTGTTGTGTCATCCCTTCTCCCTGTGTGTAACCTAGACTAGGTGACTGTTTCCTAATAAATACAATTCAGCAAAAATGATGGAGTATCATTTCCATAAAATTATCTAACACTGTTACTTTCATCTTGTTAGCTCTTGCTGCCTTGTGCTCCTTCTTTCTTTTGCCTTCTTGGATTACTCACATGGAAAATATGCTGTCATATTGGAGAAGCTCACATGGCAAGGAATGGAAGGTGAGCTCTGGTCAAAAGTCAGAACAGAACTGAAGTCTTCCTGTTGAGTCCAGTAGCCCACAAGGAGCTGAATGCTGCCAGCAACCAAGGAGTGAGCTTGGAAGCCTGTTCTCCCTCAGTTGAATCTTGAGATGCCTGCAGCCCTGGCTGACACCTTGGTTGCAGCCTTGTATGAGACTCTGAAGGGGAGGACCCAGTTAAGCCATGTCCACATTCTATATCCACAAAAACAGATAATGAATGCTTGCTGTTTAAGCCACTAAGTTGTGGGGGTAATTTCTTACTAGCAACAGATAACTAATAATAGTAACTAAAATATTTGGTGAAGAGTCAAGTAATCTATGGCAATAAGCACAATAGATACAGAGTTGGATAGGCTGCTTTTGGCCAAATACAAGATCAGTGCTTCTAAACAAATCAAATTTTATTCAGAGTAGTTTTCCATGGAACTTATAATCTAGCATTTGCCCTGAGTTTCTGTTCTTATTTTATAAAATCATAAAATATTGGGGTCACAATTTCAGTAGAAACTGTACAGATTTTATTGTACAGAATTTTACAGAAATTGTACAGAATTGTACAGAAATTATACAAATACTGCTAAGCCACAACAAGGAAAGTATATTTTTGTAACCTGAGATTGAGAACACTAGATTTTCTTGGGCATTGTTTATGGAGTGCTCACATTTCTCATTGATTATTTTATAACTGGCAAATATTTGGGGGGCTGTCTGCTCTTTATAATTTAAAATAGTATAGAAATGCTAAAATCAACCTTCCTTACATGAAAAAATTATTAGAAATATAAGGGAGTTTCTTTCAAAGTGTAGAGGTTGGAAAAGGAGACTGGAAAAAGTAACTTGATAGTGGAGAAGCCTAACTAACATGACCTCTAGCCAAGTGACTGTGTTGGTAATAGGTATCCTTGATAAGATGTGATGAAAATGACACTTTTGCTCTGTGGCATTCCTCCGCAAAACATACTACCCGAATCTAATGATGAGAAAAACATCAAATCTTAGTGGAAGGGCCGTCTATAAAAATATCTGACCAATAATGCTCAAAACTTTCAAAGTCATCAAAACCAAGAAAAGCTTGAGAAACCATCATAACCAATACTGAATGTAATATGGTATCCTGGAACAGGGAAAAGAAAACAGTAAGTAAAAGTGAAGGAAATATGAATAAAGTATGGGCTTTAGTTAATAACATATTAGTGAAACTGTGTAATTCAGACTGGGGACTTGAACACATGTGGCCAGGACTCGAACCTGGCCAAAACCTCTTCTAACAGAGATCACACACCTTGTTTCAGTACTTAACGAGGTTCACATTCTTGATGTCTCATCTCAGAAAGAATTCAGTGAGATACAAAGTGATAAGAAGTGGATTTATTTAGAGAGAGACACACTCCATAGTGTGGGACATCTCAGGAGAGAGCAGCCTTGAAATAAGAGTGGTTAGCTTTTATGGACTGGGTAATTTCATAAGCTGAGTGGGAGGATTATTCCAACTATTTTGTGGAAGGGGTGGAGAGTTCCAGGAACTGGGCCATGGCCCACTTTTTGGTTTTTCATGGTTCACCTTGGAACCAATTCCCAGGTGGCCCAGCAGGTAAAGAATCTGCCTGGCAGTGCAGGAGAGACAGGAGATGTGGGTTTGATCCCCAAGTCAGGAAGATTCCTTGGAGGAAATGGCAACCCACTCCAATATACTTGACAGGAAAATCCCCTGGACAGAAGCATTTGGAGGACTATAGTCCACGGGGTTGCAAAGAGTCAAACACAACTGATGCGACTTGAGCACATACACAAGGTCATTTATGTGGAAAAATTCCTACCTTAAAACTGTCATAGTGCCTGTGGGTGTGTCATTTAGCTTGTTGATGTGTTACAGTGAATGTATACTGAGGCTCAGAGACATCACTTTGTTGACAGATGTTCATATAGTCAAAGCTATGGTTTTATCAGTACTCATATATGAATGTGGGAGTTGGACCATAAAGGCTGAGTGCTGAAGAATTGATGCTTTTGAACTGTGGTTCAAAAGACTCTTGTGAATCCCTTGGACTGCAAGATCAAACCAGTCAACCCTAAAGGAAATTAGCCCTGAATATTCATTGGAAGGACTGTGCTGAAGCTGAAATTCCAGTAATCTGGCCACCAGATGTGAAGGGCTGACTCACTGGAAAAGACCCTGAAAGGTTGAAGGCAGGAGGAGAAAGGATGAGATGGTTGGATGGCATTATCGACTCAATTGTCATGAGTTTGAGCAAACTCAAGGAGATAGTGAAGGACAGTGAAGCCTGAAGTGCTGTAATCCATGGGGTCATAAAGAGTTGGACATGAGTGAGCAAGTGAACAACAACAAAATAAAGCTATGCTCATTTAAATAGTATAGCACTGGTAAAATAATTGTCTCTTTTTGATATATGTTGTTGTTTAGTCATGAAGTCATGTCCAGCTCTTGCGACCCCCTTGGACTCTGTCCCACCAGGCTCCTCTGTCTGTGGGATTCTCCAGACAAGAATACTGGAGTGGGTTGCTGTTTTCTTCTCCAGTATATCTTCCTGAGCCAAGGATCAAACCCATGTCTTCTGCATTGGCAGGCAAATTCTTTATCCCTGAGCCACCTGGGAAGCCCTCTTTAAATACATCCTATTTATCAATTTCATATAGAACTGAGAGTATAGTGTTGAAGTCAGATGTTATCCCTGCCCTCATAGAGGTTACAAGTCTATTGGACTGCACCTGGCAGACCTGTAAGCCTTGTACTTGCCAAACCTCAAGACTGAAGAAGGAACCTAGAGTCAGCAAAAGAGACTGCTGGTTTAATGGTTTAATGGATGGGGGAAATCTTACACATCTGAAGAAATCTTGTTTCTGGAATGATACGCCACTATGTGGGGCAGATGTAGAGATGGGAACAGGAAGGCAGGGATGGAGAGGGAGGTTACCAGTTACCGAGGGAACTGATTTCAGGGAAACCAGCAGAGGGGCACATTCCTTTGATAAACTATCATAGCGGTGATGGTTCTGATCTAAAGATTAGGACAACCACTGGCTGGGGCTGGAGGTGGGTGGTGCGTGTATAGACATTTATTGATTAGGCACTATGATTAAGAGGGAAGGTCAGTCAGGTGAGTAATATAGGTGAGGCAGGGACTGGTAGAACAGGGATGTAGAGAGAGCAAGAGAACAGCCATCTTGGGTGGGCTGATCATATTCAGTGTATTGTAGGAGTTAGCTATTATTTACAGTTACAAATGTACTTAGTGAACCAGAGAGGATGTATTAGAGGAAACTGCACTTTAGTTAAAACAGCAAGAATTTTAGTTAGCTAGGTATAGGAGGGAAAACAGTCAAAAGCTCATGACAGGCAAGGTAAGAAGTCCATGTGAATGCCATCTTCAGAAAGATGTCCACTATTACTACATATGGAAGTCAAAGAGAAGTGTTATGAGATCAGTGACTAGAGAGTTAGGCAAATGCCACATTGCATAAAGTTAAGAGTTTTAGTTTTTACCCTAAGGACATGGGAAATCAGTGGGGATTTTTAAACTGGAAAAATAAATAGATTAACACCTGTAAAAGATTACTTTGATTTCCCTGAAAAAAAGAACTAGAATGGAGTCAGGAGGTAGCTAAGAGATAAGCTATTGCAATAGATGGGATTATGAAGACAAATATAAAAGGAAGAATAAAAAGATGGAAATTTGAGTTATGGCAGTAACAGTGAGGTTGAAGAGAAGTTACAAATTTATTATATTTCAAAGAAATTATTTTTGAATATGTTATTCAAATAATATATTGAATATAAATATAATCAATCAAAGAAATATTCTTCAAGAGGCGGGAATACCAGGCCACTTTACCAGCCTCCTGAGAAATCTGTACACAGGTCAAGAAACAACAGTTAGACCTGGACATGGAACAACAGACTGGATCCAAATTGGGAAAGGAGTACGTCAAGGCTGCATATTGTCACCCTGCTTATTTAACATGTGCAGAATACATCATGAGAAATGCTGGACTGGATGAAGCACAAGCTGGAATTAAGATTGCCAAGAGAAATATTAATAACCTCAGATATGCAAATGACACCACACTTAAGGCAGAAAGTGAAGAAGAACTAAAGCGCCTCTTGATGAAAGAGGAGAGTGAAAAAGTTGGCTTAAAACTCAACATTCAGAAAACTAAGATCAGGGCATCTGGTCCCATCACTTCATGGCAAATAGATGGGGAAACAATGGAAACAGTGGCTGACTTTATTTTTCTGGGCTCCAAAATCATGGCAGATGGTGACTGCAGCCATGAAATTAAAAGACACTTGCTCCTTGGAAGAAAAGCTATGACCAATCTAGACAGCATATTAAAAAGCAGACATTACTTTGCTAACAAAGGTCTGTCTAGTCAAAGCTGTGGTTTTTGAGAGCTGAACTATAAAGAAAGCTGAGTGCCAAAGAATTGATGCTTTTGAACTGTGGTGTTGGAGAAGACTCTTGAGAATCCCTTGGACTGCAAGGAGATCCAACCAGTCCATCCTAAAGAAAATCAGTCCTAAATGTTCATTGGAAGGACTGATGCTGAAGCTGAAACTCTTAATACTTTGGCCACCTGATGGGAAGAACTAACTCATTTGAAAAGACCCTGATGCTGGGAAAGATTGAAGGCAGGAGGAGAAGGGGATGACAGAGGATGAAATGGTTGGATGCCATCACTGACTCAATGGACATGAGTTTGAGAAAGCTCCAGGAGTTGGTGATGGACAGGAAAGCCTCGTGTGCTGCAGTCCATGGGGTCTCAAAGAGTCGGACATGAATGAGCAACTGAACTGAACTGATGGACCAGCTTTTCAGAAGGAAAAAGACTTTCTAAACACAGTAGTAATAAAAACACCAAATAATTGACTGTGTGGAAAATTAGTTTTACTTTGTACCTAAAAATTTTCAGGCATGTGGTAAAGTCAAGAGAAAGGAGTTAATATTTGAAGAAAAAGATAAACACCCTAATGAAAAATAGGGAAAGAACATTAAAAGACATTTTGTAAAATGAGATTTACAAGTGGTTGAGAAGCATAAAACTATTACAACTCAGCAATGATAATTGCTATAATAGTCAATAGTAACTTCAAATTTTAAAATTGTTGTTTAGTTGCTTTGTCATGACTGACTCTCTGGTGACCCTGTGGACTGTAGCCTGCTAGACTGCACTGTCCATAGGATTTCTCAGTCAAGAATACTGGAGTGGGTTGTGATTTTCTTCTCCAGGGGATCTTACTGATCAGGGATCAAGCCATTGTCTCTTACGTTGGTAGGTGGATTCTTTACCACTGAGCCACCTGGGAAGCCCAAAATTTTAAAATAATAGAGTGCTAATTTTAATTTCTGGAATAGGTAGGTAAAAATTAATGATAATATACAGTGTTGGTGAGAATGTGAATAAAAGACAGTTATCTCACAATTCTAATGGAAGTCTAAATCAGAACTCTTTATAAAGGACATTTTAGCCATATACATCTATAAAGAGTTTTTCAAAACATACCTTTTACTCAAAATAATTCTAAAACTTAATCTAAGGAATTAATCTGTGATGTGAAGAAAGTATTTATTTATGTAATAAAATGTTTTCACTATAACACTCTTATGGCAAAAACAATTTTTAGCAAGATAAATGCCCAATATTAGGGAATTGTTTAAATAATAGTGAGAAATGACTTGGAGTCATTGAAAATTATGTTTTTGGGAAAATTTAATAACATGGCAAAGCACTTATGACCTAATTTTAAAATAATAAAATTTTAACACAATACTTATATAATATCCCAAATATATTCAATATAACAACACATTTTAAAATTATTTCATACAAAATTAATACATATTATAGAAAATTTGAAAATATAGAGAATTAACAAACTTAGGTCATTCATATTTTCAGCCCCTGTGAGCAAATACTATTAATGTTTTATGGGACGGTTTTGACTTCTTAAATTTTCTGTGTATATTTGTGAAGCTCCAACACTCAGTGTTTGTTTTCCACCAGTAAAACGGGGCTGAAATAAGGCTTACTTTGCAGATTTGGTGTGAGAATTAAAGATTGTATTATTTAGAATTCTTTTGGTTGCAAAGTGACAGAAGCTTACTACAAATTGGATCAAATAAAAAAGAAATTTATTGACTCATGTAACTAGAAAGGAAGAAGAAAAGAATAATAATAAAAATAGGGAATATTGGAGTCTAACTTTAGACACAACTTGATCCAAGTTGGAACACATTCTCAGAAATTTTCTCTACTTATCTTTGTTTTCCATAGTGCAGATTTCATTCTCCTGCAGCTGTCGCCAAGTTGAACATTGCGTTTCCAGGTTTATTATAAGCCTGGTGCCTCTTTTCCAATAGTTACAACAAAAGTTCAGAGATTAACTCTAATTGATGTAGCAGGGCCCCATACCCCATGCCTGAATCAATTTTGTAGCCTGAGGGGATGGATATACAAAGGGATCAGTTCCAGCTGAATCACAGCAACTGAGGCTTGAAAAGGAAAGGTATACCAAATCCAAATTAGTGCTGTAGTGCTGTAATAAAGAGAGATGCATAGTGGGTTTTCAAAAATAATAGAGATTCACTACAAAGATATTGTGCTTAGGTCCTTGCCAGACATACACCAAGGTTCCTCAAAATGACACTTATTATTTATAGTATTTTTACATTCAACAACTACTACAGTTAATTTCTGTGAATGCTATAAAATGACAGCCTTTAAAACAGGCTTTAAGAAGTCATTTTAAAATGGTTTCTTATAGTCTGTGTACTTAGTCACTTAGTTGTGTCCAGCTCTTTGCTACCTGCCAGGCTCCTCTGTCCATGGAATTCTCCAGGCAAGAATACTGGAGTGGGTTGCTATTCTTTCTTATAGTCTAGTTATACTCGAATCCCCTTGTAGTTCTTTTATTCATTCATCTGACAATGATCAAATACCTGTACACCGTAACTATTGTTATGTTATATTGTTATAAGGATAGGGAAGATTGAAATCTGTTTTTAGAACTTACTGTTGTGTAAGGGTGATATGTGCACATATTACTTGTTATAAACTGTTAACTATTATATAAGAGATTCAGAGAACATACTTCAGGCATTAGAGACTGCTTCCTACTTGAGGCTAAATCAGGAAAAGCTCTAAGAAATAGTTTATATCAAAAAGAATGCAAGAAATTGAGCAAGTGGAAACGAGAGTTTAAACACTCCTGTGTTCAATGAACACCTTGAGCAAAAACATAAACACTGAAACGTGTAGAGCTACTATCTCTACTTTGCGTGTAGAGAGCAATCCAGTTTCTGGAGTATGAAGACAACTTGTGAGAGAAGCTTATAAAATGATAGGTTAGCTTTTCTGATAGTGAAGACCATGCCCTGATAACAACCTCTGGCTGGATTGCTCAATCATTCTTTGGAGGCGTTAAAGGAAACATGAGAAGTACTTGGAGCTGAGTTCAAACTCTTTCTCCTGGTAGCCATAAACTGAGGGACTATCAGTCCAATGGGTTTCAATTCACCCCAGTAATGTTTGACATTGCTTTTAGATGATTCATCTGACAAGAGCCACAAAATGAGAAATAGAAAAAGGAAGAAATGGGGAGGGTAAGTTCAGTCGCTTAGTTGTGTCCTACTCTTTGCTACACCATAGACTGCAGCAGACCAGGCCTCCCTGTCCATCACCAACTCCCAGAGTCCACCCAAACCCATATCCATTGAGTCAGTGATGCCATCCAACCATCTCATCCTCTATTGTCCCCTTCTCCTCCCACCTTCAATCTTTCCCAGCATCGGGATCTTTTCCAATGAGTCAGCTCTTCGCATCAGGTGGCTGAAGTATTGGAGTTTCAGCTTCAACATCAGTCCTTTCAAAGAATGCTCAGGACTGATCTCCTTTAGCATGGACTGGTTGGATCTCCTTGCAGTCCAAGGGACTCTTTAAGAGTCTTCTCCAGCACCACAGTTCAAAAACATCAATTCTTCTGTGCTCAGCTTTCTTTAGAGTCCAACTCTCACATCCATACATGACCACTGGGAAAACCGTAGCCTTGACTAGACGGACCTTTGTTGACAAAGTAATGTCTCTGTTTTTAAATATGCTCTCTAGGTTGGTCATAGCTTTTCTTCCAAGGAGCAAGCATCTTTTAATTTCATGGCTGCAGTCACCATCTGCAGTGATTTTGGAGCCCAGAAAAAATGAAGTCAGCCACTGTTTCCACTGTTTCCCCATCTATTTGCCAGGAAGTGTTGGAACCGGATGCCATAATATTAGTTTTCTGAATGTTGAGCTTTAAGCCAACTTTTTCACTCTCCTCTTTCACTTTCCTCAAACGGCTCTTTAGTTCTTCACTTTCTGTCCTAAGGATGGCGTCATCTGCATATCTGAGGTTATTGATATTTCTCCCAGCTATCTTGATTCCAGCTTGTGCTTCATCCAGCCCAGCGTTTCTAATTATGTACTCTGCATATAAGTTAAATAAGCAGGGTGACAATATCCAGCCTTGATGTACTCCTTTTCCTATTTGGAACCAGTCTGTTGTTCCATATCCAGTTCTAATTGTTGCTTCCTGACCTCCCTACAGATTTCTCAAGAGGCAGGTCAGGTGCTCTGGTATTCCCATCTCTTGAAGAATTTTCCACAGTTTATTGTAATCCACACAGTCAAAGGCTTTGGCATAGTCAATAAAGCAGAAGTAGATGTTTTTCTGGAATTCTCTTGCTTTTTTGATGATGCAGCAGATGTTGGCAATTTGATCTCTGGTTCCTCTGCCTTTTCTAAAACCAGCTTGAACATTGGGAAGTTCACAGTTCACGTATCATTGAAGCCTGGCTTGGAGAATTTTGAGCATTACTTTACTATCATGTGAGATGAGTGCAATTGTGTGGTAGTTTGAGTATTCTTGGACATTGCCTTTCTTCGAGATTGGAATGAAAACTGAGCTTTTCCAGTCCTGTGGCCACTGCTGAATTTTCCATATTTGCTGGCACATTGAGTGTAGCACTTTCACAGCATCATCTTTTAGGATTGGGAATAGCTCAACTGGAATTTCATCACCTGCACTAGCTTTGTTCATAGTGATGTGTCCTAAGGCCCACTTGACTTTGAATTCTAGGATGTCTGGCTCTAGGTGAGTGATCACACCATTGTGATTATCTGGGTCATGAAGATCTTTTTGTAGAGTTCTTCTGTGCATTCTTGCTACCTCTTCTTAATATCTTCTGCTTCTGTTGGGTCCCTACCATTTCTGTCCTTTATCGAGCCCATCTTTGCATGAAACGTTCCCTTGGTGTCTCTAATTTTCTTGAAGAGCTCTCTAGTCTTTTCATTCTATTGTTTTCCTGTATATCTTTGCACTGATCGCTGAGGAAGGCTTTCTTATCTATCTTTGGTATTCTTTGGAAGTCTGCATTCAAATGGGTGTATCTTTCCTTTTCTCCTTTGCCTTAAGCTTCTCTTCTTTTCACAGCTATTTGTAAGGCCTCCTCAGACAACCATTTTGCTTTTTGTGTTTCTTTTTCTTGGGGATGGTCTTGATCCCTGTCTCCTGTACAATGTCACAAACCTCCTTCCATAGTTCTTTAGGCACTCTAGCAGATCTAGTCCCTTATATCTATTTCTCACTTCCACTGTGTAATCATAAGGGGTTTGATTTAGGTCATACCTGAATGGTCTACTGGTTTTCCCTGTTTCTTCAACTTAAGTCTGAATTTTGCAATAAGGAGTTCATGATCTGAGCCACAGTCAGCTCCCATTCTTGTTTTTTCCTGACTGCATAGAGCCTCTCCATCTTTGGCTGCAAAGAATATAATTAATCTAATTTTGGTGTTGACCATCTGGTGATGTCCATGTGTAGAGTCTTCTCTTTTGTTGTTGGAAGAGGGTGTTTGCTATGACCAGCGCGTTCTCTTGACAAAACTCTATTAGCCTTTGCCCTGATTCATTTTGTACTCCAAGGCCAAATTTGCCTGTTACTCCAGGTGTTTCTTGATTTCCTACTTTTTCATTCCAGTCCCCTATAATGAAAAGGACATCTTTTGTGGGTGTTAGAACCCACAAAAAGGTCTAGAATCTTTTAGTTCTAGAAGGTCTTGCTGGTCTTCCTAGAACTGTTCAGTTTCAGCTTCTTCATCTTTACTGTTCAGGGCATAGAAGTGGATTACTGTGATATTGAATGGATGCCTTGGAAATGAACAGTGATTACTCTGTCGTTTTTGAGATTGCATCCAAGTACCACATTATGGCCCCTTTTGTTGACTATGACAGCTGCTCCATTTCTTCTATGGGATTTTTGCCCATAGTAGTAGAGATAATGGTCATCTGAGTTAAAGTCACCCATTCCAGTCCATTTTAGTTCGCTGATTCCTAGAATGTCACCAATCACTCTTGCCATCTCCTGTTTGACCACTTTCAATTTGCCTTGATTCATGGACCTATCATTTCAGGTTCCTATGCAATATTGCTCTTACAGCATCGGACCTTGCTTCCATCACCAGTCACATTCACAAGTGGGTGTTGTTTTTGCTTTTGCTCCATCTCTCCATTCTTTCTGGAGTTATTTCTCCGTTGATGTCCAGTACCATATTGGGCACCTACTGGCCTGAGGAGTTCATCTTTCAGTGTCCTATCTTTTTGCCTTTTCATACTGTTCATGGGGTTCTCAAGGCAATACTGAAGTGGTTTGCCATTCCCTTCTCCAGTGGACCTCATTTTCTCAGAACTCTCCACCATGACCCGTCTGTCATGGGAGGCCGTGCACGGTGTGGCTCATAGTTTCATTGAGTTAGACAAGGCTGTGGTCCATGTGATTAGATTGGTTACTTTTCTGTGATTGTGGTTTCAGTCTGTCTGCCCTCTGAAGCTCTCTCCCAGTGCCTGCCATCTTACTGAGGTTTTTCTGACCTTGGACATGGGGTATCTCCTCTCTGCTGCTCCCCGCTCAGCACCATGCAGCCAAGAAATGGTAAAGAAGCCAATATTGAGTTGATGATGATTGGTGGTTGAACTGGGAAATGGTGAGAGTGATAATGAAGTGTTGTGTGGACAGATATTGAGCTGGTAAAATCAATAGGATTTTGTAATTGGTCCTATAGATATAGGAGCTGAAAGGATTCTTAGAAGGTTATTAGAAGGGTAATGCCTTAGTCCATTAGAGTTGCTATAAGAAAATAACGTATCAATAGATCTTGTAGCTTATAAAGAAACAGTAATGTATCTCTCACATCTGGAGGCTGGGAAGTTCAAGATTAAGGAGACTGCTGATTCAGTGTCTGGTGAGAGTCTCCTTCCTGTTTTATAAACTGCCATCATCTTACTGTAACCTAACATGAAGGAAGGGGACACCAGAGTTTTCTGGAGTCTCTTTTCTAAGGGCACTAGTCCCACTCTTGAGAACTCTGACCTCATGTCCTAATCCCTTCTAAAAGACTGGCTTCCAGATTCTGTCATATTATGGATTAGGTTTCAATACACGGATTTTGGGGAGACACATTCAATCTAAAGCCAATGATATTGCCATCTGTGGAAAAGGGTAATTTGTGGGGGGAGTTGATGAAAACTCTTTGAGTCATTTTGAGTTTGATGAACTAATGGGAGAATATCAACTGGAGATCTCCATCATGCCATTGGCACTTCAGTGTTCGAGCCGTGAGACAAGTGGGACCGGAAATAAAGGCACTCTCTGTTCTCAACCAGTCATGACTACTTAATAGCATCAGTAGAAATCCTGTAAGTGACTGGAATTAGCAAAGAAGTCAGCCTGAAAGAACAAGCTATTTCCAGAAATTATGAAATTAACTATATTTAAGGGCTGGTAGGGAAAGAGAAGCAGAAATGAAAGGAGATTGAGACACTAAGGCGAGTGAAATAGGGAAAATTGTGTCTGAGTATGAAGGTCAGGAAGCAACAAATAGAACTAGACATGGCACAACAGAGTGGTTCTAAATAGGAAAAGGAGTACAGCAAGGTTGTATATTGTCACCCTGCTTATTTAACTTATATGCAGAGTACATCATGAAAAACGCTGGGCTGGAGGAAGAACAAGCTGGAATCAAGATTGCCAGGAGAAATATCAATAACCTCAGACATGCAGATGATCTGCCCCCTCTTATGGCAGAAAATGAAGAACTAAAGAGCCATTTGAGGAAAGTGAAAGAGGAGAGTGAAAAAGTTGGCTTAAAGCTCAACATTCAGAAAACGAAGATCAGGGCATCCGGTCCCATCACTTCATGGCAAATAGATGGGGAAACAGTGGCTGACTTTTATTTTTCTGGGCTCCAAAATCACTGCAGATGGTGACTGCAGCCATGAAATTAAAAGACGCTTACTCCTTGGAAGGAAAGTTATGACCAATCTAGACAGCATATTCAAAAGCAGAGACATTACTTTGCCAACAAAGGTCCATCTAGTTAAGGCTATGGTTTTTCCAGTGGTCATGTATGGATGTGAGAGTTGGACTGTGAAGAAGGCTGAGCACAGAAGAATTGATGCTTTTGAACTGTGGTGTTGGAGAAGACTCTTGAGAGCCCCTTGGACTGCAAGGAGATCCAACCAGTCCATCCTAAAGGAGATCAGTCCTGGGTGTTCATTGGAAGGACTGATGTTGAAGCTGAAACTCCAATACTTTGGCCACCTGATGTGAAGAGCTGACTCACTGGAAAAGCATCTGATGCTGAGAAGGATTGAGGGGAGGAGGAGAAGGGGACGACAGAGGATAAGACGGTTGGATGGCATCACCGGCTCAATGGACATGGGTTTGGGAGGACTCCAGGAGTTGGTGATGGATAGGGAGGCCTGGCGTGCTGTGGTTCATGGGGTCGCAGAGTTGGACACGACTGAACTGAACTGAACTGATGAACTACTCTATAGAGCATGTAAAATTTGGGCTTGGTTATTTCAAGGAATTAAGAAAGAAAAATAGAAAAACAAGTAGGATTGTATGCATTTTAAGACTTAATAAAGCAGTGACTATGATATAGGATAAAAAGAGAGTGGACAGTAGGTGTTCTAAAAATTATTAAAGAAATGCACCAACAAGGAAACTTTTATATTTTTCTACAGTTCTCAGTTTTTCTCCTTTATCATACATTACTTTCTTAAGATTAGTCAGTAATGTATAAATCTTTTTCCTAAAAGAACAAAAGATTATTGTATTTTTTAAAGTATATTTTACAGTGCCAGGAAGCAAATGTGATAAAAGGGATTAAAAACAGCCTTATCTAGCTAATATATCTTATCTGTAAAATGGGGATAATAAGACTTGTCCTCAGCTGCTCTCAGAAAGTTGTCATGAGTTAATTGAAAAGAACTATGCAGCATTGTACGAATGTGAAAACTATGCAGCATGTGTGAAAGTAATGTGCAACATAAAATATTTATGGATGTTTTTGTTTTGATCTTATGCTGGTAAAATTGTCATTACTTTAAATAAGCCACAAATATCTATTTTTTACTATTATCTATGTTAGGTAATAAATGTTCTCGTCTTTCTTGCACTTATAAGTTGACTATAATTTTGCCTTCTTTGAGATGTTTGCATTTATCTTATTTTTGCCCATGTCTGCTCTGACAAATACATGCCAAATAAAATGTTAGTATCAGCACATAGACATTTTTGTTGGGTGTGTCCACACTGTCCAAATGTTTGTTTTTAGCCAGAACTATTTGTTTCAAAAGCTTTCATGAAACATGCATTTGTTTTTGAACCATCTCAACGGTTCAAATATTCCTGTCCACATTTCCTTAGGTCACCTTCTATTCAGCAGTTTTTATGAATTCTCTTGCTGGCCAGAATTTTTTCTGAGGCTTCAGTAGTTGACTAGTAGGAATGCTTGTAAAAACATTTGTGGATAGCCCAAACATTTTCAATAACATTTGCTTGGAAAAATTTTACTGGCAGTCAAGACACATTATTTAAACATATTTCAAAATATTTATGCATCTCTGCAGTACTTTGGCGGTGTCTGTATATCAAGGCTGAATTGATGGTTTTCTGGTTAAGTCTTTTTGTTTGTTTGTTTTGGTCATTCATAATGGTTGATGAATGTTTGATAGAATTTCCATGCAATTAATTTGATTGACTCCATAGGTGACTATAAAAACCAATGAGTTTTGAACTAACTTTCTTTTCAGAATCGGAAACTTAATAAATTAGATTGACTTGACTGTAATCTCTTCAGATGCTTGATTCTCAGTTGCTATTTTAGCTCTTTCCTTCATCTGCTTCCCAACAGCAATTTGGAAAATGGTAGATTTGTTAGGATCATTTTAGCTTTAGTATTTAGTAAAAGAAGTAGTTTTAGTGAGACCTGTGGTTCTTAGATAGGATTTTCATCATTTTTAAAAATCACTTTTCATATTCCATGACTCCATCTAAATGAAGAAAGGAAATGGATAAATCCTTTGTACAGTAGTTTGGAATAGATAAAATAATTTGTTTTATTTTGTGTGTGTTTTATTAGTAGGGTTCATTTTTGTAATTTTCCAAAATAAAGAGGGAAATCTAAGCTTGTGATTATATATGGTCCTTGACTTTAGATGATGCTATCTACAAAAGAGTAAGAAATAGTGCTTTAACTCTGGCTTATCAGAGATAATAAGGCCACATAAATTTAAGAAGTTTTTAGTAAGGGCATCTTTAAAGATCGTATTAGAGAGTTTAGTTCATGAAGTCCTTTCTGATTTTGCATCTTGCATTCTCGCATCTCTCTTTACTTTTGAGTGTAAATATTTTTTCTCCATGTCTTTGTGCTGTATTTTTATGACTTTTTCTCTGTATACCACTGTGTGTACTCATTTGATTATGTGTCATTTTCTATGCTTGTCTATGCATGCCCAGTCTATTTTTCCTTTGGGTGTCTCTACTGTGATCTCTGTCTGTGCCTTTATTAATACATGTCTCCGTGTGTCTTTATGTCTGCATGTTTGTCTATCTAGATGTATGAATTTTGTGTTCTCTCTTTCTATGTTTGTTTCAGGATATTCCTCTTCTGTATGACTTTGTTCTCTTTCTCATTGTCCTTCTGAGTTTCATTTTACATATGGCTTTCTCAATTTTTGTCTTTCAGTTCTCTACATATGTCTTCCTCCTTTTATGATTACAAACACTGGAGTTTTGCTGTGATGTTATGTTTGTCAATTAGAATTTAAAATTTCCTGATCCATTCTATTAGGTAAACATGTTAAAGATTTAAACAAGCAATTCATAAAAGCAATACAAGTGGGCTAATCAATTTATAAAACAGATATATTCTTACTAGTATAAGGGGCTTGCCAGGTGGTAAAGAACCTGCCTGTCAATGCAGGAGATGCCTGGGACAAGAGTTTGATTCCTGGGTTAGGAAGATTCCCTGGAAGAGGACATGGCAATCCTCTCCAGTGGAGAATATTATGGACAGAGGAGCTTGGCAGGTTACAGTCCATAGGGCCCAAAGAGTCAGACATAACTGAAGCAACATAGCACACACAAAATAATGAGATTATAGTCATTGACTATCGGATTGACAAAGATATCCATTGGGGGAAAATAATAATAAGTTATAATAGTATTGAATCAACATTTTAAGAGAAAAACATTTATTAAAGTTTTAAATATACATAAACTTTGATTCAGCAATTCCACTTAAGGTATTTGTCAAAAATAACCAGACATTTCCACAACTGTTTTTTTCACAATTGCCTCTAAGAGTATAAAATTGAAAGCAAATGTCAGTTGGTAGGGAACTGATTAAATAAATTATGATACAATAAATAAAATATTACAGAAAATTTTATATTGATAACCAGACAATAATCAAATTCAATAAACTGTGTCAAATGTACATATTGTACATGCTGTTTATTCATTCAAACAATATGTATTTTGTGTTCCTTCTATGTGCTCAGCCCTCTAGAGGCACTATAGACATATTCATATTGTTTTATATGGGGTGTTAATGAGAGAACTTCTGTCTTCTCTTTATATGGATTTAACAATCATATATTATGAAAAATAACAAATGTAGCATCAACTTTGAGAGAAGAGTTGTCTTAAATTTTAAAACAAGTGGATATTTCTGTTTTGAAATATTAAATTGATTTCTCCTTTTGTGGTTTTTCTTTCCTTTTTTTTTTCTTCTTCTTCCCCCACATGTGGATCAATGAGCCTCTATAGAAAGTGATTCCTAATTGTAACCAAGGCAGTATTCTTAAGTGTTCTGGAAATGCTATGTCTTAGTATATATTGAATTAATGAGTTGTCAAAAAGAAATATTTGTTTAAAGCCTTTGAATCAACTAAGGAGCTATTTTTAAATGTAGATTCCTAGACCCACCCCTTAAGATTCTCATTTGGTAGATCTAAGTGGTGTCATTTAATAAGCTTCCCAGGTGATTCTTATATCCATTTCTGAGTTTTAATATCTACATTTCAAAAAAACATGCTAATGAGTAAGTTTAAATAGCTAATCTACTTTTTAAAATGACAGATTTTTGTTAATCTTATCTACTAAGTACATTTCCAGAAGAATTCTTTGAACAAGGTTCTTTAAGGGATTGTGAAATTTATTTAGGGGCATTGTGAGTTCATAGGCAGGTTACATTCCATTTAAGACCTGCTGACTTTCTGGACCTCAACTTTGAGCCAAAATTTTAATGAGCTGCCAGTGTTTACTTCTGTCAAATAAAACTGTCATGCCTTTTTCTCAAACAATGGCATTAATATTTATAGGTTTCCTTTCATTCTTATTATATATAGTGTTCCCAAGAATATTGTTGTAAAAGAATGACAGATAAAATATAGATAATAGACCACTACAAATGCCGAATTCTGATCAGTGAAAGCAACTACGTAGTACAGATATAAGACTACTTTAGAGTACTTACACACAATCAGAATATCAAATCTCTGAGTCTTAAAAGACTGAATTATATACAGTAAGCATATCGATTGCTAGAATATTTTCCCTCGAAAATAACTCTGAACTTCCTAAAAGGAAGGATCTTGAGATGTACTGCAAGAAGTTTACAGTGTTTTTACAACATACTGTCACCTACCTGTGTATAACCAAAGTGTACACTAAACATACTATTTAACTATTTTGTGATCATTCAATATAAAACTATAATTCTATTTTAAATAAAGTTTATTTGGATAAGAATCCAAAAAGCCTTCCTCAGTGAAGCTGATAATGAAACACCTGATCAATACAAACTACCAGAAAGTTTTATGGCTGGAAAACCATTCAGTTCAGTGTTTCTCAAAGTTTAATATGAATAAGAATCACTTGGGGATGTTGTTAAAATGAAAATTATGATGATGATCTAGGGTGTGGGACTTGAGATTCACATTCCAAACAAGCTGTTGTTCCAGGGACCATACTTTGAATTCCAAGTATTTATGTCAACTCTTTTGTTTAATAGAAGGAATCGGCATGGAAGGAGCATGGCATTGCAGGATGTGACTGTGACTCTGGTGGACTTAAAATCATTGGAGCTGAATGATATTATATTAATGGCAGTTCCTCAAACTCTTATCACTCTGGTCTCTGGTGGGGCCTGGGCTGCTGCCCTTCCTGAGTGGAGGCTTTCAACTTTTCCTTTCATTCTGTGAGAGCACTGAAATATTCCTTGCAATGAATTTTCTTTTTGCTTGAGCTATCCAGAGAGAGTTTCTGATGACTGCAATCAAAAGAATGTAATACAGGCTCTGGGTTGGGACTTGCACTGCAAAAAAATATTTACATCACAAGGGAATAGATTCTTCTTCCTCTAGAACACAGTAGTAAATATATTTTCTTAAATGTTTACACAAGTCCGCTAGTGACTCCCAAAGGCCTCTTTCCATCATTTTTCCAGGCTCTGTCCAACTTCCTATTTGATATCTGTATTTGAATATCTAATAGGCATCTCAGACTTAATGTAGTCAAAATTGAATCTCCCAAACTTGATGTTTATGTGGCAAATGGCACATCTTGCAGTTGCTCAGGTAAAAACCTAGGAATCATCCCCATTTTTTTTTCCCTTCTCACAGTCCACCTATTAGCAAGTTTGTTGATTCTGCCCTAAAAATCTAGCCAGAAATTAACCATCTTAATGGTTAATTTTCCATGGCAATTTTCCATCTTAATTGCCTCATTCTATTCTAAACCATCGCTATCTCTACCTTGGGTAGCTTCCTAATCCTTCTTTTCGCTTCCACTAGACTTCCTCATGGCAACTAGAGTGACACTTGCTCAAAACTGGTCAGTTGCTTCCTATACCACTGAGGAATAAAATCTAAACTCCTTACCATGATCTGCAAGACCTTATGTTATCTGAGCCTTTGCTAAATCTCCTACTTCATCTTGCTCCAGTTTCTTCCTTGCACATGCTGCACCAGCTTACTGCTCTCCAGATAACTCTCCAACTAGAATAAGAGTCCCAAGGACAGAAAAGTTGTCTGTTTTACTCACTGTTGTATCCTAGTACCTCGTGAGGCCCTGAGCAGAGAATCCAGGTGAACTAATCTGTGCCCAGACTTTTGACCCACTCTGTAAGGTCATAAAATGGGCAGTCTTTTAAACTGCTAAGTTTGTGGTGGTTTGTTGTGATACCAGTAGAAAGCATACACAGTAGGTGAACTGGAAGAGTCTAGTATCACAAAAGCTAATGTAGAAAGAAACGATGTAGTCATTAAGAAGTCATTGGCATTTCAGAAAATAGTTTTTCCTCTTAATGAATAGGTTCACTTATGATCAGGGGTAGTTCTAGTAACCGCCATGATATATACAGCTTAGATTTGAAGCCCGATAGCCAGCAGATTTAGCCTGATGTGGATCATTTCTTCATTAGCACTTTATTTTTCCAATGTACTTCACTTCAGTTGGGTATTGGATCTTTTTCCAGTCAAAATGGCCTCAGCTGCAGCAATATTAGCTCTTATTGTGGCATTTTGCTGTGCAGTTGGGGCCCTTAGGTAGGAGTGGGAACTGAAGCCAGTGATAGAGGAAACTGGAAACTGTGGGAAGGATAGAAGCAATCTTTCTTGGGGGTAAGGATGGCATGCACAAGAAAGGGATGCTAGTGGAAACAAAGTCCTGTGACAGAGGAGAGGGCAGTGTCAAGGGACTTCTCCCAGCTGCACACTGGAGGCTGATAAGTATGCTCTGGGGTGTGATATTGTGATTTATAATAAATGTATGTCTGGTCTGTGTCCCTGTTGCTTCTGGCACAGAGCTTCTAAAACCCTTGCAATTTCTTAAGTGCAGAAAGAAACAACTTGCCTCTTGTTATGTTAATTAGGTGACTTTTGGACTGCAGTTAAGGATGGGCTAGTTGCCAAGAGAACCAACAATGTGATTGGAGGGTTGGAACACTCAGTCCCACGGCCCACCCCCATACCCCCTCCCAGTACCAGTACGAAGAGGGACTGACAGTTGAATCTGTCACCAGTGGCCACTTGATTTAATTAAGCATGCCTATGTAATGAAACTTCCATAAAAGCCCCAAAATAGGGACTTCTGAGAGCTTCTAGGCTGGTAAACACATGGACCTGTGGGGACAGCAGTGCTCCGAGAAGGTATAGAATCTCCACATACCTTGCCCTCCACATCTCTTCCATCAGTATGTTAATCTGTATCCCCCATCATCTTTTTACAGTAAACTGGTGAATGGAAGTAAATTGTTTTGTTTTGTTTTGTTTTTTAATTCTGTGAGTGACTCTAGCATTGAACCCAAGGAAAGAGAGTTCTGATCTATAGCCAGTCAGTCAGAAGCACAGGTTACAACCTGAGCTTGCCATTAGTGTCTGAAGTATGTGCCTCTGTGTGTGTGTGTGTGTGTGTGTGTGTGTGTGTGTGTGTTGGGGAGTGTGGGGCAGGCAGGCTGGTGGGACTGAACCCTTAACCAATGGAGTCTGGTGCTATCTCCAGGTAGATAGTGTCATATTGAGTTGACTAGTAGGACACCCAGGTGGTGTCAGAGAATTGCTTGTTGGTGTGGGGAAAATGACCCCTCCCATGTTTGAACTGGGTCCAGGAACCTAAAAGTGGGAGACTGAACGTATCTGTAGTGCTGGTAGCACACACTAATGCCAAGGGAGGCAATACTGAAAAGAAGGAAGCAGTCATCAAACAGACCAAGATGTGGCCCATAGCTACTCATGGTGAATTTACCAGGTGTTAGCTGTTCTGAAACTTTTTCTCATGCTTTCTGGGAGGGAACAGGAAAAGGCTCTTACATGGATGATGTTAATGAGGGCCTGAGTCAGAAAGCAGTTTTGGTTGCTGTCATGACCCACATACAGTAATTTAAACAAACAAACAAAAAAAATCTTTTCAGATTGATGGAGCTTGGGGCATCATCTGTTGTATATTTATAATCTTTTCTAAGTCCTTCACAAAAATATTTCTTGTTTGATGGTTAATTCAGGCTCTCATTATCTATGCAAGCAATTTGTTATCAAGTAGGCTTTCAGTTCCTTTACATACTTAGAACAAAGATTTTCTTGGTATTAGGCTGCAAAAAAAAAAAAAAAATGGCTGCTTCTCTCCATTCCATCTTTTCAGATGCCAAGATAGCGTGTGATGTTTCTAGCTCTTTTATCTTAAAACCCTAGTTTATTTTATGTATAATTTTGTCACCATCATTCACTTAATCAAAACTGATAATTACATCATTGACACAAGGTAAAGTATATGAACCTCTATTAACTTATTTCTGGAATGTAAGCATGGGAAGAGTATCCTTTCTTATGTGAAGGTTTCTTTATTGAGTGCTTCATCTTGTGTCTTGGTTTGTACTCTGGCAGCTTGCTCAAATACACATCTCTCAAATCTGAACCTCCCTCTTTACTTCCATTGCCATTGATTTATTCAAGCTCCTATTATTTTCTCCTGGGACCGTTACAATAGTTCATCTACCTCTGGCTGCACCCACACTTAGGACCCATACTGTATGCTGTAGCAGGAATGACTTTTTAAACACACAAATCTAATTATGTCAATTTTTTTCCCTGTAGTGCTTAACATTGCTTATTAGATAATGTCTAAATGCCTCAGGATGAAAAACCAAGACTTCAGTGATCTCTGCCTACCTGTCTAGGCTCATCTACTTGCCTCTTCTAAATAAATTATACATTTAAGCAATACTAAATTACTTACATTCCCTAGCCTCTGTGCTTTTGTGTATGGTGTTTCTTTTTGTTGATCTGCCTTGTCAGTCACGTCCCTGTCTTTGTACTGCAAAGCACCATATTCCTATCTCTGTTATGGTGCTTAGACATGTGAACAGCTACAAACAATGCAATGTCTCTTCAAATAGTGAAATTCTGGAGGGCTGGAATTATATCTTAGTTATTTTTGTTTAGTAAATGAATCATTTAATTTCTAGTTTGGAATTCAGCTTGGAATTAATAATGATTTCGTATTAGTCTCAAATAGTGATTTTGATATTTGTTAATGTTCGTAAAGGAGATCAGTCCTGGGTGTTCATTGGAAGGACTGATGTTGAAGCTGAAACTCCAATACTTTGGCCACCTGATGCAACAAGCTGACTCATTTGAAAAGACCCTGATGCTGGGAAGGACTGAAGGCAGGAGAAGAAGGGGACAACAGAGGATGAAATGGTTGGATGGCATCACCGACTCAGTGGACATGAGTTTGGGTAGACTCCGGGAGCTGGTGATGGACAGGGAGGCCTGGCGTGCTGCAGTCCCTGGGGTCACAGTCAGACATGACTGAGTGACTGAACTGAGCTGAACTGAATGTTTCTTTCCCCTTTTAAAATGTCCATGTTTAATACGAAAAGTGTGGCCATGCACCAACATCCAGGTATGGACATCATCAAGGAACTTCTTAAAAATGCAGTCTCAGGCGCTAAACTCAGTGAATAGAGATCTTCATTTTAAGATCCATATGTGGTATTTACAACACAGTTTAAGAGGCACCAGTGTGGGAGATACGTCACCTAATAGCTTTTTTTGTATTCAGGACACACAGAAACCCCTTGCCAGTGTTTCACATGTGTACTTTAATGGAGTATACAGTTTTAGGAGTTGATGAGCTTTTCCTACCAGCCACAAAATCTTTGCCTTACATGACAAAGTCAACTTCTCTGAAGAAATCTTTATCATTTGTTAAAGAAATGTATGCACCTGAATCTAGGTAGTATTCAAATAATGAATTCTCCAAAGTAACTTTTAAGCAATCACCCTCCCAAATGGGAGTATGCCTCATTCATCACAACCCTACGCTTTCCCATGGACAATTTGGCATTTGTGTTGACCTCGCAGCCTTCCCTGGATGAAAATATCTGTGTTTGTTTTTTTATCTATTCTATTCTACAAGAATACTTATCTTGGATTGCTTCTTTCAATTACTCTATTAACTTTAAAAGCTAACTCTAATTTCCCATTTTCTTTTCTTCTCATAGTTCTTCTTTACAGTTATATTCATCTGTCACTCTGTCCTTAACATAGTCTAACCTTAGTGTTACCCAGCTCTTTGTTTCAAGTATATTAATGAGATAAATATGAAGGACTGCATATCAACAATTCCGTAGTCTTTTGTTTATTCCTCAGTTCTATTCAGTTACCTCAGAGTTTAGCTTCTCTGTATACTTTCCCTTTTATATATTTTCACATACCTGCTACTACTAAACATTTATTTTGGGGCATCAGTGTATTTTCTGGAGCTGTGCTCACCTACCTTGAGCAGTGTCCTTCCTTGCTTTTAGGACTTGACTATACTCTAAAAGCAGATGTATACTTAAAGTCTAAGCTCCCAGTTGTCTAGCTAGCCTTTCTTATGCTTAAAATATTCCACAGATTTTTCTTGAATAGCATCGTCTCTACGGTTCATTTTTTTTTTATATATAACAATTGGTTTGCATTGTTCTGTGTGAATGAATGCCATGCCCTGTGTGAAGCAAGTGAGGAGCCCTGCTCTGCGGTTCCGCAGTGACCCCATATGGCATTATGGCAGTAACCCTGTCAGGGGTTTATACCGACCTGCCAATGGATGTCCCTGGTGGCTCAGATGGTAAAGCATCTGCCTACTCTGTGGGAGACCTAGGTTCAATCCATGGGTCAGGAAGATCTCCTGAAGAAGGAAATGGCAACCTACTCCAATATTCTTGCCTGGAAAATCGCATGGATGGAGGAGCCTGGTAGGCTACAGTCCATGGGGTCATAAAGAGTCGGACATGACTGAGCGACTTCACTTTCTTTTCTTTTGCATTGTTCTACTTTGCTTCTGCAAATTTAATAACGGACACACTTCCTCTTAAAAGATCCTCTCTTTACTGAATGTTTCAACACAGATCAAATCATTTTTGTTTGCTCTCACTACCATAAATTTCCTCAAGTGTGTCAGAGGACATGTCCTGTTAGGAGAGCTAATCAGTCGGTCACAAAGGGCTTAAAGTCTCTTCAGAGTACTTGCCTTAAAACTTCATGGTCCAGCAACACAGTGTGGCTAAGCAAGGTAAAAGGACAGCAGGGGAGAAAACAGGAAATTATACTATCACAGGAAATTGTAGTAATAAAGTGAAAAGCCAAGGAAGCAACTGGCTAGCAAGTCATAAAATTCTAATGACGCAGCAGGAATACACTGAAGCTCTGCTCACTGGCTGGCAAAGTTCTGTATTGTTCTTTTAGTCTTTATTCACATCTAAGTGGTTACGATCGAGACTTGAAGGCCATTTGGCCTTGAGATATTTAATGATATATTTAATACTTGAGATTTCATCAAATGACTGCTAAAACCCAGTTTAAGGTATGGGTCCTCTGATCGATAGAGCAGGACATTTCCCCTAATATTAGGACATTTCCTAAATAAATTTATTAAAGGACCAATAAGTTGCCAAGTCCTGTCCTCTTCATGTTTTAGTGTAGTAAATCCTCTCCTCAAAGCTCTGAAGCCTACTTCCCATTTTACAGATGGGAAATCCGAGGCTGTGGGAGGCAAATATGAGGTTCTTTATTATGAAAGTGTCTGCCTTCACCCCAGAAGATAGGCTCACATGCATGAAATGGCTTTCTCAGATGAACAATAATATTTTACAGACCTGAGAGGGTTGGAAGATGAACAAACTCTTTCTCAAGGAGGATCGGTGCCCTGTAGTTGCTGTAGCAACTGGAAACTGATGCAGAGGCATTCCAGCTAGAGACTTTTCATAGGTAGGAGATGTCTTTCTGTCTGATCAGGAACTGAAAAAGTTTGATTGGCTTTGTTAATTAGAGCAGAGTTAAACCAAATAGCATGTACCCTAGGAAATATGCAGGTCAGTCTCCTGGAGTTTGAGAAAATATTGTTTAAAAATCTTTTTTATTGAGATATAATCTGGTGGCTCAGATGGTAAAGAATTTGCCTGCAATGCAAGAGAACCAGGTTCAATTCCTGGTTGGGAAGATCCCCTGGAGAAGGGAAATGGCAACCCACTCCAGTATTCTTGCCTAGGGAATTTCTCAGACAGAATCTGGCCATGGGGTCACAAAGAGTCAGATGTGACTGAGTTACTAACACACACAATATGTACAGATATGTGCACATATCATATGTGTATAGCTTATATACTTATTTTCAAAAACTGAAACATCCATACAGCTAGCATCAAGATCAATAAATAAAATTTTAATATCATCTTAGAGCTTAGTCATGTTCTTTCTTCTAATCAGTACTCCACTAAAGGTAATCACTAGCCTGACTCCTAATGCTATACATTAGTGATGTTTGTTTTTTGAGTTTTATGTCAATGAAATGATACAATATACACTTTTTTGTGCATCTAGTTTGTTTTACTTGATGTTATGTCTATGTGGAGTGTGACCAACTTTTTCATCTTTTTTAAGTTTTATTTTTTATGTATTTTGATGTATAATAGTCCAGTATTAGATCCATATAATCTATAAATAAGCATAACATTTATCAGGGATGTGTGCTCAAAAGTTTTGAATTTTTGGGTTAAAGTATGACACCACTTCTGTGGATATCCTGAGTTTAAACCCCAAGTAGACTCATTAACTTTGCTCTGAAAGAACTATTCATAACTAGACTATGATAAGCATATTGTTTGAACAGCCATTACAGGTCTTTGTAGGTGCTGTGACAATTACATAAGCAAAAAAAAAGACATGGCTCAGGGATCTCAAGAAGTCTATCACTAGTGGGGGAAATAGAGCAATGAACGCAAATGATTAATACAGGCAGAATTAAGAGCCTGTAAAAGAGGCACAATTATAATGATGTAGGAGGCTGAGTGAAGGGTAACCAATCTTCCAGGAAGCTAGTAAAGTCTCATTAAGAGTTTTACTAGATAAACTGTGAAACCTATTCTGCTTTCCAGTTTCCAAGATTTAATCAGATTTCTCATTACAAAAATAATGTCTTTATTCTCACAGTCCATCCATTGGGTATGATTCCAGTTTAAGGCGGCATGGTATCTATAGCTCTTAACTGTCAAAAGGGGGCAGCATTCACCCTTTTTCTGAAAACCAGAGAACACTGGCCATATCCCTTTCTTTCTAGGAAAAGAATACTTTTATCAGATAGCATTTTAGAACAGACATATATTTAAGTGCCCTGTTTTAATTGTCACTTTGTAGAGATAGCAACCGATTCGCACCTTCATGTCACTGAGACCAATATATTACACATCTATAAACAAAGTCGGGCTGTCTCTGTCTCCAGAGTTCCCTTATTTCTGCCTTTGTCCCGTGATTGGGCGTGGCAGTCTTGCTCAGACAGAGATTGCTAAAGGGCGGTGGCTGGAATGAACAAAAGGAATCAGACCTCTACTTTCACCCAGAGAAGAAGATTGCCAGAGGAAACCTTGGGAAGGAAGAGAAATGCTGTGTGCCTCCATTATTGTTTTAATTGCCAAATGCTTTTTTTTTGTTTGTTTTCCTCTTTTGAAATCATAACCTTTTAAAACCTCTATTTATAAGCATAAAGTCTATATTAAAGGTAGGTAAGTGAGATCTGTGCACTGTGAGGATATATGCCTACCCTCAGTTTTAGGGCCAGTCTTTATTACGCAGTTCGAGTAGTGCACAGTTCCTGCAGTTCTTTTCTTGCTGGTGCAGTAGCAGAGGGTGTGGTGGTGGAAACTGCAGAGGTGTTAATGCCGAAGCTGTCAGACTGTGTCTCTCTGACCTCTAACCACAAGACCACCAGGTGACTGATTATGTAATATTGTTAGTTGAAACACTGATGTTAATGACTAACTTATATCGCCTCCCATGTTCTACTTGATTGGTTTTGAGAAAATCAATGCTCACGGCCAAGATTCTAAATTAAGGATCCCTTTCTAGATTTCATCATAATGTATACAGCCCTAAACAGTCTTCTGAAGGACTTTTTTTTTGAATTTAAAGATTAGACCTTAACCAAATGTCTCTGAATGATAAAGGAGAGTTGGCCCACCCCATAATTAGGTTTTGTAAATATCAAGTCAAAGGTCAGAGCAAAGATCATCTGAGTTCTTTCTTTTGTGAAGAAAACAAGGGTTTTAGACACTGACTGATTTCAGAATAGTAGCTAAGGATTAGGTCATTGCTTCTTTCCTAAACAGAGACTACAAATGGAGTAAATTTGGAAGAGCTACAGAAATAATTACATTCATTTTAATATCAAATAACAGCTGATAATTTTGTAGCAGTTACAAATACCTGTACCCTTAGTTGCAGATTTTGTGAAGTGTTTTGCCCTGTCAGATAAGTGATGCTGGGACAATAGCTCTTGAGCAGATCACAGATGACATTATGTCACTGTGCTCTGCCCCTTTTGAAAGATTTTATACCAGGGTCAATAAAAACAAGCAATGTGGTATAGCCAAGAATTTCAAAAGGCAACAAACAGAAAGAACCCTCTATCAGCTTTCGACTCTATCAGCACCAGTTTTCCTAAATTGCCTAAATAAACAATAGGCCTCATGCTCATCCGCAGTCCTATCTAACTCTTTGTGACCCCATGGACTATAGCCCATCAGGCTCCTCTGTCCATGGGATTTTCCAGGCAAGAATACTGGAGTGGGTTGCCATTTCCTCCTCCAGGGATCTTGCCAACCCAGGGATCATATCTCCTGCATCTCCTGCATTTACAATCATATTCTTTACCACTGAGCCACCTGGGGAGAAATAAGACAAAAATATTTACATTTCTGTGGAAATTAAACATCATAAAGTTGAGACTGTTACCTTTTAAACCAAGTGAATTTTAAAACATTTGTTATCAAGTGATGAGTTAAGACTTACCAGAGGAGAAACCTGGGTGATTGACTACCTTCCATCACCAGGGACTGAGAAAGTCTCCAGGAGATGAAACCTTCAGTCTCAGGCAAACCTGGAAAAGTTGGTCACCCCAGCTGGAAGAGATCTTTGAGACCATCTGGCCCCATTACCTCATTTTACAGTTGAGAAAAATGAGGACTTTGGTCATTAAGATCTACTGTGTGATCTCTGCAGAATAATTTTTCTCCCTAATACTTGTATGTGTCATGATTTTCCCATTTTCTCAGGTCATATGTTAAATTTAGACCATAATATCATCAATAGAAACAACTGGCCTTTCTCATCAGTAGGCCTAGGAGCTAAGTGTTGAACTGAGTGGTTTCAAGAGTAGCCATTCTTAGGCTTCCCTGGTGGCTCAGTGGTAAAGAATCCACCTGCCAATGTAGGAGACACAGTTTGATCCCTGGTCCAGGAAGATCCCACATACCACAGAGTGGCTAGGCCCGTGCACCACAACTTTTAACTCTGCTCTAGAGCCTAGGAACCACAACTACTGAGCCCACGTGCCACAACTACTGAAGCCTCATGGCCCCAGAGCCTGAGCTCTGCAACAAGAGAAGCCCCCACAATGAGAAGCTGGCTCACCACAACTAGAGAGTAGCTCCCTGCTCGCCACCACTAGAAAAAATCCAGAGCAGCAGCAAAGACCCAGTACAGCCAAATATATATATATATAAACAAATAAATATATAAAAAAGAAGAGTAATCATTCTTCTTAGATCTGAAGGTCATTTGGCTTACTGTGGGAATGCCTGGGTATTTTTCAAGGCAAGTGAAGGATACCCTTATCAATAGCTTGAACACTGTTTTATATCTTTCTGAGTGACACAGAAAAGTATCAAAGAAGTGCACCATTCACAGTCACAGTGCGGGGGAGGGGAGGGGACTAGGTTCTGAGACTTGGACTACATCAGGGATTCACAGCCTTTCAAAAGTAAGGGACAGTTCACTGACACCTGTTCGTCTGGGTCATAAGGAAAGCAGAAAGTGTAATTAAATCAGTCAGCCTGATTTAGGGGCTTCATTTATGTTCATTTCTAGGAGGATTTGCTTTTCCATGAGGACCATGGAGGGTAATAATTAAATGACTGAAGTGGTTGAGTGGGAGGTTTTATACAGCTCTGTGTGTTGATGAGTTAGTTGGTGGAGAGTAGGGTAAAGACTGCTTTCAGCATTTTCTTCAAGTCATTCCACAGAAATGACTGCCTGTACCAGAAGGAAAATGAGAACTACTAACAATATTTCATTTCCATTCATCAAGGAGAATAATTATAGAACTGAAGAAGAAAGCAAACATGGTAAAAACATGGTGCAAATAAGTTAAAACATGCTCAAAATAGAAAATATGGAGGCAAGAGTAATCAAAGGCACTCAGAACCCTGGTACAAGGTTATTCTTCACTAAAATAGAGACCTGTGTCTTCCATGTGCTATTTGATCTGCCCAATGCATCACTCCCGTCTCACTTCAGTAGCTCTTTCTATACTTATTGTTAGATATCACCCTGAGTATTACTTCTTAGGAAAGCATCCCCTAACCCTCTAATTCTATTTTAGGTCACCCTGTTAAAAGCCTTTATAGCATTCTGCACTTTACTTTTAAACCATGATCTGATATAAAAATTAAAGTTAGCATGAATTATACTAAAATTACACTTATAATAATTAAATATCTGTATCCCTGCTAGATTTTAAATTTCTTACACACACAGACTGTTTTTTTCCTTGGTCATTGTTGATTGAGGTCCCTGGCACATAGTAAGTGTTTAATAAATGCCATTTCCTAAGTTAATGAGTTAATTCCAACTATTAGGATGAGCTCAGGTTTTCAAATTTTGTGTAGACTTCCTATTTGATAGATTTGCAATATGTGGAAAAATCAGTAAAATGTATTATACACACAATATCTCCAGCGTGTGTATGTAGTGTTGCTGTTGAGAACTGGTTCTAAAGAAAAACAACTGGATCCAAATGTTGGCTCTCTTACTATCTCTGGAAAGTTACATTTAAAAAGCCTTATTTCTGTCATTTGCAAAATGAGGATGATTGTGTCTACTTTAAAAGTTTCTTCTGAGGATTAAATGAAATAATAAAGGATAAATATTAAGCATAGTACCTGGAACATGATATGTTTCCCATCCTTATTAGGTTATTAATTCAAGTAATTAAAATATAGAAACAGGCAAATTCCCCAAATTTCTCAAGATGGTGGAAAATGTAACTGACCATGTGTCTAGAAATAAGAATTTAGTTCTAGCTTTCCCACTGAGTTATCATGTAATTTTAGGCAAGTTATAAAATATCTTTGGGACTAAATTTCTTAAAAATGAGAGATCAAAACCATTTTCTTAGAGTTCATGGTAAAAGTCAGAATGCTGTGAATATCCTAAATTTATATAAAGTTGAATGTTTATGTGGCCATATTTTTCTGAATAGAACTATATATTTTATTAGATTATTAAAAGAGATTGTATCTCAAGTCAGGTTGCTGGGGAGCACTCAGATGGAGATCAGGGTGCAGGAAGTGTACATGGAAGTGCTTGCAGCATTAACACCTATTGGAGAAAGGAATGAAACAGGTTTGGACAGAGGGAGAAGCAGTCAAAGGCCTTGACCAAACCCTCCTTGGTGGATATTTTGCTGCTGCTGCTGCTAAGTCATTTCAGTCGTGTCTGACTCTGTGCAGCCCCATAGACGGCAGCCCACCAGGCTCCCCCGTCCCTGGGATTCTCCAGGCAAGAACACTGGAGTGGGTTGCCATTTCCTTCTCCAATGCATGAAAGTGAAAAGTGAAAGGGAAGTCGCTCAGTTGTGTCCGACCCTCAGCGACCCCATGGACTGCAGCCTTCCAGGCTCCTCCGTCCATTGGATTTTCCAGGCAAGAGTACTAGATTCTGTAAAACAAACATGACCAATATAACAAATGTCACACCTTCAGCATTTCTATAATTTAGAAGAAAGCAGGGCAGACACTTCTGGTACTATCTTCCCAGCATCCCTTCCCTTATGAACTGCTCCTTTTTTCATCCCAACCATGCAGTTTACAGGGTAGATGCCACAATCTTCCATGCTCTGCCATCTTGCCACTGTTGACTGTTCCTGAGTTGAGTACCTAACTTAAACTCAGGTGGTGTCATTTGAGTAAATTTTTTAAGTTTACCTCAGAAAAAATTAACCTCTGGTGATGGGGACCAAAACATGGAACTCAGAATCTGGCCTTGCTTATGACCTCTGTAGGTGAGAAAGTCACGATGCACTTCAAAACCTATCCAAGCGTATTACATAATCAAGAATTCAATCTCTAAGAAGTCATACGGATTCTAAAAATGTATACACCTAACAGAATTTCACATTATATGAAGCAAAAATTGATAGGTGAATCCACAATTATAGCTGGAGAATTCAACATTCTCAGTAATTCAGAGTACAAGAAAACAGAAAATCAGTAAGGTTATAGAAGACAGAAACACTATCAACCAACTTGAACTAGCTGACACTTACAGAACACTCTGCTGCTGCTGCTAAGTCACTTCTGTCATGTCTGACTCTGTGCGACCCCCTAGACCGCAGCCCACCAGGCTCCCCCGTCCCTGGGATTCTCCAGGCAAGAACACTGGAGTGGACTGCCATTTCCTTCTCCAATGCACGAAAGTGAAAAGTGAAAGGGAAGTCGCTCAGTCGTGTCCGACCCTCAGCGACCCCATGGACTGCAGCCTACCAGGCTCCTCTGTCCATGGGATTTTCCAGGCAAGAGTACTGGAGTGGGGTGCCATTGCCTTCTCCGACAGAACACTCTACTTAACAACAAAATAATACGCATTCTGTTCAAATGTATATACAGCATTCAAGGGAGACTTTCTGGACTATAAAACAAACCTAAAGAAATTTAAAAGGTTGAAATTATGCCAACTATGTTCTCTGACCATAATGGAATTAAGCTAAAAATATGTAGTAGGAAGATAATCTGGAAAATCCACATATATTTTGCAAAGTAAAAAACATAACTTCTAAAGTTAAAAAGGAAGTCACAAAGGAAATTAGAAAACAATTTGAATTAAATGAAAATGATACAATGCATCAAAATCTGTGGGATGAATCCAAAGCATGCTATTTGTTCAATTTATAGAATCAAAAGTTTATATTAGAAGAGAAGAAACATTTCAATGTTTCAATCACCTAAGCCTTAAGAACCTAGAAGAGAAACAAACCTCAAAGCAAACAGAATGAAGGAAAACATAAAGGTAAGCGTAAAAATAAAAAAGCAAGAAGGTAGGGACAATGATACAAAATACAGGTACTTTGAAAAGATCAACTTAATTGATGAATCTCTAAGCAAGGGGGAAAAAAGAGAAGACAAAAAAATGACTAATATCAGAAATGAAAGAAAGAACATCACTGTTGATTCTACAGACCTTGAAAAAGGGTTATTTCAAACATCTATGCTTGTACATCAGTAACTTAGATGACATGAAAAAATTAGTTGAAAAACAACTATCAAGAAGCTCATTTAAATAGATAACCTGAATAATCCTGTTATAAATGATTTCAGTTCTTTTTACTAAACATTTAGGAAAGAAGTAATACCAAGACTACATGAACTCTTCCAGAAAACAGAAGAAAGAACTCGTCAACTCATTTTACCTCAATACCAAAGCCAGACAAAATATTATAAACAAAACTAAAAATTAATATCTCTCATGAAGATGCTAAAATCATGATCAAAATATTAGAGAACTGAGTCCAACAGTATATAAAAAGGATAATACATTATGACTAAGTGGGGTTTATCCTGGAAATGCAAAGCTAGTTCCATATTCAAAAATCAGTGTTACTCACCATATAGCAGATACTTCTAACAGAGAAAAACATAATATTTATAATAAATGTGAAAAAATTTTATAAAATTTAATATCCATACATGATCCATACAGTTATACAACTTTCAGCAAGCTAGGAGTAGGAAACTTCATCAAACTGATAAAGGGCATGTACAAAAATACATATGGGTAACCTCATATTTGGGCTTTCCTCATGGTTGAGTTGGAGAAGGCGATGGCACCCCACTCCAGTACTCTTGCCTGGAAATCCCATGGACAGAGGAGCCTGGTAGGCTGCAGTCTATGGGGTCACTAAGAGTCAGACACGACTGAATGACTTCACTTTCACTTTTCACCCTCATGCATTGGAGAAGGAAATGGCAACCCACTCCAGTGTTCTTGCCTGGAGAACCCCAGGGACGGGGGAGCTTGGTGGGCAGCCGTCTATGTGGTCGCACAGAGTCAGACACGACTGAAGCGACTTAGCAGCAGCAGCAGCAGCATGGCTCAGTGGTAAAGAATCTGCCTGCCAATGCAGGAGACATGGGCTCCATCCCTGGGTCCAGAAGACCCCCTGGGGAAGGAAATGGCCACCCATTCCAGTATGCTTGCCTGGGAAATCCCATGAATACAGGAGCCTGGCAGACTATAGTCCATGGGGTAACATAAGAGTCAGACATGACTGAGCAACTAAACAACAATCTCAAACTTAGTAATCGATCACTGAATACTATCCCCCTAACACTGGGGAAGAAAAACAATGATGTTCTCTCATACTGCTGTTCAACATCACACTGGAGGTCCTAGTTAATGTAATAAGGCAAGATCAAGAAATTATTGGTACATGAAATAACATGGATAAAAATCTCAAATATGATTATGTTCAGTTGAAGAAGTCAGATTCAAAAGGCTGCATACTGTATGAATTTATATGACAGTCTGGGAAAAGGCCAAATTGTGAGGACAGATAATGGATCAGTGGTTGCCAAGAGGCAAATTTACAGGGGGAATTTGACTATAAAGAGGAATTTTGGAGGGTCATAGAATCATTCTGTATATAAACATGTATGTATATGTATACATAGATATAAACTCATTTATAATGGTGTTTATATAACAGTATGTGTTTGCCACAAGTCATAGATTAAAAGGGCATATTTTCTGTACATAAATTTTACCCCAATACACTTCACAGAGAAAAGGAAACCCCACCCACAGAGAGAAACTGTGATGAGAGTTTTTCTTTGGAACAAAATTGGCATTTTATCTGTGGTTGAAGTGTTTTTCTGAAAGTGTATCTGAGTGTATCTCTGTTCTTCTTTGAAGTTTGGTAATTCATGTACTTTATGAATTACATGAGTCACCCAGGATATTTTCAATTTAACCTTCATATTTTTACCCAAGCAAGTTCAAATTAGGTTTCTATCACCTGCAACAGACAGTCTTGAGTAATGCATGGAACTAGCCACATACACAAGTAATTGTCATATGAGAATGTGTGAAAGTGCTATAATAGAGGTAAAAAGGATATGAGAGCAGAGAGGGGAAAGTGATTAAGTCTGACTGGGAATTTCAAGGGTGGATAGTAATTGAGTTGGCCTTGAAGCCTTTTTGTAGTTGTAGTGAGGGGAAGCATATCTCATTTTCAGGGAACAGCAGGAGCATATGATTAAACAGACAGATGAATAAAAGTGTGTGGTGTCTCTGGGGATAAGAGGTGCAGTGGGGCTGAAATATAGAGACCATGAGACCAGGCAGCTGGTGGAAGATGAACTTGGAAAGGTAGATTTTCCTGTGGGCAAATGTTTGAACTTTATTCTAGAACTCTATAGAGAATAGGGCATGCTCAGATAAGAATTTTTGAAAGATAATTTAAATGCAGTTTGAGAAATTATCAGACAGGATTATAGATAGATTCAGGAGGCAGTTACTCTAGATTACATGGTTTAAAGATGTTATAGCAGTTACCACTTACCACTTTCTATGGGCCAGGCATTGTGCTAAAGTGCTGTAGATACATTATCTTGATTAATACTGACAATCAAATAAATACTGGAGTGGGTAGCCATTCCATTCTCAGGGGATCTTCCCAACCTAGGGATCAAACCCAGGTCTCCCACATTGCAGGTAGCTTCTTTACCATCTGAGCCACCAGGGAAGCCCAAGAATACTGGAGTGGCTAGCCCATCCCTTCTCCAGGAGATCTTCCTGGCCCAAAAATTGAACCAGGGTCTCCTGCATTTCAGGGAAATTGTTTACCAGCTGAGCTACCAAGCAAGCCCATCATATAAAGTAGGTGGTATTATACCAGTATACTAGCCAATGACTTTTCACTTAGTTCATGTGGGTACAGCTGACCCCATTGCCTTTCCCACCTTCCCAGAGGTGGGGACCTTAGGGATAGGCACATGTCCCAAGCCATCTAAAAAGCATATTCTTTTTTCCCTGGACAGAGCAAATGGTGCATGCATGCTAAGTCACTTCCATTGTGTCTGACTCTTTGCGACCCTATGGACTGTAGCTCACCAGCCTTCTCTGTCCATGGGATTTTCCAGGCAAGAATATTGGAGTGGGTTGCCACGCCCTCCTCCAGGGGATCTTCCGCCCCAGGGATGGAACCCAAGTCTTATGTCTCCTGAATTGGCAAGCAGGTTCTTTACCCCTAGCACCACCTGGGAAGGCCAGCAAATGGTGAGGGATAGGTATATAACTCATTATATTTATTTATATTTGTCCTATGACTTTGGTAGGAATTATCAGTAAGATAAGATTAACTTCATCTGCTTTTGATAAAGTATAGGTGAGAGCCAGCTGGAGACATTTGTTAATTTATGTTTATTCTTTAGCCTTGTGTTTCCCAATAGGTTTTCTTTGAACATTAGTCGTAAGAAATATTCTGTGAAAAAGTGTTCCATTTTACACATTAACTGGGAAAATACAGTGCATTTTATCTCCCTCAGAACATATTAAAGACTCTAGAAATTCTGCAGCAGAGAACTGAATTTGAACTTTGATCACTTCAGCTTTCTCAAAGGTATGCAATGAAAGTACCTTTTCCCCACATTTGTTGATTGTTATCCACAACATTTTGGGAGATACAACTGTAGGTGTTTATTTGACTACCTGTAGTTACACCATTCAAAGTTTCAATAGCTGTATAAAAGGCATTGCTCACATTCTCTTACATCTTTCTAGGCTGTGTTTCTCAGTCACTCCCTTGGAACACTCACAGAGTTGCAGTTCATGATCTGAAAACAAATTATGAAATGTAAAAGCCAGGGGCTTGTTTTCGTCAATTTGGACTTATGCAATCCTATATAACACCATTCTGCTGTCTTAAAGAGACCCTGGAAGTCATCACTCAACAACTGTGGAGAACCTAGTGTCCCATATCTAGTGTCTCATCGTGCCTGAGACTCCTGAAGAAGAGATCTAAACAGATTACTTAAGAAAATGAAGGGACGTTTGATGATAATGTGAAGTAGAAGTAGAATTTGACATTCTCAGTGGCACAGTCAACTGAGGGTTTCATTTATTAATCTAGATATAAAACGAGCTTAAAGAGTAAGTGAGAAAATGCCCAGTATGCTTGGCATAGTGCAGGGTGTGGTAAATACAGCAACAAAATGATTCAACAATTGTTATCTTCATGGAGCATTCTTGCAGCTTCAAGTGACATCTCTGAGAAGCCTCCCATCAACTTATAATTCAGAACCCTACCATATAGCATTTGATGAAGTGATACATAAAATGCAACAAAAGTGAGAAAAGGAAGACCAGCATCATTTCTGAAAGAGAAAAGCATTTTATATGGTAGAAATAAAAGCAGATTTATAGGAAAGGTCATCAGTGGGGCATCTGTGACTAACATAGGATCTGAAATAATATCAGTGATAATTAAAAGCACTTCTTTCTGAGGTGTTTCAAATGAAGAAAAACTCTTCTCTCCTCAGGAAACTTCACAATGTTTTGCTTATGACAAACTGGTGTAATAAAAATAAAGACACATTGAAATGGAATTTTTACAATTGTGAGTCTGAAACACTTAGCTCTGCTGTGGAAAAAAAATACAATATACATTTACACACCCAAGCTATCTTATTTTAGCACTATTTTGCAAACAATTGAGAAGTTTTAACAATCAATCCAGATTAAAATTAGCTCAAAACTTATACTCTCTGAATGAATTATGTTGAACATGCTCAGGGAATATAAAATGATTTTTGTTTTTCATTTTGAAACCCTACCACTGGTGTTTTTCATCTTGTTTAGCATTTTGCCTATAACAGGGTTGATAATTATAATAGATACTTTTAGAATATATACATGTCTTAGAGGTGATGGTAATTTTGAAGCTGAAACAGTATGGGGGACAGAAAAGACAATGGGCAGTGTTTCAAGAGTAGATGTAATCTCTGCTCTGAGAGCTTTTGGAGTGGGTATCAGATGTGTACACATCTGAATACAGTTAGGGGTATCATGGAGTGAGAATGGAAACCATCCACACTGCTTATTTTTAGATTAAACTGACTTTATTCTTCACTGCTGTCATCAGTACAACCTTATCATTTCCATGTAGAGGAGGAAAAGCTTTTCCTCTCTCAGTTCTACCCTCCTAGTTTATCCAGCTGGTGCCCTGTAAATTAGACTGACAAAAGACAGATGAAAAGAAAAATAAACAGGTTTGTTAACATGTGCATTGCACAGATGGGAGCACCAGAGATGACTAACTCAAAGGGGTGTTTAGAACTTGGGCTTATATAACATCTTAACAAAAGAATGATGAGTTCTAGAGAAGTGATAAGACAAAGGAAAAGGACTTTGAGGTTCCAGGGGAAGAAAACTGTGGGAATATAAATGTATGGAGGAAGTAATGGAAGATAGGGCTAGTTAGTAAAGTTATGTAGATTCTTCTGGTGCTGTCTCAGGACTGATAAGAGTCTTGAGTTCTCTCTGGTGATTAACTTCTGTCCTTCCTGATAGAGAGTTGAGGGGGGACATCTTTACAAATTTATGCCCTGCCTTTAGGAAAATAAGGACAGACAAAAGAGGGGGATTTTGTTTGTTTTGTATCTGCTTCTTCTCAATTGCCTTCAGCTCAAAATAATCCTTATACCAAGGTGCACGTTTTGTGATGATGTATCCTGCTACTATTCAGCAGGATGCTCTTTCCCTGGAAGACAAAAGTTACTAATAACTTTATTGTTCATTCCAGGAACTTCCTAAAAGACCCATCAACCCTTTAGTACAAAGCATCAAACACAGCTTACACCACAGGACCTCAGAACTCTTCACTGAAAAATACCTGTGTCTACCAATCCTAAACCATCATCTAGTTGTCATCGCTCAGTTCTAACCCCCTCATCACTGAAAGACCTGCTTTAAACCAGTCTTTTAAGTCTCAGTAAATACCCTAGCTTATCTCTCCCATCTAAGGTACTAGTAAGACTCTCAAGGCAGTGCTCTCCCTTACCACAGTGAGCTTTATCTTACTAACAAGTTGTTTTGGTAATATATCAGGCATTTGGGGGAACTAGCATTTGAAATGGAGAAGGCAATGACAACCCACTATAGTACCCTTGCATGGCAAATTCCCATGGATGGAGGAGCCTGGTAGGCTGCAGTCCAAGGGGTCGCTAGGAGTCAGACACGACTGAGTGACTTCACTTTCACTTTTCACTATCATGTATTGGAGAAGGACATGGCAACCCACTCCAGTGTTCTTCCCTGGAGAATCCCAGAGACGGGGAAGCCTGGTGGGCTGCCGTCTCTGGGGTCGCACAGAGTCGGACACAACTGAAGCAACTTAGCAGCAGCAGCAGCTGCAGCAGCATTTGAAAATCTTGGAGGCTCAAGAAGATGCGATTGAAATGGGGAATCAGTTGTTTTGACTTGAACACAGCTGTTCCATTGTGGTCTGTCAAGCCTCTCTGACCCCACCCTGGGATGTGTCTCACATTGGCTTGAAGTTTGGTTTCTTTTCATTAAGCACTCTGAATGCTGAGTTTATTTATTTTTATTTTTTAGGAATAAGGAACACTTTTTAGGATTTTTTTTGTTTATCTGATCATATTTGAAAAAACTGGTATCTGTGGTGGAAATCTTAATACCAACAACATTATTCTTTGTCTCTGTGGTTGAAATTTTGTTCTTTCCTCTCTCCTAAGATAGAAAATTATTACCAGCTCCTAAGATGGATAGTTATTACTAACTCCTTTACTGCACTGGCTCAGACTGCTAGTGTGATATCCATAGTGGGAGTATCAGGGCAGAGCAAAAGCCTGCTGGAGTAAAGAGCTGATGAAAATGCATATGGGTTGATCAGCCTCATCAATGAGTTCTTTGCTCTTCCCTTCCCCTTCCTTGAAGAGAGTGTTTCCTTCTGGTGCTGTCCTATAGGTAGAAAGGAGAAAAGTTGAAACCCTTTCCAGGGATGATAACAAACAGTGAACAAGAGTTGCTGGTTGTGGTGGTAGGGAATGGTAATAAAATACCAACTACTGGGTGACTTAAACAACAGAAAGCTGTTTCTCATGATTCTGGAGGTTGAGAAGTCTAAGATGTCAGCATCATTGGGCTCTGGTGAGAACTCTTTTCCTGGCTTGCAGGTGACTGCCTTCTTTCTGTATCCTAAACATGGCATGGAGGGTGGGGGCTAGGGTTGGGAGGGAGAGCAAACTCTCGAGTCTCTTGTTGAAACTGAAGTTGCTCAGTCGTATCCGACTCTTTGCGACCCCATGGACTGTAGCCTGCCAGGCTCCTCCATCCATGGGATTTCCCAGGCAAGAGTACTGGAGTGAGTTGCCATTTTCTAGTCTCTTGTTAAGAGGATATAAATCTCTCATCCTGAGAACTCCACCCTTATGACTTCACCTAAACCTAATTATCTCCCAAAGTTCTCATCTCTAAATACCATCACATTGGGGGTGTTTCAACATGTGAATAGCGGGGCACAATTCAGCCCATAGCAGGTGGTAATCAACAATAATTACATTCTTCTCCTGGTTTCTCCTTTACCAGTTTATCCCTGAGCCCTCTTCCATATCCCTGGTAACTTCCAGTACAGTGATCTCACTGATACAGTTATTAAGCATTAGCTACATAGCCTGGAGCTTTGGAAGCCACAAGCACTAGGATCCTCGACAAGTTTTGAGGGAAAGGGATGGTGGCAGTAATAAGATCACTTGTGCTGTGTGTATGTTCAGTTGCTCAGTCATGTTCAACTCTTTGCCAGCCTACAGACTGTAGCCCACCAGGCTCCTCTGTCCATGGGATTCTCCAGGCAAGAATACTGGAGTGGGTTGCCATTTCCTTCTCCAGGGGATCTTCCTGACCCAGGGATTGAACCTGGGTCTCCCGCACTTGCAGGCAGACTCTTTACCATCTGAGCCACCAGAGAAGCCCTCTGATAACTATAACTGATACCTGAAAGATAAATCAAGGAGAAAATAACTAGTTTTAAGTGCTTGGAAATGCACAGATAGGCTCAGCTCTGAGAGTGAGAAGAATAAGATGTCAGACTTATGTATAAGTTTCAAGAAGTCAGAACTATTGGGAAATAAGTCATTTTAGGTAACAGATTTGTCTGCTTAAAATTTTATTTAAAATTTAAGGTATCTATTAATATTAAGGAAAGATTTCTAAAATGGATTGCTTTCTTTACTGCCTTCTTAGTTAAAAAAAGACTGAATGTTATTTAACCTTTTCTTGATGATTCAAGGTCATCATTCTGCACATCAGTGATTATTCTATAAAGCAATGATGCCCTCAAGGACCATCAGGGTATACTGGGCTGCTTACTTCAACATTACTCTTTCTAGATTGCTGTGATATTTGAGTTTGTAACCACTCTTAATTGCCTTTAATTTTGCAGGTACCCCACACGTACCTTTTCTCACTACTATCCATGTACAGTATATTTGATCAAATAAGTCTCTTCCCTAATAAAAATGTGTTGGTTAGCATCTGCTGTAGTCTTGGCAACAAGGAAGACAAACTTCAGAATTGTGCACTAAAAACGATTAGGTTCTGATCATGTTCTAGCTCACAGCATTATTAACAGTGACACTGGCTACTACATTTCCCTCATATATACCAACCCCACTCATATTCCAGTTAGGTAAGAAAAATAAATGATACTGTGCCCCTGATAGGTAAGGTGCTGTTGAAACAGGGAAAGCACAGGCAGACTGCATTGTGATTGTCACTTCATTAGTGACATCATAGCCCTCCTAGAAGATTAATGCTTGCTTCTCTGTGCAGGGTTTCGTGCATCAACTTGAGTAAGAGTCCAGCATCCCTTTGCTTGAATAGTTAGCCTAAGTTTCCATTTTAGTCAGTGATTTTTTAAAAATTGAAGATAAAAATGATGCTTTGTTTGTTCAGTTGCATTCGACACTGTTATTAGCACCTCAATAACAATTCCTCTTGAAGTCACTTCGCTGTTTCCAGAGTATTTGTCCACATACGTTCTCCTGGATTTTCACCACCACCTTCTGCAGCAGAACTGCCCCAAACCTGGCGCTGGATCAGGGCCATTAATTTCCCAACAGGCAGACTATATAGATTCTTTCTTAAGCTCACTGTCTCTGAGATCTTTCCTGCATGTCAATGAGGCAGTCATCACAAGCAATTGTAGCAATTGTCCTATACAGAAGTAACAGATATGCTAATTAAAAAATTGCTGAGGAAAAGGGCACAAACCTTGAAAGGCTCCATCAAAAATAAATAAATAAAGCAAAATTACTGTGCACAGTGGTTTAGAAGCCTCTGAGGAATTCTCCATGAATGAATGACTATCTCACAGCAGCCTGGCTGCATTCTTCAGTATTATTTTAAATAATCTTCAATCTAAGAGTCACAAACAGTAAGGACTATTTATTTGCAAGAAGGAAAGCTGTTTTTACTTTGGAGTATTTTTCAGTTCAGCCTCTGAACCTGCCCTTCTGCAATGCAGCACATCTGTTTATCTTATGACTGCCTTCTTCCTGTGTGAAGGACTTTTTTCTTTTTTTTTTCATTTTAAATCAGTACAAAGAAAGAACAGTACAGTAGCTATGGATCTTACACTAAGGCAGTTTATTGTGCTCAGAATCTCTCCTCTGAAGTAGCTATATATACAGTCAACACGTTTCTTGAGCTCCTGCGATGGTCCAGATACTGTTCTGGATGGTGCGGTTTCAGCAGTGAACCAGAGATTAACGCTGGAGATGGGAAAGCCTGAGAGATTCTCCTGACCTGTAGTGTATGGATTAATTTATAGACAACGTCAGATATGTGATGGTATAACAGGCAAGAATCCCAAGAATCAAAATAGCTTACTATTTTGATTGGAGAATTTTTGTCTCCAATTCTACATCAATGTAGGAGAGCCTGGGAAATGGAAGAGTTTAAGATTTTATTTATTTCACTGAAAACTAGGATTTGCTTCTTGTTTCACCATGGGTTTGCAATAATAAAACTTTAAATTTGGGCTTTAAGATGGTGCTGGGTTGCAGTGGAAAGATGAGAATCAGTAGACCAGGGTGGAACCCTAGATTTGGAAGACTGCATGACCTGGGGCAAAGATCATGGCTTTGGACGTCAGAGAGATTTTATTTGTAACCAGGCTCTCTGACTTCCTAATGAGGACCAAATTATTTAAACACTCAGATTTTTGTCTCTTGTCTTCAAAATGAATAATATTCAGTAGAATTAGAATATTAAATGATTTTTATACAAATGGTCTAGTTCTGGCTAAAAATATTAGTTCTTTTTATTTTGTTTTTGCTACTAACTAGATGGATGATGTGTGTGTGTGTGTGTGTGTGTGTGTGTGTGTGCATTTATCTGTTTACATGTGTGTGGCAACTGAAATTGATTTAATAAAAAAATAATAATTAAAAATTCTGGAAAAATTTTTAAAGATTTTTTAATGTGGACCATTTTTAAAGTCTTGTTTGAATTTGTTACAATATTGCTCTTGTTTTATGTTCTTTGACTTTTTTTGTCTAAGAGGCATGTGGGATCTCGGGTCCCTGACCAGAGATGGAACCCCTATCCCCTGCATTGGAAGGTGAAGTCCTAACCAGTGGCCCCTTCTTGGAATTTTGATGTTGGCTGAATTCCCTTCCGCTGTTACTAGTCTGTGACTGTGGCAGTATAGCCTACTATTTACGTGTAGTCATCTGTTATAATATGAACCGAATTGTTTAGGGATGCCATATCAGAATTGATTTGTACCTTAAAAATCCATATAAATTTGTGCTATTTAAGTTGAGTAAAGATGACCCCAGAAGTGCAGTATGTACTGTTTAGTAAGTTTTTTGCGGTTGTTTTGCTGATGATAAAATGTTCTGACTAAGATGTGTATTATTCCTCTGGGAAAATAAAAGTGGTCAAAATAAATTTATTCTTCTCAATCAGGATATAAAGATACATAATATAGTTTTTGTTATGAAATTGAAATCACATGACTTATAATGCAGGAAAGACAAGTGTAAATAACAGCATGGATTGGAATACTAAAAAGTTCAAATTGTTATAAAAAATGAATGAATGTCATACTTAAGTTTAAGCCAGGAGGGTGCTTACTCACTGATTTAAAACATCAGTACCCTAACAGTGTTTATTAGGAATAAAAAGATTTCTCTCATGCTCTTCCATTAAAAATGCAAAGTATGACAATGTCAGCCATCTCTTTATGAGAGATAGAAGCACTTACAGACAGTAATTATATACATAACTGACTCTGTGTGTGTGTGTGTTAGTCACTCAGTCCTGTCTGACTCTTTGAGATCCCATGACTGTAGCCCACCTCTGTCCAAGGGATTCTCTAGGTCACAATATGAGAGTAGGGAGCCACTCCCTTCTCTAAGGTATCTTCCCGACCCAGGGAGAGAACCTGTGTCTCCTGAATTCCAGGCAGATTCTTTACCTTCTGAACCACTAGGGAAGCCCCTATATACACAGCTAGTTTTAAGCAAACCCAAAATTCAAGAGGGGGCAAATTGGGTTGTCATTTGAGAGGCAGTCCTGAATCAAGGATTCAGAGTAGCATGAAGGGAGAGTGGCAGAATGAGGGGGTAATCTATTTGCCTCTCCTTTCACTGACTGGTTATGCCTGATTGAGAAGAGCAGGGTGTTTTACAGTAAAGCGTAAGGAGTGGAGATGTATCACTTTAGGTTACAGCAGCACTTCTCTGCTTTGGCTATATAAAGATGGACTCTGCAGCGGTGTTTTAGAGCTGGTTTATTCCAGTTCATGAGAGCAGATTGTTAAATTTTCAGGGATCTATTAAGTCAGTTGTTATGTAGCCATTATTAGAAACTGAATTACACTCTTGAGAAACCTATATGCAGGTCAGGAAGCAACAGTTAGAACTGGACATGGCACAACAGACTGGTTTCAAATAGGAAAAGGAATACATCAAGGCTGTATATTGTCACCCTGATTATTTAACTTTTTTGCAGAGTACCTCATGAGAAATGCTGGACTGGAAGAAACACAAGCTGGAATCAAGATTGCCGGGAGAAATATCAATAACCTCAGATATGCAGATGACACTACCCTTATGGCAGAAAGTGAAGAGGAACTAAAAAGCCTCTAAATGAAAGTGAAAGAGGAAACTGAAAAAGTTGGCTTAAAGCTCAACATTCAGAAAATGAAGATCATGGCATCTGGTCCCATCACATCATGGGAAATAGATGGGGAAACTGTGGAAACAGTGGCAGACTTTATTTTTTTGGGCTCCAAAATCACTGCAGATGGTGATTGCAGCCATAAAATTAAAAGACACTTACTCCTTGGAAGGAAAGTTATGACCAACCTAGATAGCATATTCAAAAACAGAGACATTACTTTGCCAACAAAGGTCTGTCTAGTCAAGGCTATGGTTTTTCCAGTGGTCGTGTATGGATGTGAGAATTGGACTGTGACTAAGGCTGAGCACTGAAGAATTGATGCTTTTAAACTGTGGTATTGGAGAAGACTGTTGAAAGTCCCTTGGACTGCAAGGAGATCCAACCAGTCCATCCTAAAGGAGATCAGTCCTGAGTGTTCATTGGAAGGACTGATGCTGAAGCTGAAACTCCAGTACTTTGGCCACCTCATGGGAAGAGTTCACTCATTGGAAAAGACTTTGATGCTGGGAGGGATTGGGGGCAGGAGGAGAAGGGGATGACAGAGGATGAGATGGCTGGATGGCATCACCAGCTCGATGAACATGAGTTTGGGTAAACTCTGGCAGTTGGTGATGGACAGGGAGGCCTGACGTGCTGCGATTCATGGGGTCACAAAGAGTCAGACACGACTGAGTGACTGAACTGAACTGAACATACAATTAAACCAATAAATTGTATGAACAAAAGCAATAGATATATCTCATCACTTCTTAACTGTTTTACTACATTTTTACTTTATGTTGTTATTGACATCTCCTGTGTTAGGATGGGGAAAATATCTTCAAATAGTGTGCTGCTGTGTTTCTCTTGAAATTGGCCACAGTAGTATTCATACAATGGAAATTAGAAAATGCTACAAATTAGATTTTCTTTTTCCATAAAGCTGGTTTTTAAATATTTAGCAGTGAACCCCTGTATATGAGGGTGACAGACTGGATTGGACTAAACTCAGAAAAAAAGTACTTCATTAGGAAAGGTTTCAAATATATACAAAAATAGAATAATATTAAGAATACCCATGTACCCATTCCTCCACTTCAATAATTATCAACATTTTGTCTGGAGTATTATGAATCAAATACCAGATATCATAGTTTTCAATCTTAAACAATTCTGCATACATGTCCCATGCCTAGGTGTTTAAGAAAATATGAGTTTATTATGCCACATGACAATAAGAAAAAATTTATGAAATTTTAACATCTCAGTCCATATTCAGATTCACTGATTGTTTTGAAAATACATTTTGAGAGTTGGTTGGTTTGAATCAGGAACCAAACAAATGAACTGGTCTTTTTAACAACTGAAAGAGACCAGAGAGCTGTGAGATCTGTCTGACATGTCATTAAAGAGCAGGAAGGGAAGATTTGACAGAACATAGTTCAAAGTAAGGATTAGAGAAAAATAAAACTGTTTCATGTTTATATCCTACTGAGATCAGACTCTTCAATAAACTGGTTATACAAAAAAAGCACACAATATATTCTGTGCTCTTAAAAAGCTCATGGTTTGGGGCAGTGGTGATATTTAACTTTTGATGGGGTTATAGACACCTTTAAGAGATTATAAAAACTACCCGCATATGTCTAGCCACACTTGCACACAAAATTATGAATGTTATTTGAAGTATAAACTCATCCTGCAGCCAATGGAATCAGAGTTAAGACGTAGTATTAAGAAGGCAGATATATTACCATATGCAAAATAGAAAGCCAATGGGAATTTGCTGTATGACTCAGGGAACTCAAACTGGGGCTCTGTAACAACCTAGAGGGGTGGGAGGGAGGTTCAAGAGGGAGGGAACATAGGTATAGCTATTGCTGATTCATGTTGATGTTTGGCAATGACCAAAACAATGTTGTAGAGCAATTATCCTTCAATTAAAAATAAATTTAATTATTAAAAGAGGGCAGGGAGGAAGACATGTGAATTAATATTTTACAATCCAACGCGATAATATGAGAACCAAACGTGTGCTATGGGAGCCCAAAGCAAAAGAGTGCCTAATTTCTCTTAGGGCACAGGGAAATTGATGTTGGATGTAAACTTTGACATTTTGAATAAGAGTTTCTCAATCAGAAATGGTAACTAAGGCTAACAAGCTAAAGTTGTGGAGGACAAGCAATGGTGCTAATTAGACAACTTAGCTGGAGGTCAAGAACCACACAGAGCCAAATGAAGGAATCTGAGTTTTAATTTGCCTCAGTCATTGCAAGATATTGAGAATGATGTGATTATATTTATTTTCATAAGGGAAATGCAGCAACAGTGTTGAGGGAGGAATACCAGGTAGAGAGACTAAACACAATGAGGTCTAGTAGGTGCTATTATAATCACTGAAGTAAAACACATCAGTCTGGAATATGGCACAATCAATGAGGTCAGAGAAGAAGGAAGATTTTAGAAGGTATTTAAGAGATAGAAGGAAATAGTACATCCAAGTAAATGGTAAGAAAAAGGAGAATCTAGGAAAGCAACAATTCTTGTTTTAAGGTTCTGGTAGAGAAAGTAATGTTTTTTATTGAAATAAAGAATACAGTATGCATAGCTGTGGTCTAGGAAAGAGAGGGGACAGAAATAGGCCATTGGTTTGAAGCATGTTGAATCTGAGGCATCTATGGAACAAACAGGAAGGAATTTCCAAAAGGAGAAAAGAGCCATTCTAGGAGTTGGCCTGGGCTTCCCTGGTGGTTCAGTGGTAAAGACTCTGCCTGCAATGCAAGAGACCTGGGTTTGATCCTTGGGTTGGGAAGATCCCCTGGAGGAGGACATGGTAACTCACTCTAGTATTCTCGACTGAAGAATTCCATGGACAGAGGAGCCTGGTGGGCTGCAGTCCATAGGGTTGCACAGAGGTGGACATAACTGAAGTGACTAAGCAGCAGCAGGAGTTGGCCTAATGCTTTAAGTGCAGAATAAGCGTGGTCATTTATGCTCAGAGATAGACCACAATTAGTTTTAGGATCCAGTGAACCTTTAGGCCTTCTTCATGGCCAAAATCTTATTCTCCAAAACTTTACCCAAGAAGTGCTTAGATTAAAAAATAATTGTTAATCTCCCTATAATCTCTCTCTTTTTTTCTTACTTAAATCCCATTTTATCTACAAACTGCAGGTCTTCCCAAATGCAGATCTGATTAAACCCCTTTCCTGCTTACAACCTTTAAATAGCTCCCCATTGCCCCAGGACAAAGCTCAAACTCTTACCCTCTCTTACTTATGATAATGATGATTAATTTTCAATGTGGATGTTAAATCGTCCAGGGAATCCTTCCAGACCCCCTAGGTACAAGTCTCTGAAGCAGAAAGTATTATAATCAATTAATTAGTTAATTAATTAGTTAATCAATTTCTACTTAATCCACCCCTTCTACTAGGCAACTTTCAGGAACTGGCTTCATTGAGTGATTTAGAAGAAAGTGGTTACTGTGGAGTAGGATTGAAGGCCTACTTTGTGCCAGGTACTTTGAAAGGAGTTGAAACGACAGTGATGAGACAATTGAAAAGTAAACTCTAAATTGCTTTGTCTCAGTTATGCATTGTGTCCTCAAGAGATTTAAATTATAAAGTTACTTTTTAAGCAGAGGATATGCTCCTGATCATTTCTCCTGGATTGATTATAGAATTCTCTCTGGTTATAAAATTGGACTCTGTGTTGGCCAGTTTCCGCCTTCTGCTCACTCCCAGTTCTTTAACCTGTCCTCCATTTAATTTCTTATCTGAGAATGAGAAATAAAAGTCTAAATTAAGAGTTGAAGGTGAGAAAGCAGGCATGGAAACTGGGTGAGAAAAAAATAAACAAACAATGTGTAATTTTTACTTTGGAAAGGCAGCAAGTGAAATGAGCAAAAGAACAGGCTATTTGAGTCACATTAAATTCTGTGCTGTGCTGTGTAAACACATCAAGAGGAAAGTGTTGATCTAATGCTGAGCACGCTATGAAAATCTGTCAGTCCAAAACTACTTTCTATTTTCAAGGGACTAGAGCTTTGCATTTCTTGGAAGCATTGATCAGTGTAAGTGCAGGTCGATCAGGTCCTTTGTGTTTGCATTTAAATGTTAATCAATCACATTTTATTAAAAATTTAAGGCAAGTGTGACAATGGGAAAGTGTATGGGTCTGTGCTTATGACAAATAAGTCAAGTTGAGATCCATTCAGAAATGGCTTGAGAATTTCATAATGTGTGGCATATTTGGGACCCTTCTGGACAACAGATACTGGTGGTAGTAATGATGAGCTGGGGTTGGGGTAGGACTAATGAACATTTATTGACAATCTCTCATTTGCAAGATGAGAAAGTGCCTTCCATGATGTCTGGACAAATCAACAGTGTATCTAAGCATTCCATTAATCATGACACAAATAATTATAGTAATAATTATTATAATTTAAAGTGTTTTGAATAATGCCATTTAAAAATATGTACTTTTCTGTTTTACTGTGGTAACATATACATAAAAGAATTTACCATTTTAAACCGTTTTTAAGTGTACAGAAGTGTGACATGAAGTGCATTTACATTGTTCTGCAAACATCACCAAAATCTACCTCTAGAACTTTTACATCTTCCCAAACTGAAATTTCATATCTGTTACACAATAACTCTCCATTGCCCCCTCCCCTGGGCCCCTGACAACCACCATTTTTCTTCCATCTCTATGAATTGGACCACACCAGGTATCTCATATGTGTGGAATTATGCAATATTTGTTCTGTTGTGACTAGCTGATTTCAGTTATAATGTCCTCAAGGTTCACCTATATTGTAGCCTGTATCAGAATGTCCTTCCTTTTTAAGGCTGAATAATATTTCACTGTATGTATGTACCAAATACACTTCGTTTATTTATCAACACACTTTGGTTGCTTCCATCTTTTGGCTATTGTGAATAATGTTGTTTTGAACATGGGTATACAAATGAATGTTCAAATCCCTGCTTTCAGTGCTTTGGGGTATATACCTAGAAGTGGAATTGGTTGATCACATGGTAATACTATATTTAATTATTTGAGAAACTACCATTCACAGTGGCTGCGACATTTTGTATTCCAATCAGCAATGCACAAATGCTCCTCAAAATTTTATGTAACTGAAAATTAGGAGGAGAAACATTGTAAAATGTTGGAAAGGAAAACTGGGTTATGAAAAGGTAAGTGGAAGAAAGTTCTCTTGTCTTGCTCTTCATTTCTAATTCTCTAAACCAGAAGAATTTCCCAACTGGTGAGCCTCAGTGAAGTTTCAGGTATGTTCTGATGCTGGTCCTCTAAGCTCTGGTGCAGGGGGAAGAAGTAGACTCTGGGGGAGACGGTACTGGGACATCAGGCAGGGCCTGGGACTAACAGCCTGCTGTTTGGAACAGCTTTCCTCATTTTTCACCCCAATGTGCCTAACAAATGTCATCATTTTCTGTGTAGGCTAGTATATGAAAAAGTTTAGGTGGCACTAAGGATAAATCCAGGATTAAAATTGGGAATGGATGTAAAAGTATAAAATATTTGTTCAACGTTAGTGTTTATTGAGCACTTGCTCTATTCCAGTGCCTGGGTCACAATGTGAGGATACTGTGGAGTAATTTAAAAAATTAGAAACATGCTTTCAAAGAGCTCAGTCTTTTGAAGGTGCTGCTGCTGCTGTTAAGTCACTTCAGTCGTGTCCGACTCTGTGTGACCCCAGAGATAGCATCCCATCAGGCTCCCCTGTCCCTGGGATTCTCCAGGCAAGAACCCTGGAGTGGGTTGCCATTTCCTTCTCCAATGCATGAAAGTGAAAAGTGAAAGTGAAGTCGCTCAGTCGTGTCCGACTCGTAGCGACCCCATGGAATGCAGCCTACCAGGCTCCTCTGTCCATAGGATTTCCCAGGCAAGAGTACTGGAGTGGGGTGCCACTGAAGGTGAGGTACAAGTAAATTAGCAATGCAAATAGCTTGTAAAGTAATCTACTGAGGGATGAGCAAACTACAAGGCCTTAGATATTCACCACAGCCACTAACCCCCACCCATTCAGATCTTGAGATTTGAAGAGAGACCCCTCTGAACTCCTCTTATTTCCTGTCATGGGAGGCCAAATGTAATACCCACTTCCCATTTTGTGGGATATGGATGCTCAAGGCCATGTCAGAAGACATACAGACTATATGAATTGAATGCCATTGCTTTTTAAAAAAATTTTTTGATTGATGGATAAAGTGTCAGGACTCCAGGAAATACTTTCATTACAACAGAAAAAGAATTATAAAAACTCAAAAAAGCCATCCCAAGGACTTCTCTTTAACTGGTCTCCAGGCTGAGTTGGATTCTGATTCTCAGCACCTGGATTTATGTATTATGAGAACCACAACTGTGTAATACTATCGTTTCATTTTTCACCTGACTCCCATTTATCTCTAAGTGTCATGGTGGAAGAAATCCTACCTAGAAATATTTGCTGGATAAATAAGTGAGTAGGTAGAAAGAGAGTTACAACATACTTGGGACCATCTACATGAAGTTGTCAAGATGCTCACAGTAACTTGGAGAAATTGTGCTTGGAAATTAGACATTACATATCCATTATTGGGAATTCTGACAAAATGGTGGCATGGTACTACCACAGTTCTTCCACCGCAGCACAGTAATTTTCAAAATATCCTGTTAGATCTCTTCCCTAAAATCTTCTCCTCCCCACCCCACAAATAATCAGTCTATAACTGAATGTCTACATAGGTTGCAATTGCCTGAATTCATGATGTTATTGTACAGTTTTTTGTTAAATGTGTATAATGTACAAATGAGACCCAGAAATATTGCCATACTTTATCTAGAGTACTTTTAAGAGATTATTATCATAATTAGCACAATCATCTAAATTTTTCATCCAACTTTGATTGCTTATATTAAATATACATTTCATGTTTGATTTGAGGTAGAAGGATGATAGAAACCTCTCATTTTTGCTTTCCCATTTTTAACCAGAAGTAAGACTATTTTTCAAAAATCAAAAAGAATATCCAGAGAAATAAGGAAATATGGGATGAGGACTGTGGTAAAAATGCTTTGTAATAAACATTTTGATCTGAAATTTTGTAAAACCGTACATGTCCTGATGGAAAGAGGATAATATCTTTTTAACTCAGACCATCAGTGTTCCAATCTGGCTGAAATTCTGGGAAATGATGGAAATTCCCAAAGCAAAGTGCCAGATGTCATTTCTGGACCATGGATACGTGGGCTTGGTTGCTAAGAAGATGCTGCCTTCCCTTCACCACACTCGTCTAATGCCCGAGCAACAGGGAGCTGATGTAAGCAGAGCAGGGATCTAACAATGTCAACTGTGCTGACATCATCCTAGCTGTGTGGAGCTGATGGGAATTCAGAATATCAAACGTCTTATCAAGGGCAATGACCAGGTGTGACTCATTTCCCTGGAGAAATGGGAGAGAGGAAGGGAGAGGGCAGGATTATCTCACACTGGCACACAAACAGCCTTTCAAACTGAGCAATCTGACTGGCTTATTTAAAAGCAGCAAACAGTGTTCTGTATCCCTCATTTTTCTACCGGAAATACTTTATATTCTATCCTTATGTATTTCAGTGTAGAACCAAGCATTTCAACATTATAATATATCAAAATACACATCCCATAGGATCATTAGTTTCTATTTTATGTAAGCCTGGCTATGAGAACAGTTCATACAAAGAATTTTCGATTTTCTCTGTTTTCCCTTCAGCTATCACCTAGTGAACTGTCGAGGTATCACTGATTTGAAAAGGAGCTGAACAAAAGAGCGTGCTATAGAGCGGAAGATGTTGCTTTGGGATTGCTAAATGAGTACAGCCCTTCAGTATCCTAGCAGAGGACACTGCTTGGTGCAGGAGGAGGGGATGCACAGTGAATGTTTCTTGGGTGAATAATATGAAAACCCTGTAAGTTCGGGATTGTGGGTGCCAATATACAGGCTCTCACCTACTTTATGGAATTGATTATTTATAAATTACTTTTAAGGATAATGAGCAGTGAAATTGGGCAGTGATTACCACTGGTAATTACTGCTATAGTAATCAAAATTTGGTGTTGATAAAGGTACTGGTTTCACAAAGTTCTTGTACATTAGGAACCTTTTATTAGAATGATGGGGTTAGGGCAATTAGAAAGGAATGTACATCAGAGCAGTCAAAAGGCCTTCTTATTCTAAAGATTTGGTGTATATTACCTGGTGACTCAGACCGTAAAGAATCCTCCTGCAATGCGGGAAACCTGGGTTTGATCCCTGGGTCAGGAAGACTCCCTGGAGTAGAGCATGGCAACCCACTCCAGTATTCTTGCCTGGAGAATCCCCATGGAGAGAGGAGCCTGGCGGGCTACAGTTCATGGGGTCGGAAAGAGTCAGACATGACTGAGCAGCTAAACACAGTAACCCAAGAGATAGGGTAGGACAACTGAGGGTTATATACTCTGCAAAATAATTCCAACATGTCTTATTACTCTGTGGAATACTAATTTATCTATGTCTTATGTCACCCATACCATAAGGAATCAAAGAGCAATAATTATTTTTACCTTGTACTCAATGTTAAATAAAGTACCATTTATTCTTTCATTCACTGTAAATGTTTAGTAAAATGGCGTTGCATGATAGACTGTGAAACACATTGGAATAGATGTATATCAGCTATGAGAAGTATAGATTGGACAGAAACAGAACGGTTATTATGTTTTAGATCAGTCTAAAGGCTAGTACTTAAACAGTTCAGATGATGTTGGGGGAAATGGGAGGGGAAATTTAACAAAGGAGGAGTGGCTTCTTGAGGATGATTTCTAGAATAACATAAAGAACTCCAGGTGGTTGTTATGAAGTAAGCTGATAAGAGAGATGAAAGAATGTTAGCACGTTCCTAAAGGCATCTTTAATGTCTGCAGCAGATGTTGGAAAATGTAGAACAATTTTATATTTCATTTTGTCTCCTTTGAAAGTTAGTTTGTAAGGGATTTCTCTCTTTGTCTCCAGTCATAATTCCTAACAGGGAGACTGAGAATCACACAGTGGTTGCTAGTAATGTTTGATGACGATGATGGTGAAGAAGAATTTGGGCATCCTGGACAAGTAATTCTCAGACTGGCTCTGAGGATCCTCTAGAACGTCCTGGTGGAAAATCTCCATGTTCCTGAAGAGTTGCCATCATAATATTCCCTGGATCATGACTACTATAAAAATCTGTTCATGTTTTCTCCTTCAGTTTCCAGAAGGACCTACCTGATAGTTGTTACGGGTCCCCTGTGGGGATGACATGATGTTCTGCTACAGGGTAGAAAGGGTAAAAGATGTGAAATCATTATCCTTGAGACAGAATGTTACTTCAGTTGAGAGCATGTGGTTATCACTATTTTATAAATCATGTGGACTAAGGCAAATCTTCTCCCTGTGTACCTTATGGAGAGAAAATAGTATTCCTTATCACCAATCGACAGAACAACACTGCAGCGTGTCTCCCCTTGGGGGGCCAACCTTAATACTTAGCCTGAGATGTGAAGGAAAATTTAGAAGCTATAAGGGAGCAATTTTGATAACTGCTTAGAAAATTCCTCGCCTTCAGTTTTGTTTAGAGAATGATTGTATGATTTGTATGATTGATAATCATGCCTACATTTCTTTTGAAGGAAGGCAATAGTTGTTTCTCTCTTCAAATAATCACATCTACTAAAGAAAGCTCCTATACACTTCTGCTACCATCAGGATGCTGAATTAGACAGGATGTAAATGAAGAATAAGGAGTTCTTGAAAACTTCTTGAGCTTAAAATGCAGAATAGAGATCAAAACAGTTATAAGCAGTGTGCCCTGTTACTTTGCTGACCACACAGGGTTATGAAACTGTGATTAGCCCCCTTCTAGGTCCTGTTTATTTAACTTATATGCAGAGTACATCATGAGAAACGCTGGGCTGGAAGAAGCACAAGCTGGCATCAAGATTGCTGGGAGAAATATCAATAACCTCAGATATGCAGATGACACCACCCTTACGGCAGAAAGTGAAGAGGAACTAAAAAGCCTCTTGATGAAAGTGAAAGAGGAGAGTGAGAAAGTTGGCTTAAAGCTCAACAATCAGAAAACTAACATCATAGCATCTGGTCCCATCACTTCATGGGGAATAGATGGGGAAACAGTAGAAACAGTGTCAGACTTTATTTGTGTTGGAGCTCCAAAATCACTGCAGATGGTGATTGCAGCCATGAAATTAAAAGACGCTTACTCCTTGGAAGGAAACTTATGACCAACCTAGATAGCAAAATTCAAGAGACGTTACTTTGCCAACAAAGGTCCACCTAGTGAAGGCTATGGTTTTTTCAGTAGTCATGTATGGATGTGAGAATTGGACTGTGAAGAAAGCTGAGCACCGAAGAATTGATGCTTTTGAACTGTGGTGTTGGAGAAGACTGTTGAAAGTCCCTTGGACTGCAAGGAGATCCAACCAGTCCATTCTAAAGGAGATCAGTCCTGGGTGTTCTTTGGAAGGACTGATGCTAAAGCTGAAACTCCAGTACTTTGGCCACCTCATGCGAAGAGTTGACTCATTGGAAAAGACTCTGATGCTGGGAGGGATTGGGGGCAGGAGGAGAAGGTGACAACAGAGGATGAGATGGCTGGATGGCATCACAGACTCGATGGACGTGAGTCTGAGTGAACTCCAGGAGTTGGTGCTGGACAGGGAGGCCTGGTGTGCTGCGATTCATGGGGTCGCAAAGAGTCGGACACGACTGAGTGACTGAACTGAACTGAACTGAGGTCCTTTATGAATAATTGTGCAATCAGTGATTATTATTAGAGTAGGGCTTACTTGTTTATCTTGGAAAACTCTACTAGCTATAAGATTTGGGGAGTGTATATTAAAATAAATGGGAGGTGATTTACTATGTACACACTAAAACTGCTGTCATAAGAGCTCAAAATACAGAAGTTTAAACAAGATAAAGTTTACTTCTCTCTCATGTAGTAGTCCAGAGTGGTAAGGTGGCTCTGTCAATCTCAACTTCAGTCTTTTATCGCTGGGTGCAAGAGAGCAGTTCCATTTCTTTCCACCTCCCAGGCAGCCAGTGGAAAGTAGGAAGAAGTCAGGGTAGTGCGTGTCCAGTTGTTTTAAAAACAAGACTGAAAGGGACACATATTGCTTCTCATATCCCACTTGTTTGAGTCTATATTATGGACAGATTCACCTGCAAGGAAAGCTAAGAGAGGTCTTGAAATACTCTGGTAAAACTATTGCTATGGAAAGCAGATATTGGGGATAACCAGTAGTTGTCCACACAGTCTTAGGAGATCTGGGTTTGGAGGATGCTGAGAGATATTAAGGGCCTCAGCAATAGTGCTCTTCAAAGTACATTTCTTCACAGCTTGGAAGAATCATTCTATCCTAATGGAGACTGTAGTAGGTTAGTGACTTTCAATATTCAGAGAAGGAGCACCTATGGGAAGGTGACAATATGTGATGCCCAGAGAAATTGTTTCAGCTGGTACTCCCAAGATAATGATTGACAGCATAGCCCTAAAAATCCCTTAGAATGCTTCTTCTCAAGAGAGGCTAAAGAAACCTAAGCTTTATCCAGGGGCTTGGAGCCACAGATTCTTTCTGCTATATGAGCTTCTGTGAAAGGGAAAGGGCAAACCAGTACCTTCAGGGGAAGGTATAGTTAGATTTTACAGAAATGACTTGTTAAAGAGGATGGTGACTTCCACTAGAAAATGTTGACTCGAGTCATAGGAACACTAGATCTTCAGTGATTTGAGATTTTGGAATAAAATCTGAAAAAAGATAGTTGATAAAGAAGGTGGTACTAGAAAGGGGTTGGCAGTTACAGGATCCTTTATTTTTGTTGTTTATTGTTATTTACTCACTAGTTGTGTCCAGCTCTGTTGCTACCCCATGGACTGTAGCCCTGCCAGTTTCCTCTGCCCATGAGATTTCTTTTAAATAAGGCCAAATTAAGTGGAGGCCTGTTGTTAGCTAATGTGACTGGTTCCTTAGGAGTTCCACTGTTGGCCAGAAGACTGTTATATATTCTGTATAATTTTAAGACATGTAGGATTTGCCACAACGCTTTAGTTAAAAGCATGCCAGCGTCGGACACGACTGAGTGACTTCACTTTCACTTTTCACTTTCATGCATTGGAGAAGGAAATGGCAACCCACGCCAGTGTTCTTGCCTGGAGAATCCCACGGTAGGGGGGAGTCTGGTGGGCTGATGTCTATGGGGTTGCACAGAGTCGGACATGACTGAAGTGACTTAGCAGCAGCAGCAGCAGAAAGGTCAGATATCTATGGCTATAAACATGAGGCACGGCTGGCAGAGTTGGTGATGGTGGTAGTGGTTGGCAGTGCTGGGTATAATATGGAGGGTAAGTTAAGTGTGATACACACAGGACCCACAGTTAATCCATAAGATTTTCCTGGTTCAAGTTGCTTATGAGTCAGTGTTCCTCTAAAGGTAAACAAAGGTTTGAGGATGCCTTAATGAGTTTCTAATTACTCTGAGAATCTGTAAAAATCTTATTTAGATTGTCCTATTTAGATCTCACAAGGTCCTCTAGAATCATCTTAGACTGGCAGAGGTTACTGGGTCACCAGAACTTGTGATAAGTGAGTTCTGGCACCGATATGAAAATATATCCCTTCAGTGCAGCCTGTTTCTAATCTGAGCCCTGGTATAGGTTTTGGTCTCAGGGCCTGAGCCAAAACAGTGCTTCTGGCAGGTACAAAGTGCTTCTGCAAAAGGTACAAAGACGAGGTGTTTCCCCATCTAGTTAGAAACTACTTAATATAGGCCTACAAGCTTCATTGGTGAGACAATAGTAGACTGGACCCACAAGCCTCCTAGGATTTATGATTATTTGCTCAAGTGTTGTTGGTATATTTTATACTTTTTGTAGTAACAGAGTCCTATCAAAACTGTGTACAAGTGACTAGGCCTTTATGCTGTTGATAGTATTATGATGATATTTGGCCAAGGGATCCAGCGTATTCACATCCAGATCTTTACTGGCCATTATCACCTAGGAAGACTCCATGAAGCAGTTGCATAGAGAAGGCAAATAAAAGTATCATATTGTTGTTATCTGCACTACATCCAAACTCCAATGCAGAGCTCTGGTGCATTTAGCTAGACTTTTTTGGCGAAGTCCTTTACTTAAGTGTTCTATATGTTGGACAGCAAAAAATTCAGAAGCTGAAAGGCTTACTTGCTTCATTTTCACTGAGAAGGAGTGAATGGAATCTATTTGGGATGCTACCAGCAGATGCATTGTGTGGCTCAAATCCTTACAGTAATTTCAATGGCATGATGTAAAATAGAACCTAGAGTTTTCACCATTAGGGTTATTGTCCTGACCAGATCAAGCTTTTCCCCTTCCTTTGAGGAAATGCTGTCTATGTTGAGTTCTGCACACATACTTTAAATAACTCATTATTTTCTCAAAAGATCTTTTGCTAATGTTTTATCATTGAGATATTATTTCCCTGATTTGTATTTCAATCTTTTCTTTCTTATTTTACAACATTAATTTTGTTTTAAATCCCCTATCTCCTGAAGCACACCATTTTCTTGCCTGGGGATATAGTTTTCCATTTGGCACTTCCATTTTGATTGAGGGATCGAACAATAAAGGCTCATCTCTGTACAAAGGACAATTTATTATTTATGTGTATCAGAAAAACGTGTAGCTTTCTGCAGTGTGTGGGAAATGGGGGGAGTGAATATTCAACCCATCTGATTGATAGTTATATTAAAGGTTGTAGTCAGTTAAATAAGTCCCTTTGGGTTGATATGATAAGAGCCTTATGTTTTCTTTGAAATATTATTTCAGTAAATATTCAGTATTTATAATTTATTGCTTGTCCTGCTGTATTTTCCAACTGCTGTCCACCAAAGGATCACAATAGGAATGTTGTTTGTAAAATGTTAATTGTTGAAAATGTGTTTTGAAAAATAACACTTAGGAAAATATATTTTAAAAAATTGTACGCTTCCTGAAACTAAATATTGACATTTAAGGTCTGGGATTATTGCATTGATCTTTCTCCAGTGGCTCTAGAAAAAAATCCCTTCAGGCAATATTATTTAACATAATTGGTTTTTTAGCATATTGAGAGATAAGGAACAATGTAATCTAGTGTTTCAATTTGGAACTGGAATGTCATACAGACCAAGGCCAAACTGTGATTTTCTCTACAATTGGGACTGGTATATTTTTCTATATTTCTAATATACTGAAATATTCTTTATTGTTTTCTTTTCTCTTGAATCTCAATCCGTCATCAGTATTAGAGGATTCTTTCTAAAAGAAAATAAAATTCTCCTCCAAAAGTACACTGTGAAGATTAATAATAATTTCTTTTAAAAAATGTCTTCAGGTTGCTTTTAACTTTTTTTCCCCACTTGGTTAGAAGTATTTTAGAAGTTGAAAAGCATAAGTCTGAGCAATATCTTGAAGTAGTGACACTAATTCACTGTTTGAATCAGTGACAGTGATTCAGCTATTCTTCTTACCTTCTATTGGATAGTATCAAAATACTAAAAGTAACCCTTTTTATTCACTATCAACATTTATATCCTTTTAGAATTCTTGAGTCCTCAAACTCACATTGAAATATAAATTGCCTTTACAACATCAAAACAATATTTTAACATACTATTTTTTGAGGGGAAATAAAATGGACCAATGGAAGTGTCTTTAAAATGATTATGTGATAGAGTAGCTTTCACACTTTACAATCCCATATAAATGCAAGCACTGGGGACTTCACCATGCACGTTGCTACCTATTAGCTTTTGGTATCAGAGCGCACACCGTTTTTTCCAGGGGCTTACAAATGTCCTGGAGATAGTCATACCAGAAAGGTCAAATGGAATTCAGTCAAGTCTCAGGTTATGGTTTGATAAAAGCAAAATTCTGATATCCTGCAGGACTTGACAGCACTGAGTAGAATATCCAACTTCGATCTTAGCACAGTGTTTGCTCAGTTGAATGGCCACAGATAGTCTGCACATGTGGGTTTGGCCTCCCACATGGATGCCCTTAAAGGATATTCTAGGTCTTTCCCCTTAGCTTTTGTGTCTATCCATTTCAACTATGATCATTCTCTACCCCATTCTTTCTCCTTCCTGCCAGTCTGTGTACCCTTCATTTAGAGATCCTTAACAGAAGTTTTCTGAGACTTTCTATCTATTGTCTGTCCCATCTACAATTTTGTATAAATCTATACCTTGTCTATTTTTCAAGAGCTTTTCTGCTCTTAACAGATTTTACCTTTTGCAGATCCAAATTCGTATGAAACTATTGTCAAAACTATTGTCAAAACTATTGTTTTTGAAGAGGGCTTTAATAAACCATTTAGAAGTTAAAAAAAATACAAGAGATTAATGATTAGCTGAACTTTGTGTACTGCTACTATAAATATTCCAGTTCCCTTGAGGCTGACCAGGAGAAACTCATTTCCAAAGGAAAGAAAGCACAAAGAATAATCCAAGTTTCTATTTACTGCCTTCACTATACTTCAGAGTACCTCTAAAGTACAGAGCTACTATACCCAGGCAAGATTAGTGAAAATAGACACTTTGGTGAAATTATTGAATTACAAAGATAAGCAGAAATTTTTGCAAACTTTCGGTCAGTTGACTTAAACAAAACAAAACAACACACACACACACAAGCCCCAAACATATAGGACAGTCCCGTTTATTTAAAAAGGAAAATGATACTAGCATGAAACAGCTCATCTCCAGCACTGAAAGCTGGAAAATAATGAAACAATATTGTAGCATAGTTTCTTTAAAAAGGAATATGATCTGAATAAAGTAATTAAAATATTTAAAGAAGACTTAGAAACTATTGTATGATCTTGCACCTGTAGGAAACTAAAAAAGAAAACTCAGAAATCATATAGGAAAAAAAATAGAGGTATTAAACTACATTAAAAGTGTTTGAGTTAATATATTCAGTAAATAAAGTTTAAAAATAACAAAGAGTTGACTGGAAAAATTATTTGCAACCCAAATGATACCAAAAAGCTAATCTATTTGATTCTACATATTGATAAGAAAAAAAGATCTAATAGAAAGATGTACAAAAAATATAAATAACCAGTACATGGTCTTTAAACATTTATTAAAATGCTTTACCATATTAACAGGAAAATAAAAATTAAGGCAACAAGAAGACATTTTTTACACATCTGATTAGCAAAAACTACAGAGCTGTCAAAGATACAACACAGATTGCTTTGACACTTGGCAAGGTGAAGTGCTATAACTTTGCCATGAAAAATCTAGAAATTTCTATTACAATTTAAAAACATATCCCAGTCTATGCCTCAACCACTGCTGCTGAAGAAGTTGAAGTTGGCCAGCTCTATGAAGTGTGTGGATGCACAAGACCTTCTGGAACTAACACCAAAGGGAAAAAAAAAAAAAAAAAAGACGTCCTTTACATCATAGGGGATTGGAATGCAAAAGTAGAAAGTCAAGAGATACCTGGAGTAACAGGCAAGTTTGGCCTTGGAGTAAAAAATGAAGCAGGGAAAAGGCTAACAGAGTTTTGTCAAAAGAACATGTCATAACAAACACTCTCTTCCAACAACACCAGAGAGAGCTCTACACATGGGCATCACCAAATGACCAATACTGAAATCAGGTTGATTATATTCTTCACAGCCAGAGATGGAGGATTTCTATACAGTCAGCAACAACAAGACCGGGAGCTGACTGAGGCTCAGATCATTAGCTCCTTATAGCAAAATTCAGGCTCAACTGAAGAAAGTAGAGAAAATCACTAGACCATTCAGGTATGACCTAAATCAAATCCTTTATGATTATACAGTGGAGGTGAACAGTAGATTCAAGGGATTAGATCTGGTAGACAGAGTGCATGAAGGACTATGGACAGAGGTTTGTAACATTGTACAGGAGGCAGTGATCAAAACCATTGCCAAGACAAAGAAATGCAAAAAGGCAAAATGGTTGTCTAAGGAAGCCTTTCAAATAGCTGAGAAAAGAAGAGAAGCAAAAGGCAATGGAGAAAGGGAAAGATATACCCAACTGAAAGCAGAGTTCCAGAAAATAGCAAGGAGAGATAAGAAAGGCTTCTTAAGAGAACAATGCAAAGAAATAGAGGAAAACAATAGAATCGGAAAGACTAGAGATCTCTTCAGAAAATTAGAGATACCAAGGGAATATTTTGTGCCAAGATGGACACAATAAAGGACAGAAACAACCTAAGAGGAGCAGAAGAGATTAAGAAGAGGTGGCCAGAATACACAGAAGAACTGTACAAAAAAGGTCTTAATGACCCAGATAACCTTAATGTCTGGTGGTGTGGTTACACACCCAGAACCAGACATCCTAGAGTAAGAAGTCAAGTGGGCCTTAGGAAGCATCACTACGAACAAAGCTAGTGGAGGTGATGGAATTCCAGTTGAGCTTTCAAATCCTAAAAGATGATGCTGTGAAAGTGCTGCACTCAATATATCAGCAAATTTGGAAAACTCAGCAGTGTCCACAGGACTTGAAAAAGTCAATTTTCATTCCAATCTCAAAGAAGGTCAGTGCCAAAGAATGTTCAAACTACCATACAGTTGTGTTCATTTCACATGCTAGCAAGGCAATGCTCAAAATCTTTCAAGTTAGACTTCAGCAGTACATGAACCAAGAATTTCCAAAGGCACAAGCTGGATTTAGAAGAGGCAGAGGAACCAGAGTTCAAATTGACAACATGTGTTGCATCATAGAGAAAGCAGAGGAATTCTACCAAAACATCCATTTCTGCTTCACTGACTACTTGAAAGCCTTTGACTGTGTTATTGTTTTTCAGTTGTTAAGTTGTGTCCAACTCTTTTAGACTCCAACTGCAGAAGTCAGGCTTCTCTGTCCTTCTCTATCTCCCTGAGTTTGCTCAAACTCATGTCCATTGAGACAGTGATGCCATCCAATCATCTCATCCTCTGCCATCCCCTTATCTTCTTGCCTTCAATCTTTCCCAGCAGCAGGGTCTTTTCAAATGAGTCAGTTCTTTGCATCACGTGGCCAAAATATTGGAGCTTCAGTTTCAGCATCTGTCCTTCCAATGAATATTCAGGACTGATTTCATTTAGGATTGCCTGGTTTGATCTCTTTGCAGTCCAAGGGACTCTCAAGAGTCTTCTCCAGCACCACAGTTCGAGGGTATCAATTCTTCAGCATTCAGCCTTCTTTATGGTTCAACTCTCACAACCATAAATGACTGTGTGGATCACAACAAACTCTGGAAAATTCTTAAAGAGATGGGAATACCAGACTGCTTTACCTGGATCCTGAGAAACCTGTATGCAGGTCAAGAAGCAACAGTTAGAACCAGACTTGGAACAATGGACTGTTTCAAAATTGGCAAAGGAGTGCATCAAGGCTGTATATTGTCACCCTGCTTGTTTAACTTATATGCAGAGTACATCATGTGAAATGATGGGCTGGATGAATCATAAGCTGGAATCAAGATTGCCAGGAAAAATATCAACAACCTCATATATATAGATATACCACTATGCAGAGTACATCATGAGAAATGCTGGACTGGAAGAAACACAAGCTGGAATCAAGATTGCTGGGAGAAATATCAATAACCTCAGATATGCAGATGACACCACCCTTACAACAGAAAGTGAAGAGGACCTAAAAAGCCTTCTTGATGAAAGTGAAAGAGGAGAGTGAAAAAGTTGGTTTAAAGCTCAACATTCGGAAAATGAAGATCATGGCATCTGGTCCCATCACTGCATGGGAAATAGGTGGGGAAACAGTGGAAACAGTGGCAGACTTTATTTTTGGGAGATTCAAAATCACTGCAGATGGTGATTGCAGCCATGAAATTAAAAGACGCTTACTCCTTGGAAGAAAAGTTATGACCAACCTAGATAGCATATTGAAAAGCAGAGACATTACTTTGCCAACTAAGGTCCATCTAGTCAAGGCTATGGTTTTTCCTATGGTCATGTATGGATGTGAGAGTTGGACTATGAGGAAGGCTGAGTGCTGAAGAATTGATGCTTTTGAACTGTGGTGGTGGAGGAGACTCTTAAGAGTCCCCTGGACTGCAAGGAGATCCAACCAGTCCATTCTGAAGGAGATCAGCCCTGGGATTTCCTTGGAAGGAATGATGCTAAAGCTGAAACTCCAGTACTTTGGCCACCTCATGTGAAGAGTTGACTCATTGGAAAAGACTCTGATGCTGGGAGGGATTGGGGGCAGGAGGAGAAGGGGACAACAGAGGATGAGATGGCTGGATGGCATCACTGACTCGATGGACCTGAGTTTGAGTGAACTCTGGGAGATGGTGATGAACAGGGAGGCTTGGCGTGCTGCGATTCATGGGGTCGCCAAGAGTCAGACACGACTGAGTGACTGAACTGAACTGAACTGAATGTCAGAAAACAAAGAGGAATTTAAGAGCTTCTTGATGATGGTAAAAGATGAGAGTGAAAAGTTGGCTTAAAACTCAATATTCAAAAAACTATGATCATGGCATTTGGTCCCATCACTTCATGGCAAATAAATGGGGGAAAAGTGGAAACAGTACATATTTTATTTTCTTGGGTTCCAAAATTATTGCTGATGGTGACTGCAGCCATGAAACTAAAGATGCTTGCTCCTTGTAGTAAAGCTATAACAAGCCTAGATCGCATATTAAAAAGCAGAGACATCACTTTGCTGATTAATATACGTGTAGTCAAGGATATTGTTTTTCCAGCAGTCATATACGGATTTGAGAGTTGGACTAGAAAGAAGGCTGAGCACCGAAGCACTGATGCTTTGAAAATATGGTGTTGCAATGAGGTACTATCTCATGCCGGTGGGAATGGCTGTCATCAAAAAGTCTACAAACAATGTGGAGAGGGTGTGGAGAAAAGGGAACCCTCTTCCACTGTTGGTAGGAATGCAAACTAGTTCAACCACTATGGAGAACAGTATGGAAATTCCTTAAAAAACTGGAATTAGAACTGCCATACAACCCAGCAATCCCATTGCTTGGCATACACACTGAGGAAACCAGAATTGAAAGAGACACATATATCCTGATGTTCATTGCTGTACTATTTAGAACAACTAGAACATAGAAGCAACCCAGATGTCCATCAGCAGACGAATGGATAAGGAATTTGTGGTACATATACACAGTGGAATATTAGTCAACTATAAAAAAAGAACATATTTGAGTAAGTTCTATGAGGTGAATGAAACTGGAGCCTATTATACAGAGAAACAGAAAGAGAAACACCAATACAGTATATTAATGCATATGTGTGGAATTTAGAAAGATGACAATGATGACCCTATATGAAAGACAGCAAAAGAGACACAGATGTAAAGAACAAACTTTTGGAGTATGTGGGAGAAGGCGAGGGTGGTATGATTTGAGAGAATAGCATAGAAACGTGTATTACCATATGTAAAATAGATGACCAGTGTAAGTTAAATGCATGAAGCAGGACACTCAAAGCCAGTGCTCTGGGACAATCCAGAGGGATGGGGTGGGGAGGGATGCGGGAGGGGGGTTCAGGATGGGGGGACACGTGCACCCGTGTCTGATTGATGCCGATGTATGGCAAAACCATCACAATATTGTCAAGTAATTAGCCTCCAATTAAAATAAATGAATTAATTTAAAAAATTGTGGTGTTGGAGAAGACTCTTGAGAGTTCCTTGGACTGCAAGGCTATCAAACCAGGCAATCCTAAAGGAAATCAGCCCTGAATATTATTTATTTTATTGCAAGGACTGATTCTGAGGCTGAAGCTCCAATACTTTGGCCATGTGATGCTAAGGGCAGACTCATTGGAAAAGACCCTTATGTTGGGAAAGACTGAGGGCAGGAGGAGAAGGGGGCAATAGAGGATGAGATGGTTGGATGGCATCACTGACTCTATGGACATGAGTTTGAGCAAACTCTGAGAGAGGAGATAATGCACAGGGAAGCTTGGTATGCTGCACTCCATGGGGTTGCGAAGAGCCAGACCCTACCTAGTGACTGAATGACAGCAACAATCCACAACCCAATGACTTCCTAAAGAAAATTCATCTTATAGAAAGAAAACCAGAATGTAGGCAATATGCACAAGAATGTTTGACTGTGGTGCTATTGGTAGTGATAGAAGTTTCTAGTGAAGATTTGATTTACTATCAATAGAAGGATGATAGAATAAAACTAATGTATAGTTTTGGACAATTTTGTAAACTTTACCATGAATGAGTTAAGTCCTTTATCTATTGACCTGATAGAATGTCTACAATGTACTATTAAGGAACAGTGTTCATTGAAGGGTAATATGTAGTGTTTGAAATCCCATTTTTAAAAATAAGGAATGGCAGCCACCACAAAGCATCCTGTATATGTATATTTTTGTTTGCAAATATACATTTGAGTTTGTGGCAAGATATGTAGAGAATAATAAACTGATTAAGTGGGAATAGAGGAAGGGTGAGGAAAAAGACTTTTTTTTAAACCACTTCTTATATTTTGGTATTTATACACTATTAATAAAGCAAAATTAATACATTTTGAAAATATTTATTGTATTTATTGGATGTTTATATTAAGAATATTAATTGTTGAGAAAGAATCTATTTATTTTAACTTTCTAATCTATAATCCAATTTGTGGAAGAATTTTTCTGAATTGTTTAGATTGACAAAATTCATAATGTCTAATGTCTACTATCTGGGTTCTTATAATTTATCCTATTGATAATGAAAAGCTATTTTAATCAACTTATAACTGTTAGGGTATAAACTCCTTGAGGGCAGAGTCTTACAGATTTTCCTATCTTTCTCAGAATTTTGAATAGTGTTTGTGGAAAATAGGCTGAGTTGTACCTTTCTTTTTGTTTTCTTTAATTACTGTGTTCTTTCTAGACTTCAACAAAAGAGTAAAATGGATTTTATTGTATTCAGAAAATCAACAATTGCACTATGGATTCAAATATCACTGTTTGATGCAACTAACTTGAACCAAAGGATGCTTCAAATCCCTCTGTGCTGAAGATAAATATACTCAAAGCTTTGAGAGTGTCTCTTGAGGGAATTCAGAATGAAGCAGACTCTTGACTTTGCTTCACAATTTTAACTATCAAAGGGGTAAAGTAAGACCATCTTGTGACCAAGTGAGGATTGCTGGGGCCAATCTATGAGTTCCTTTTAGTCACCGATTTTAAATAAACTTTTAATACTTTAAATGATTTTCCTGAAATGTTGTATATATGATCAAATCTTAAAAGAAGTATTATGTCCCATATAGCTTAGTGATTCAGAGTGTGGGCTATATATCTAGCTGGCTTGTGTGCAAAACCAGCTCTGCTACCTACCATCTCTGATACCTTGAACAAGTTACGTCATCTCTGTGAGCTCAGTCACTCTTCTGCAAAATGGGGATAATGAGCTACCTACATCCTAGGGTTGCTGGGAAGATCTTAGAAGAGTTACTGGCACATAGGAATGCTAAAAAATGATAGTCACCAATGTTTATCATATGTTTGATAATTAGTACAAATATGCTTAGAGATTATGGCTCACAAGTTAGAAACATGCAGAGACTTGGATACTGAACGTGGTCTTTTATAAATGTCTCACATGCACATTTCAAGTATTCACATTTTTGAACTCTTCTCTCTTTTTAAAATTATTTCCCATTTTTCTCTTTTTCTCTTCAAACCCAGTGGAAATTCTTTGGACTTTCTTATTCCTGTGATTACAGCTACCATGATGGGCTTATGTATTAGTTATGTATTGCTTTGTAACAAATTATCATGAAATTTAGAATCTTCAAAAAAAAAAAACAGGCATATATTATCTCACACAGTTTCTGTGGGCCAGGCATTCTGGAGCAGGGTAGCTGGGTGATTCTGGCTTAGGGTGTCTAAGGAGAGTGTAATCAACATGTCGGCTAGGGCTGCAGTTATTTGAAGACTTGACTGGGGTTGGGGGAAACACTGCCATGATGGCTCACTCACGCAGTAGGCAAGTTGGGGCTGGCTGTGAGCAGGAGGCTAGTGTTCCCCACCATGTGACCAATCTATAGGACTGGCTGAGTGTTCTTATGACATGGTTGCTCCCTTCCCTAAGAGCAAGTGAGGGAAGAGAACACAAAGTGAAAGCCACAATATATTTTTTGAAGATTGTATTTGTTTAGAAAAGTTTTAGTTTCACTGGAAAATTGAGAGGAAAATACAGAGATTTCTGCACGTACTCCCTGCCCTCACATGCATAGCCTCCTCCATTATCAACATTCCTCACTTGAATGGTGCGTTTTTTACAACTGATGAAACGACATTGCCACATCATAATCACCCAAAGTCCATAGTTTACATTTTGGTCACTCTTAGTTCACAATATCTTTCATGATTTCACTTTGTTAGTCATATTCTGTCATTTCTGCAGTATCTCATTGATATTCAGTGTGGGAGGGAATTACATAAGGGCATGGATACCAAGAGGCAAGAATCCTTAGGGTGTTGACTACGACAACGTTTCTCATTTCATATCTTTATTCAGTTAGTACATCATATGTACATTATCTCTTACAGTTGAGGCACTACTAGGCCAGGTGCTATATTGAGGCATAAAGATGTGTAAGTTGTGAGTTCTGCTCATAAAAGCTTAATATTTGGTGCGGAGAATGAAATCCTCACTTGCCTAGTTTTAGTACAAGGAAGTATGGAATATATATCAAGGAAGTATTGATATCAGTAAGCTCCTTAGGTGTTCAGAGAAAGAGGAATAAGATCTGGCTGAAGTTTCAGATGAAATGGAATGTAATCTGGGTCTCTAAGGATAAAACAGAATCACTGTGAGTGGTGATGAGGGAAAGTGCATTTCATGCAGAGTAAAAGATGTGAACAGAATCACAGAATTGAGAAAGCAAGCTGAATATAGAGGCCAGCAACAAGGATGTTTTAGAGTAAAAGTAAAATTTATGTAGGAAGGTGAAGGGAGAGAAAAGTAAGACAAAGGCCAGTTTAACCAAGTCCTTAGATGCTTTGTAAGTTTAAACTTTTAAAACCATGCAGTAAGCAATGGGAGCATATAGAGTTGGGGTTTTTGCTTTGTTTTGTTTTTTAACTGACAAGGTAAGGACCAAGCAGTCCGTTCTAAAGGAGATCAGTCCTGGGTGTTCTTTGGAAGGACTGATGCTAAAGCTGAAACTCCAATACTTTGGCCACCTCATGCGAAGAGTTAACTCATTGGAAAAGACCCTGATGCTGGGAGGGATTGGGGGCAGGAGAAGAAGGGGATGACAGAGGATGAGATGGCTGGATGGCGTCACCGACTCGATGGACATGAGTTTGAGTGAACCCTGGGAGTAGCTGATGGACAAGGAGGCCTGGAGTGCTGTGATTCATGGGGTCATGAAGAGTCAGACATGACTGAGTGAACTGAACTGAACTGAATATGACTACAGCCATGAAATTAAAAGACACTCCTTGGAAGGAAAGTTATGACCAATCTAGACAGCATATTAAAAAGCAGAGACATTACTTTGTCAGCTAAGGTCTGCCTAGTCAAGGCTATGGTTTTTCCAGTAGTCATGTATGGATATGAGAGTTGGACTATAAAGAAAGCTGAGCACTGAAGAATTGATGCTTTTGAACTGCGGTGTTGGAGAAAACTCTTGAGAGTCCCTTGGACTGCAAGGAGATCCAACCAGTCCATCCTAAAGGAGATCAGTCCTGGGTGTTCATTGGAAGGACTGATGTTGAAGCTGAAACTCCAGTACTTTGGCCACCTCATCCAAAGAGCTGACTCATTTGAAAAGACTCTGATGCTGGGAAAGATTGAGGGCAGGAGGGGAAGAGGATGACAGAGGATGAGATGTTTGGATGGCATAACCGACTCAATGGACCTGAGTTGGAGTGAACTCCGGGAGATGGTGATGAACAGGGAGGCCTGGCATGCTGTGGTTCATGAGGCTGCAAAGAGTTGGAAACGACTAAGTGACTGAACTGAACTGAATGTGATAAAAAGGGTATTTTAGGTTACTTTCCAGGAGGAGTTAGAGATGGAAAAATGGGAGACAGAGGAACTGGTTATGAAGAGCTTACAACAATCCTAAAGAGAGCAGGTAATACAACAACCTCTGTAGTAGGATTATAAAGTAACAGGAGCAATCTTGAAGGGGGAATTTGCAGAATTTAGCAACTAATTGGATGCTTCATTTGAGGAATCTGCCCCAATAACTTGGTTTAAAAAGGAAGACGATCAATTGATAATAGGATGGTGACTTTCAAAGGACTAGAAGATCCCTTGATGCTCTTTCCTTTTTCCCACAGTAAGCCTGAGCATTTCTGGGGAATCCTAGCACTGAAGTGAGAAAAGAGCATACTGTGGGGCATAAAAGGGCTAGAATCTCAAGAAATATAGTTAAATTAATTGGCTAGTCAATTAGTTGGCTTAGTCAGTTGGTATCTGTAAGAGTGGGCAAGGGATGGGAAGGTGAGAGGATTATGGGATGAGAATAATATAGTTGAGGTCACATGTTTGAGATCATGTGATGGATGGACATGGTTTCAAGTTTAGGCCGCCATTTCTAGCTGAACCAGCTATTAGTTTTCAGGAACTTCAGTTTCCCAATTTTTAATAGGATTTGTAATAGAGTCTTGTGAAGTTTCAATAAATGTTTGACATGTGTAACTCTTATAGTTGGCAAGTAGTAAACACTCTTTAATAAACAGTAGGTTTATTGAGATGGTGAACTTTATGCTACTGCAACAGGAGATCAATATTGTCCCAGGATGTTTTAGACCAGGTCAGTGGAATTGCTGATCTCTTTTGGAATTTGATTAGTCCCTTACTGCATATAGTTGGGTGAGATAAGTGTATTTATATTATCAGAAAGCATCAGGCAAATATCCCACCATGAATGTTCCAGTGTACCAATACCCTAATATTCATTTTCATTCCCTATGAACTTTTATTCTTGGTCAGTAGTTTTAAGTGTAGTCTTCCTAAAGGGTTAGATGAGTGTTGGCATCCATCCCTCATTAGCAAGTGAGGGTTGGCATCCAACCATTTGTAGGATCCATCCCAATGGGAAGGTATATTAAGATGAATTACATGCTTATAAAAGTATTTATAAAATAAGTATTATTTCTTAATGATGTATTCTTTTTTTTCAATTAGCTAAGATTAAGATTAATGGAAGGAATGTTAGTATTCTTTGGGTTGATTCATAAAATACAGGGATAAGTTTGTCAAGAATCTTTGAGTTGAAAGTGACAATAAATTCAATTCAAGCTGGATTAAGAAGAAGGGGAATTTATCGGTTCAAATAACAGGAATTCCAAGGGAAAATGGCTTCTGGGAAAGGTGGATCGAAGGACTAAACAAACAACAGCTTCTCTTTGGTACTTGCCTCTCCTTATCTCTGAATTAGAACAATTTCTCAGGTAGTCTCTGTATTTTAATGGCAGTATCTTTGCCAGCAGTTTTCGGCTGTTAATCTTACGTTTTTAGTCCAGGTTCCATGCATGAGACAGGGTGATCAGGGCTGGTGCTCTGGGATGACCCTGAGGGAAGGGATGGGCATTCAGGATGGGGAACACATGTACACCCATGGCTGATTCATGTCAATGTATGGCAAAAACCACTACAATATTTTAAAGTAATTAGTCTCCAATTAAAATAAATAAATTATTTAAAAAATAAAAATAGAAATCTCAGCAGAGAGAGGGCATTTCTTTCATTGTGGTTCCAGAAAATAGTCTCAGGATTAGTTCAGATTGTTTTTGATATTATGTCATAATATGCTATGATATCATATCCTATCATGTCGTGGGTGCTCTTCCTGGAGCCAGTTGCTGTGACTAGAGCAAGGTCATACTGATCACCTTAACCTGCTTCACATGCCTTCCCCTCTTACTGGTGATGGAATCAATTTCACCAAATGTTATGGATTCAAAGTGGGAGGAGGTGTTTCCCAAGGAAAATCAGTATCTAATTAACAGGGGTAGGGGAAGGGATACTCTGAAGGCAAAACCTTCCCACAAAAATTTTCTGTAATTTATGAGTTAAGTTGTAAGTCAAGATTCAGGCATAAAAGCATAAAGTACGGCAGGTGAAAGGGGCTTAACCACTCTCCTCTCTGTAGGTTTTCTGCTTTTTAGCCTGCTAACCCTGTGATAGCACATCCTAGGCAGTCAATCAATACTTGTTGAATTGAGTTGAACCTGATTCAGACTCATGCTTTTGACCAGTGTTGAATGAGTCAGGTCTGTAGCCACAATTCATTTCTATTTAATCTTCAGAACTATTTCAGTAGATACATCATACAGAACAGAAGATCAGGGGTTCTAAAAACAAAACTTACTTTCACATTTTTTGCAGAGTGACCCTATATTCCTCTCTTCCTGCCCTTCAAGCATCTCAAAGGTTTTCCAAAGAAGGAAAAATGAATGTCTCGAATGACCAGTTTTGTTTAAGAAGAAGCCCTGGTGGAAAGTTGAAAAACTGTGCCAGATGTAGAAAATTAATAGATGGATGGAAAAACTTAAAGTTCCCTAGATGAGACAGAAGAAAGTATCTCTTTCCAAGTGCTCTGGAGGGGCAGCTCAAAGCACTTTAATCTTTGATGAATGTGATTGAACTCTTTCCGCTACTCAAGGAAAAATAGAAGTGCTCACAAGGCTCATCCTGTGCTGGCTCCCTGCCACCGTCAACCCTACTTTCTGAATAATTATTAGGCCTCTAACTTTCTCTGCTTCTGCTATTTTAAAATTCCTCTTTCAGACAAAAATATGTAATAGATGGGACACATGTGCAAATGGAAACCAGCACTAGTATGAGAGCCAAGAATTTAAGGTGGGATGCTGCATTAGGGGACTTCACACAACTCTAAGTTTTCAATGTCTGTTCTGTTATCTATCACTGCCCGCACTCTAAGAGTGCCTCCTAGCAACACTATCCACATATCATGGAATAGGTACGTGGACAAAGATGTGGTGGTGTTACAGGCCCAGTGATGCTAGGATGAAGACCAATGGATAAAATACATCTTCTGGATCAATACAAAAAATATTTGCTAGTTAATTAAAAGAGCATAACTCTTTCTTAGTACATAGGAAAAGATGAAACAGTTGAACCACATACCAAGACGGATAAACACCTTAGCATTTCTGTACTTAAATATTCTCTCCCACCTTTAGCACATATGGAACTGTTCTGAGGAAAACCAAGAGAAACACACACAAATAACTAACAAAATGATGGCAGATGCAGGCTAGAGAAGACCTAGAGAAAGATATCCCCAGTCACCAGCATCTGTGCCTACCACAAATCTAAGGTATTCTTCTATCTACCGTAGAATGGTGCTTTTTTGTGTTATCTTGACTGACACTACAATTTCCTAACAATCCATCTATATGCATTCTGAAAGAGCATACAGAAATCAATTAAACATCAGAGTAGGAGGAGTATTTCCAGATGTGTGCACATGCATGTGAGTGCAGGCAAATGTGCTACAGCACATTCCGTCTTGGAAGATGTGCTCCTTAAGGGAATCTAGGTAGCAGTATACACTGAAACATACAGAAATTTCCATTTCCCATGCATTTTCTGGATTCAGAGAATCAGAGACCAATATAGAAATGTGACAGATGCTGCCACCTTAGTGGAAAGGAGCTGGGTGAATGACTGCACAGAAATGAGGAATGAGACGTTAGCCTTGACTTAGAGCTATAAGCCCATGTTTGTGTTTGTTTTCCAATTTCTTTTTAATCAGGAAAATATTACATTAAAAACAATCAACTCTCACTGTCTCTATACTTTGTAATTTATGAAGCATATATTCACCTCTTTTGATTACCGAAATAATCCTGTAAGTTAGGGGTGGTAGATGTCATTCTACAAGTGGAGATGGCAAGACCCTGGGAGATGTTTGATGTCTTACTTATTTTAGAAAAAGGGAATGTTATCAAACATTCTTACACAAGCCCAGTTATCTTTCCATAAAGTTTCAGACAAAAAAACCAACAACAACAAATACAAACGGCTATACCAAGGCCCACCAGAAATATTTGGAGTCCAAAACAGAGTGAAGAGTAGCAGATGGCTATCTTGTAATTATAGTCTGCATATTGAGGTAAGACAGTGCTGCGGGAAGAATGAACTAGGAAGGAGAAGCGAGGGTAAAATGAAGACGTTGGAAACGATGGTGTTGTGGAATAGTTTTTGCTGTTGTTATTGGTAGTGCCACTCTGTTTTTACCTCTCAAAATCCATATAGACAAAAAATACTTATTATTGAATTTTTGACACATTTACTGTTTTTTGGATGTGGAATATATATATTTTTTTAACTATTGAATTTGTTACAATATTGCTTCTGTTTGTGGTTTTTGTGGTGGGCACAAGGCATGTGGGATCTTAGCTCCCCAACCAGGGATTGAGCCTCTACCCTCTGCATTGGAAGGCGAAGGTTTAACCATTGGACCACCAGGGAAGTCCCACTGGCACTCTTCTAGAATAATTATTTGTTGTCTCTCCTGTGGCTTAAAAATAACTAATCTTCCCTGGTGGGAAGACCGTAAAGCATCTGCCTACAATGCGGGAGATCTGGGTTCGATCTCTGGGTCAGGAAGATCCCCTGGAGAAGGAAATGGCAACCCACTCCAGTACTCTTGCCTGGAAAATCCTGTGGACAGAGGAGCCTTGTAGGTAACAGTCCACGGGGTCACAAAGAGTCGGACACAACTGAGTGACTTCACTTGTTTTCCTTGCTACCAAGACACCTCTCCATCCATAATCAGAAACTCCTAAACTTCTCTATTAGTTTTGCTGAAACACCTATAATAAGCTCCTAACAATGTCTGTCCAATTTAAATTGCAAACCCATGGAGCAGGCACCAGGAATAACGCTCCATTGTTTGTAGCTTACCTTGAGCAGACTTGCGGAATACCAAGCCTTGTTCCATCCCCTTTATCCTGCCTGCTTTTGTGCTCTGGTCCCCTTGCTCATCTAGCACTTTGCACCTTAGTGGGAAAGTAAGGCTGTAGCCAAACAGGTGAACATGGAGCTTTATTTAGAGTTTATCTATTCTTTTTTAACTCCTTAGTGTCTGATTTCTCTTTCTACAAAGCTTGCAAACTTAGGTCTGAATGTATGCTCTCCTGAAACCAGAAATGTATGAGACTCATCAAGTCAAACCAGTGCTGTCACTGATCTCCACCTCAAACCTCAGGAAACAAAGCCAGGCATGATATCTTCAGCTTTTATCTTCCTTTCCTTGCCTGACCTGGAAAGTTGCAGATAGGATGCATTTAAAATTGGAGTTTAAGAGGAATATTTTTTCAATGGGTTTTTACTGGGCAGGAAATGCTATATCTTAAAGAGTAGCCCTGTGTTCTTATAGCTGGTACAGAAATCAGAAATCATTTAAAACCAGCAAGAAAGATAACCAAAACTGAAGTTTATAAATTCACAAGATAGAAAAAAGAGTTGGCAGTTATTTGGATCATGTATTCACTGCAAGGAGCCAATTAAAACATAGATAATTCAGGATCTTTTGGACTTAGTGGGCCAACCAACAGCATAAATGGAAGACAAAAATCATTACTTATATTACTTAAAATATATCACTGCAGCTATAACTTCTGAAAAATTGAATGAATACATGAGGACCAAAGTTTTGGTCAGTACAGAATAAACCTTGCAGCTGGCATTCATGCGGTCCCAGCTTCTTTTCCTGGCAGAGTGCTAAAATGGCACATACTACTTTCATCAGCACTAGCACGTTGCTCATTTAGCATTTAGGAAACAGTGAATAGCAATTACCAGTCGAATAGCTGGGAAGCAAAAATGACCTAGTAATCAGAGTAAATATACATTATGCTGTCATATTATAATGTGTAAATATTGGAGAGAAATAGCAGTAGAACATGGACATTCAGAATCTTTCTTCTGAAGGCGTGCATGAACGCAAGCACCCTCTTGGCTCTCCCACAGGCTTTTTGGATGACGGCTATTAAACACGCCGGTTGGTAAATAGTAGCTCATCCTCATCATTTGCTCACTTAGAGGTATCATGACCAGAAAGGCATTGCCCTGTTTTTTATAAATCCTAAACTTGGCTCCCAGTGACCAGGGGACATATGGAGAGATGATAGCAGCTTGGTGGGAGTTTAGACATCATAAACCTTACACAGCCAGTTGCTGTAGCTTCTTATTGCAGTCTGACTCTATGTTAGTATTACAGAACCCTTTTTCCTTTCTGAAGCTTGGAAAATATTAAAAGCTGCCAGTGTCATTTTGCTTATCATCATCTTCCAAGCAAATCAGATGGGGATAGTATCAGTGTTAACAAAATGTTGCTAAATTGAGCACCTGGATTAGATGCTATGATACATAAGGGCACAGAAGAATAGGCAGGATCTTTATTTTAAAAGTTTCTGTGACTACAGTATACTGGGGAGATGAGGATAGCTGATGGGAGAAGTTCTTTAGCAAGGTTCTAAACAGCAGGCCCACATAGTTTCCCCACTTTTTCTATTAAGGGCTAACAGACTTAGAATAGATCTAATAATGTCTCCACAACTGAAGAGAAAGATGGGTGATGACTGTGGTAAATGTTTGTGCTTTTGGAGGCACCCAGTACTCTTTTTCTATTGCTTAAAGCTTCTTGATACTTCAAGAAGGGGGTGGATTCTCTACCTGTGTTGGGTGACACCTTTGTGAGCTGGTAGGTTCAGGAGTCTGTCCCATCTCTGTGGATCATGGCTTTCCCTAGAGGTTCACTCTGCTGCATTCTCTTTCTAAGACAGCCAAGCAATAAGCATGAACCCTAACTTTGCCAACATCTGATGGCTTATTGAAAAAGCAACAGAGTTCCAGAAAAGCATCTATTTCTGCTTTATTGACTATGCCAAAGCCTTTGTGTGGATCACCACAAACTGCAGAAAATTCTGAAAGAGATGGGAATACCAGACCACCTGACCTGCCTCTTGAGAAACCTAAATGCAGGTCAGGAAGCAACAGTTAGAACTGGACATGGAACAACAGACTGCCAAATAGGAAAAGGAGTACATCAAAGCTGTATATTGTCACCCTGTTTATTTAACTTATATGCTGAGTACATCATGAGAAACGCTGGGCTGGATGAAGCACAAGCTGGAATCAAGACTGCCAGGAGAAATATCAATAACCTCAGATATGCAGATGACACCACCTTTACGGCAGAAAGTGAAAAAGAACTAAAGAGCCTCTTGATGAAAGTGAAAGAAGAAAGTGAAAAATTTGGCTTAAAGCTCAACATTCAGAAAACGAAGATCATGGCATTCTGTCCCATCACTTCATGGCAAACAGATGGGGAAACAGTGGAAACAGTGGCAGACTTTATTTTGGGGGCTCTAAAATCACTGCAGATGGTGACTGCAGCCATGAAAGCAAAAGACGCTTACTCCTTGGAAGAAAAATTATGACCAACCTAGACAGCATATTAAAAAGCAGAGACATTACTTCTCCAACAAAGGTCCGTCTAGTCAAGGCTATGGTTTTTTCAGTAGTCATGTATAGATGTGAGGGTTGGACTATAAAGAAAGCTGTGCACTGAATAAGAATTGATGCTTTTGAACTGTAGTGTTAGAGAAGACTTTTGAGAGTCCCCTTGGACTGCAAGGAGATCCAACCAGTCCATCCTGAAGGAAATCAGTCCTGAGTGTTCATTGGAAGGACTGATGTCGAAGCTGAAACTCCAATACTTTGGCCACCTGATACGAAGAGCTGACTCATTTGAAAAGACCCTGATGCTGGTAAAGATTGAAGGTGGGAGGAGAAACGGACGACAGAGGATGAGATGGTTGGATGGCATCACCAACTCTATGTATATGAGTCTGTGTAGTCTCTGGGAGTTGGTGATGGACAGGGAAGCTGGTGTGCTGAAGTCCATGGGGTCACAAGGAGTCGGACACGACTGAGCAACTGAACTGACCTGAACTAACTTTGACTAGTCACACTCTGCTGAGAGACAAGAAAAGAGTTCGCTCACTTCAGCAGACATGAGATTTTGCTGAGAGCTTCAGAAACTACCTGCACTTGATTTTTCTAAGTTGGGTTCTGAGGTCTTCTATTTGGTCATTGTCCGTTAACATTCTAATAATAAATTTTTGATCAAATTAACTAGCTATTAGCTAGTTATTTCTATTACTAGCAATCAAAGAACCCTAAATAATTTTTGTCATTTTAACCTAAAATACTGAGAATAACTACTTACAAAAGCAGAGGGTCAGAAAGACCACAAAGTCTGGAATGAATCTTTGGTAACAATATAATCAGTCTGAATACGGAATTATAGCATTCAGGTTATCTAAATCAAAAGGATAATCCTAATATCTCAAAATGGTGCTTCCTCCCTTTTTCTAGGTCCGTCTTTATGTCATCTTGTCACAGCTTGATTAATTAGGATGGAGTTGGGCCATCTGTGCCTTCTGGCCCTAATAGACCCATAAACAATAAGACCAAGTTACTTAGAGTGATCTTGATTCAATGTACACCTCAGATACTGTCTATACTCAGTAGGCAGGGTTACAAAGAAAACTGCTCTGACTGTGACCAGATGGAATAGATTCCCTTGTCCATAACTCAGCAGCAGTTAGGAAGTATTTTATTAATTTTTGAAAAGTCTTTACAGAACCCTGAACTCAAAACATTTGTTAACAAGGATATACAAGTTATTTCTCTTAGCTGCTGTAAGGAAAACAAACAGAAGGTACAGTTTCTGCCCACAGAAAGGACATGACCTTTTTGAAAAGGTTGCCAAATAAACAGACTTGAAAGTTCTTTGAGAAAGAAGGTACTTTTTTTTTTTTAAGCAGAAGCACCAGGAAAAGCAGAATTCTATTCAATGTGAATTACTGCTGATTCTTAGCACCCAGCTGATTTCACAGAATTAACCCAGCCTAGGCTAGGCCTGGACAGTGTCACTGCTTTGTCAGGCCCATTGTTCAGCTGATTTAACTCATTAGATGGCCCCTATGGAGGACAGCTAAATGATTTTAGTTGTAGGGGTGTGTGTGTGTGTGTCTGTGTCTGTGTGTGTGTCTGTGTCTGTGTGTGCATGCATGCATGTATAAGGGAGGGTCAAAGAGTGACTTATCAGTTTTCTGCCTTCCATGACCTTCCTTGACAGCAGAAATGGAAGGCAGAGTGTTATCGCAAAGCAGTGTATTTCATAATGTTTTAAATTCTCGTGAGGAGGAAATTTGTGAAAAATCAGTGGTGATGCACAAATAATAAACAACTATTTGAACTGAGGCTCAGAGGATGAGCACGTTATCTGCTTGTTCTCTCACTGGGCGCAAACATGTCTGAATTCTTTTAGAATGTACTGTTTACTAGAGGTTTAATCTCTGACACTTGCTATGTCTATTCTCACATGGATAAGCCAGGCCAGATTGATTATATTTTCCTGCTCTTATTTGGTTGAATAAGGAAGCAGTAGAAGCAGTATTTACAGGTTCCCATTTTGAGACATGGGCTTCCCATGTGGCTCAGCTGGTAAAGCATCCACCTGCAATTCGGGATACCTGGATTTGATCCCTGGGCTGGGAAGATCCCCTGAAGAAGGGAAAGGCTACCCAATCCAGTATTCTGGCCTGGAGAATTCATGGGTTTGCAAAGAGCTGGACATGACTGAGCGACTTTCACTTCACTATTTTGAGACAGCATGTGAGAGAATTAGGGTTCATTATAATATTTAACCCTTTTACTCACATTATAATAAAATATAGGAGGCAGAAACTAGTCTCCATTTTTTTTTTCAAGCAGGGAGAAACTGAGGAACTTTCCAAATATAACTCAATGGCAGAGTCAGAATGGGAAGTCCAGTTTTCCGACCTCAGGCATCTTGTTTCACTAGGTCATGTTGCTTCCCTTTGAGCATAAAATAAAAATAGCCCAACTTAATCAAACTGTTTGCCAAGTTCCAGTCTACAGGGAACTTTCATTTTTATAGCCAAGAGAAACAAACACTTTAAAGCGGCAATTTTAATGGCAGTATTGGGACAACCTATACTATAGCTTCACAAATGGAGTACAAAAAGCCCATGGGCATATTTACCTATGAAGAGTTGTGTTAGAGAAGGAGAGCAGTACACAAAGATAAATCTTGAACACTCCACCCAGCTGAGGAAAATCTGTTGTTTAATTCTGAAGCCAAAATACAATTTACAATGATTTCCCACCTCTACTATTTTCTTCAATATTAGAAAATTATAACTCCTACCAGGCAAGACCTGCATCTTGTCCCTGCCTCTCACAGGTAAATGTTTTTTGAATGAATTTATGAATAAACAAATGAACAATCTTTAAGTCAAAAATATTTTATATATATTTTCTATCCAAATAGGAAGCAATGAGTAGACAAATTGAATCCAACAATAATGCAATAATAGTGTTTACTGAGAGGCAAGTACTGTACTAGGAATTCTATGTATATTAGTTTAATCATTGAAACAATTCTATAAACTATGTATTATTGTTAAGAGAGTGAAAGTCACTCAGTTGTGTCCGACTCTTTGCAACTGTATAGTTCATGGCATTCTCCAGGCCTGGATACTGGAGTGGGTAGCCTTTCCCTTCTACAGGGGATCTTCCCAACTCAGGGACTGAACCCAGGTCTCCCTAATTGAAGGCAGATTCTTTACCAGATGAGCTGCAAGGGAAGCTCAAGAATACTGGAGTGAGTAGCCTATCCCTTCTCCAGAGGATATTCCCAACCCAGAAATCGAACTGGGGTCTCCTGCATTGCAGGCTGATTCTTTACCAACTGAGCTATCAGGGAAGCCCTGTATTGTTAGCTGTCTCTCAAAAATGAGAGAAGATGAGATCAGTATGATCAAGTTTGTACTCACTGTCTCATAGCTATTAAGGTAAGGAAGAGGGATTTGAGTCCAAAGCTAGTGCTTCTATGATTTATTGATACACAAATAGCCATGAAAACTGCCCATTAGAGTATGATTCTCCCAGCAAAAGCCCTCCTAATTGACTAATATGTAGGTGACCCTTAACCTGACTATCCACACCATGGGACAAGGCAGGTTTCTTTTCTAGAAGGACATGGGCTCAATTTCATTTAGAACATGGAGGGGGAAAAATGGAAATATCAACAGTTAAGCAGCTATAGACAGTTACAGCATTTCAGAGAAGAAAATCATAAATGAGAACATTTCTGATGTCACTTATAGTTTCTGGAGAAAGCTTGGTTCCTATTTTCTTGGGTAGACCCAAGTCAGGGCAGCAATGTGATAGCCTCACTCAGAGGTGGGTGCATTATAAAATACAACCTTTTTCTGAACACCTGTTTACCCTAGACTACAGGTAGCCCGCAACTTTCAGTCCAATGTTCCCTTGACCTTGGAGTCCTTCTAACCTCTCAAAAATAGGCTAGAGAGCCTTTCCTCAAGGACCTGCTAATACTTAATCACATTGGCTTAATAAGACACTTTGGTATTGCCCATCTTTCTTCTTCAGTTTCCATTCTACATAATCATGAGCAAAAATAACCTGATATTCACAGTGAAAAGAAGGGCCATCTCCATTTCCCTTCTCTCATCACTAGTAAAGTTCTGCTCTCTGTACCAAAGTTCACTTGCTCTGGAGCCTGTCTTCACTCTCCTGAGCTCTGAGGGAAGAAAGGGCACATCATAACAGAATATTTTGTTTTCACAGAACAAGATACTTGGAAAAGAAAAAGATCATTTTGATGTTTGGTATAATTTGGCTTTTCGTTAAGGAAAATTTGTTTTGTTTTTGTCTTCTTTGGGTCAATACACAGGAAAACCTATTCTGAAAGTTACCTGTCAACATTATCTGGCCTTAGCAACTCTGATCCAGGACAGAGACCCCAAGAAAATGTCATTGTGGGACTTGACATGGTGTGATACAGGCACCAGGATCAGGAGGTGAAGAGGTAGACTGGGACACCTAGGAGGGAAGGTAACGTGAGAGCAATGATGCTCCAATAGATCTTGAGACTAGAGCTGCTTTGTATATATTAAAGTATGATTCTTCTCCAGTGTCCAGTCACTTGTAGAGGTTATACTCTGGATGAAAATCTGGACACTGCCCATTCTTACCATCTCATGTTTAAGAAAGAAAAGAAATAAGATGGCCCTGCAGCTCCATTGACCACTTCCCATGGAGTACCACACATTCCATTATTGATGTAATTCCAGAAATACGTGCGATTCTTTCTGCTGCTTCTAACTTGACAAGTGTGATACACAAATCTCTAAAGAATTCTGCTCTGTTAAATATTCAACTCAAGAGAGTGTTTGACAGAGGGGAAAAAGGGAAATTAGCAGAGGCAGAAAAGAACTGCACAAAAGAAATAAAGCAGCTATGGGAATTTACAAAATAGGAAGGAACTTTTTATATACCAAAGATTTTACTGGATCCTATTGGAAGAAGTGAATCTACCATATCTATTATTAACATTTAACCATTATTTCCATCAATTTACAGTATTTCAGAAAAGAAGATAATCAGCTTGTGACAGAATTATTCTCTTATAATTCCTTTTGCTTTATTTTATTTAAAATATTTTAGGGTTAAGTTATTTGGAGAAAGTATCCTGTTTCTTAGTGAGAAGAAAGCCCCACCCATTTTTACATGGTGTGATGATTCTAGTCCAAATGCAATGAGTTTCTGGAAATGGCAAGTGAGACACTTGTTGCCATGGTGATTGTTAATAGTTCTGACTCAGATATAGTGTTGCTATAGCAACTGCATCCGAAGCCCTTGGGAGGTGGTGCAGTCTTTTTTTTTTAAGAAAGAGGCCAGGAAGAACCATTTTAGTAGCTTCTTGCTGCACTGCAGTGACGAAGCTTTCAAGGCTATTTCATACGATGAAAGATTGCCTTGTTCCTGCACTGATGAAGCAGATATGTTACACTGCAGGATAAATATAGCTTCATATATCTTAGTAGCAAGTACAATATCTGCCTGTTAATGAATTCTAATTTTCTGACTGCAATGGTTTCTAATAACATAGATAGTGTCAAGTGAATATCTTGAAAAATCCTTAAATGCCACTGGCGATATAAGAAAGCCAAAGGGAAGATCCAATTTGGATGGTCTGGGTTTGATTCTCAGTAGTGCATGTTTATATAACATCTTACACATACCCTGTTCTTAAAATAGTGATTGGCATACAGAAGGCCCTCAACAAATATTGTGAGTGAAATAATCAATCTGCAAGGCATGGACAGCAGTGTTTATTTTTCCCTAAAACCACTCATATAATTTGGCATCATTCAGGGCCTCTGATACATTCTAGAATTTTGAAAGCAACCCTTCTGTGTAGCCTCTTTTCCAGTCAGTAGATCAGAGCAAGTCTCTAAAGACTCTGCGCTGCTGAATCTGGATTTGAAAATGTTGGGATAGTATCACTGACTGGACCCTAAGACTGCCTTTTCCTAGTGTAATCTACTATCAACTGCCTCTTTTTTTTGTTTGTTTCCTCCATGGACACTTGAACTATGGTACATTTTCCCTCCTCCAATATAAAGCTCCCTGGGGGGCTCAAATAGTACTTTGGTATCTGTGCATATTTCACAATACCTACGTGGTGGCTTCAAATAGTATGAGCCCAGTAAAACCAAATTTAATACAACAAAAGGAAATGAAATGTTTTCTCCTACTGCAGCTTACCTTTTGATTGGATTCCTTCTTCCTGCCTCTGAAGGTAGCAACTAGTTGATACGAGAAAAGCATAGGTGTTAATGCAAATAGTTATGCAAATAGTTGGCATTAATGGGAGCATTGCCTTTTGGGTGAGAAGAGAGGAAGGCCTCTGAATAATTTGAAGAAACATTGAAATTCTCTGTTATCACACACCCTGGAAGCAAGCTGCTTGTTCTGCTCATTTGAGATCTAGATCTGGTTCTGTTTATACAGTAAATATTTGTGGTATGAGTGATGATCTTTTTCTGGAATCTATAAGCTTTATACACAAATTGTTGATTCCACAGGATAGTGGGCTGTCTTGGTTTTCTGTCCTCTTGGTGCTCTCTGCACAGCTGGAAACCATAACAGAATGTTGGCGATATGCTAATGAACAATCTAAGGCTCATTAGGTCACTGTTGAAGACAATTATTCTCTTAAATAAAAATATTTTTGCAATGAACTTACCAGGATGGCTCTCTGTAATTTTTTCTTTTCCCATGTTCTTAGACTGTACTTTAAATATTTGAAAGTGCCTGGAACCTGTCATTTCCCATCTTGATAGTTCATAACTGTTTCTCTCTTTCTAATCCATTTCTAAATTTTTCAGGGACTTGGTATTAGGCTGCTTGTTTCTTAGTTGAGAACTTTTAAACATGAATAGAGAATTGACTTGAAATTTGTTTAATGAGCATTTTTTTTTTTTTAAAAATGGGGCTTCTTGTGTAAAAGATCACCTGGATAGTGGCTCCTAATTTAAGTTCTGTTATGTCTTCCTATGAATATGCCTATGAAGATGAGAAAAAGGTAGAAATTTGCAGTGATCCTGAAAATGGATGACTGATAATCAGCTTATTGTTGGCATCTGAGGGAATGTCCATTCACTACAAGGTGTTTGGATCTAGATTAAAAGACTCAACTATTGACTTACCTTTATTATGAATAACTGAAGTACTTAGGAAGACCTTCATCTCTCTTTCCTCACCTTCAGGGTATGCCCCTTGGTTCACAAAAGCTCTGTTTCATATAAAAACTTGGTAGCTGCCCCTCCATCACTTTTAGGGTAGTCATAATGCTGTCTTCTGCTTTTTCCCTTTTCTTTGTTCCAGATAAAGACCTTTCTCTCTCTTTAATTGTGGTTAAAAATTAAACAATATTAAATTTATCATCTAAACCATTTTTAAGATTACTATTCAGTAGTGTTAAGCATAATCAGTAGTGTTAAGCATATTCATCAGCTTCCCTAGTGGCTCGGACAGTAAAGAATCCACCCAGGATTTGGGAGACTGGGGTTCGCTATCTGGGTCAGGAAGATCTCCTAGAGAAGGGCAGGTCTACCTCACCAGTATTCTTGCCTGGAGAACTCCATGGACAGAGGAGCCTGGTGGGCTACAGTCCATGGGGTCACAAAGAGTCGAACACGACTGAACAACTAACACTTTCACTTTCTTTCTTCAACCGTTTTCATAATATTTGAAGACCTCTCTTTTTATATCCAACTAGAACCTATAACACCAGAAAAAAGGGGGAAGATAACTCAGGCTGGAGAAGAGCGGATTGATAGAGCATTGCATTATAGGAAGTCTGGACGTATAGTCTCCACAAGTAAAATACAGTTGAGAAAAGGGACAGGGAGAGTGTTGGCTACAGTATACATGAACCCCAACTGTTCGAAGTGTCAGAAAACGAGGAAGTGGGCCATTTCAGCTCCCTGTCGAAGAAGTTCCTGTTGCAGATATCAGTCCAGACCACTTGTATATCAAAGAAGAGGACTCAGCAATACTTAACTATATAGGGACTAGGAACCAGTATGGTGGCATGAAGAAATATTGTGGAACAAGGAAAGTGAAGTTATTGTGGAAACTCAAAAGAAGAAGCATAAATATGAAAAGAGTTTTCCAAGATCCAGAAGGTGATTTTAGAAAATTGACTCTTTAAAAAGAATAGCATACACAAAATCTAGGAAAGGGAAGCAGGAATCTGAAAGTGTCATAAGATAGAATGCAAAGGCAAATAGATAACATATAATATTTGCCTAACACTGTGCTCAGCTTTGTGGACTGGTATAAATCACCTGAACCTAACAAGCTATTGAATATTAACAGATTAAAGAATACATAGAAATCTAGATGATATGCAATAACCTGTTAATTAAGGCCTGAAGTAAATGATATAGATCGTCTGTGCTCTGGGCAGTCAGGAGGAGACAAGATCGATTTTTGTTGGAATTATCAAAGAGAACTAAAGAGACTTAGCTCAGTAGGAGAGAAGCCAGAATAGAATTCCAGAAAGAGGCAGGAGCGTGAGCAGAAGCTCTTATTGGTTTTGGCCAAATGCCATCCTCCTCAAACTGTCCTCAGATAGTCTTATACTCACAATGTTTTTTTGGTCAAATGTTTAACATTTTAAAATCTGAAATATTAAAAAGACACCACTTTCTGGTCCATGTCTTTTTACTCATGCTCCTTTTTAACTTTTACATAAGGTTTGATTAACCTATCCATCTCTAGCTTATGAATTTCTTCTCTCAGACAAAACTGTAAAACATCAAACATCTAACCTACTAACTTTTTAAACTTCAGTCAGATCCAGAATTTTTCAGGCATTCTCTTCTCACAGTAATGTTGTATCATAGTCAGGCTGATGATAATCATCCCATTTACAGGCAATAATAATAAAAAGTTAAAGGACTTTCCTTCTATAAAGCAGGAAAATGGTTAGGAGTTACATCCAGGTTTTTGATTCTTCATCTTATGTTGTCAAAGAGACAACATAAGTGACATAGGAGCAAGAATAAGGAAAGAGAAAGATGTTGAAAACGAGCAAGTAAAGATGTTTTACTTAATTATTTTAAAAGATAGGAGTAGATCTGTGGATGTTTGAAGAAAGAACTCGAGTTTCCTCTCCAACCACAGGCATATATACCCCAATTATTTACTCAGCTGTGAAACTAAGGATGTTAGGATTAGAGTCTCATTTTTGAGGAAGAAAGGTTAAGGTACATAAGATATGGGCCTAGTGAGAAGGGGAAGTCCATCTGGATAGGAATTGGGACCATCAGGTTCAGCTCTTCACCAGGTTCTGGAAGAGCAGAAGTAAAAAATGTAAAAATCACTTGATTTAGCAAGTGAATACAGTTAAGTAGAAGCGACTAAGAAGCAAAGTACAAGGAGTGAAAAACCAAAGACAGGAGAAAAGCTAAGAGGAAGGATGCTCCAGGGTAGAGCCTAGTGTCTACAGGGGATATTTCAGATAAGAGAATATCACATACCCAGAATTGTGATGCAAGTTTGGTGACAGCTATTTGACAACTGACAGTTAAGGAATCCTACTTACTTTCAATGCAAGATAGTGCACTTCTCTCCGTTTCTCTCCCCAGTGGTCTGTTCATGGTCTACACGAGGGAACACTGGCTATGCCTTATTGACAGTGGAGAGGTGTTGTGGGGAAGCAGGATTCTGGAATGACTGAGGGATAACTGGTGATACAATGTTTTCCCATGACAATAAAGTAGCTTCAGTTCAGTTCAGTTCAGTCGCTCAGTTGTGTCTGACTCTGTGACCCGATGAATCGCAGCACGCCAGGCCTCCCTGTCCATCACCACTCCCGGAGTTCACTCAGACTCACGTCCATCGAGTTGGTGATGCCATCCAGCCATCTCATCCTCTGTTGTCCCCTTCTCCTCCTGCCTCCAATCCCTCCCAGCATCAGAGTCTCTGCCAATGAGTCAACTCTTCTCATGAGGTGGCCAAAGTACTGGAGTTTCAGCTTTAGCATCATTCCTTCCAAAGAAATCCCAGGGCTGATCTCCTTCAGAATGGACTGGTTGGATCTCCTTGCAGTCCAAGGGACTCTCAAGAGTCTTCTCCAACACCACAGTTCAAAAGCATCAATTCTTCGGCGCTCAGCTTTCTTGACAGTCCAACTCTTACATCCATACATGACCACAGGAAAAACCATAGCCTTGACTAGACTGACCTTTGTTGGCAAAGTAATGTCTGCTTTTCAACATGCTATCTAGGTTGGTCATAACTTTTCTTCCAAGGAGTAACCCTCTTTTAATTTCATGGCTGCAGTCACCATCTGCAGTGATTTTGGAGCCCAAAAAAATAAAGTCTGACACTGTTTCCACTGTTTCCCCATCAATTTCCCATGAAGTGATGGGACCAGATGCCATGATCTTCGTTTTCTGAATGTTGAGATTTAAGCCAACTTTTTCACTCTCCTCTTTCACTTTCATCAAGAGGCTTTTTAGTTCCTCTTCACTTTCTGCCATAAGGGTGCTGTCATCTGCATATTTGAAGTTATTGATATTTCTCCTGGCAATCTTGATTCCAGCTTGTGTTTCTTCCAGTCCAGCATTTCTCATGATGTACTCTGCATATAAGTTAAATAAGCAGGGCGACAATATACAGCTTTGATGTACTCTTTTTTCCTGTTTGGAACCAGTCTGTTGTTCCATGTCCAGTTCTAACTGCTGCTTCCTGACCTGCATATAGGTTTCTTAAGAGGCAGGTCAGGTGGTCTGGTATTCCCATCTCTTTCAGAATTTTCCACAGTTTATTGTGATCCACAGGATAGTCAAACTGGTTTAACAGTCTGATGTGTCTTTTGCCAATTTGTATCTTCTTTATTCTCCATGTACTCTTATGCACTTGATTTTTAACAGTGTTGTTAATTCCAGTGTGTCCCTTCTTCCCTGTTTAAAAGGTTTATGAGAAATCATATGCAGGGATATAAAGGCCAGAGGTCCTATAAGTGAGTACAAGCATGGTAATGCTTTCTTCACTACCCTTGAAAACTTACAGGGCTGCACTTTGGCGTACTTTCAAGAGAATAGTTAAAAATTAGCATGCATTTTAATTTTGTTTTGTTTCGCCCAGAGAATTAATTACCACTCAGGCTGCAGGCAGTCGCATTCCCCACAGTATTTTAAACCTGGAGAAAACCAGGCTGCTGGAAGAGTCTGACTTTTCAGGCTTATCTCATCCTCCACCTTGCCTGACCTGTTTGCTGCCAAAAATATAATTCTGAACCCTAGAAGCACTTGGTAACCCTCTCATTATTTTAATGTGTTTTGGGTATACATAATAAAATATTTGATTTTCCTCCTTTCTTTTCCATTGAATTAACATTAATTGGCAGTCATTGTTTAGTTGTTGGTTCCTTGTCTACCTTGCCCTGAATTCTTTCCAGTTTCTAGACCCTCAGCGGAGAAAGTAATTTACCTAACCCATGCATATGGCCCATCTTCTTGAGAATTGCTGCCACTGCCTTGGAATTATATTAGTTTTCTAGGGCTGTGATAACGAAGTACCACAAACTGGGTAGTTTAAACAGCAGAAATTAATTGTCTCCTAGTTCTGAAGGCTAAGTTAGTCCAAGGTCAATGCGTCAGCGCAGTTGGTTCCTTCTGAGGCTCTGAGGAAGAGTCTGCTTTGTACCTCTCTCCTAGCTTCTGGCGGCTTGCTGGCAGTCTTAGTTTGCTTTGGTAGAAGCATCACCCCAATCTCTTTCTTCATCTTCACATGGTGTTCTCTTGGTGGGCATATCTATTTACAAATTTCCCCTTTTTATAAAGACAGCAATCAGACTGGATGAGAGTCTAGCTTAGTGCCTTCGTTTCAACTTGATTATTGTTTGTAAAAACCCTAACTCCAAATAAGGTCACGTTGTGAAGCCCTAAGGATTAGGCTTTCACGTCTGAATTTGGGGGGCACAAGATTCTACCTGCAACAGGAGTATAGACTTTCTATATCAGAAAATACAAGAAGACAAAACATGCTTAAAGAGTTGCTTTGGAATGCATTCCTCCTTTGTTTGGCTACTTTATCTGGCCTCTATCTTTCTTTATTTCTCTTCTTTAGTCCTTTCTTGTCCAGGACTCTCCCTTAGAAATCTATTTTCTTTCAATCCTAGTTATCTCTTTTAAAACATTTTTTTTTAAAAAATATTTCTGCTTTCTTTTCATTGTGGATGCCTGCTTCTGTTCCCTTTATTTAAAAGAAAGGTTAACATCTCTCTGAACCACTGATTATCAACCAGGGAGCTAAAATACCCTGGGTTGAGTAAATCCCCAGGTTGTGAAATGTGAAACGTGCTCAGATAATTTATTCCTTATAGCTGTGTAAACATCCAATTCTGGCAGTGACTTGCCTTTTTAAAATATTTGTCTCAGAATAAACCCTTAATAGTCCCCCATTTATCAATATTCTGATATGTTCTCTTGAAGAAGGAAGTAAGAAAAGTTATAGTCAGCTTGCAGGAATTTGTATATAATGAATAGACCACTTTATCTGTGTCCATGGGAGTGTGTCATGCATGTGACTCTCATCCATCATGAGACCGCAAAAGTTTTTTGATACTAGGTACCTCCCTTGGGGAAGTAGAGAATAATTTGTTTTCAGTCTAGCGATGTCCTATTTCAGTCTAAATCATATATTTTATATAAATTCTCAGATAAGACAGAGCTAATTTTGTTATAAGTGGCAAAATTTAATTGACTAACTTTAAATTTGGATATTCAGTAAATCTTTGTATGTTAATAAGTTTAAATCTTCTCATCAAATTATAAATATCAGTGATCAGATTCTCAGATGAATATCATCAACACTGGGCAGGAAATTGTGAAATCTGATTTTTAATCACGGTGCAGATACTAACATTATACTGTCATTTTGACATACAATTTATTTGTGAATTATGGTGTTTACATCAATAGCTGCCAATAATTATGTTTTAAAGAATGATCTCTTCAAATGTAAAATTATAAATCTCATACTAACATAAAATGAACAAATGTCAAAGACTTTTATTTAACTTATTAATTAATTAGGGAGCCAGTAAGATGCAACAATTAGTTCCCCCTCCCAAATTTAAACACACACACACATATAAGTAACAAGAAACAAGTTTAGTAATGGATGCTAACTTGTCAGTATCCGCAAGGCAATATTTCAGGAAAAAACAAATCTTTTGCCTTCCTATGGACAAGAATCCTTTTGCATCACTGTATTTTATAACTTACAGAGCTGTGAAATACTTCAAAGGCAAGGAAAGGTACAGGCTTCTTCAAATAAAATAACCTGGAAGGAGGTACTTGACAGGATATTCAGTAATCTATTTTTGTTTGTTTTTAAATCTTTAACAATTTTTCTGAGATAAATATTGGAGTCCTTTGTTTCAAATGTTCTATGGAATCAATCGCTAGTCATAGCTCATATGAAAAGAAGAATCACTTTGGTTGAAATGAGTATAGGGGCTTCTGACTAAGCTTCCTCCTTATTTTTTCTCTTGGATTTTTCATTGAGACTCTAATCCAGAGTTTTTAGATATGTATAAATCACAGCTTGGAAACCATAAAAATGATCTCTGTAATTACTGATTTGCCTTATATTCAGTCCCTCCATTTTCCTTTAATAGTTCCCATGCCCACACATTGCACCATGCCCACACATTGATCCATGTTTCTAAATGTTCTCTACTAACACACACACACACACACCCACACACACACACACACAGAGTTGTATTAAGTAATGAAAGTATCCCTTTTGGCATCCTTACTTATTCTTAAAATTATTCATGACTCCAAAACTATTCACGGCTGTAGAATTTTCCATTTCTGAATTTCATAGAATAATTGCAAGTTACTTGAAAGAAAACCTCCCACTTCAGTAAATAACCTGCATCCTAAGAGTCTTAGAGTATTCTTGAAAATAATTTACAAATATGTCAGTTGGATTTTAGTGCAATGCCTCCTCTATCATTAATATATTCAGTTTATTTTCTTAATTTTGCCAAACTTGGCCATATTTTTAGATGCCTCTGGGCATACGTACCAAAATATCTTTATAAATTCTGCAATCATGATTTATTTCAATCAATTCTTTATTTCTATTTCAAATTATATGGATTGTGAGCGTCTGTTTTCATGTGAAGACTGTGAAAGACGTTCTTATAAACAGGACACTGTTTCATCACTACCCATTCTGTCCTAAAATATTTCCCCCTCTATCCTGTTTGTTGACTTTACAGTAGTCTGGCTCAATCCTGATCCTGGGCATAACATATGTGGGATTGTTAGTGGCAATGGTAATTTCATTTCTTTGAACCCAGGGTCATTGTTAGTAATTCCCATCAAATAATCCACTGTCTTATTGTCCCAGCTCCTTATAGTGAAACTCAGATCCTCAATTAATTTTTTGATTCATGCTACTTGTTCTTGAAAGTACCCTTCGTTTCACTGACCTATAATCAACTGTCTATTCAGCTGCTCTCCTAGACTTGACCTTTTTGCCAAGATGCCTTTCCATTTCTTTTTCCTTGACTTACCCAAGAATAACTCTGTACGTGCTCTCCACTTCTGTGCCATTTTGGCAAGTCTTTCCTGTCCTATCCTGTCCTTTAGCTTCCCAAATCTTCACCTGAGCTTCCTTCTATATAATCCCAGAATTGTAAGAGACCAAGATATTAAACTTCACTGTTACCTAGTAAAATACCAAAAGTTGTTTTTCTTGCCCTAAAGCTATCATTCGTCCCTAAAGCAAAATCCAACACAGTGATATGGAGTATTTTCATAAGAGATCAATATTTTCTTAAAACAGCATCAAATAAAATCACTAGTTTAAGTCTGTTAGGTCCACTGAAAAATTTTTGTTCTTCCTTCCCTCCTCACCTAGTCTCTTGACTAGGGTAGAAGCATAGACCAATGAGAAAACTTGATAAGATGGTTAATTTTGCTAAGTAAAGGACTTAGCAGTCATTTATTATTATTATTACCCACTCCAGTATTCTTGGGCTTCCCTTGTGGCTCAGCTGGTAAAGAATCCACCTGCAATATATATATATGTCAATTCCAGTCTCTCAGTAAGAACTGGGAGTAAGAACTTTCTCAGCTGGTAAAGGACTGTCTTAGCTGGTAAACAATTTGCCTGAAATGTGGGAGACCTGGGTTGGGAAGATTCCCGTGGAGAATGGAAAGGCTACCCACTCCAGTATTCTGGCCTGGAGATTTCCATGGACTGTATAGTCTATGGGGTCGCAAAGAGTCAGACACAAATGAGCGACTTTCACTTTCACTTTTCAGGACTCTATACTAAATATGTTACATGTTTTAAAAATCTTATTCTTCATAATATACTCTAAAGGGAATAATATTACTACCCTCATTTTATTGATAAGAAAAGGCTGAGTAATTTGCCAATGTCACCCAAATGATAACTTTTATAACCAGGACTCAAATTCAAGTCTTTCTGACTTCAGAGCTCGCGAAACTCAACATCCTCCCAGGATAACACACTAATATCACAATGTATTACTCAATGAGTGGCAACCTTGACTGATTTGCATTTCAAAACATTTACATTCATTTGTGGTAGAAAAGTTCAGAGACAAATCATTAACCAGAGGGAAATCTCAGAAAAAAGAAAAGCATCAAAAATAGTGGCAAGGGCACAGGTCAAAAGATAAGGAGGCCCAGATTCTAGTCTGAGATCTTGTAGCAGAAGCTCTCAGGTTTTCTGTTTTCTCACTTGCAAAGGCAGACTTTTAAAACAATTATTAGAGTATAGTTTTTTTACAGTGTTATTTTCTGCTGTACAGCAAAGTGAACCAGCCATTTGTCCTCTCTTTTTTGCAAGGCAGAAATAGAGAACAAATGTATGGACCCCAAGGGAGCAAAGTGGGCCGATAGGAAGAACTGGAAGATTGGGATTGACATGTATATTGCAGGTGGATTCTTTACCAGCTGAGCCACAAAGGAAGCCCAAGAATACTGGAGTGGGTAGCCTATCCCTTCTCCAGCGGATCTTCCCTACCCAGGAATCGCACCCAGGGTCTCCTGCATTGCAGGCAGATTCATTTCAGGCAGATACCAACTCAGTTATCAGGGTAGCCCTACTACTATGCATAAAATAGATAACTAATGGGAACCTCGGAGAAGGCAATGGCACCCCACTCCAGTACTCTTGCCTGGAAAATCGCATGGACGGAGGAGCCTGATGGGCTGCAGTCCATGGGGTCGCTGAGGGTCAGACACAACTGAACGACTTCGCTTTCACTTTCATGCATTGGAGAAGGAAATGGCAACCCACTCCAGTGTTCTTGCCTGGAGAATCCCAGGGACAGGGGAGTCTGGTGGCTGCCGTCTATGGGGTCGCACAGAGTCAGACACGACTGAAGCAACTTAGCAGCAGCAGCAGCAGCAGCAGCAGCAATGGGGAACTACTATATAGCATAGGAGCCCTACTCAATGCTCTGTGGTGACCTAAATGGGAGGAAATCTAAAATGAGACTTTTGTACTAAATAGTCCCTAAGGTTTCTTCAACTGCTTACTTCCTGAGGGGGCTGAAAAAATCCACAGACAGTATAATCAGTCTCTGAAGTTGAAAGAGAACTATGACAGCACTGTACCTGGGTTGGGCTTGTGTATAGTGAGATCAATTATGCAAGTCCGTCTGGCTCACCTGTTGGTCTTCTCCTCTCTTGCTCTGTATCAGGACAACTGCGGAGTGAGTCGATGAGACCCAGGCAAGTGTGAAAGCAGTGTTGCTTCCTAGGAGTGCTGTCATCAAAGTGGCTGGTCAGATCACCGCCTGGAAGGTAGTTGTGCATTCTACCTTAAAGTCAGTCTCTCAGCATGGAACAGCCATTCCAACTTGAAGACACTGGCATGGGCTCATGTGAAAAAAGGGAGAAGTGTCCATAGCAAATGATGTGTTGTAAGTGAAAACTTATAACTACAAGATGAAAATCTGGAAAACATGCTGTACAGTTTCCATGGAACACAGCTTGAGGGAGGAAGGCCTGGATGAGTATTGTTGAGCAACAACAGCAGCAGATAGATCACTGGTATGCGGTAATCACAAGTGAGGGTGTCAGAACATCTGTTATTATGTCTGCCTGGCTGCCCTTTCTGTTGGAAACTGCTCCTCTACCACGTCAAGCAAATCTGATGTGGCCATATTTCCTGCCACCCAAGGGTGGGCAAATAACTCAAGGTGGCCAATCAGAGTATCTCGTTTCCCAGAGCTCAGATACTGATTACCAGAAATGGATATAAGGCCTAAGTAGGGCCAATTAGTGTCTTCTGGGAAGAATTTCCATTGTTATGGGAGAAGAGGAATTTGTTTTGAGTTTATGAGCTACAAGGATCATTGTAAAATGGAAGCAAATGGTGGGCCACACCACTTGGAAAGAGTAAACCAATACGAAGGAAGGAAAGACAAGGGACATTGCCTAAACGTGCCTGAAATCAGAAAACACTCAGTATCTTAACTATATGAGCCTCTAAATTCCACCCCCTCCCCTTTTTGGACAGGTTTATTGGGGCACAATTTACATGCAGTAAAATTTACCCTGTTCAGATGAGTAGTTCCATGAATTTTGATCAATGTATAAAAATTGTATAATCACTGCCACAGTCAAGATAGAGATTATTGCTGTCACGCCAGAAAGTTTCATCATACCCCTGGGCAGGCTCCTACTTTACCCTGGCCCTGGCAAACACTGTTGTATTTTTCTATCCCTATAATTTTGTCTTTTCCCTGCATGCCTAGTCACCTCAGTTGTGTCTGACTCTCTGTCCATGGGATTCATCTGGTAAGAATCCTGGAGTGGCTTGCCATGCCCTCCTCCAGGGGGTCTTCCCAACCCAGGGGTTGAACATGGGTCTCCTGCTTTGCAGCTGGATTCTTTACTGACTGAGCCACCAGGGACGCCCATAGTATCGCATTGTTTGGATATATCACAGTTGTGTTTATTCATGGGTTCACGAGTATATAGACTCTTTCACTTTTGGTGAATATGAAGAAAGCCACAATAAATAATTGTTTCTCAGGGTTTTGTATGGACACGTTTTCATTTCTCTTGGGTAAATATACCCAAACATGGGATCGGCTGAGTACTTTGATAAATATATTTCTGATATTATAAGAATTTTCTGAACCATTTCAAAGTGGCTGTACTGTTTCGCATTTCAACCAGCAATGAAAATTTCTATTGTTCCTTTCTTACCAGCATTTCATGTTTTTTTTTCCTCTTTTAATTTGAGCAATTCTAATAGGTATCTCTTGTAATTTTAATGAAAAATGATGCTGTGTCTTTTTAAAATGCTTTTCCAGTATTTTATTTATTATGAATAAATTGGACTTCCTGGAATTTTTCTACAGAATCATAATTAAATAACCCTGGTGGTACTACCCAGGCTATGTGAGGAGCAGCTTGCTTTCAAACCAAAATCAACCATCTTCTCATATGCTGATTTTTCATTCATATCTTTAGTGAAGTATCTGATCAAATCTTTTGCCCACTTTCAATTGTGTTTATTTTCTTATTATAATATGATTAGAATATAGATTCTGGATACAAGTCCTTCATCAAATTTATGTTTTGCAAATATTTATTCCTAGTCTGTGATTTGTCTTTTCATTTTCTTTGCAATGTTTTTCAAAAAACAAAAGTTTTTACTTTTGAAGAATTTCAATTTGCCAATTGTTTTATTTTATGGGTTATGTTTCTAGTGTCCTATGTAAAAAAAAAAAAAATTACTAAACCTAAGGCCATGACATTTTTTTTCCTAAATTTTTTTCCCCAGACACTTTCTAGTTTTAGATTTTCCATATAGAATTATGATCAGTTTGGGTTTAATTCTTGCATATAGTGTTGCTCCCTTTTAAAGCTGACTTAATTTGAGTTTTTGCCTCTGATGTCTAGAGTCTTGACTACTATAAATGGAGTTGTTCACAAACGTTGAATGAGAAGCATTTTAAGGAACTATTTAGTGGAAGAATAAAGGTGTGAGAATAACAATGAATTTTATAAAAATAAAGAGACTTGGGCTCTAGATATTAAAACATACAATAAACCACAAGAAATAAACCAGTATGGTGCTGGTATAGGAAACAGTGGGCAAAACAGACAACCTAGACATAGGCTAGCATATATGATTTTATCAGTATAAAATTGTTTCCCAATAAGTAGTGCAGGTAAAATTAGTTTTAAAAATGCAAGTTATATTCTTACATTCATCATTTTAAAGTAGATATTTAATTTCTAAGCACATGGGGTTTTAAAAGTATCTTGGCTATTAATTTCTCATTTTGATATTAATTTCTAATTTAAATGCTTTCTTTTCTGCAATCACCCCTTGTGTTTTCTCAGTCTTCTAACTTTATTGAGGCTTTCAATGGCTAAGTCAAAGATCTCTTGATAAATGTCACATTGCACTTGAAAATATGTGGGTTATTTTCAAATATCTTTTGATATTGATTTCTAACATAATTCTATAGTGATAAAGGAACAGACTCTGTAATTTCATTACCTTTAGACCATGAAAATTTTGTACTTGTTTTATGCCCCTAAATATGTTCCAGTGTCTCCTAGTTTATGGGAAGTTGAATTTGTATCCTACCATTGTGTGAAAATTGTATAAATCTTAATTATGTTGAATTGGCTTATGGTACTTTTCAGGTCTACTATATCCTTCTACTTTTCTGTATATTTATTATATTGAATTTTGAAAGTTTGATATTGAAAACTCTAACTAAATATCTTAATTTACCTACTTAAAAAACCTGTGATATATAATAGAATTATGTGTAACTTTGTTCTGTATTTTCCAAGTCTCCTGGTAAATGTGTTGTCATACTTTCATAATTTAAAAAATAAAAAAGAGAAAAAAATGAATTTTATTCTTAAGTAACATCAAAATCCCAGGTGCATTAGAATGAAATATGAAAGATTAAAACATCTAGAGGAAAAACTTCTGAAATGGCAATTCAGAGTTGACATCTTGGTTTTTTCAAACATCTGTATCTCATTTCATTCTACTCAGGTCACACAAGAATCTAGATTATATTGATCTTTTACGTTGAAAATGTGAGCACTCTCTTTCAATGCATACTTTTATTAATTTTCATCTATCACTCTCAAAAGTATGGGTATTCAGGCAATATTTGTGAAAATATTTTTCTCACCAAATTAAATATTGCTTCTAATATATTCCAGCGGGAATGTTTTATAGTTAACTCTGTGGGTGTGGGGTCTGGAGGGCCGGAATTGATGGCAGTGTTTCTGTGAGGTGAAGCCACATTTTTTCTTGTCTTCATAGATGCTTCCGCCTGGGGGATTAGTGTTTACCTTGATTTAATGTCTCATCAGAAGCATGACATCTGCAGCAGTTGGCTGCAGCGGGATTAAATGAAGCATGGCCGTTTCTTCAAGAGAGACTTCGCCCTAGAGGGGAGAGGCAGGAGATGAAGAGAGAACAAAAAGATGTATTCAACTACAGAGTGAGAAGGAATGATTCAACCCCCTTCACCGCAGGCACAATGCAGGGGCAGAGAAGAGCTTTGTACTCAAGAAACCTAGGAGTTAAACCCAAGTAGGAGGCTTTAGACTTTTAGGGAAGCTGCTCTGGGAGTTCAGGGAGGGGCTCAGCTGCTCTTGGACCACTCCTGCCCTACACCACACCATTCTGTCTCTAAGGGAGAAAAAAAAGGGGGATTATTTTCAGTGTTTGGAAATTGACTCCAGAGCCCTATGAGGACAAATTTTGCCAGAGCAGCATATTACTTCTCCCAGAAGCAAGCAAGTGAGTATAAAAAATGCTAAACTAGGGCAAGGTGAAGGTCAGTCCACCCCAAATTCTGCCTCTGGCAGAGGATCAAGGAAGGGCTGTGGGAACTGAGCATTATGGAGTTCTTTTTGCACCCCCAACCCCAAATCTTCTGAGTTCCTCCACTGAATCATTAAGGATCTGGTGCTCATAAAATTATTTAAGTGTTTCTTATAACTCTTATATTCTTACTATTTTAATGAGATAACGAGTACTGTAAATTCACTCAATGTTGTGTAAAGTGGTACTTCTAATTTGTCCTAAAGTTAACCACTTTGAGTTTTAGTGAGTGGATACTTATTCACACATAGCAGAATGTTAGGATTCTCACATTCATTCTCCATTTTTTCATGACTTCATAGGCTTCTATTCAGTTCAGTTCAGTTCAGTCGCTCAGTTGTGTCCAACTCTTTGCGACCTCATGGAGTGCAGCAGGCCAGGCCACCCTGTCCATCTTCAACTCCTGGAGTTTACTCAAACTCATGTCCATTGAGTCGGTGATGTCATCCAACCATCTCATCCTCTGTCATCCCCTTCTCCTCCTACTTTCAATCTTTCCCAGCTTCAAGGTCTTTTCAAATGAGTCAGGTTTTTTGCATCAGGTGGCCAAAGTATTAGAGTTTCAGCTTCAACATCAGTCCTTCCAATGAATATTCAGGACTGATTTCCTTTTAGGCTGGACTGGTTGGATCTCTTTGCAGTCCAAGGGACTCTCAAGAGTCTTCTCCAACACCACAGTTCAGAAGCATCAATTCTCAGCACTCAGCTTTCTTTATAGTCCAACTCTCACATCCATAGATAAGTACTTGAAAAACCATAGCTTTGACTAGACAGATGGACCTTTGTTGGCAAAATAATGTCTCTTCTTTTTAATATGCTGTCTAGGTTGGTCATAACTTTTCTTCCAAGGAGTAAGTATCTTTTAATTTCATGGCTGCAGTCACCATTTCAGTGATTTTGGAGCCCCCCAAAATAAGTCTGTCTCTGTTTCCATTGTTTCGCCATCTATTTGCCATGATGTGATTGGACCATATGCCATGAATTTCGTTTTCTGAATGTTGAGTTTTAAGCCAACTTTTTCACTCTTCCCTTTCACTTTCATCAAGAGGCTCTTTAGTTCTCATTCACTTTCTGCCATAAGCCTGGTATCATCTGCATATCTGAGGTTATTGAGATTTCTCCCTGAAATCTTGATTCCAGATTGTACTTCATCCAGCCCGGCATTTTGCATGATGTACTCTGCATGTAAGTTAAGTAAGCAGGTGACAATATACAGCCTTGATGTGCTCCTTTTCCAATTTGGAAACTGTCCATTGTTCCATGTCCAGTTCTAACTGTTGCTTCATGCGGATTTTTCAGGAGGTAGGCAAGATGGTCTGGTATTCCCATCTCTTTCAGAATTTCCCACAGTTTGTTGAGATCCACACAGTCAAAGGCTTTGGCATAGTCAATGAAGCAGAAGTAGATGTTTTTCTGGAACTCTCTTGCTTTTTTGATGATCCAGTGGATGTAGGCAATTTGATCTTTGGTTCCTCTGCCTTTTCTAAATACAGCTTGAACATTTGGAAGTTAACGGTTCATGCACTATAAAAGCCTGGCATGCATGAAGCTAGCATTGCTTTGCTAGCATGTGAAATGAGTTCAATTGTATGGTAGACATTACCTTTCTTCAGGATTGGAATGAAAACTGACCTTTTCCAGCCCTGTGGCCACTGCTGAGTTTTCCAAATTTGCTGGCATATTGAGTGCAGCACTATCACAGCATCATCTTTTAGGATTTGAAATAGCTCAACTGGGATTCCATCACCTCCACTAACTTTGTTCATAGTGAGGCTTCCTAAGGCTCACTTGACTTCACATTCCAGGATGTCTGGCTCTAGGTGAGTGGTCATACCATCATGATTATCTGGGTTGTGAAGATCTTTTTTGTAGAGTTCTGTGTATTCTTGCCACCTCTTCTTAATATCTTCTGCTTCTGTTAGGTCCATACCATTTCTGTCCTTTATTGAGCCCATCTTTGCATGAAATGTTCTCTTGGTATCTAATTTTCTTGAAGAGATCTCTAGTCTTTCCCATTCTATTGTTTTCCTCTATTTCTTTGCACTGATCACTGAGGAAGGCTTTTTTTTTATCTCTTCTTGCTTTGGAACTCTGCATTCAAAAGGGTATATCTTTCCTTTTCTCCTTTGCTTTTTGCTTCTCTTCTTTTCACAGCTATTTGTAAGCCCTCCTCAGACAGCCATTTTGCCTTTTTGCTTTTCTTTTTCTTGGGGATGGTCTTGATCTCTGTCTCTTGTACAATCCCTGCCTCCGTCCATAGTTCTTCAGGCACTCTGTCTATCAGATCTAATCACTTAAATCTATTTTTCACTTCTACTGTAAGATCATAAGGGATCTGATTTAGGTCATACCTGAATGGTCTAATGGTTTTCCCTACTTTCTTCAATTTAAGTCTGCATTTGGCAAAGAGTCATGATCTGAGCCACAATCAGCTCCTGGTCTTTTTTTTTTTTTTTTTTTGCTGACTGTATAGAGTTTCTCCATCTTTGGCTTCAAAGAATATAATCAATATAATCAATCTGATTTTGGTATTGACCATCTGGTGATGTCCATGTGTGGAGTCTTCTCTTGTGTTGTTGGAAGAGGCTGTTTGCTATGACCAGTGCATTCTCTTGGCAAAGCTCTATTAGCCTTTTCCCTGCTTCATTCTGTACTCCACGACCAAATTTGCTTGTTACTCCAGGTATTTCTTAACTTTGTACTTTTGCATTCCAGTCCCCTAGAATGAAAAGGACATCTTTTTGAGGTGTTAGTTCTAGAAGGTCTTGTAGGTCTTCATAGAACCATTCAACTTCAGCTTCTTCAGTATTACTGGTTGGGTCATAGACTTGGATTACTGTGATATTGAATGGTTTGCCTTGGTAATGAACAGAGATCATTCTGTTGTTTTTGAGATTGCATCCAATTACTGCATTTTGAACTCTTTTGTTGACTATGATGGCTTCTCCATTTCTTCTAAGAGATTCTTGCCCACAGTAGTAGATATAATGGTCATCTGAGTTTAATTCACCCATTCCAGTCCATTTTACTTCAATGTCAATGTTCACTTTTGCCATCTCCTGTTTGACCACTTCCAGTTTGCCTTGATTCATGGACCTAACATTCCAGGTCCCTATGCAATATTGCTCTTTACAGCATCAGACTTACTTCCATCACCAGTCACATCCACAACTGGGTGTTGTTTTTGCTTTGGCTCCATCTCTTCATTCTTTCTGGAGTTATTTCTCCACTGATCTCCAGTAGCATATTGGGCACCTACCGACCTGGGAAGTTCATCTTTCAGTGTCCTATCTTTCTGCCTTTTCATACTGTTCATGGGTTTCTCAAGGCAACAATACTGAAGTGGTTTGCCATTCCCTTCTCTAGGGGACCACGTTTTGTCAGAACTCACCACCATGACCCGTCTGTCTCGGTGTTACAAGGCATGGCTCATAGTTTCATTGAGTTAGACAAGGCTGTAGTCTATGTGATCAGCTTTGTTAGTTTTCTGTGACTGTGGTTTTCAGTCTGTCTGCCCTCTGATGGAGAAGGATAAGAGGCTTATGGAAGCTTCCTGATGGGAGATACTGACTGAGGGGGAAACTGGGTCTTGTTCTGATGGGTGGGGCCATGCTCAGTAAATCTTTAATCCAATTTTCTGTTGATGGATGGAGTTGTGTTTTCCCCGTTATTTACCCGGGGCCAAGCAATGCTGACCCCAGGTAAATATGGGCTTCCCTGGTGGCTCAGCTGGCAAAGAATCTGCCTGCAATGTGGATGACCTGGGCTCAGTCCCTGGGTTGGGAAGATCCCCTGGAGAAGGGAAAGTCTACCCAATCCAGTATTCTATACAGTCCATGGTGTCACAAAGAGCTGGACACGACTGAGCGACTTTCACTTCCCTTCCTTCAATTTATGGTGGAGATAATGAAGACAATGGTGATCTTCTTTGAAAGGCCCCATGCTGGCCCTGCCACACTCAGTGCCCCCAGGCCTGCACCAGGCCGCCGCTGACCCATGTCTCCACTGTAGACTCCTGGACGCTGCTGGGCAAGTCTGGCTCAGTCTGCTGTGGGGTCACTTGCTCCTCTCTCCTTGGTCCTGGTGCACACAAGGGTCTATTTGTGCCCTTCAAGAGTCTATTTCCCCAGTCCTATGTAAGTTCTGGCAGCTCTGTGGTGGGGTTAATGGCAATTTCCTCCAAGAGGGCTTATGCCACACCCAGTCTGCTGCACCCTGAGCTCCTGCTGCTGCAGCAGCCCACTGCTGCCCCTGACCTCCACCCGAGACACTCAGACACTCAGTGCCTCAGTCTCTGTGGGGTCTTTGGGTCCTGGTGCACACAAGGTTTGTTTGAGCCCTGTGAGCATCTCTGATAGGTATGGGGTTTGATTCTAAATGCGATTTTGCCCCTCCTACCTTCTTTCTGGGGCTTCTCCTTTGCCCTTGGACATGGGGTAGCTCCTCACAGTTGCTCCCGCACTGCATGGCCGCCCCTCCAGTGCCTACTGTCTTGCTGAGGAGATGCGGTCTTCCTCAAGTTTCCCTGAATCCGGAAGCTGGGTGATCCGGGGAAGTTCATTTCTCTCTCTGAGCCTCAGGATCATCAACTCCACAGGAGACACTCAAACACAGTTCTGTCTGTCTCTGTGGGCCTCTGGGTCCATGTGCATACAAGATTTGTTTGAGCCCTCTGCGTGTCTCTCTTTTTCTGTTTTTTTTTGTTTTTTTTTTTCCTTGCCTTTCTGCCATATTCTCTTTCTGTCTCTGCCTCTCTCTTTCTCTTAGTAATGAATGCTAAGGAGAATTATTCATTGTAGGCCTCTAGGCCATGCTCTTTCTTCCATCATATTGCACTTCTATTTAAGTCAGTGCTTAGTTCTATAAAAGGCAGTGAACTTGCAGATAGAACATGGGCTAAAGAGTCAGACAGAGCTAGGTTCAAATCCTTCCCATATTATTTACTACTTTCATGACATTGAGTTTTTTTAAAGCTTCTTTTTTTTTTTTAAATTTGAGAATAAATATGCATATCCTGGTGAGTCATTATGAATGTCAAGTGATTTGAAAAACTTTAAACGATTTGAAAAATATATAGTTCAATATTATTATGATAAAACTTATTTAATTTATTAAACAAATGAATACAAGTCTCAAGACAGGGTCTGACTTGTTATCAAATCTTCCCTGTACTTTGGAAAACAAAGTTTTCCAGGTAAATGGTGAAAACTTCCTCCTTTGCCTCACTGGCAAGAACATGGCAGTCATTGACCAATAAGTAGAGAAATAGTTCATCACTTCCCCATTACACCTGGTAGTATCAGTCTTGAGGGAACAAAATGAGGGAATTTTTATCAGAGTAAACCTAGAAGCTGATCATGTATGAGCTAATGCTTGCCACTATACTCTACAACCACTTGGAAACTGTCCCTAGTACAAACATTCTCACAAAATGTTTAAAAGCCTTGGACAACCCAGTGGGGAGTTCGTGGGCAAGAAGTGTTCCTGAGCATTTCACCTTTTGGACTGAAATTGCCGGGACTGTGTAGTCCCACCTGACTAAGTCACTGAATGTGGGCTTCCCTAGTTAAGGCATGACCTTAGGAAAGGTATTTCTCAGTAGCTGAGGTAAACCCTGAAGGGCTGACAGGTAGATGCTGTCTGCTAACTGCATTCCTACATCTGGGCAGCAAGTTCTTCCCTGAAGGAGGGTTTGGGCATCATATATGGTCTTGTCTGTCACAATAAGATATTATCTTCAAAATATGTTCTAGTGCTTTTTATGTCTTTATTACTGCTTCTTTAGTAAAAATCTCTGTCTTTATTCCTACTTCTTTAATGAAATAACAAATAATATTGCAACTTGCATTATTGATATGTAGAAAAACACTCCAATATTTAGTGACTAAAAGTAACAATGACTTAGTATTTGTCAAAATTCTTTGTGTTGTCTGGGACCAACTGTATAGTTCTTCTGCAGTCTTGGCTGAAGTGACTCATGCACCTCCAGTCGTTTTCCCTCTCTGTCATGGATAAAGGATATAATGGGATTTTGCTCACATGTCTTGGGCCTTGATGTTGGCTGGGTCTCTCTCCATGTGATCTCTCACTCAGTAGTTTAGCCTATATCCCTATGTGGGAGCAGAGTATTCCCAGAGGCAAATATGGAAGCTATGGGACAGTCATCAGAATTGGTTGCATTCTATTGATCAAAGCAAGTCATAAGACTACTCAGATCCAAAGAGTGGAAAATAGATTCTGTTTCTTGATATTAAGAGCTGTAAAATATTGTTGCTCCATTTTTTCAATCTACTACATTCTATTCTCTGGCTCTGAAGTACAAAATGCACTCACTCTCTCGCCACGAAGCTATTCAATGCAGCGCCATTATCAAGTTTGAAGTCCAAGTTTGAAGATCTCAGTGTAACTTGGAACAAAGCTTGATCATTTTCATTGCCATAGATTGTGTTGTGCTAAAGAGATCTGCCATCTAAGAAATGCAATTTTTAAAAGAGAAACTCTTTTGATATACTTCGTGATGCAAGTTACTCCCTAATTTCTACCTTAGGTTTAGCTGATTTTTCTGGGGGACTTAAGAAAAAGCCTTTAGATCTGCCATAATGACTGTAAGCATCCTATGTTATTAAATACTAGGGCTTATCATTGTAGAAAATCAGTTCTGTTAACGTCCAATCAAATTGTGATCTTGATCAGTCTGTGTGGTAAATAAGTCTTTCAGATGGCTCATTCCATCATAAATCTTATTTGAGACAAAAAGTGGAAAAAAGTTGTAAAGAATTGTTTGTCAAAAATACCTTGAAAACTGTAGCACTTCAAGAAAAATTTGTAGATGGGGGTTCATTTTTTTAATCTCATTTAAAAAATCTTTTTAATCTATAATCTCTGTAGATAAATAATACTTATATACTTTGGAGAAAAGTCATCTCAAAATTTCTTTTGACTCCATGAAGCTATTATAAATCTATTAATAGCTACGAAAAGTGATCATACACCCAGAATTTAGGGGTTTGTGGCTTCTATGAAATCTTATATGATAATGCTTGAGTTCTTGAAATTTAGAATGCTTATAAATCAGTTGAGGTGTTTCTCAAAGGTTGAGTTCCAGGCTCTAGGAGTCTCGATTTGTGACTGGATCAGGCCAGATGAGGATCAGAGATGTCCATTTTCTTTACAAAAATGCCAGATGAGTCTGATGCAGGTTAGTTTTGAGTTCGATTTCATTTGAGAAACCTAGGAGTTCATAAACCTTCCAATTAAACTCTTTGCTCTTTCCAGAGATAGATATACAACTAAAAATAGCAAATGAATATTTTTTTTCCTTTCCTCTGGTCCCGTAATACTTAACAAGAATTTCATTGCTTTATCTATTACATCTGGTTCAGCTAATGATGACTGTGGAGTAGACTTCAACTGGATGGTTGTCTCATTGTACATATAAAAATATGATATGGCTTTGATTACTTAGTTGCAATTTTAAAGTTTGAATTCCTTGAACATACCCTAAACTGCCCTTGAAAACTAAACACCAGAGATTAACACTCTTCAACTGCTGTTCATATGTTTGTATTCATTTTCACATAGCTGGAATCAGCATAGTAATCTTCTTTCTTGTAACATTTTCCATATACAAGGCTGCATTTAATTCCCCTTATCAAAATCATCCACATACTTGTATTTTGCATAGCTATAATATTCCACTGTGACATGTGTCAGAATCTGTTAATTTCTTATTGGTAAGCTTTGGCTTGCAGATTCAAATTAACATCAACTTTATGCAATGATATCTCTTTTCTTAATAGGTATTGTGAAGGAATTATCATGTGAAAACATTCTGTAAACTGATCTTGAAAGATACTTGGGCCTTATATTGGCACATAATTAGTTCACAAAAAAATGGGTAATAAATTGAACCCAAAATGTTGTCAAGGAGGTAACACAATTTTAGGCATCATTAAGCATGATGTTAATAGATTCTAGACAGGAATATGGCAAGTGGAAATCAATCAAAAAGAAGAGGTGGGAAGAAGCTCCTCCCAGAAAAAAATATACCAACTTTATGCAAATTTATAAACTTGAGTTGTAAGCATGGCAGAGGGCAGCTGGATGAAATGATATTGTGTGAAGTTTCACAATTCTCCTCAACAGAATATGCTTTCTTAAGGCAGATTATAAAGATATATATTGGTGTTTCAGGAGACTTCAATTCTCTTGAAATCTGTTAGAACTCTAAACTTGGCTAAAAGGAGGACATCTGATAAATTTTTTACTACCTGACTATTTTATTACTGAGAAAGTAAGAGATTAAATGCAGGCAAATTCTTCCTTGACTTGATTTTGACTGAGAAGGAAAAACTGATTGTTAACGTAACAGTAAATGCTTAATACCAAAGAAAAGGAACACTGGGCTTAGTTATTCATGTGCCCTAGACTTTCAAAGCCAGTTGTTAAAATGCTTCCTTGAGACTTTGAAAGGGAAAATAGATGATGAAGGGCAGAATGTCCTATAAATGTAATTCAGGCTGTATAAAACTTTTTAAAAGTTCAATGAGAAAGGCAAAAGGAAAGACATCTAAGGAAAATAATGTGGTTGCATAGGTATTTTACTCTAAGTCCAGATTCATAAAAGACTTTTACAAAAGACATAAAGAGAAACATAAAGATGAATATAAAAGAATGGCTGGAATATAAGAAATGCACCAAGAAGCCTAAGGCACAAGTGAAGTGAATGAGGTAAACTTCAGAGAGACAAAACATTGACAAAAATGGTTCTAACTATGCAGAGTAAGAAGAACCTTAGGTCTGTGGCAGGAGAGAGGTACCAAAAAACTGGAGACTTGCATATGCTATTCCAGTTTTTAAAGGGAGACATGTTCATGTCAGAAGGTATGAACTGAACAACTGAATTTTAGTTTTAATCAGCAACTGAGATTGGATTTTCAAATATACAGTTTGTGAACCTTTAGAAAAGAATACAGGGATCACCAAGAACCAATATGCACTCATCAAGCACGGGTGAAGCCATATTGGTTTCACATCATTTTAAGGTGATGATTGACTGGTAATTCAGGAAAAGTGTCATTAACTTAGTACCTAAGCATTTCAGTGAAGGGTTTGATTATTTTTCCTTCATGTTATTTGGGATACAATGGTAAAACGCTTCATGGATCATTAAATGAATTAATAACTTGTAGCTACTGTTTAATACTTAAGGAAAAGGGGTCTTTATTTGACTAGAAAATGTTCTATTTTTAGCAGGCCAAAATTTACACCAGTGACTTGAATGAAGGAATATATTGAGTACCATATAGCACACACGAGTTCTAGATAAAACATATCTCACTAAAACAATTTTATGTAGGCTCTTGTTTTGCCACTCACACTGTTCACTGAATCCAGGGTAGATAAGGTGCAACCAGGGAAGCTGGAAGAAGACTTGAGGAGCCATGGTGACTATAGGCAAGTTTATTCTCTCAGGGCACCAGCAGCAGTGTTAGAGAGTCTTCAAAGACTACTGACATACTAAGACAGACAAAAGTTGACCCATGGCCAAGTGGGTACGCAGGTGCAGTGCTACCAAGGCCAGCAACATTGTTTACAGAATGTAAGTTATGACGCCATGAGAGAGTGGGGCAGGAGAGCCTGACTGACGCCATGTCGTCAGTCACTTTCTGCACAGATGCTGTTTACTCAGATTTGAGTCTTGAACACCACAAGTGAATCTGAGTCAACTAGAGCCACATTGGACTACACGGATTATAAGAAGGATTTATTGACTATTGTTAACTAAATCTCCATCTTTGAAAATAACTGTAGGCTGAATGATGGCCTCTCAAAGATATCTTAAGTCTCAGTCCTTGAAACCTGTGTGTCCATTACCTTACCTGGTGAAAGACACTTTGCAGATGTGATTAAGTTAAGAATCTTGAAATTGGGAGACTGTCTTGCACCGTTTAAGTGTGGCCAATATGATCACAAATGTCCTTATGAGAGAGACCTAAGAGGGTCAGAATCAGACAGGAACACAGAAGCAGAGGTTGGACTATGTAAGCAGCCTCTGGAAGCTGGAAAAGAAGGAACTGAAATCTCCCCTGGAGCTCCCAGAGGGGATTCAGCTCCTGACATCTGACCTCCAGAACTGTTAGATAATAAACTTGTGCTGTTTTAAGCCACCAGTTGGCTCCAGCCAGGGGCTCCAGGATGTTGGAGGAAGAGAGACCAGACTTTCAAGAGTCTTCAAGAGTTGGGGTAGAGGAAGAAGACCAGAGAACTCAGCTGGTGGGCATCAGCAAATGTGAACATCCTTGGGGGCAAAGCTTGGAGAAATCTGCAGGCGCTCTAAGCAGCTGTGCTGGCCCTTAGCTTCTTTGGCTGTGGAAAGTGCCAGGGCCGTCAGAAGGGACGGTCACTGGGAACTGCTGTCGCTTCCACTGCACAGAGGATATTGGTCACTCCTGCTCTTCTTCCTTGTTCGTAACCATCTCTATTCATCTCAGCTATACCTGCTCCTATCAGGAGTGGTGGCGGTGGTGAGATGAATCTGGTTCTTTGTATCGTGCCTGGCAAGGCTAGGAAACCTGGTCACTCACCCTGCACTGAATTTAAGTGAGGGAAGCTTTTTCTGGCTGGGGAGTTCTGTCTCATTGTGGACAGGTGCTGGCCTAGGAGATGGGGTGACAAAGACAAAATGAAGCTGTTCATCTTTCCTTGTTGTGTGGCTGTTCTCAAGTTTGTTTGTTTGTTTGTTCCACGGTGTTGCTGAAGTTTCCTAAGTGAACTCCAGAGCTCTCCCAGAAATGTCTTTGTGTCGAAGTGTCCACTGTCTAACTGTGGAGCTTTGTGAGGGGATAGACGCTGATCTCTTACTCCACCATCTTGGTGACATCGCTGTAGAAACAGCTTTTCAATTCTAGCTCTTCATCAGGCTTCCTTTCCTTTAAGTGCTGGTGCTATCTATAGAGCACTGTAGCTCTCCATTGGTCTGGTCTGCGTGTTCTGCACTGGTGTTCTTTTCTGTTCTGATAAGTGCCCTCTGCTCTGGCACCAGGATTCTTAGTGCACTGTGTCAAGAAGAGGGGAGTTTTCAATCCTAGAATGCATTCAGTTGAAAAAGAAACCTAGTCATTGTGATTTCAGGGGATGTCTGGATGGAACAAATTACATCAATAACACATGCAGGTGTCAGGTCAATTCATGGCAGAGGAGAACCAGTGAAGAGAGCAGTAAGAACCAATTCTTCTTATGATAAGTCAGACAAACAATTAAGGCCATTCTTAATACCTCAAACGAAAGATGACAGTCACCTCCACAGAGAGGTAAAGGGGGAGGGGTCTTTCCTGTCTTAGAACCACCCTTCTTATTGAATACTGAATGGGGTTAATAATTTATTACTGGACTCAGTGCCAATTTAACTAGCTTAGTCTAACCCTTCAAGTTTGAATCAAAAGATGACACCTTCACAAAAGCCAGAAGTCATAATAAAGGCATGTTTTATATTCAGGCAACAAACCAATGAGTAGTCACTAATGCCGCTAAGTCACGTCAGTCGTGTCTGACTCTGTGTGACCCCATAGATGGAAGCCCACCAGGCTCCTCTGTCCCTGGGATTCTCCAAGCAAGAACACTGGAGTGGGTTGCCATTTCCCTCTCCAATGCATGAAAGTGAAAAGTGAAAGTGAAGTCGCTCAGTCGTGTCCAACTCTTAGCGACCCCCTGGACTGCAGCCTACCAGGCTCCTCTGTCCACGGGATTTCCCAGGCAAGAGTACTGGAGTGGGATGCCATCGCCTTCTCCAATCACTACCTACATTCCCATAAAAAAATGGGATAATGCTCTCTTTGTGAGGAAAGAAATAAAACCATCAGATTTCTACCAGGAAGGGAATCAACTCATCAGATTTCTATCAACACCAATCTCTTGATAGTCTTCACTACAACATAAACAGGCCATGAAAGGGCAATAGAACCATACACCATCATAAAAAAGATTTAGCTTTTAGAGCAACCATTGAACAGAAAACCCAGACATAATGAAGGATAAATTTTGGTCCTATAGAAATTTGGTCACCCTATAGTCAATTTTACAACGCTATCTGGCTTTTGGCAACATGAAATATACGTCTAGTCCAAGATGAAGAATCAAAATGATTTCTAAAAAGTATTCAAAAATAAAATTGGGGCTAAAGTACAAAAATATTGAGCCCAATTAATGGGTAGTGCCAAAGATACAGGAGAAGGCAATGGCACCCCACTCCAGTACTTTTGTCTGGAAAATCCCATGGATGGAGGAGCCTGGTAGGCTGCAGTCCATGGGGTCGCTAAGAGTCAGACACGACTGAGCGACTTCACTTTCACTTTTCACTTTCATGCATTGGAGAAGGAAATGGCAACCCACTCCAGTGTTCTTGCCTGGAGAATCCAAGAGATGGGGGAGCCTGGTGGGTTGCCGTCTCTTGGGTTGCACAGAGTCGGACACGACTGAAGCAACTTAGCAGCAGCAGCAGCAGCCAAAGATACCAGGTTAATCAGTAACTTTTCAAGTAATAAGGTGAATTGGCTAAACTGGAAATAAAAAATACTTGATCAATAAATGGCGTTAGAATTGTCCTTGTCCTTACACTACCAAATCCCACAGCTGAATCTGTTTAGTCTCCATCAGAATTCTTCACACTGCTCCAGTTTGGTTTCTATTACTAACCAAGGGAAATTATGAGAAATGATAGACCAGTCACTCAGAGGTATGTGTCAAGACAAATGTCAAAGACTTTCGTTCTATTGTGAAAAACCTGCCTGCCAAGCAATGAGAGTGTCAAAAAGTTCTTTATGATCCAGCCAGTTGAGAATGTTTGACTCCCCATTCACTTAGAAAGAACATAAAGAAGACCTTTACTTAGCATATCAACTAACAGGCATCAAATACTGATAAAAATAATTTTAAAATGAGACTTCTAAGTACTTTATTATATGGGAGGATGGGAAGGAGAAACCTTCCAAATTTATAGATTATGCTATTTGAATGTCCTGTAGTTGAGCAGCACCGTGCCTCAATGTTCTCATCTGCAGCTGCTCAAATGCCCACATTAACTATTAACATGGTATTCGTTATCTGCCAGAATGTCTATCCAACCTCTCCCTTACTAACCCAGTTAGCTCTTCCAGACAGAGCTGTGATGTTATCACCTCTGAGAAGATGAGACTTCCTGACCTGGGCTGGGTGCTCTCTCTTAGGAGCTCTCACAGGATGCTGCACTCTTTCTCTTTTTCTAGCAGCTTGTGCTTTGTGTTCAGTCTCTCAGTCATATCCGACACTTTGCGACCCCACGGACTGTAGCCTGTCAGGCTCCTCTGTTCATGCAATTTTTCAGGCAAGAATGCTGGAATGGGTTGCCATTTACTCCTCCAGGGGAATCTTCCTGACCCAAGGATCGAACTCATGTCTCTTGCATCTCCTGCATTGCAGGCGGATTCTTTATTGCTGAGCCACCAGGGAAGCTCTTCTAGTAGCATTGCCAGTTTATTATTTCTCCTGGGGGATTAAGTTATTCAAAGGAAGGGATTGTCATTTTTATGACTGCTTCTATAGGAAATTCTGATATATTGCAGATGCACAATGATGTGTTGAGTCAATGAAGAATGAGTGCATGCATGACTTCCCCATAAACCAGAACAGAACAGACATCTGAAAGGGCAGATTTCTTAGCAAAAGTCTCTAAAGATAGGGTTTAAGAGCTTAACAATCTCTATTAGAATATAAGTGCCATGAAGGCAATGACTTAGTTGGTTTTATTCACTGTTGGCTCTCCAGAACCAAGAACATTGTTTAACAGACGGTAGGTACTCAGTGAAAATGTTAAACGAAGAAGTGGAAATTAATGAACAGAGGCTCATTTGAACTAAAACCTTGTTTCAAAGGCATCTATGAGAGAGTCTCAAAGGTAACTAATTATAACTCGAATGATAATTTACAGTTCACAGAACATATTTCATTTAATTCTCTTAACATTGCTCTGTAGATTTTATTATAACCCACCTCCATTATGCAAAGGAGAAAACTTGAGCTGAGAAAATGGCACAATCAGAACTGAAACCTTAGATTTCTGACCACAAATTCTGGGATTTTTCGGCTGCACTGAACCTTTTCAATGCCTGGCATTAAATGTAATTGTTAGGTGGGAATAAAGCAGCCCTTCTGCAGAGAGAACACAGCTTTGTTTCCAAAATAAACATTTAAAAGATCTGATCATAAAATGGGAGAATAATAAAAACAACAACAATGATTCCCTGAATAACATTAAAAGAAACACACAAGATACAGTGTCTAGGACGCAATTCTCCTTTTTGAAAATAGAAGAAAAGCACCAAGACCTTTAGTGTGACAGTCCTTTGATAAAGAAAATGGATTTGATTTTTTAGCTCACTGAGTGAAACTATCAATATGCATACCTTCAGTGACAAGAAGCTGACAAGTCTTGGAATAATTCAGAAAAAATAATTACTTGCAGGAATTAATACAAGAACTGATTATTTGTAACTGTGCTCTGCTGCTGCTGCTAAGTCGCTTCAGTTGCGTCCGACTCTGTGCGACCCCATAGACGGCAGCCCACCAGGCTCCCCCGTCCCTGGGATTCTCCAGGCAAGAACACTGGGAGTGGGTTGCCATTTCCTTCTCCAATGCAGGAAAGTGAAAAGTGAAAGTGAAGTTGCTCAGTCGTGTCCGACTCCTAGCGACCCCATGGACTGTAGCCTACCAGGCTCCTCCATCCATGGGATTCTCCAGGCAAGAGTACTGGAGTGGGGTGCCATTGCCTTCTCCAGTAACTGTGCTCTAGGTAATAATAAATAACAAGAAATTGGGAAAACATTAAAAAGGATTCTACTCTACAGTATCTAGGGAAGAAGACATCAATTCAACTTCTAGAGGTACAAAGTTGATTGCAGTTGGATTTTTAATAAACTCAAGGTCTCTGCATTCTACCAGCAGTATGTTTAAGGGCCTTGCCCGAAATACATATACAAATGTGATAGTCTTAAGAATGCCAGCTCCACAAAGCTATCTATATCCTAACCCATCTACAAGGGAATTTTATCTTATATTGCAAATATATATATATATATATATATATTTGCAGGTGTGATTAAATTGAGAATTTTGAGATGGGGAGATTATCTTGGGTTATCCTGGTGGACCCTAAATGCCCATGGATTCTTATAAAAGGGCACAGAGAAACCCCATCAAACGAATGAATATTTGGCACAGGTGGAAATGGGGAAGGTAGTGTGACCGTGGAAGCAGAGCTTGGAGTGCGTATCCACAAACCAAGGATTGCTGGCAGCCACTGGAGCTGGAAGAGGCAAGGAATGGATTCTTCCCTATAGTATCTGGAGGGAAAGTGGTCCTGCCAGTACCAATGAAACTGACTTTAGACTTCTGGCCTCCAGAATTACAAAAAAATAAACTTCTATTTTTTAAGCCACTAAGTTTGGGGTAACCTGTTACACTTATCACAGGAAACAAATACACCCACTACACATAGAGCAGCACTGGCAGGTCGTTTTGCTGAAATGCTATCTTGCTGTTGCTGAGGAGGCTTCGTAAAATGAACACAAGCGACAAATGATTTTGAACTTATCTCTAGTCCTTAAAATGTAAAATCTTCTGCTTGATACTAGAAGAGGACTCTGTTGTTTCTCTTCGCTAAGCAATTCAAATTGGATTTGAATTTTGCAGAGGGAAGTATGGAGAGAATCGTCTTTCATGAATGATCCTGCTGGAAAGTTGAGGAATGACTTAGCTTTTTGGCTTGGGCAAGTAAGGCCCATGAGGAGTTAGAGGAACCAGTTGGGATAGTATGAGCAGAAGTAGAAATCTTTTTGACACATTAAATTTAGGCCCTTTATTAGACACCTAAGTATACACATCAAATAGGCAATTGAATATATGAAATCGAAGCTCAGGGGAGAGGTGAAGGCAAGAGACAAACATTTGGAAATAATCAGCACAGAGTTAGAGAGAGTAAATGTTACTAATGAAATCTGACATACTTTTTTTCTGAGTAGCTAAAATACTGATGTTTATTTTATTGTTTAGAGATTTGTTTCTAAACAGCATTACTCTTTCTTGCCATTTTTGAACCCTCTCTTTGTTAATTAGGGTTATATACACTATCATTGAATCCCCATACCAATTATTCTTTAAAAACTATGATGCTCGATGAAGTCATTTCCCTACACACAAGTAAAATGTGATAAAATTTGTCCATACTAGGTATCTTTCTCTCATTAGAGGTGACAGAAATCTGAGCACTTAGTTTTTAGCAGCTTTATTTTTATCAGAAATGAGAACAAGCTGACCTCTTGCTAAAATAATCACAGAAATCAGAAAAGGAATATCATTATATGCAGCATAGTACTACATGTAATTATATGTATGTGTGGTATGTATGTGTGTGTTTTACTGTAGAAAGTTAAATACTTTCCAGAGCTAACTTTTGTAAGAATAACTTTCTGTGCAAACTACTAGGGATGTGGTAGAATATTTTTTGTAAATTAAATGCTTTTAAAAAGTATATATTCTCTGAGAAACTCTTTATGATAATATCACTCCAGATACTCAAGTCTATAGCTAATATGAAATGTATTATAGTTGTGATAAACAAATACGTTCATATAATTTTATATTTTGAATCATCCTCTTGAGTCTCCACCTTTGCTTTTAGCAGCATATCCAGACTTCTTGAAATGCCCAAGAATGACAAAGTCTTAAGAGGTTGATTCAAAATATAAAATTATATGAACATATTTGTGTATCACAACTATAATACATTTCATATTAGCTATAGACTTGAGTATGTGGAGTGATATCATCATAAAGAGTTTCTCAGAGAATGTATAAATCTCAAAATTCAGAAAACTGATATCATGGCATCTGGTACCATCACTTCATGGCATATAGATGGGGAAACTGTGGAAACAGTGACAGACTTTATTTTGGGGGGCTCCAAAATCACTGCAGATGGTGACTGCAGCCATGAAATTAAAGACGCTTACTCCTTGGAAGGAAAAGTTATGACCAACCTAGATAGCGTATTCCAAAGCAGAGACATTACTTTGCCAACACAGGTCCAGCTAGTCAAAGATATGATTTTTCCAGTAGTCATGCATGGATGTGAGAGTTGGACTATAAAGAAAACTGAGTGCAGAAGAACTGATGCTTTTGAACTGTGATGTTGGAGAAGACCCTTGAGAGTCCCTTGGACTGCAAGGAGATCCAACCAGTCCATCCTAAAGGAGACCAGTCCTGGGTGTTCATTGGAAGGACTGATGCTGAAGCTGAAGCTCTAATACTTCGGCCACCTGATGCGAAGAGCTGACTCATTGGAAAAGATCCTGATGGTGGGAAAGATTGAGGGCAAGAGAAGAAGGGGACAACAGAGGATGAGATGGTTGGATGGCATCACTGACTCAATGGACATGAGTTTGGGTAAACTCTGGGAGTTGGCGATGGACAGGGAGGCCTGGGGGGCTGTAGTCCATGAGGTCACAAAGAGTCAGACACGACTGAGTGACTGAACTGAACTGAATCTACTTAGATAGTCCAAAAATGAAACTCACCTACTACTCTCTCACTGAGAGAGAACTGGAGTCTGATTAGTCTGCTAGCAGTGTTGTTTCTTACTGTCAAACGGTTCCACAGATGAAGACTGGTCCTACACCGCCTATTTGACTATGCTTATCCAAGGCTCACGGTAGGGTGTTTTATGCCTAGGGTACTGAAACTTTATTTTTTTTTTTTTTGCCATTGAGTTTTTTTTTTTTCTTTTTTTTAATATATATATATTTTCTAATTTTAAAATCTTTAATTCTTACATGTGTTCCCAAACATGAAACCCCCTCCCACCTAGCCTCAACGCTCAGCTTAACATCACCTACCAAGGATTAGCTGGTGCTGAGATTTCTTTTCTGATACCTATCTGTGTATCAGAATGATTTTCTTTCTAAACCTTTCAGACAACACCTTCTGAAGGTGGCTCTTATCAGAGAGTCAAACTACATAATCCTTCCAAAGGAGACTTTATAAGCAATTTTGAAGGAATGTGTCAGGGGATCCTTATCTACAATAAGAGAGGATCACAATTTAATTCATTTGGGCTCATTTATTTACTAAAAGATGAATAATTCCAAATAAATTCTAGCTTGAAAAAATCAATGTGCCCTCCCACTGTTATCCAACATATAACTGGAAATAAGAATATAGGACTGTTTCCTACACGAGGGAAACAAATGAAATGCGCCCTATGATAGTCCCAGCTTGCACCCTCGAGGTATCTTCTAGACCATAAGGTAGGAAGAGAAAATGAAAGCAAAGCCTGGTATGCTCCTGAATCAAGGAGACAGAGATTAGGGATAGAGAGGTGGAGATGGTATCCGGAACTTGCGGAGAAGAGAATTGGATAGAGGCAAACTAGATATAAAAAGAGCTCCAGAAACTTGCATAGGGGTTCCTTATATATGCTGATGAATATGAAGCTGTGGATAATGGAAAGCACAGCTCCACATGGTCATATTAGTACCATTGGGGAGATATAAACTGAACAGTTCCAAGAGATATCAAGAACTGAGACACTTTCAAGATCTAATCAGTCAGAGTAAAGACTCTTTGTTAAATACCTGGGGTATTCAGGAGAGATCCCAATATGTTGTACCACATTAGCGGGGGTAAACAAACCCTAGAGAAATGGATACTCTAGACCTCACCATTCTTGAAAGTGAAAGTGTTAGTTGCTCAGTTGTGTCTGACTCTTTGTGACCTCATGGACTGTGGCCCACCAGGCTACTCTGTCCACGGAATTCTCCAGGCAAGAATACTGGAGTGGGTTTCTTGCCCTTCTCCAGGGTGTCTTCCTGACTCAGGGATCAAACCTGGGTCTCCCACATTGCAGGCTGATTCTTTACCATCTGAGCCACCAGGCGAGCCAGGTACGATGATCACCACAATCTAATTTCAGAACATTTTTGTTATCCTGAGAAGAAACTATACTCATGAGTAATCGGTCATTAGTCACTCTTTGCTGCTGCTGCTGCTGCTGCTAAGTCACTTCAGTCGTGTCCGACTCTGTGCGACCCCATAGACAGCAGCCCACCAGGCTCCCCTGCCCGTGGGATTCTCCAGGCAAGAACACTGGAGTGGGTTGCCATTTCCTTCTCCGATGCATGAAAGTGAAAAGTGAAAGTGAAGTCGCTCAGTCGTGTCCGACTCTTAGCGACCCCATGGACTGCAGCCTACCAGGCTCCTCTGTCCATGAGATTTTCCAGGCAAGAGTACTGGAGTGGGTTGCCATTGCCTTCTCCACTCTTTCCTCTTTCCTCTAGCCCCTAGCAAATACTCATCTACCTCTGTCTATATGGATATGCCTTTATGGGAAATTTTATGTAGATGGAACCGTATAGTGTTTTGTGACTGATTTCTTTCATTTAACATAATGTTTTCAGGGGTCATTCATGTTGTAGCATGTTGCAGTAGTCCATTACATTTTATGGCTGAATAGGATTCCATTCTATGGATATACTACATTTTATTTATTCATTTATCACTTGGGCATTTGGAATGTTTTCAGTTTTTAACTACTATGAACATTTTCATACAAATTTTATGTGAATGTATGTTTTCATTTCTCTTAGGTTATACCTTAGTAGTGGAATTCTTAGGTCATATGGTAACTTTATGTTTCATTTTTTGAGAAACTGCTACAGTGTTTTCCAAAGTGGCTGCACCATTTTATACTCCTATCAGCATGTATGAGGGTTCCAATTTCTCTACCTCCTTGGCAACACTTATTATTGTGTTTTAAAAATCTTAGTTACTTTAGTGAGTGTGAAGTGGTATTTTATTGTGGTTTTGGTTTGCATTTCCCTGATGACTACAGATCCTGAGCTTTGCATGTGCTTACTGGTCACTTATATGTCATTAGTGTACCTATTTAAGTTCTTTCCCATTTGTATTAGTCTGTGAGGGCTGCCATAACAAAATGCCACACAATGGTTGGCTTAAATGACAGGAATTTATTTTCTTACTGTCTGGCAGATGGAAGTACAAAATTAGGATGTCTGCAAATTTTGTTTCTCCTATGGCCTCTCTTTTTAGATTATAGATGACTTCCTTATCATAGTGTCTTCACATGAGATTTTTTTTCTGCGCATGTACCTCAAAACTCTTCTTATAAGGGCACCAGCCATACTGGATTAGGGCCTCAACCTTATGACTTTATTTAACCACAATTACTTCCATAAAGGCCTCTCTCCCCATCACATTGGAATAAGCACTTCCACATACAAATTATGAGGGGATACCCAGTTCCATCTGCAACACCACTTTTAAACTGGGTTGTATGACTTCATTGTTGAGATGTAGAAGTTCTTCATGTATTCTGAATACAAATATCCTGTAAGACATAAAGATTTGTGAATATTTTCTCCCATTTCATGATTTTATTTTTTTACTTTCTTGATGGTGTTCCTATAAGCATAAAGGTCTTCAGTTTCGATGAAATCCAATTTATCTGTTTGTGTCTTTCATCTTCTGTGCATTAGGGACCATATCTAAGAAATCGCCTAAACTCAGGCCACAAATATTTACTCCTATGTTTTCTACTGGGAATTTTATAACTTTAGATTTTATGTTTAGTTATTTGATCTATTTTGAGTTAGTTTTTGTATATGGAATGTAGTAGGGCTCCAACATCATTCTTTTGCATGTAGATATCCAGTTCTTCCAGTAAGTAAGTGTTAGTCACTCAGTCATGCCCGACTCTTTGCGACCCCATGAACTGCAGCCCACCAGGCTCCTCTGTCCATGAAATTTTCCAGGCAAGGATACTGGAGTGGGTTGCCATGTTAAAGACTATTCTTTCCTTATTAAATTATCTTATCACTCTTGTTGAAGATAAACTGACCATAATGTAAACGCTTGTTTCTGGGATATGAGTTATATTCCATTGATTTAAATATTGAACCTATACCAATGCTACATTCTCTTCATTACTATAGCTTTGTAGAAAGTTTTGGAATTGGAACATATAAACCTTCCAACTTTGCATTTCCACATAAGTTTTAGGATCATCTGGACAGCTGCATTTTTATAAGTATTATGTTAAATCTGTAGATCAGTTTGGGAAGTATTGCTATCTGAATATCATTGTCTTTTAACTCATGAACATGGGATTTCTATACATTTATTTGGTTATTTAATTTTTTTCAACAATGTTTTATGACTTTTAGTGTGCAAATCTTACACTTCCTGGGTTAAATTTATTCCCAGGTATTTTATTCTTTTTGATACCACTGTAAAAAATGGTTTTCTTAGTTTCACTTCCAGGTGGTTCATTACTAGTATATACAAAATTATTTATTTTCATGTATTGATCTTTATCTCACAACACTGTTTAAATTATTTTTTGGTTCTAATAGCTTTTTGATGAATATTGCAGATTTTCTATATATTAGATCAAGTCATCTATACATAGAGATAGTTTTACTTCTTCCTTTCCAATTTGTATCCTTCATATTTCCTTTTCTTGCCTGTTTTTCCTGATAGAACCTCCAGTACAATATTGACTAACAGTAGCAAGAGCGTACAGTCCTGTTTTATTCCTTAGAGAAGGCTGAAAACATTCACTCTTTCACCATTAAGTATGATATTAGCTGTGGGTTTTTTATAGCTGTCTTTCATCAGGTTGAGAAAGTTCCCTTGTGTTCCTAGTTTAAATATTTTTATTATGAAAGGTTGTTGAATTTTGTCAAATTGTATTTTTGATCATATGGTTTTTGTCATTTGTTCTATTAATGTGGTATATTGATTTATTTTCATATGTTATAGCAACTTTGGCTTCCCAGGTTGCTCTAGTGATAAAGAACCTGCCTGCTAATGCAGGAGACATAAGAGACATGGGTTTGATCCTTCGGTTGGAAGGAGACATAAGAGACGTGGGATTGATCCTTTGGTTGGAAGATCCCCTGGAAGTGTGAATGGCAATCCACTCTGATATTCTTGCCTGGAGAATCCCATGGACAGAGGAGCCTAGGCATTTTTAGGATAAATGTAACTTATGTGTGGTATGTAATACTATTTACAAGTTATTGGATTCGGTTTATCAGTATTTTGTTAAGGAATTTTGTGTCTATATTTGTATGGGATATCGGTCTGTACATACTTTTCTGTGATATCTTTAGTTTCAGTGTCAAGGTCATACTGGCCTCATAGAAGATGTTGAGGATTTTAAGCAAGTGAATGGTGGTAAAACTTAACTTAGGCAGGAGTAACATAATTTTTCAGGAGGGTCACTCCGGAACATGGTGAATGGATTAGAAGATGTGAGGATGGGAGGGGTTAGAATTTGGAGTCTTGGAGATCAGTTGGAAGATAATGAAATGACGCAAATTGGAAATGATGAGGTTCTGAATTGAGATTGTTGGCATGAGGATTGAAAGGAGGTGCTAAAAACAAAACATATTGAGGCCGTATATGAGAAATCTCATTTTTCTATTCTCTAACCTGTATTTTCTTGGTGTTCAGAGGATAGCTATACAGGCCCTTGGGGTTCTTTTATTTTATTTCTGCTGACACTGCTGTTCTCCCTTTGTTTATCATGCAAGCATTGGGAAAACTATTCTCTGACTTTATATAGCTGAGATCGGATGAATTTTAGAAAAGGAATTTTCCTTAAAGACCCATGGATAAATAAAAGAGAAATAAGAAAGCACGCAGTACACACAAATGTGCCTCAAAGCAACATCAGACGAATGTAATATAGGTTTCTGACATTCCAATAGCTGATTCTTGCCAAGTAAACAAGCCCAGTTCTAATTTGTACCATATACAAAGACCACGCTTGGAGAATTATCTTTTTGTTTCCCTCCCATGCCCCCTTTACCAGAGTCCATATTCAAACAGAAGAGGTAACTGTAAAATTAAACGGTAAAAATCAGTGGTATTATAAGTACTTTAGTTAGCTTTGGTAAAACAAATTTTCCTTAAGAATCCATCATCATAGAAATAAATTGTCTGGGAAGAGGGATTCACTTTTTCACCTCCCTTAAAGGATAAGGTCATTAAGAAAGTTTTTGCTTTCTTCTGTGTCAGAGTTCATCCTCAGACATTCAGTAATTTGGCAGAGGTATCAGTTGCTCATGTCTCCCAAAGGGTAGAAAGGAGCATCTACTCATCCATTCATTTAACTTTTTCTGACAGCTCTCTGCGCATCTGTCAGTAACTTGCCAGGCCCTATATTCACAACAACAATAATAATAATAAAACCCTATCCACTGTCCTCAAGAGGAAGGAGTTGAGGGAAACAGGGAACACACCTAAAGAACAATTACAGTACAACATGATGAGAACTGTAAATGTTAGCAGAGAGAGCACACAAGAACATCTCATTTGAGCCTGATGTAAGGAAAGGGTATCTGGGAAGACTTCTTGGGAGTAGTGATTCGTGTTTGAACAATGAGTTTTGATTAGCCAAGAGGAAAAAAAAAAAAAGATATTTGTGCCAAGGAAAAGCATTAAAGCAGAAAATTAAAAAACGATCTGGATTTTGTTTGTATCTGCTTTCAGGACACTGTAAAGTTTCCCAGATAGTTAGGGTTGCAAGAATTAGGTTGCTGCAAAAATAATTGTGGTCTTAGGCCATAAATTTAAATCATTATAACTATGCTCAAACACATCTTTATTAATCAAAATAGGAACCATTACAATAAATACATTTTTGTCAATGAGAAATAAGTTTGTTCATTACTCTAGCATAAAAATTTGTGCTTTGGAATTTGACAAATTCTTGGAAAGCATATTCTGCCTTCTGCTGGTTGTGGAATCATTTTCCCTGCAAAAAGCAGTTGAGATACTTGAAGAAGTGGTTATCAGTTGGCGAGAGGTCAGGTGAATATGGCAGATGAAGCAAAATTTTGTAACCCAATTTGTTCAACTTTTGAAGTGTTGGTTGTACAATGTGTGGTTGGGTGTTGTCATGGAGAAGAATTGGAACCATTCTACTGACCAATGCCAGCTGCAGGCATTGCAGTTTTCAGCGCATCTCATCAATTTGCTGAGTATACTTCTCAGATGTAATGTTTTTGCTGAGATCCAGAAAGCTGTAGTGGATCAGATGGGCAGCAGACCACCAAACAGTGACCACGACCTTTTTTTTGTTGCAAGTTTGGCTTTGGGAAGTGCTTTGGAGCTTCTTCTCAGTCCAACCACTGAACTTGTTTTCATATAAAATCCACTATTGATTACATGTCACAATCCAATTGAGAAATGCCACATTGCTGTTGCATAGAATAAGAGAAGACGACACTTCAAGATGCTTTTTTTTTTTAAATTTTCAGTCAGCTCATGAGGCAACCACTTAAGGAGCTTTTTAACCTTTCCAATTTGCTTCAAAGCCCTAACGACCATACAATGATTGACATTGAGTTCTTTGGCAACTTCTTGTGTAGTTCTAAGAGGATCAGATTCAATGATTGCTGCCATTGGTTCATTGTCAACATCTGATAGCCAGCTACACACTACTCATCTTCAAGGCTCTTGTCTTTTTACAAAACTTCTTGAACCACCACTGCCCTGTACATTTGTTGGCAGCTCCTGGGTCAAATGTGTTGTTGATTTTGAGGGATGTCTCTGCTGCTTTATGACCAATTTTGAACTTGAGAAAATTGCTTGAATTAGCTTTTTGTCTAACATCATTTCCATAGTATACAATAAATATAAAATGAACAGCAAAGTAATGTCATTAGCAAAAAAAAATAAAGTGAGAAACACATTAAAATGATGTATAACATACCCACATTTATTTAAGAATGTATTCCAATATCAAATGGCAGATTTCAACAATGCAAAAATCACCATTACATTTGCACCAACCTAAATCTAAACCAGTATAGAACACTGGAATGAGGCTCACAGATTGCTTCTAAACTCTTACACAAGTTGCTTTATCTGTCTAAGCCTTATTTTACTTTTAAAAGAAAATATCTGTAGTCTTATGAACTTTATTATTCTAACATTGCATGCTCTCCTCAGAAGAGTATTCTCTGGTCTCTAAAAAGGTAGTAGCGATGTCCAGAAGGGACTTTTGTAGTGTAATTGGAATCCTGGGATGGGTGGAGAGACTTTTGGTGTGGGGCAGCTGAAAGGACTGGAATAGTAGGTAGCTTGGGAGGGAGGTAGATTGGAAGTAGGTAGATTGCCGAAGCTTCATTTGGGAGTGGATCAGAGGAGGGCAAGAATGTAGCGATGGTCGTAATGCACTTGGGCTATAGAAGATTCAGAAAGGATCCTCTTCTCTTTGCCATACACATAGTTGTGTGTGCGTGTATCATTCTGAAATTCGTAAACTGTGGTCTAGTATAGCAGCAGTGTGGTTTGTGCATGTACTCAAAAGACTTACAGCCCAGGAATGAATGAGTGAATTTCTACCTTTCTTTCTCTTCCTCCCTTCCCTTATTTTTGGCTTGTTCAGAAGGAGTTCTTAATCTTGTCACTTTTCCAGAAAGTGCTAAAAGTACTAACTGAAGAAATGTCATTCTTGAGGAAGATCCCTTTATTAAAGTGTACTACATATCAGAAACACAAGCTAGTGTTCTCTGGGCTGAATACTATACATGTTTGGTCCATAAAATATGTTTAAGGATCACAAGCCATAATTCAAAACTAAGACTTCACATACACATTTGAATTCCTAGCTTCTTTTATAAAATCACAAGTCTTGATAGCATTGAAACACTAGTTTTAATGACAACAATTTGTGGGGCTTGAAGGCAGGAGGAGAAGGGGATACAGAGGATGAGATGGTTGGATGGCATCACCGACTTGATGGACATGAGTTTGAGCAAACTCCAGGAATTGGTGATGGACTGGGAAGCCTGGCATGCTGCAGTCCATGGGGTCACAAAAAGTCAGACATGACTGTGCAACTGAGCTGAACTGAACTGAGTAGTATTTGCCTCCTTTACATGAGATATGCGCCTCTAACCTAAGTGCTTTGTATTCCAGTTTTCCTACCTTTACCTTGGGAGACAAGGGAACCTCATGGTTTGGAGGGTTAAATAAAAGAATATGTGTCAAGCTCTTCAACCTGTGCCTAGTAGAGAATAACTGCCATATCAGTGTTTGCTGTGGTTGTGATTATTATTCCTTCTCAATTAAACATAGGCTTTACCACTTGCTATTGTTTTCCAACTGTCTCGAGTTACTCATTTATGTTTCCAGCCTGTTTCCTGTAAATGTTTTGATCCCTGTTGTAGGCTTTTAACATTTGTGGATTTGATATTTGTAATTTTCACTATTCTGAAGCCACGCAGTTATCTACAACTCATTGAGAGTGGTGATTTTCTTGAAGCAAAGATTAGAATCACTCATCTTGAAAGCCTGGTTGGTGGAAGTAAACCATTTCGTTTCTGAGTGGGCTTGGCTCAGCACCCCCTTCTCAAGGGGTGCTGGTGTACTCCTGTCCTGTGCAGTAACTCTCCTGAGGGGCCAAGTAAAGGGGAACATCTATTCAGTGCTCATCCGACTATCAACACATGCCCTCTTTGTACCTCGGGATCCATGGTATTTTTCACTGTGATGCCTGCTTCTATATATTAAAAAACACTGTAACTAAACATAATTCTATGTGTCAAAGAGTTGAAACACATGAACAAGTTGTGGATACAACTGAATAATTTGTATGAGAAGGAAAAGAAGGGATCTAGTTAGAAACTAAGGGGCTGCACAGAGGGAAGCTGCCAGTTCGGCATTTTTAATGGACCCAGGCTCAAGATGGTAAGGCAAACATCAAAAATGAATTCCAAAAGGGGTGTCAGGTACTTGGATAAATAGTCAAGGAAAGCAAAAATCTATCAGGAGCTTACTTTTGAAAAAAAACAAACAAACCAGGCAACTAGTAATAATAAAGGATCTTGGGTGGGAAGTAGAAAATGTATAGGCAAGTTCTGCTGGTGTTCTATAATGGAGAGATAAAGAGGAGGCAGAACTTTCTGACTCAGGTCTTGCGACCATCTTTTCTGGTAAGTGGAGGTGTCCAACAATGGAATAGCTTGCCTGGCAAAGCTGTACATTTTTTAAGACATGGCAAGTGTTCAAGCAATGGCTGGAAAATCGCTGGCCAAGTACAAAGCCACCAGGCTCTTTCTCCCAGAGGTCCCTCTGCTCAGGTGGACTAGGGACATGGGCTCTCCAGTGAGCCCCTGAATCCCTGTCCTGCACTGAGGAAGTGCCACAGGACAGACCTACTCTCTCAGTTCATCCCTTACTATCTTGTTTCTGCTGCTCTTCCCAGCTCCTTGGGATTGTGTTTTATTTGTCTGACTGTTTAGTTTGATTCCATTTCCTTTCCAAAGTCTCTAAGGAATATTTTACCCATCTGGAGTTCAGCCCAGTCTCCTGACCCTTTTCTGTAGCTTGAAACTGCTAGTCTAGGAGAAAAATTAGAGAGTATGTTATCATAAATCTGGTGGCCAAGTGGGGGAATCTCATTTTTCTCTTCACTTTTATGGGCCTATTTTTCTTTTCTATTTAATGAGATTCCACTGTAAGTAGAATATTTGGCTAAATCACCATTGTAGATCAGTTCATGTATTTGGAACATGATTGTATGATTTTACAGCATTTGGAGAAACAGATCATCACATTTTCCTAATAAGAAGCAAGGGAGAAGAGAGGCTGACTACAGGAGCTGCAAAAAGAGCTCTACTTCTACTGTGTCCTCAGTGTGCTCAGTTGCCCCCAACTCTGCAGCCCAGTGGACTGTAGCCTGCCAGGCTCCTCTGCCCATGGAATTTTCCAGGCAAGAACACAGGAGTGGTGTGCCATTTCCTACTCCAAGGGATCTTCCCGACCCAGGGATCGAACCCACATCTCTTGTGTCTCCTGCATTGGCAGGTGGATTCTTCACAACTAGCACCACATGGGAAGCCCCCTTGTACTAGAGTTATATATGTTAGTAAGAAGGCACGCTGCTCTGCTTCCACACACATGATAGGCTAGAAAGGGCCCTTACGTCTGACCATGGCACTATGCTATAGCTGCATTTGGGGGTCCTCACAGTGCTGCTGTTACATTCCTCTTTGGCTTTACGGGTTAAACTGGAGTGCAAAGTAGAAATTGGCCCTTAGCTAAATATAACTGCAGATATCGCTTGCCCAGTTCTTGGCTATCCTAGTAGGGTTTGTTGCTGGATCACAAGAGTATAATTAATGTGCCTCTCTTTCCAGCTGACAGAAGTTACCTTTAAAGAATTGGCGAAACATGTTTCTTCTGTAAGTTCCAATTCCCCCATCAGAAAATTATGAAATTCATTAAAAATGTTGCAATGATTATAATAGGTTACTTGTTATATGTGTGCTTTCAAGATACAGAGAAATATTGCTGAAATCGCACGATGGGGAAGAGGGGTGGCAGAATAGATGGAGGGGAGAAAACACTGTGAAAAGTTCTTCCTTGAGCTTAAAAAAATAAAAATATTTCTAGGGCATAGTGTTCCATAGAACATGCTGAATGGACAGTCTTGTGAAACCCAGAGGCAAACTGGAGTTTTGCCCCCACTGACCTGCCATTATGGATAATACCTCCTCTCTCACTCTCCCCACCCCCACTTCCCACCCTTCCTCTCTCTTCCCCTAGTATCCTTGTCTGTTTTTGAACCTCTGCTACCATCTACTTCTTGGACTCTGCTTGTTTCTCTTTTTCTTCCTTCCTCCTATATCCTCTAACTTAACTTCTATGCTTCCGTTCATCTCTCTTTCATTCATTTATATAATACATTGGGACCACTTCCTCTGTCCTGCCTGCGTGTATGAGGACTCCCACCTGTCCTTGGTCATTGACTCATGGTGTTGACATCCTTTCCTACACACCTATGCCCACACACTTCCCATACTACACGGCTTCCACTGTTCCTTTTTTGGGGTCCTCCTTTGCCAGCACTGACTCAGTGGTGCTTCCTCTGCAATCGTGTCTTGATATCCGTTTGGATCAATGTCAATTTAGTCTGACATGCAGACAAAGTACCACTCCAAGTTGTCACATTCCACTCCCATGTACCACTCCCATGGAGCAGAGAGCAAGGAAAATGTCCTGGGGAAAGAGAGACAATGCCACCTGACTCTAAACTCAGTAACATGACTCTTGACCCTCACTGTTCTTAATGAATCCTTGCATGCACATGTAATCTTTTTAATGAGCTCTAGGTCATTCTCCACATTAAATGGTTTAGTTCAGGAATTTTTAGTTTGTGTTTACTATTTATAAAAATTCAATTTTATTTAATGATCTATTCGTTTACTTTTTAAAAAAAAAAGATTTTATTTTTTTAAAGAGCAGTTTGAGGTTCACAGCAAAGTTAAGAGAAAGGTCCTGAGGTTTCCCGTATACCCTGGCTCCCACACATGTATAGATTCCTCCATTATCAGCACCCTCCATCAAATATCTAACTTTTTAGGTTTCTATGCTATGCTATGCTAAGTCACTTCAGTTGTGTCCGACTCTGTGCGACCCCATAGACGGCAGCTCACCAGGCTCCCCCATCCCTGGGATTCTCCAGGCAAGAACACTGGAGTGGGTTGCCATTTCCTTCTCCAATGCATGAAAGTGAAAAGTGAAGCAGCCCACCAGGCTCCTCCGTCCGTGGGATTTTAGGTTTCCAGTTGTATGTTTTCCCCAATTTGTTACGTGGTGTATCTTCCAACCTAAAACCTTCTCCAGAAGGAGCCAGTTCCCGTTGTCTCTGTTCTCCAGGAGCAGTCTGGCCAGCAGCACGTTTCCATTGTGTCGGTTCTCATGCTGCATTATACTTGTATGTTTATATGCCTCACTTTCCCTTGAGGAAGAATTTTTATTTTGTTTCAGTCAGTTCCAAGAAGATTGTAATAGCAACTACAGAACTGACCTTTCCACACATGTGGCAGAATTAGTCATGCCTGTTCTCAGGAAGCACCTAAATAAACAGAAATAGAAAACTCTTAGGTTCTACAGTGCACAGTCACATAATGAGAATTGCATAATCTGAGGTGGAGGTTCAGAAATAGAAGGATTGCACAAGCAAAAATTTAAGTACCCAGAATGCTTAAAATGAGCCTGTGCAATGTCCCTTTGCTAAGAAGCATACTTTTGCTCTATATGGAAGCATACATTATATCTGGACACCTTCATGGCCACTCCCACAGAAGGTAGAAAAAAATCCTGGGAAACTCCTTTTCAGATTCTCTGATCTAGCTGGTTCCCTTCTCCATGCTGACTGCCTACCAGCAGCACCACTGTAGATACCCTATCTCCAATAAACAGAAAGGGGCCCAAGGTGCTTTGTTCACTCTGATGTAACTCTTTGTGGTTCTCCTATCATTTTGATGTTTGAGGAAGTCTGGACATGGGATTGGCCAGTGCCCATGAGTTTCTTCCTCAGTTCCTCAGATCCAGTCCTTATCTTTTTAGACCAGTGTCTAAGATAGAATTTAATGAAGAAATTGGCCACAAAATTGCAGTTTGATATTTTAAGTCCCATCATAGTCACAGGTTCTGCCCACACTCAAGGAAAGGGAATTATAAAGGGAGTGTACACCAGGGGGGTAGAAACCCTTCCTCATCAAATTTTTAGTTAAACTAAAAGTTTAACTAAAGTTAATGTTATTGTGTATGGCTCCCATTAACCAATAAAGGCTTAGTGATTTGTACTTGAGGCTATAGAAATGTACAAAATATGATTCATTCCCTGAAGGAATTAGTTGTAACCATGTAAGAAAACAGAACATTAGATTGAGGAAGGGGGTTAAGATAATTTATACAAGTTGTATAATGCATACCCATACTGTAAAAGGTAAGTATGGGAAATGTCAGTGCAGACTGGAGTAGTATAGAAAGTTTTCTGGCGAAAATAAGTCTAAATTATGGACAGAAGCAGACATTGATGCATGTAGCAATGTTATTCCTCTATTGGTTACTGTCTGTAGATATTCTCTACAGATACTGTGGAATAGGAAGAGTACAGAGAGTTCAACAGAATTCATTTTCTTGAGGGAGCTATGGCTAGTCTGGTGGAGAGCACAGGTATGGAGGAAGGGATTGGCAGGCAGTACAGGGACTGCTCTCCAAGGTGCTGAACCATAGTTTATCAATTCTCCTAAGACGTCTGTGGGGTTGCACAGAGTCAGACACGACTGGAGTGACTTAGCAGCAGCAGCAACCTTGACTGGGGCTTCCCTGGTGGCTCAGTAAAGAATCCACCTGCAATGCAGGAGACGTGGATTCAATTTCTGGGTTGGGAAGATCCCCTAGAGAAGGAAATGGCAACCCATTCCAGTATTCTTGCCTCGGAATTCCCATGGACAGAGAGGCCTAGTGGGCTACCCCCATGGAGTCGCAAGAGTTGGACAGGACTTAGCAACTAAACTACCACCCACCTAACCTTGGCTGATTGGTTCAAACTCTCAGGAATGCTGAACCACATATGGGCAGAGGTGTGGAAGGGGAAGAAGAGGAGGAGTAGAAAGTAAGATAGTGTCCCAGTGGTATAACCATGGGAAACTGGAAATTTTCAAATAATTGCAGGGACAGAAAAGAGTCACAGATCATGTCAGGCAAAATAATGGATAACTGTATTTGGTTTCTATTGCTATGTAACAAATTCCAACAAATTTGGTGGCTTACAAACAAAATAATTTACAATCTTTCAGTTTCTGTGGGTCAGCAGTCTAGGCATAGGTTAGTTAGGTCTTTTGTCAGTCTTGTGAGGAAAAGATCAGGGTGTTAATTTTTGCATTCCTTCCTGGAGGTAAGAGAGTTCTTTCAAGCTCATGTGGTTGTTGGCAGAATTCAACCTTGTGGTTCCTTATGGTTGTAAGGCTGAGACCCTCACTCTTGTTGGCTCTTAGGCAGGGTACACTTTGAGATCTTAGAGGCTACCCACAATTACTTGTCACACAATCTCTTTCATAAGTGCTTAAAATCTCTGTAACTTCAAAAATCACCCACACTCCTTTAAGAGTTCACCTAATCAGGTCAGGCCCACCCATAATCTCATTTTTTATTAAAGTCATCTTATTAGTAACTTAGGGCTTCCCTGATAGCCCAGTTGGTAAAGAATCAGCCTGCATTGCAGGAGACCCCAGTTTGATTCCTGGCTTGGGAAGATCCCCTGAAGAAGGGATAGGCTACCCACTCCAGTATTCTTGGGCTTCCCTTGTGGCTCAACTGGTAAGGAATCTGCCTGCAGTGCAGGAGACCTGAGTTTGATCCCTGGGTTGGGAGGATCCTTTGGAGAAGAGAAAGGCTACTCATTCTGGTATGCTGGCCTGGAGAATTCCATGGACTCTTTAGTCCATGGAGTTGCAAAGAGTCGGACACAACTGAGCAACTTTCACTCACTCAATCCTTAGTAGCTTGATTACAGGAGTGGTACCTTGTCATATTCATAGAGTCTGCATCCACTCAAGGGGAAGGAATGATACATGGAGGTGCACACCGGGTTGTGGAATTTGGCGGGCCGTTTTAGAATTCTGCCTACTACAATAAACAAAGGAAAGATGAACTTGTGTAACAGCTTCTTTATTAAAATTCTTTTGACTGCAAATAGCTGTATGAATTCTAAATAACTTAGGCTAAAAAATAATTAATTAGACACATACTAGGCTATCTTTGGAGAAGGCAATGGCCCCCCACTCCAGTACTCTTGCCTGGAAAATCCCATGGATGGAGGAGCCTGGTAGGCTGCAGTCCATGGGGTCGCTAGGAATCAGACACGACTGAGCAACTTCCCTTTCACTTTTCACTTTCATGCATTGGAGAAGGAAATGGCAACCCCACTCCAGTGTTCTTGCCTGGAGAATCCCAGGGATGGGGAGCCTGGTGGGCTGCCGTCTCTTGGGTCACACAGAGTCGGACACAACTGAAGCGACTTAGCAGCAGCAGCATCAAGCTATCTTACAGATTCCAAGGAAGAATTGGGCAACTAGCCATTAGTAATAGGCTCTGGGAAAGTACTAGAGAACTCATTTAGTGGACCAGTTCTTCAATGGACCAAAGTAATTGTGCCTTTTAGTACAAAAGTATAATAAAATACTAGGAGAAAATTTGGAGATAAGTGTCCACCCTAAATCAGTCAAATACAACCAGGGATAGGGTCTCATAGTATAGACATTGTTTATGAAACCCACTCTTCTGTATTGGCAACAGTTAACAGAGAAATACTAATCACTGTGAACTATGTAGCTACCCCAATGGGAATTTATGCCTAGTGAGGCAAAATGATGCAATGTTGCCAGTTATCAATGAATTCTGTGTAGACAGCAAAATGTCACCCAAATAGAAATAAAGTAATTAAAATGTTATATTGTTTAAGTTACATTAAAATATTCAAATTTTCAGTGTTAACAGATTTTTGTTTTGATTAAACTGTTGCATTTTAATTGATGCAATTTAAAGAGCATTTAACCAGTCTATATAGTTTTATCTGTTTTCAAAAGTTTTGAAATGTTTCCAGTAAGTTGAATATGTATCTTTCCTGCCTTAAAAGTTTGGAAGTGGGTGAGAAATAGTCCCTGTTCCCCAGGTAATCTCACACTATTTCTGACTTGTGAGATGGACAGTAAGGGTTAGACTGGGTGGAAGTAATTTGAGAAAAGTTTTGGCATTGTATGCTAACCATACCTGTCATTAGAAATACCACATCTATGTGTCAAAGGATGAAACATACTTCAGTCTTTGGCATAGGTGGGTTTGACACTGCAATTTCTGATGTTCATAAGCAATACTGAAAAATTATATATATTTTACTTTTGCAAAGACATAAATTGGAGTGTCATGTATACTGGTAGATTGAGGTAGAATAGTGAGATGCTTTGCTAGTGAGTGAGCGCTACTGACCACCCAGTCCCTGCAACATTGTTTAAACATTTATTTTGTCCCTACTACTGTTGTGCATTTTGTAAGACGAGAGGCATTATTTGCAATAGTAGTATTCATCTTGATTTCATTAAATTTCCAAGGTGTGTTTGTCTTTTAATATAATGATCTTATGTGCAGCTATGTATATATTTATATAATACTTAGCAGATTATCAAGCACTTTTCTATATATTATCTCTCTTGATTCTTACATAACCCTGTAAGGCTGCCAGGAAAACCCTCTTCAGAGGGAAGAACTCAGAGGGCATTGAAAGGGAATGTTTTCAGATTCTCAACCAGAATCCCTTGTCTTTCGACTTCTACTCCTGTGCCTTTTTAATAAAAAAAAAAAACGCATTTGCTACTGTCTGAAGTTGTGACTGCCATAACATACCTGTGAGTGCTCAAAAAATATTCATTGTGACGTTTAGGCCATTTCCGCCCCCACCCCCCCCCCAAATGAGAGTCCAAGAATCTCTTAGTTACATGTGGAATAATCCTGGTAACATTCTTCCTCTCTGGGCTCTGTTCCTGTTAGCTCTTCGAAGCACAAACAAAATAGACCCATCAATTATAATTATTTTAAAATTTCTTTCCAACATGGTCATCAGAGAGAAAAGACACTGAGCTGTAAAAAAGAAGTGATACAGAATTAGTGACAGGTTGGGCCTTGGGGAATCCTTGGGAGTCCAACAATGCAAGACACTGGTCTTAATTAACAGAAATGAATCACACACAGGCAGAAGCAGAGTTTAGTTATGCCTTCCATTCCTTTGTTAAAAATTACTGGACATGAGTATGTGTGTGTGGGAGTGATGCTGGTGACACAGTGGGCTGGGAGGGGCAATGATAGATGACCACTCTTATATTGCTTTCTTGGCCTCAGTAATCTTTCTGGACTGGTAGGTAGTCTTTTGGCTCACAGCTGTATTCTGCTAGTTGGTTATGCCAGATATCTTTTTTGTAAGTGAAAAACAAAATGAAAAATAAATACAGCATATCTGTTTGGTATTGTTTAAAGATACAGTCATAAAGATACTTTTTAAATGTAATGTTGTCCTCAGGCTCTGCATGGTCCCCAAAATCTGCTGTATTGAAGATGTGTATAAAACCTGAAGGTGATATTGCAAACTGAGAAAAGATTTTTGCAAGGCAATAAACATATGATACTTGAGTGTCCTTCACATTAGCAATCTTTTGTACTAATGTCCATTCCTTCACCTCCTCTCTTTACTTCCTGTGATACAGGTTTGGAATCACTTCTTCTCTCGAGGTGCTTTTTGTGATTTTAGGGGTAGTGATTTGGTATTTTTCCACTTCTCTCTTCAATGTTCATTCTTTCAATTTTTGAGTCACTTTCTTTCTTTTTTTTTTTTTTAACCATAACAACCATTATCTCAAGGTCTAGTGAAGAGAAAAATTATCTTGGTAACTGCATAGCAATAAAGTGGTAGTAATTTCAGAGGAATTTGCATTTAAAAGAGGAAGTTTAAACAACTTTTGAATAGGGGAACTTTCTTGAACAATCAGTAGGTTTCACAGATGAAGTGGGCTCAAAAGTGGTCAGGAATTAACCCAGTTAGCAGAGGATGCAGGTGAGATTCGTCTTCCTCCAAAATCTGATCCAATTTCGCTGCCTAGCAATGCTGACCACAAAGGAAAGTTTCTTACAGAGGCAATTCCTGATGATGAGAATAATGAAATTACGAGTTGTGAGGTCTTGCGGAGAACTCCCAGACTTCACTGTGTTCATTTACTCTGCTCAAGGAAAACCTTACTGCCCAGAAAAAACTCTGGTAAAAAGGAAACCCGGCTTTCTTCTCTTTGTTAAGGTGGGCTTATTGAGGGGGAAAAAAGTGGAGCAGCGAGTGGGAAGCAGAGGAGCATGAGTTCTGTGTGCTCCTCAGGTCTTCAGTTTCTCCCTGCACCCATGCGCAGGTCTGTCTTTACCACCGCCTGGACAGAGTGTCTGGTCACGCTCAGACTGGGAGAGCATAAAATAACTCACCAGTTAGTTCTTTGATGGATGTAGAATCACTCTTAACCTGCCCACGAGTGTGGTTGGGGTCAGTAGGGATTGAGGGAGGAAGCTCTATGAAAAGTGAAAGTGAAAGCTGCTTAGTCACATCTGACTCTTTTTGAAACCCCATGGACTGTAGCCCGCCAGGCTCCTCTGTCCATGGAATTCTCCAGGCAAGAATGCTGGAATGGGTTGCCATGTCCTCTTCCAAGGGATCTTCTCAACCCAGGGACTGAACCCAGGTCTCCTGCATTGCAGGGGGTTTGTTTACCATCTGAGCCACCACAGAAGCCTCATGAAGCTCTGTGTACAATGCTTAAGATGGGAGCCTGTCAGTCAGATCCAGGTTTGAAGCCTGGTTTTGCTGTTTATTAACTATGGGACTTCACACAAGTTAATCACCATCTTCACTTATAACACGAGATAGCATCAGGGCCTACATCATGGACTTTTGAGTGGATCAAATGACAAAATGAACAGAGCATGTCTGACATAGAGGATGTGTTCAATAATTGTTAGCAAATTTAAAATTGTTAATTTAAATAATTCCTATATGAGCTCCATGTAATTGTTCCTTTCAGTCATAGCACTAATTGTGTGAAGGGCTTCCCTGGTGACTTAGCTGGTAAAAAAATCTGCCTGCATTGTGGGAGACCTGGGTTTGATCCCTGGGTTGGGAAGATCTCCTGGTGGAGGGCATGGCAACCCATTCCAGCATTCTTGCCTGGAGAATTCCATGGACAGAGGAGCCTGGCAGGCTACAGTGCATGGGGTTTCAAAGAGTCAGATGTGACTAAGCAGCTTTCACTTTCACTTTTCATAGAGCTTCCTCCCTCAATCCCTACTGACCCCAACCACACTCGTGGGCAGGTTAAGAGTGATTCTACATCCGTCAAAGAACTAACTGGTGAGTTATTTTATGCTCTCCCAGTCTGAGCGTGACCAGACACTCTGTCCAGGCGGTGGTAAAGACAGACCTGCGCATGGGTGCAGGGAGAAACTGAAGACCTGAGGAGCACACAGAACTCATGCTCCTCTGCTTCCCACTCGCTGCTTCACTTTTTCTCCCCTCAATGAACCCACCTTAACAAAGAGAAGAAAGCCGGGTTTCCTTTTTACCAGTTTTTTCTGGGCAGTAAGGTTTTCCTTGAGCAGAGTAAATGAACACAGTGAAATCTGGGAGTTCTCTGCAAGACCTCACAACTCGTAATTTCATTATTCTCATCATCAGGAATTGCCTCTGTAAGAAACTCTTTCCTTTGTGGTCAGCATTGCTAGGCAGTGAAATTGGATCAGATTTTGGAGGAAGACAAATCTCACCTGCATCCTCTACTAACTGGGTTAATTCCTGACCACTTTTGAGCCCACTTCCTCATCTGTGAAACCTACTGATTGTTCAAGAAAGTTCCCCTATTCAAAAGTTATTTAAACTTCCTCTTTTAAACAAACACAAATTCCTCTGAAATTACTACCACTTTATTGCTATGCAGTTACCAAGATAATTTTTCTCTTCACTAGACCTTGAGATAATGGTTGTTATGGTAAACAAAAACAAAAACAAAACACCTAATTGTGTGGCCTGCTACTGAATGACATGCCCTGTTGAAAGAGAGAAAAGAAGGGATATGTGTGAGGGAGAGAGGTAAACCTGGCCAAATGGCCCCAAAGCTAATAGCATCAGTAGCCTGGGAAGAGCCCTGGGGATCCTCTTGGACTATAGCCTGTGAGTCAAGGCCTCCTGAGCTGTGCTCTGGGGAGGTGAGCGTGCCACCTCTTGCAGTCCTGGATATGTGCTTTGTTGCAGGCCCCCCCCCGCCTTGCTTGTCTTTGCAGGGCTGTCACTGTGTGATTATTAACTGCAGACAAGGGAGGAGTGAATAGGGGATTTTTTTTTCATGTGACATAAAGTAACCAGCATCAGGGCTTTTCCACAGAAGCATTAATTACCCTTGTCAGTCTAACCAAGAGCAAATTTTACTTCAGCCAAGGATCATGGTATTTCATTGGCACCCAGCGAATGTGCAATGAAGGCTTTGCCATTTATCCATGAGTATAATAAGGTTAAAGTCTCTTGTGATTTATGATTTTCCCCCTTTCTCTTTAAACTAGTATGGTACCTATTAATAATAAGCACACAATTCCAGAATGTGAGACAGACAGACGGAAGGTTATTGGTGATGAGACCAGGTTAGCAGTGTGGAAATTAAGTTTTTTCAGACTTCTTTACTCATTGGTTTCCTTATCCCTTTTCTTATTCTATTATTCCCTTTACTGATTGTGGAAACTAATTGAATATTAGAATTAGAAAGAGCCCAAGAGATCATCTAATCTATTTTAAGGAAAAATTGTGAAAGACTAAAATTTGATGAGTGTCCTGTTTGATTCTTATCTTTGATGAGAATATTTTACAACTCTACCAAGATAAAAGTTAATTTATAAAAAACTGATAGTAGTGCAGATAATAGCTATTTATAGAAATGCATCTGGTAGAGTCCAGTTAGTTTTCACTCTATGGATATAGGTTAGTTTTACTAGTTTTGCTTTTGTAAATTCAGCATTCCTTACCTGACTCCAATTATGTGGCTCCTTGCATTCTGTTTTGAACCAGTTGTGGAATCTTCTTGGTTCCCTCATCAAAATCTTGGCCTGTGTTGATTCTACATCTGTACAAGGAATATGATTTTGTCTTTTTTTAAAATGATGCCTTAGTATTACAGATAATGAAAAAAAAAAAGAGAGAGAGAAAGTAAATTACACAAACTTTCTGTCATCGTTGAACTCAAATCCATGTCTCTTGACCTTGATTCCAGAAACTGAAATTGACACCATGAACTCTTCGCCAATCTAATTGCCTGTATTCTATACTTCCTCACGCTTTCTTAACCCTTTGAAATCAGACCACATCTCCAGAGCAAAATAATTGATAGCTTCGATATCTACTTGATATGTATCATTCTTCCCCCTCCCCCCATAAGATGTGTAGCAATTACTCTGCGAAAGGTAGGGAAGGTGTTAACTATGGTGTATGCTCTGAGGAGCTACTGAGATCCTCCCTGCTTCCTTCTCCACACCCCTTCTCCCTGACTATTCAAAATGCATCCCCTCATCTGACCCTCACTGACACTTTGGTGAGTACTAACACAGCAACATTTATTTGACCAGAAGGAACTGATGCCTAAATAAAACCCAAATATACTTAGAGGAGTAAAGATTGTATTTCACACAAATGAATTGATTGAATTATTTCCAGCTTGCACTCTAGCTGAAGGACGGTTGACAGAAGACGGGGTTAAAGGATGTGGACACTTGGTCTTTGGTGGGAGAGGCTTATTCTGTCGCACTCGTCACTGATCTGTTTCTGTAGCTCTGGTATTTGGAGGAACTGATGTCTGCTCTCATGTGCTTGACTCCTGAGTCATTGTGCCCCTACTTTGTGTGTTTTCCTCCCTTCATGCAGGATAAACTTAGTGGCGAGGAGTTTCCTATGACTGAAGGTGATGACTGTGGGAACCTCTGAAATCTGTATCAGAGAATTCCAAATTAGTTTGCAAAGTCATATTTTTCTAGAGCTTACTGGAGTTATACGTTTTATACCTTTCTCTCTTTTAACCTATTCAGCATTAATGACTTCTTAAATTGATTTATCTCTGGTGCCCTCCTACAAAGCTATCTTCTCCTCTAAACTTTCCTGATGGGCCTCATGATAATACATCACCATTCCTCTAGACAACCCCAGGTTTTTATCTGGTTACTAGCGACAAGTATCAAAGGGTACTTAAACTCAGTTATAATCATCTCTTTTCATATATAGGCAAGTACTAATGAAGTTTCACATATTGTGGTATTATACAGTATGTTATGGAGGTTCATAATTTGTGCAGACCCTTGATCTCTGGATATTGTTATATTCTAGTGAATACCCACTTTTCTATATCACAGGGGCATCCTTAAATTTCTTTCTTAACTTCTTTCTACCTTATTTCCTTTTTCTTTTTTTCCCCCCTTTTCTCCTCCCTCATTAAGTACTTACTAAGTTCCCAATATGTGTCTAGTACTTTGCTAGACACTATGGAATATGCTATATCATCCAAATTAAACATTTTTCAAGTCAAAGTTATAGAGGTTTTATGAGCTTAGAATGTATAAAAGCCATTTTGCCTGGAGATGATTTTCATTTGTTTTTGTAGGGAGACAGGAAGAATATCTTTTGAAATTTCTACCATTTAGAAAATGTAGATAGAAAGGCCAACTTTAGGTTGGGTCATAACAAAATTTAAACTTCCAGCATGGTTAATGAGTACTTGTTTTGGTAGATATATTTAAAATATCAGTAACTATGAAGATAATAACGGTTATATACATTCTGAGTATTTTCTATCTCAGTCCTATGTAAGGCACTTTATATATGGTTGGCATGATCAAACTTTGTCTGGGACCCAGAGCTAAAGTCCTTAACTAAGCAGAAAGAAATCATATGCAATGATCGAAGCAAGAAATTCAACTGAACAGGTACTTCTAATTGATTAGATTCTACACTTGAGACAGAACCTCTAAAATAGTTATTTTATTAAATGAGGTATTTTTCAAGCCAGGACTCAAAGTGACCAATGTTAGTTCTATTGAACTCTTCCTTTTTCATTCTGGATAATTCAATAGTACTATAGATTAATCTTTGGAAAAGCATCCTTGAATTTTATGTTTGTGTGAAATTCCCCTTTATTAAACTGTTTCATGTGATAAGATGTAAGGATGAATCCTGCTGGATATGGAGAAATTGGAACCATCACACATTGCTGGTGTGAGTGTAAAGTAGCGCATTTGGGAAACAGCTTTGGCAGTTCCTTAAAATGTTAAAGATAGATTTACCATATGACTCAGCAGTTCTACACCAGATTTGCCATATAACTCAACAATTCTACAGCTAAGTCTAAACTCAGAGAAATGAAAATATATGCTCACACAAAATTATTATACATGAATGTTCATAGTGGCTTATTTATAATAGCCCCAAAGTGGAAACAACCCAAATATCCATCTACTGATTATTGGATAAATAAAATGGAGTATGTTCATGTAATGGAATACTGATAGTCAGAATCTTGGTACATGCTGCTAAGTCACTTCAGTTGTGTCCAACTCTGTGTGACCCCATAGACGGCAGCCCACCAGGCTCCCCCGTCCCTGGGATTCTCCAGGCAAGAACCCTGGAGTGGGGTGTCATTTCCTTCTCCAGTGCATGAAAGTAAAAAGTGAAAGTGAAGTCGCTCAGTTGTGTCTGACTCTTCGCGACCCCATGGACTGCAGCCTACCAGGCTCCTCTGTCCATGGGATTTGCCAGGCAAGGGTACTGGAGTGGGGTGCCATTGCTTGTTACATGCCACAATATGAATAAACCTTGAAAATATTATACTAAGTGAAAGAAGCCAACCACAAAAGACTGCATACTGTATGATTCCATTTATATGAAATTTCCCAAGGAGGCAAATTCGTAGAAAAAGAAAACAAATTAGTGGTTGCCAAGGACTGGAGTTGGGGGTAAATGGGTGATTGCTAACCGGTAAGAAGTTTCTTTTAGGGGCTAATGAAAATGTTCTGGGATTAGATTGTGTGTGGTGAGGGTTGTATAGTTCTGTGAATATAATAAACCCACCAGAATTTTGTACTTCAAGTGTTTAAATAGTGAATTTTATGGTATGTGAATTGTATCTCCACAGAACTGTTTAAAAAAAAATAACTTTCAGGATAATATGCATAAATGTAAAAAAGAAAAGGACCTACAGTTCATAGATTTCCTTCTGTACCAAGAATAGTACCAATATATGTGAGGAAACTGAATAAATATTCCTTATCTGGCTAGCTGGAAGTCTGAAGTTTGAAGTCTTCTGAATTCTAGGCAGTTATTTCAAGGAGAGATTGGGAGAGTCAGTAAAAGCTGTGGAGGTTTCTTCTACCACTAAGGGTTACTGGCTGTGGCTGCTGGATTCTGTTTTCTGTTCTTTGAGAAATGACAGTAATGATGTCCCATGGTGGGGCATGGGGTGTGTGTGTGAGGGAGAGAGAGAGAGAGTGAGGGAGAGAGACAGCCTGACACATAGGGGTACATTATTATTTTATTACGAATGTTATCATTACCTTTATCTAGGAGAGCACAGCTTCTGTGCCTGGTGTAACATCTAGGACTTGGATTTAGCATAGGGAATATGTTAAAATATCCACAGAGACACTTGCCCCTCAGCTCTTGCGTACCTAAAAATAATTTTCTTGTTTGTCTCAGCAAATTATCATTTTAGTGAAATAATTTTCTTTCTGAATTTTCAAAGTATACATTTTTACCCTACAATACTTTCTATGAAAGGACTTTTTAAGGAATACCTATTTTTAAAAATTGAAGGCTACTGAGATGAAATAGAAAATTAATTGGAAGCTATGTGAATTTAAAATCAAGTGAATTTTGTTATTTTTAAGAGTGAAAGAATTATCAGTTTAAAGACAAAGAACAAGGTTCTAATTAGTTAATGAATCAATGGCAAAAGTATCTCTCTGAGGTGAAGAGATTTTAAGGACTCAGTGAAGGAGCCAGGTGTAAAAACAGAGAGAAATTTGAGGTTAAAAATTACAGACAGAAAGGCAGAAAATAACACCAATGTTCCCCAAAATTCAGTGTTAAAAAGCTAGCACATTTAATGAAACTTTTAATTAGCTTAAAGTTTAAAAAGCACTAATATTTGAGGCATAAATAGGTTAAAAACATTGTTTTTCAAAGATAAATCAAATCTTTATTCAAGAATGTGGTATGTATTGTAACATATTTTTAGAAACAACTAGTCACAAGTGGAATTATCCTATGTTTTCTACATCAGAAGTGTAAATAATTTTCTACTTTAAAATTGTAAGATAAACATATTTTTGTATTATAATATTCCTAAAATTTTAAAAAAGCTGTTTTGAAAAATGGTAGAATTTTTTTTTCTTTTTTCTTTGTTTTCTGAAAGTCTTAGTCGTGTCTGACTCTTTGCGACTCCATGGACTATATCTCCTCTGTCCATGGAATTCTCCAGGCAAGAATACTGGAGTGGGTTGCCATTCCCTTCTCCAGGGGATCTTCCTGACTCAGGGAAGCTGCTATCAAATCAGGGTGCTATTCAGTGACATCAGACAGTGAAGAAAATTGGTAAATGTGCTACATTATGGCTACAGAATGGAAGTTTCCTATAATAAATCTAGACTTCATTAGACAAAGCAGTGTACTAGAAATATGGACCTTTACAAGTCAGGAAGCTAAATTGTGTTACCACCTATGGCAGCACATCGGCATGCATTTAATAGCAAAACACTGAAGTCCATTAATATTCTGAACCACACAGAATTGTCTAATAAATGTGGCTATTTAATTTAATTGCAATAAAGTAAAATAAAACATGTAGTTCCCCAGTCATATCAGCCACATATGGCTAGTGGGTATTGGATTTTACTGCTTGGATACAGAATATTTATATCATCTCAGAAGGATAGTTGGATAGTTCTAATAAACAAAGCTACCAAAAAGATATTTGTCTTTGTTAATGGACTGGCTTTATATCTAAGTCGATTGATTGAGGTTACTCATAAGGCACACTTTTGGCACCAACCTAGGGCTTTAATTTCACATAGAATTTTCTCTTTAGAGGCCATAGAAATGTCCTTAAGCATATCCAGAAGCATCACAGTTGTGTTAGTAGACCCAGGTACTAGAAAAAGAGAGTATAAAATAATTATTCAATTATTCATTCATTCATCAAGTACCCACTGAGCACCTGCTATGTTCTGCGCATACGTTCACTCATGCTAGATCCGCTGGTACAAAGAGGAAGATTCTGCCCTTGGCCTAAATAAACTATATCAGAGCAGACAGAATTAAGTTAGGCTATTATGGGGAGCTCAGAGAGTAAAGAATCTACCTGCAATGTTGGAGACCTGGATTGGGAAGATCCTCTGGAGGAGGGCATGGCAACCCAATCCAGTATTCCTGTCTGGAGAATTCCCATGGAGAGAGGAGCCTGGTGGGCTCATGAGGTCTCAGAAAGTCCAACAGCACTGAACAGCAAAGCACACGGCACATGTTATGGGGCTGGCAATAAAAGTGGGTCCTGCGGGAACACCGTGGAAGGAATTGGGTAACAAAGGGAAATTATTGTGAGTCCTACTTTAATTTTTTTTTAAAGTGGTTTGTGACACTTAAAAAGAAGGTTGGTTCCATGTCAGTGAGGAAAAAGGATTGCATGACTATTTCTCTTTTATCCCTTACAGAATCTAACATAATCCTAAATTCATAAGAGTTGATCAGTACATCAACTGAATAATTTAGCAAGTACCTTTAGAGGACTTTTCTTAAAGTAGCTGTCTCTTAAAAATAAATTTCAAAAAAAAGACAACCAACCAGTCAAAGGAAGAACATGTCAGGATAAATCCTAAAAATGGGGGTTAGTTGTGTGAGGAGTAATTAAGAAAAATATAATTTTTTTAAACATCAATGTATTTTAAATTTACCCTTATTTAATATCAACCCAAAGGGCCTTATAGACATCAACTACGGAGATTTCTTTTTTTCCACCTAATTTAAGTTGTACTGCAGATGATTGACAGGGACTATAATAAGAGATCTGAGCACTACCCACTGGGTTGGAAGTAGTCTGGACTTGGTAATACTGAGACCCTGCTAAGAGAGAATAAGAGTCAGGAACCAGGAAGAAGTGCTGTAGATTAACCAGTTGTGGTGAACAGTAGGGTGGGCATCAGCTCTCCTGAACATATTTATGGTTTGAGTAGTTCCAAACAATCATTTTATTCTTATAGTTACCAACAGATGGACTGTCCAGTTCCTCCTACTTGATATTAAACAACATGTCTAATAAATATTCAACGCTTAGCACATGCAAACGGCACTTGTTGAGCCTCTCTAACAGCCACTAATGAGGACATTAGCTTTCAATTAACTGTGTAAAGCTTTGGGTTTGGACTAGAACATTCATTCAGCACAGGCATCAATTTGTAGATCATTATAGGATATTAGCTGGTTGCTTGACAACCACATGGCCTAGCAGATTTTAGGCTGAGCTCCAATGATAAGCAAGGATTTCAACTCTTAAATTGGGTCTTATTATCTCTTCCACCTGGACTATTATAAAAACTCTTCGAGTCTTACCTGGCAAAGATTTAGGGTAAGCAGCTGCTAAGTTCAAAAATGAAATAAAGTATGAAAAAGTAGAATATTTATCTTGCATGCACAGGTAGAAATGTTAGCATAACTTGAGACTAGTGACAATTTCAGCCAAACTGCTAAGAGGACTGCCACAGGATATAAGATACAATTTCACAGTTTAATTTTAGTGTCTTCTTTGGATTGTCTAGAGTTTAATAATTATTATTATAATAAAATTTTTCTATGAGAAATGATGTACAAATATTTTCTATAGTTTTGTTTTGTTATATACAAGTATTTTCTATCTACATGTCTGTGCGATTCTAAAGCAAACAATATGAAAAATAGAATATAATGTAAATATTACTTTGCAAAAGCAAATTTCTCTACCTTAATGATCTACTATTAAGTGTTCCACAAGTGAGGCTTCTCCAGTGGCTCAACGGTAAAGAATCCACCTGCAATGCAGGAGACTTAGGAGAAGGGGGTTCGATTCCTGGGTTGAGAAGATCATCTGGAAAAGGAAATGGCAATCTAACCAGTATTCTTGCCTGGAAAATCCCATGGACAGAGGAGCCTGGAGGGCTGCAGTCCATAGGGTTGCAAACAGTGAGACACAACTGAACAAGAGCATGTACTGCAAGTAAACCGGAATAAGCAGATCTCCCAGATTGTGTAAAATGGCCACAAGACAGTGCTGCCAAGTTGGGAAAGGTAAATAACTTGATTTGTACCTTTTACACTTTGAGTCAGGTTTGCAAATTTTGTGAGCCTTGTCTGTGGAGTCCAGTCATCATTGTGGCCTCTGAGATTACTCTACGGTTTATATTGGATTATATTCATTCCATGAAGCAAGATATTGTTGTTGTTCAGTCACCCAGTCATGTCTATTTGTAACACCATGGGCTGCAGGATGCTAGGTTTCCCCATCCTTCTCCATCTTCCAGAGTTTGCTCAACTCATGTCCACTGAGTCGGTGATGCCATCCAACATCTCATCCTTTGTTGTCCCCTTCTTCTCCTGACTTCAATGTTTCCCAGAATCAGGGTCTTTTCTAATAAGTCAGCTCTTTGCATCAGGTGGGCACAGTACTGGAACTTCACCTTCAGCATCAGTTCTTCCAATGAATATTCAGGATTGACTGGTGTGATCTTGTAGACCTAGGGACTCTCAGGAATCTTCTCCAACACCACTGTTCAAGAGCATCAGTTCTTTGGCGCTCAGCCTTCTTTATGGTCCAACTCTCACAGCCATACATGACTACTGGAAAAACCATAGCTTTGACTATACAGAACTTTGTAGGCAAAGTAATGTCGCTGCTTTTTAATATGTTGTCTAGATTTGTCATAGCTTTTCTTCCAAGGAGCAAGTGTCTTTTAATTTCATAGCTGCAGTCACTACCTGCAGTGATTTTGGAGCCCAGAAAATAAAGTCTGTCATGATTTCCATTGTTTCCCCACATATTTCCCATAAGTGATACAACCAGATGCCATGATCTTAGAAACAGGTTATAGGTTCTGCCTATTCCTTCCCTATCATTAAAGGTTGAATCAAGTGTGTAGTATAGTATACACGGTCACTCAGTCATGTCCAACTCTTTATGACTCTATGGACTGGAGTCTGCCAGGCTCCTCTGTCCATGGGATTTTCTGGGCAAGAATACTGTAGTTGGCTGCCATTTCCTTGTCCAGGAGATCTTCTGGACACAGGGATTGAACTCACATTTTTTGCATCTCTTGCATTGCTGGCAGATTCTTTACCGCCTGATCCATCATTGTTGTTCAGTCGATAAATCATGCCCAACTCTGCAATCCCATGAACTTCAGCATGCCGGGTTTCCTTGTCCCTCACTACCTCCTGGAGTTTGTCCTGATTCATGTCCACTGAGTCAGTAGACCCCGGTTTGATTCCTGGGGTGGGAAGATCTGCTGGAGAAGGGATAGGCTACCCACTCCAGTATTCTTGGGCTTCCCTGGTGGCTCAGACAATAAAGAATCTGCCTGCAATGTAGGAGACCTGTTATCAGTTCCTGGGTTGGGAAGATCCCCTAGAGAAGGGAACCCACTCCAGTGTTCTGACTTGGAGAATTCCATGGACGTGGAGATGGAGAACTCCTGTAGCCTGGCAGGTTACAGTCCATGGGGTTGAAAAGAGTCAGACACAACTGAGTGACTTTCACACACACTCTGCATAGAAGTTAAATAAACATTGTGACAATATATAGCCTTGACTTACTCCTTTCTCAATTTTCAACCACTAGATCCATGTGTGGTTCTAACTGTTGCTTCTTGACCCACATACAGGTTTCAGGAGACAGATAAGGTGGTCTGGTATTCCCATTTCTTTAAGAATGTTCCACAATTTGTTGTGATCCAGACAGTCAAAGGCTTTAGCATAGTCAGTGAAGCAGAAGTAGATGTTTTCCTGGAATTCCCTTGCTTTCTCTATGGTCCAACAGATGTTGGCAATTTGATCTCTGGTTCCTCTGCCTTTTCTAAACACAGCTTGTACATCTAGAAGTTTTCATTTCACATACTGTTAAAGCCTTGTAGCATTTTGAGCATTACCTTGGTAGCATGTGAAATGAGTACAATTGTGTGATAGTTTGAACTTTCTTTGGGATTGGGATGACAACTGACATTTTCTAGTTCTGTGGCCACTGCTGAGTTTTCCATTTTTGCTGGCATATTGAGTGCAGCACTTTCACAGCATCATCTTTTAGGATTTGAAATAGCTTAGCTGGAATTCCATCACCTCCATTAGCTTTGTTCATAGTATTGCTTCCTAAGACCCACTTGACTTCAGATTCTAGGATGTCTGGCTCTAGGTGAGTGAACACACCATCGTTGTCATCGGGGAATCTCTAAAGGTTGAATTATATTCCCCTAAAATTTATATGTTGATGTTGTAACCCCTAGCACCTCAGAACATGACCTTATTTGGAAACAGGGTTGTTGCATATGTAATTAATTAGGATGAGGTCATGGTGGAGTAGGGTGGAGCTTCTAGATATGCACGCCAGGAGAATACTATGTGAAGATGAAGGCAGAGATCAGAGCGGTGCTACCCTAATCCAAGGTATACCAAACATTGCCACAAAATCACTGGAACCAGTTTAGAGGCATAAAGCAGTTCCATAACCCTCAGAAGGAAACAGTTCTGTTGACACTGTGATCTCCTTCTAGACTCCAGAAATGCCATGATAAATTTCTGTTGTTTCAGCCACCCAGTTTTAGGTATTTTCTTGTGGTAGACCTAGAAAATGAATATACCTGTAGCAGTAAAGTGAGCAGATAACGTATTAATTTTCTGAGGTAGTCAGTTCTACAGAATATCTTGCCCTGCGGGAAAGCTTCAGGCTACTGGCCAAACAACACTTTCAAAATATAAAGGGGATAGAATCAATAGACTTAGATGCTGCTGGAAATTCATTTGTGTCATCCATCAGTACTACAGTCCTTGTGGCTGATCCATATCAGCTTGATTCCACAAGCGATTTTCAATGGTATCAAAAGAAGTCACCCCCTCTATTCATTTTCAAAAGCATGTGTCAGTACTCCCTAAAACCCGCACTGATCTCTTTCCAATAGCCTCCCCTGCTTTGAGGACACAGAGAAGGACCTCGTAAAAGCCAATAAAAAAGATTTGCCATTGACTGGGGCACTTTGGAAGCCCGGAGGTAACTGAAAGCATCTTATATATCTTCAGTCCATTAGGGTAAGCCACACCTGCCAGAGGCTCATTGGCAATTAAAAGTTACGAGACACTGAAGGTCCCCAGTGAGTCCTGTAAACACACATTGAACTGGAAAAGTGCACTGCATTATGCTGCTGTTCACATCTGATTCAAGGCCATGGTTGAGCTCCACGGCCATTAATACATGTATTGTTTCTACCTGGGACCAGTCTCTTTTGAAGCAGTTTCCTAAAACTGTTCACATACACAGTACACACTTAGAAAAATCTGATTAAATCAATGGAGGGATAACTAAATAAAACTAACTCCTTAGAGGTGGTTTCTGGATTCACCCGTAATCTGTAAGAGCCTTTTTTAAGAACCTTTGACTGGGTGTTAGCACTGTGTGATCACAACGTCTTACACACTAACAAAATAAAGTTCCTATATCTCCTTACCACAGGCTGTCCTCTTGCTATACCTCTTATCTATTATTTGGCATCAAGTTGTACCTCATTCCACAAACTATGTCAAAATCCACCTAGCTCATCATCTGTTTCACAGATATTGCTGACCATGTGTTCACTCAGTTGTAAAAAATAAGTTTTATATGTTGATCAAATTTAGTGATGACATAAGCTGCAGCACGGATTGAAGACAACTAATTTATTGTTTGTCGGGATTTAGATTAATTTAATCTCTCCTGGAGGAGCCCTAGAACCCCTTCAGTTTATGTTATTAATTAACCACTCTAATCATTGCCATATGTGTATCCAGTTATCAGCATAAACATACACACTCAGCATCATTCTCTACACTGAAGCAGTAGTAATGGAGACTGGAATTCAGAACTCACAACTGAGATCCCTAGTAAAAGGGCAGTAGTGGATTAGCAGACATGTAAGGTAAGCAATTTTTGGCTGGTTATTCTACTAAGAAGAGAAGTGAAAGGCAAAAGAGAAAAGGAAAGACATACCCATCTGAATGCAGAGTCACAAAGAATAGCAAGGAGAGATAAGAAAAACTTAAGTGAACAATGCAAAGAAATAGAGAAAAAAATAGAATGGGAAAGACTAGAAATCTCCTCAAGAAAATTAGAGATACCAAAGGAACATTTCATGCAAAGATGGGCACAATAAAGGACAGAAATAGTATTAACCTAACAGAAGCAGAAGATATTAAGAAGAGGTGGCAAGAATACACAGGAGAACTGTACAAAAAAGATCTTCATGACTGAGATAACCACAATGGTGTTATCATTCACCTAGAGCCAGACATCCTGGAATGTGAAGTCAAGCGGGCCTTAGGAAGCATCACTGCAAACAAAGCTAGTGGGAGTGATAGAACTCCAGGTGAGCTATTTCAAACTCTAAAAGATGATGCTTCAGTGCTGCACTCAATATGCCAGCAAATTTGGAAAACTCAGCAGTGGCCACAGGACGAGAAAAGGTCAGTCTTCATTCCGATCCCAAAGAAAGGCAATGCCAAAGAATGTTCAAAATACCACACAACTGTACTCATTTCCCAATGCTAGCAAGGTAATGCTCAAATTCCTTCAAGCTAGGCCTCAACAGTATGTGAATCAAAAACTTCCATATGTACATGCTAGATTTAGAAAGGCAGAGGAACCAGAGATTAAATTGCCAACATCTGTTGGATCATAGAGAAAGTAAGAGAATTCCAAGAAAACATCTACTTCATTGACTATGCTAAAGCCTGTGACAGTATGGATCACATCAAAGTGGAAAAAATTCTTAAAGAGAGATTAATACCGGATCCCCTTACCTGCCTCCTGAGAAACCTATATGCAGGCCAATAAGCAACAGTTAGAACCTTACATGGTTCAAAATTGGGAAAGGAGTACATCAAGGCTGTATATTGTCACCCTGCTTATTTAACTTATATGCAGAGTACATCATGAGAAATGTCAGGCTGGAATGAAGCACAAGCTGGAATCAAGATTGCTGGGAGAAATATCAATAACCTCAGATATACAGATGAACCACCCTTATGGCAAAAAGTGAAGAGGAACTAAAGAGCTTCTTGTTGAAAGTGAAAGAGAAGAGTGAAAAAACTGGCTTAAAATTCAATATTCAAAAACCAAGAACATGGTATCTGGTCCAATCACTTCATGACAAATAAACGGGAAATAAATGGAAACAGTAACAGCCTTTATTTTCTTGGGCTCCAAAATCACTGCAGATGGTGACTGCAGCCATGAAATTAAAAGATGCTTGCTGTTTGGAAGAAAAGCTGTGACCAACCTAGACAGCATATTAAAAAGCAGAGGCATCACTTTGCCAACAAAGGTCTGTATAGTCAAAGCTATGGTTTTTCCAATAGTCATGAATAGACGTGAGAGTTGGACCATAAAGAAGGCTGAGCACTAAAGAAAACTGTGGTGCTGGAGAAGACTCTTGAGAGTCCCTTGGACTGCAAGGAAATCAACCCTAAATGTTCATTGGAAGGGCTGATACTGTAGCTCCAATACTTTGGCCACTGGATGCAAAGAGCTGACTCATCAAAAAAGTCCCTGACGCTGGGAAAGATTGAAGGCAGGAGAAGAGGACGACAGAGGACAAGATGGTTGGATGGCATCACTGACTCAATGAACATGAGTTTGAGCAAACTCTGGGAGATGGTGAAGGACAGGGAAGCCTGGAGTGCTGCAGTCCATGGGGTCGCAAAGAGTTGGACATAACTGAGTGACTAATAACCAGTTCTACTAAGAAGGCTATGATTAATCGAAATGCATCTGGCTAGTTCCTCTCCTGATCTAGACTGCTGGGATCTTTATAATTGCCTTCTTTGACATTATGAAGGATGATACCCTATCATTTAAAGGACAGAAAGTAACTTAGATTTATAGAAAGACAAAGGTCAAGTCCTGCTAGCCTTTGGGCACAACAAAAATGGCACTGATGACACACCATCAATGTATAGGTTTACCCTTTTTTATCTAGGGGTCAGGATGGGTTTCTTCTCATCTAGCTTGCACGTTCTTATTTGGTGTCTTTCTGAACTACACGTTGGATACATAAGGCTCTGGCCTGAATTTGGACAGTGGAAGAGAGTAGGCTTTGGCTCAGAGTTAAGCCAACACAAGGTAACGATCAACCTTATGGCTTCATCAACATGACATTCTCATCTGAGAGAAACATAACGAGCAGAGAAACCCTGGTTCTCAGAGCCAGACACACCTGGAATCGTATGTCTGCTACTCATAAGCTATGCTCGTTGGAAACATTTAAATTCTCTCAGAAACTCAGTTTCCTTTTATTTAAATTCAGGATAGTAATAGTACCTTCCTCCTATATTTGGGTATATGTGTGTGTGTCTCATGAAATGGCATATGTTAATAGAATAATATATTGGAAAGTATCTGCCACAGTGCCTGGCATCAAGCAGGTGTTCAATTGCTAATCCCCCTTTTTTCTTTCTTTTCAACCAAAGCAGGATGCTGGAAAAGCTTTCTCTGACTCATATATCCCTGCTTGCAAAACACTGCCCCCTTTTAAATCAGAAACACAAATAAATAAATATTCAATTCGGACAAGTTCTTTTTAAATCAATAAACTTTACCTTTATGATCAACAACAAAAACCCAGTTGTTCCGTTTTTAGCCAGTGCATAATTGTTACTGCATGATCTAGAAGAGAGGTGGGTATTTTGCTGAAATACAAACGTTGCAGGTGCTTTGAGTGCATGAATAATACATATCCTGTTACTACCTGTCTGCTAGAAAAATGTCATTTTTAGGATTTGGGGAATAATAAAAAGGTAGAGGTATTGATAATGAATAAACCTCTTCCCAATTTGATGTATATCATATTATGTTTCCTTTTACTTAATGTTATACATTTGCTTTGTTTGAAAAAGAGAGATCATTTTGTAGGCAGTAACACTTTGGCACAGGGTTTGTCAAAAGAAGGGGCTTGTTTATATCTTTTTTGTCTGTATTTAGACAGAAGGCCCTCAAGGATCTTGGGCTATTTTGTAATCTTTCCTCTTACTTAGCATAGCTCTGGTTACAAAGGAAGTAAATTTTCAGTGATTAGAACTGAATGAGTCAGAACACAGAATTATGACCAAGAATAAAAGAGCAGGATGAGTCAGAGAGGACTGAGAGGAGGCAGAGTTTGAATGGGAAAGGAGGAGGAAGGGAAAGGAGAGACTAATGTGTGCAGACTGCAACTGCTCTGGGGGTGGCCGCTGTTGGGAGAAACAGACATACTGGGATCCAACAATCCATGTCTGAAACACCAGCCAAAAAAATCCTGTCTTATACTGTGCTGTGAAAGAGGAGGAGGACCTCATCCTATACGTTTGGCTTTTAATATTAGTCTCCTCACCTCCGTCTGGGCTTTGTTCAAGTATCGAATTACCTATTAGTTCTGCTGTGACAGCCCCACCCCTCAATCTACCCTTGGATTCCCCATAACTTTCATTATTTTTATATTTTTTCTCTATGGCACTTATCATCATCAACCATATTACATGTTGCTCATTCGTTGGTGTTGTTCAGTTACTCAGTTGTGTCCAACTTTTTGCGACCCCATGAACCACAGCAAGCCAGGCCTCCATGTCCATCACCAACTCCCAGAGTCCACACAAACCCATGTCCATTGAGTCCGTGATGCCATCTAGCCATCTCATCCTCTGTCGTCCCCTTCTCCTCCTGCCCTCAATATTTCCCAGCATCAGAGTCTTTTCAAATGAGTTGGCTCTTCGCATCAGGTGGCCAAAGTATTGGAGTTTCAGCTTCAGCATCAGTCTTTCCAATGAACACCCAGGACTGATCTCCTTTAGGATGAACGGGTTGGATTTCCCTGCAGGCCAAGGGACTCTCAAGAGTATTCTCCAAGATCACAGTTCAAAAGCATCAATTCTTTGGCACTCAGCTTTCTTTATAGTCCAACTCTCACATCCATACATGACTATTAGAAAAACCATAGCTTTGACTAGACAGACCTTAGTTAACAAAGTAATGTCTCTGCTTTTTAATATGCTGTCTAGTTTAGTCATAACTTTCCTTCCAAGGAGCAAGCGTCTTTTAATTTCATGGCTGCAATCACCATCTGCTGTGAGTTTGGAGCTCAAAAGAATAAAGTCAGCCACTGTTTCCCCACCTATTTGCCATGCAGTGATGGGACCAGATGCCATGATCTTAGTTTTCTGAATGTTGAGTTTTAAGCCAACTTTTTCACTCTCTTCTTTCACGTTCATCAAGAGGTTTTTTAGTTCCTCTTCACTTTCTGCCATAAGGGTAGTGTCATCTGCATATCTGAGGTTACTGATGTTTCTCCCAGCAATCTTGATTCCAGCTTGTGCTTCTTCCAGCCCAGAGTTTCTCATTATGTACTCTGCATATAAGTTAAATAAGCAGGGTGACAATATACAGCCTTGACGTACTCATTTTCCTATTTGGAACCAGTCTGTTGTTCCATGTCCAGTTCTAATGGTTGCTTCCTGACCTGCATACAGATTTCTCAAGAGACAGGTCAGGTGGTATGTTATTCCCATCTCTTTCAGAATTTTCCACAGTTTATTGTAATCCACACAGTCAAAGGCTTTGGCATAGTCAATAAAGCAGAAACAGATGTTTTTCTGGAACTCTCTTGCTTTTTCGATGATCCAGTGGATGTTGGCAATTTGATCTCAGGTTCCTCTGCCTTTTCTAAAACCAGCTTGAACATCTGGAAGTTCATGGTTCACGTATTGCTGAAGCCTGGTTTGGGGAATTTAGAGCATTACTTTACTAGCATGTGAGATGAGTACAATTGTGCAGTAGTTTGAACATTCTTTGGCATTGCCTTTCTTTGGGATTGGGATGAAAACTGACCTTTTCCAGTCCTGTGGCCACTGCTGAGTTTTCCAAATTTGCTGGCATATTGAGTGTAGCACAGTCACAGCATCATCTTTCAGGATTAGCGGGCTACAGTTCATGGGTTCACAAGAGTTGGACATGACTAAAAAGACAGCATGCATCCATGCACGCACTGTAAAGATACCAGCTATGTAGAAAAAAGGACATCTACTTTGAGCCCATGATGTATTGGAGTCAGCAGTTCAGCTCACAAGAGCCAATTCTTAAACTTTCAGAAATTCTGAGCCAGTTGTTAAATATCCATTACTAAAAATGAAATTATATAAACTTTCAATTAAATATATTGAAACAAAGATGATAAGGACTCCAAACATGTTTTACTGCATTTTGCTATTAGCTCTACTCTTGAGCAGATTTGTATTTATTATCTCTGTGTTGCGGAAACACTTTGGAATGAAGTCATGCACAATCTCTTCCCCAAACCCTGGATTCAATGATGATGTGTTGATAGCTAGATGTCCGCCATGTTTGAAGTATTTACCGCATGGAAATTGGCACACACTAGGAATCATGTCGGCTTCCCTGGTGGCTTAGATGGTAGAGAATCCACCTGCAATGCAGGAGACCTGGGTTCAATTCGTGGATTGGGAAGATCCCCCGGAGGAAGGCATGGCAACCCACTCCTGTATTCTTGCCTGGAGAATCCCTATGGACAGAGGAGCCTGGTGGGCTACAGTCCATGTGGTCACAAAGAGTCAGACATGACTAAGCACAGCACAGCACAGGAATCATGTGCCTCCTGTCCAAAAAGCTAGTCATTAAACATTTTCTTGCATATCACTGCTTTGAACCCAGAGACCTAATAGTTTGAGGGTCTGAAGGCTGAGTTTGTCAGATTTGGCGCTCAGAGTAGACCTTCATCATAACTGGAGTTACTCAATACATTTTAAATGCTTTTCTTATATTTTGGTAAGTCCCTTAAGTGTATTAGAGTCCAAAATGGCTCTCCCACCTGCCATGCCACTAGGCACAGGTGTGTGACCTAAGAAGGGGGTGCTGCTTGGAATCTCTCTTGCTTGCAGTGTTGGCAGAGTGTGAGGGAAGGGTGTGGAGAGTCAGGGGCAGTAGTGGAGCTGCTCCTATGATACCCTTCTGGGTCTCCTAGGCTGTGAAAACTGTGCTGTCTGTTGTGCCTTGTGATGGGTAGATCACACATTCAGGGAATTAAATGGGTGATCTGGTTCTTATTCAGGGCTAATCAACGTTGGAGCTGAGCCTCAGCCTGATTTTCTGACTGTGTGCTTCTGGAAATTTTGTGGTCTTCCTGTTTCATCCATTTATCTTCAGCATGAAATAACTAGATGGCTTCTGAGGTTTGAAACAAAGGGTCCATTAATGTAGCAGCTTATTTCTGTTTTAGCACATCATAAATGAAACTATAATTGTTTAAACGTTGACATTATAGAACCAAAATTATATGGCATAGATTAAAATCTGTATTACAAATTTATTTATATTTTTATAAAAATGTTGAAAAGTATAAATGTGCTTATTACCCATGACTCATCACTATTAACACAAAATTTCTTCCTTTTTCTTTTTGTACACAGTATACTATCTTATAAGAACAAGCTCACACTGTTTATGTTGTCTTTCATTATACTATATTGGTGGCATTAGTCATATGTATTTAATAAGCATTACCTGCATTTGTCTTTCTAAATCAAAATTTTATTATAGACATTCTTTTGAATCTGTTTCTTCTGAAGCTTTGCTAAGTTTTTGATTTGGGGAGAGACAATCATATTCTGGAACAAGCATGGCCTTTGGAATCATTTACTCTTTCATTCACATATTTAATAAGTGATTGTTGAGTATACACCATGTACAAGGCACTGTTGGTAAGTAAGTGAGAGATATAATAGTGAGCATATAGAAAACAAAATCCTTGCCCTCAAGGAGAGTATATTTTGATGGGGAGATAGACAATACAGCTAATGAGTGTGTACATTAGCCCGTGTGGTAAAGGTGATAAGGTACTATGGAGAAAAATAAAACTGAGCAGGGAAGGTAGGAAATGCTGGGAGGGAAGGTAGGTTTAATTCTAAGCAGGATAGTTAAAGTAGGACTCAATTTTTTGCAATTCTACTCCTGGGCATATGTCTGGGCATAATTTAAGAAGATACACACACCCCAGTGTTTATTGAGGCAGTATTTACAATAGCTATGACATGAGGCAACCACATCATGAGAAACGCTGGGCTGGAAGAAGCACAAGCTGGAATCAAGATTGCCAGGAGAAATATCAATAACCTCACATATGCAGATGACACAACCCTTATGGCAGAAAGTGAAGAGGAACTAAAAAGCCTCTTGATGAAAGTGAAAGAGGAGAGTGAAAAAGTTGCCTTAAAGCTTAACATTCAGGAAATGAAGATCATGGCATCTGGTCCCATCACTTCATGGGAAATAGATGGGGAAACAGTGGAAACAGTGTCAGACTTTATGTTTTTGGGCTCCAGAATCACTGCAGATGGTGACTGCAGCCGTGAAATTAAAAGATGCTTACTCCTTGGAAGAAAAGTTATGACCAACCTAGATAGCATATTCAAAAGCAGAGACATTACTTTGCCAACAAAGGTCCGTCTAGTCAAGGCTATGGTTTTTCCAAGTGGTCATGTATGGATGTGAGAGTTGGACTGTGAAGAAGGCTGAGCACCGAAGAATTGATGCTTTTAAACTGTGGTGTTGGAGAAGACTCTTGAGAGTCCCTTGGACTGCAAGGAGATCCAACCAGTCCATTCTGAAGGAGATCAGCCCTGGGATTTCTTTGGAAGGAATGATGCTAGAGCTGAAACTCCAGTACCAGTACTTTGGCCACCTCATGTGAAGACTTGATTCATTGGAAAAGACTCTGATGCTGGGAGGGATTGGGGGCAGGAGGAGAAGGGGACGACAGAGGATGAGATGGCTGGATGGCATCATCGACTCAAGGGACATGAATTTGGGTAAACTCTGGGAGTTGGTGATGGATAGGGAGGCCTGGTGTGCTGTGATTCATGGGGTCGCAAAGAGTCGGACATGACTGAGTGACTGAACTGAACTGAACTGCTGTTGAGTCACTTCAGTCGTGTCCGACTCTGTGCGACCCCATAGACGGCACCCCACCAGGCTCCCCCGTCCCTGGGATTCTCCAGGCAAGAACACTGGAGTGGGTTGCCATTTCCTTCTCCAGTGCATGAAACTGAAAAGTGCAAGTGAACTGAACTGAAGCAACCTAAATGTCCAGCAGCAGCTGAATGGATAAAGAAAAAAATGGCACATATATACAATGAAATATTACTCAACCATGAAAAAGAATGAAGTACCATTTGCAGCAACATGCATGGACCTAGAGATGATCAGACCAAGTGAAATAAGTCAAACAGAGAAAGACAAATATCATATGATATCACTTATATGTGGAATTAAAAAAAAATGATACAGGTGAACTTATCTACAAAACAGAAACAGACCCAGGGACCTAGAAAACAAACTTGTGTTACCAAGGGGAAACATGAGGGTAGCGGGGAGAGGGATAAATTAGTAGGTTGGGATCAACATACAAGTGCTATATATAAAATAATCAACACAGATCTACTGTATAGCATAGGAAACTCTACTCAATACTCTGTGTGATCATCGCTGAGTCATGTTTGACTCTTTGTGATCCCCATGGACTGTAGCCCACCAGGCTCCTCTGTCAATGGGATTCTCCAGGCAAGAATACTGGAGTGGATTTCCATGCCCTCCTCCAGGGGATCTTCCCAACCCAGGGATCGAACCCAAGTCTCTTACATCTCCTGCACTGGCAGACAGGTTCTTTACCACTAGTGCCACCTGGGAAGCCCACTCATTACTCTGTAATAACCTATATGGGAAAATGATCTGAAAAGGAACGGATACATGTATATGTATAACTGAATCACTTTTTTGTACACCTGAGATTACCACATCATAAATCAATTATCATCCATCTTAAGATAAAAATATTTTAAATAATAAAATAGGACTTGCTGATAATGTGACAATTGAGTCAGGACTTAAAAGAGTTGCTGAGGAAAAGCCTTCCAGGCAGAGAGAAGCTGGTAGAAAGGCCCGGGGTAGGATCTTGTCTGTCTTATTTGAGGAACACTGAGAAGGCCAGTGTGCCTGAAGTAGAATCAGCAAAGGGGAGAATAGTAGTAAATGAAGGTGAAAGAGAGAACTCAGAGAGTTTGGATCATTTAGGATGGTTGGCCCCTACAAGGAGTACAGCTTTTACACTGAGTGAACTGGAAAAACAGTTGGATTATTTTGAGCCAGAAGAGAAACATGATTTCAATCGTGTTTTAAAAGCATCACTCTGACTTCTGCTATTCAAAGTGTTGTCTGTGAACCAGGAACATGGTCATCACTTGGAGCATGTCAGAAATGGAAACTCTCAGGCCCCACCGCAGATCTTCTAAACCAGCATCTGTCTTTAACAAGATCCCCAGGTGATGTGTATGCCCAATACAGCTTGAGAAATAGTAATGCAGACTGAGGAGGAGGGTAAGAGAAATATCCAGTGACCAGTAAGAGGCTCTGGCTAAACTTGTGGAAGAAGATGATAACAGCACGGGCCAGGATAGTGTCAGTGGAGAGGGAGAGAAGAAAAACTGAATGTGAGTTGTAAGAGAAAGGACAAACCAAGACTGACTTCATAGTTTTTGGCTGATGCAAGTGGAAGGATGGAGCTCTCATTACCTGAGTTGGGAAAAGAAAACAAGTGGAGATTGGTCAAATTATGTTTGAGATGTGTGAAGGTTAATTACAAGTGCTTACTTGCAGAATGTTTTGGACAAGATTAACATTTAAATTGGTAAACTTTGGATAAAGCAGATTGCCCTTCATAATGTGTGGGCTTCATCCAATCAGTTGAAGGGAATAAAACAAAAGCACTGATTTTCCCCAGCAAGAGGGAATTCTCCAGTAGACTGCCTTCAGACTTACCTGACAGTTGACTCTAGATATCTGCCTATCAGCCCACACTGCATATTTGAATTTGCCAGCCTCCATAATCATGTAAGCCAATTTTCCAATTCCTTATAATAAATTTCCTTTTGGTTCTGTTACTCTGGAGAGCCCTAACTAATATAAGATGTTAAATAGTTATGTAAGTTTAAATTTTAGGGAAAGAATAGGTCTCTGAACCTTAAAAAGATTGAGAATCACCAGCATAATCTAAAGTCATTGGATTAAATAAAATTACCAAGGAAGTGAGGTAGATAGAAAAGGGAAGAAGTCAAAAGGGCTAAATTCTGGGGCCCTTCAATATTAAGAGGTCAGAGAGGAAAGAAGAAATCAGCAAAAGCTGAAAAGGAGAGGTCAAGAAAGAGAAAAACCCAAAACAAAAAACAAATATGTGAATGTGATGCCTGGAACAAAAGTGAAGTATTTCAACAAAGAGGTTGTGATTAATGTGTCTAATGGTATTGTAAGTGAAGTAAGATGAACCCTGAGGATTACACACGTGGAAATGGAGGTCTCGGATGACCCTGATGCACTCAGCGTCCATGCAGAGGCGGAACCATGGAAAACCTGACTGGAGTGAGTTTAGGGGAGAGTGGGAGAAGGAATGATGAGTTAAATGTGTGTGTATGAATATTTTATTTATTTAAAAATTATTTTTAAAATCAATGACTTTTTATAACAATAGTGGGTTTTGCAGAAAAGTTGAGAAATACAGAAAATTCTATTATACTTAACTCTCATAATTTCTCCTAATAATAACATCTTGAATTAATGTGCTATATTTGTTACAATTTATGAACCAATACTGATACACTATTATTTATAGCATTTTATTTATCTATTTTTGACTGCACTGGGTCTCCGTCTCCGCACATGGGCTATTCTTTAGTTGCAATGAGCGGGGGCTACTCTTCTGTTGCTTTGCTCAGGCTTCTCATTGCAGGGGGGTTCCTTTCATGGAGCACAGGCTCTCGGGTGTATGGGCTTCAGTAGTTGCTGCATGCAGGCTAAGGGGTTGTGCCTCATAGGCTCAGCTGCCTTAAGGTGAGTGGGATCTTCCCTGACCAGAGATAAACCTTGTGTCCCCTCCATTGCAAGGCAGATTCTTAACCTCTGAACCACCATGGAAGAACCACCATGGAAGCCTCCAAACATACTTAACACGAGGAGAGTGAAAAAATTGTCTTAAAGCTCAACATTCAGAAAACTAAGATCATGGCATCCGGTCCCATCACTTCATGGCAAACAGATGGGGAAACAGTGGCTGAATTTATTTTTTGGGCTCCAAAATCACTGTCGATGGTGACTGCAGCCATTAAATTAAAAGATGCTTACTGCTTGGAAGGAAAGTTGTGACCAACCTAGACAGCATTTTAAAAAGCAGAGACATTACTTTGTCAACAAAGGTCTGTCTGGTTAAGGCTATGGTTTTTCCAGTCGTCATATATGGATGTGAGAGTTGGACTATAAAGAAAGCTGATCACTGAAGAGTTGATGCTTTTGAACTGTGGTGTTGGAGAAGACTCTTGAGAGTCCCTTGGACTGCAGGGAGATTCAACCAGTCCATCCTAAAGGAGATCAATGCTGGGTGTTCATTGGAAGGATTGATGTTGAAGCTGAGACTCCAATACTTTGGCCACCTGATGCAAAGAGCTGACTTATTTGAAAAGACCCTGATGCTTGAAAAGATTGAGGGCAGGAGAAGGGGACGACAGAGCATGCAATGGTTGGATGGCATCACCGACTCAATGGACATGAGTTTGGGTAAACTCCAGGAATTGGTGATGGAGGCCTCATGTGCTGTGGATTCATAGGGTAGCAAAGAGTCAGACATGACTGAGTGACTGAAGTGAACTGAACTGAACATTAGGGTTCACTCTGTATAGTATAGTTCCATGAGTTCTGACAAGCGTATAATGGGTCAATCCCTGGGTCAATTCAAAATGTGAATCTTTTGAATCACAGATCAGCTGCTTACTAAGTTATGTGACCTTGGGTGAGTGACTTCAAACATTGAATCTCTATAAATTATTATGCTTAAAAAAGGTAAAATAGATGAAAATACCTATAATAATTAATGACATCATTAAGTGTTAATACTCTTCCACTCTCTTTTGAATGGAAACCAGGAGGTCTTGCCAAATACTTGCAGTTTTGTTAAAATGCAACATTGCAGTTTTATAATAATTTAAATGTTTCTAACTTAATGTGACTTTTTTTTCATTTCAGGGCATTTATCTTTCCCATATAACTGTTTAACTACCATAAATGTTAGTATTTGGTCCAGATGAGTGTTGGTTCCAAGTGATGAAGAGGTCAAGTCATCAGTTCATCTTTATATAGGTCAGTTAGTTCTACAATAAGAAATATGGTTACATTGCCACAGATAACACATATCACCAACCCTGGCCATCCATCTCTTGTGGACTGACTGGCCTCAGCCTGAGCATGCAGATATCCCAGTGCAATTTTAATCACTTTTAGAAAAACAGCTAATGCCATAAGACTTTCAGGTGATTTAATACATTTTAAAGTGAAAACTATTTCCCATTAGAGGTTTATGGTAGAAGGAGTTTTAACATTGTATGGAAGGTTAATTAGACAAACTGTAAGGACCCTTCCAGTCTGATTCTTAAATTTATTTAAGAGCTAGTAAAGTAAGTATGAGATTCTGGAGTCAAAGAACAGTACTCTTATGGGAGAAAAGAGCATAGACTGTTGAAAGGAAATCTGTTTGAAAACTTGAAATTTTGATGGGCTTCATAGAGCAGAAGGAAGGTGAATATTTCTCCCAGCTCTACTAGAAGGAGGTTTTTTTTTTTTTTTCTGGAAGGTATAATGATTACTCTATAGAATCAAATTTTTTATAAGATAGAATTTTAGGAAAATATCTAGTTTGTGAAACTAATGACTAAGCTGAGCTGAAATGGATTGGTTCAGTAAGAACATAGAAACATTTTTTCCCTCAGTTTTTCTGAAAAGTTCCTTAATTATAACCTGTCCTTTTGAATTTTTGGTGGAAGTCTGATAATACTTCTGGGGTCTCAGACTGACAATGAGTTCTGGCATGGAGGTGGAATTCACTAAGAGCGGTGAGTACGTTAGTAAAGGTGGTGGTCGAGGTTCAAAATGAGACGTCTACCACGCAGAATAAGTTGTCAGCAGCAGTTATTATAGTTGCCCAGAGTTGGACAAGGGAGGATGAAAGTGGGCATAACTTCAGCACTAGGGATTAGAGCTTCAGATAAAGAATAGGCAAGATTTAGGATCACGTTAACCAGATTAGGGTAAAGGAAGTCAGCGAAAGCAAAGCCAAAGGCATGGCAAAAAGAAGGCAAGGCTGAGACCAAACCTTCTAGTTTAGCCAGGTTGTTTCGAGTGACTGTCCTGGATTCAGAGATAGAGCCATCGACCAGATAACTCTTTATGGCCCTCACATAATTGTTTCCATTTACTCAATCATTCATGTACCATCTTCATTAGTTTTCAAGTAACACTATATGATTAGCTACTTAGTATATTTTTATATAAATTTTAAAAACCTTGAACTTTAGGTCTGTCTTCTTTAAAAGGGAATTTTTAAATCACTATTTAAAATGTAGAAACTTTTTACTATAAAAAGAAAGCTAACTATAAATATAATGGAAACAAAGCAATGTTAATTAAATTATAACTCATTATTCTTTACTGCATTTTTCCAGACTCTGATATTGATATCCATTATCTCTTTATTAAATGGAAGATTACCTTAGTATTGGATCACTGATTGAGTAGTATCAAATTGAGTCTTCCTCTCTAGTTGGAAGGGCTGAAGGAAAACAGGAAAAGGCATAATAACTTTTTCACTATTTGATCCAATGTTATTTATTGCCTGTTCTAGGCATGATATGAAACCTTCTCACACAGCACCCCAAATCATCACATTTACAACTCAAATTTATTTTAAATGTCATATTTGGGGAGACACTGTGTGTGTGTGTTAGTCACTCAGTCGTGTCTGACTCTCTGACCCCATGGACTGCAGCCCGCCAGGCTCCTCTGTCCGTGGAATTCTCCAGACAAGAATACTGGATTGGACTGCCATTTTCTTCTCCAGGGGAGATAACACTCTAGAATAAAATCTCTAAAATCTGGAGAACAATTTCCAAGCCTTAGTGAATAGACTTCTGTTGATCTATTAAAGGATTGATGATGGTCCATATTGAAATAAATTTAAAAAATAGGGTAATGTGTGAATTTTTTCTTAATGTTAAAATTATTCAACCTATGATTGCTATGAGATTAATCTTATTTTTTAATTGTAAAATGTTTATTTATATGAAATGACAATAATGATAGAGGATTAATTTTATTCTGTTTTTATGTTAAAACATATAAAGACTTATCCTTTCCAATTTTGAGAAGAAAAAAAAATATTTCTGATTGGCCAAGACCATAGTTTGGAAGCGGCGGGTCTAGACTTTGACCTTTAAAAGCCTGCAGATTCTTCTGGTCTTGTGCCCCTTTTGCTTCTCATCTCAGAATATGGATCTTATCCTCAAGGTTATCTTCTTGGTTCCAAATGGCTGCTGCTGCTCAACTGCCATGTTCAAGTTTCAGGTGAGACAGAGGAAAAAAGAACACATAAAATTGGTGCCTGGTGATTTATGTCCTTTTAAGCAGCCTTTCTGGTTGTCCACACAACACTTTAGCTTACACATCATTGGCCAGAACCCAATCACATGGTTACAACCAGGTGTACAGTACACCTGGAAATGTCTTTTGACTCGGTTTCCATACAAATAGAGTTAGGTTTCTTTTACTAAGGATAAAGAGGAAAATAGATGTTGAGTGGCAACTGGTGTCTGTACCACACTGTCTTTCAATTCTAGCTCAGGTCATGTGGTTCTTTTTTGGAAACACACTGTCTCTTGTAGATTCTCTCACCTGAAATAGAATCTTTGCAGGATTCATTTGGATTTTTAAATCGCATTCCACCTTCCTTGCCTTCTTGTCTTTTCTACCCAACTATATATAATAAGCTCTTTACGTGCAGGAGTTATTTTTATACCTCTTTAGAGTTACATGAAGTATCTACCTGGTTTTATATACGCTTGATGATTAATAACTTTTGTCAATTATTTTATTAGGGTATCAAGAATGAGTAAAGATGTATAATGACTGGGTTGGAAGGATAACAAGTAAATCTCAACTCTCTGCACCAATGTACCTACCGTCTCCCCAAAGTTTCTCTAGGACTGACCCCGTCTGTACTTCTCAAAACCATCTGGTAGGTCATCTCTCCTATCCATGTAATTGTTACCTTTTCCCAGGGCTACTTCCCCACATGTAAAACTTCCTTTCAGACTTCATTTGTTTGTGTGTGTGATTCATGACCACGAGAAAACTTTTCAGCAGTATAAATGGTTCTCTGTGAAGCAGGAGTTGGTAGCCATCCAGCTTCCCTGGGCAGAAATCCACACTACAATCTGTGAGTGTCTAGATTGGCAAGAATTCTCTGGATTCAGCAGAAAGGACACTACCTGGACAGACAGCAGAATTTGAAGTCCAAATTGCCTTTTCTGGCTTGAGTGACTCCCTAGAGCTCATTGCCAGCAGGATGAGCTTTGCGTGTTCCACTGACTCTAGACTCTTCATGTCCTGGGCCCTCCAGTCAAGAAAGGATTAAGCTGGATCTTTTTCCTAGGGCTACATTTTGAAAAAAGAAGAAAAATGAGAAGAGAGCCTTTGTTTCTCAATCACCTGCAAGTATATCATTATAGTCCAAGAGAAGTAAAGCATGGAGAGTTTCCTATAATTATCACCATATATTTACATTATATATACACTATATATTAACATATATATACATTAAAGATGAACGCTAGACTGAATAGTGAGGCTGTGTGTCTGTATGTACGTATGTACAAATCAGTATGCTAAATATATCTGGTAAATTTTTCATGTTTTTTGAGGCAGTGTGTGAGTGCGTGCTAAGTCACTTCAGTCATGTCCAACTCTTTGCGACCCTATGGACTGACTATAGCTCACCAGGCTCCTCTGTCCATAGTATTATCTAGGTGAGAATACTGGAGTGGGTTGCCATGCCCTCCTCCAGGGGAACTTCCCAATCCAAGGATTGAACCCAAGTCTCTCAGATCTTGTGGATTTGAGCAGGTTCTTAACCACTAACACCACCTGGGAAGCCCCTTTGAGGCAGTGTGAGTGTGTGTGTGTGTGTGTGTGTGTGTGTGTGTTAGTTGCTCAGTCGTTTCTGACTCTTTGAGATTCCAGGGACTGTAGCCCACCAGGCTCCTCTGTCCCTGGGATTCTCCAGGCAAGAATACTGGAGTGGGTTGCCATTTCCTTCTCCAGGGGATCTTCCTGACCCAGTATTTCCCTCTAAATGTTTTAACCTAGTTAGCCTTTGTTACTTGGAAAGAACAGCTGAAAAAAAGGAGTATATCAGATAAATACATGAATCTGTGAAGGTCACAGTGAAATAAAATCATGAAGTAAAATATTCAGGGCAACCAAATAATACCTTTTACAGACCTTCTAAGAGACAGCTGAAACTTCCAAAGAAAATACACTGGGATCAGAAATCAGTGATGCAACTATTAAAAACAATCTCAGCCATGTTCTTCTGCCTTTTTTTTTTTTTTTAAAGCAACTTGAAAATGTAGCCTTTATGGTGTGGACAGAGAAATCAGTGATTCCTGACCCAACAGATTTAGTGAATTGTGCTATCCTGATGACCTGAACTAAGATTAGAGTATTTGAACTGTAAGGAGGTAATTTTTGCTCACCCAGAACACTGAAGGAGGACATACAAAGTACTTTTCAGATACATACTTTCTTAATCTCTTTAGGCTTTGATTTCTTCACCTGTAAAGTGAAAGAACTGGACCAGACTATCTCAGAGGCTGGTTTCAGCTCCATGTTTTATGGTTCTACAGAATCTACTGGGTAGAATCAAGATGGTGCACTAAGTTCATACCAAGTTTGATGAAATTTCTGACACCTTTAGTAAGGTTTTGCTGTCTGAACCAACACAATAACATTGAACACTGATTACATTATGCTTCCTAGCCCTTCCCATTTCCTCATAAACATGGGTTGTTTCAAACAGTTTTCCTCAGGCTTAGACTGTGGCTCGGTTGAATTCTTACTGACTCATTTGGGTAATGTATCATTATCTAATTTTGCTCATTGCTCACTTAATCAGGTGCTTCTATGGAATGCAGCCTCCAGAATATAAAAAGCAAATTGTTAGGCAGAGCAAGAAGTGGGAAACAGGTGCATTATGCCCAGCACTGCTAACTTAATATAGCAGAAAACTATAATCTGGTTTCTGGGGGCACCCAGCCCTACCTATCAAAACCTGGGTCAAGTTATTGCTTCTCCCTCATAGCTTAGTCACTCAGCTTCATTCCCAATATAGATGAAGCAATAACAACATCAATACCATTTCCCCCTAGGCTATTACAGCACCCGTAGCTTGTGTTTTCTGATTGCTTCAGACTTCAGTGAAAATAAGGCATATATTACTTTCTTAGTCCCTCTCCTTTTCCACTTCTTTCACTAGAAAATTGTGACTTTCTTTTTAATTAAAACAGATAACCGATCTTAAATGGCTTCACTGCCTTCATCTACTTTTGTTCAGTTCTCCCACTGATCTCAAACTATCCCTGAAAATAGTATATTTCCTTTTAAATATTGAGTGCTGAGCTAGGCATGTAATAGGCCTCTGCAGAGTTTTGTTGTTGTTGTTGAATAAATGATATGTGTTGAGATAAGAATAAATGCAGATATAGATCAATCTGGACCAGGGAGTCCTGGCAAAAGACTAAAATAATGATTTAAAATAGTAATGCTGAAGATGGGGAGAAGAGTATTGGAAAACTATTAAGGAAGTTTAATTGATGGAAATTGGTGATTTTTTAAATATAGGTTGGTAAAAGACAAATGAATTCAAAATGACAGCTAAGTTTATGATTTAGAGAACTGGGTTGAGAAGGCTATGACATTCAAATTTGGACAAGTTGGATTTGAGATATAGTACAAATTGAAACATTCATTTGGATGTTTAAATCAGGAACTCAAGAGATAAGCTGAACATATACAGCTATCAGTGAATAAGTAATAGTTAAAATCATGGAGCCTAAGTGGAATAGAATAACATGCTGCTGCTGCTAAGTCGCTTCAGTCGTGTCCAACTCTGTGCGACCCCATAGACAGCAGCCCACCAGGCTCCCCCGTCCCTGGGATTCTCCAGGCAAGAACACTGGAGTGGGTTGCCATGTCCTTCTCCAATGCATGAAAGTGAAGAGTGAAAGTGAAGTCACTCAGCCGTGTCCGACTCTTCGCAACCCCAGGGACTGCAGCCTACCAGGCTCCTCCATCCCTGGGATTCTCCAGGCAAGAGTACTGGAGTGGGGTGCCAATGAGGACCTAAGATAAAGCTGGGAAAAAGATGGAGACTTGAGAATGCCAGTCATTTTGATGGATTTTCCTGCTTCCCCACTAGCTGTGAATTGCTTTCCCATCCACTGAGTTAGCTGAAACATACTGATGAAAATTTGGGTTTCTAAATGTGAATTTTATAATGAGCCTGACCAGCAGCAGAACATAACAGAAAAACAGTGAATGAAAATAATAACAATCTGTACAGATAAGTAGGAGGATAATAACTGTGGTGGGCATTTTAAATAACAAAACTGATTCAAGGGAGACTTGTTTTGGGAATGAAACTCAGGGGAACATGTAACTTGGTGCTCAGTTGTCCTAAAAACTAGAATTACATCTAGAGTATAACAAGACACAGTATCCTTAAGAACTCAGGCTAAGAACTGGCTGACCAGCCTGAGAATGAAAGTGATTGGATTTATAAATTTCACTTTTCTGAATTATACTGTGGTAAGCTGGATGTTATGGTTAGTTTAACTGTATGAATTCCTCATCCTAGAGGAAGGCAAACTCTATATAACATGGCTAAATAAAAAAGCCACATGCTGACATTCTACCTCAAAGGCTGTGGAATGTGAAATTAGACTGTAACCCAAAAGTAAGTTCGTTTCCTTGAATAGCAGAATTCAACAGAAGGTCTCCCAGAGGATTTGGTATAGTAATATGGTCTAGGGTTTCACTAACCTTTGAGTTAAGAGATTCTTTTAAATTTAATCATTTTGGTTGATAATAAAGCACTTGTTCTTCCCTTAATAGGAACAGAACATAATCACCCACCCACCATCAGTCCTACAATATCCAGTAATATCTTAAAGATTAACCAACCCTTCCTACATTTTTTTCATTAAGGCATGTAATCTCCGCTCCTTTGGGGTTTCATACTGGTACCCATTTTACTAGTCTGGAATCATTTTTGTTTCTGTCATCTTGAACTCCTCCAAGGACCTCGTATCACACTTCATTTGTGTCACCAAAATTTCAACAGTTTTCTCTTTAAAGATAGACAAATATTAGAAGTAGAAAGGAAATTCAAATCCAGTCTAAAATACTGTGCTACAGTCTTCTAAAGCCTAGTAGCTTTTGTTCACCGGAGAAGGCAATGGCACCCCACTCCAGTACTCTTGCCTGGAAAATCCCATGGATGGAGGAGCCTGGTAGGCTGCAGTCCATGGGTTCGCTAGGAGTCGGACTGTGCGACTTCACTTTCACTTTTCACTTTCATGCATTGGAGAAGGAAATGGCAACCCATTCCAGTGTTCTTGCCTGGAGAATCCCAGGGACAGGGGAGCCTGATGGGCTGCAGTCTATGGGGTCGCATGGAGTCGGACATGACTGAAGTGACTTAGCAGCAGCAGGAGCAGCAGCTTTTGTTCACAGCATTCCATTGCTGAATGGTATTTATCTTGTGCTGAATATAGCACTCTAACCTAGTAAGTCAGGCTTGGGAAACAAAACTGTGTTTTCCATGTCACCGAGGCCAGCCTATTTAATATCAGTTTTATGTTAAGAATACAAAAATAATCAAAGGAATTGTGAGGTAAAGATATTGACATTTAAAGGATACAAGTGTATTCAGATTTTTTTTTTTAAATAGAAGCTTACAATGGGGATTTTTTTTTTTTCTTTTAACGAACATAAAGGAAACAGGGACATTTGAAGATGTTGATAAGTTGAATGAATTAGCGTGGCTCAATCCACGGGTGGAAGAATGTTGGGGGAGAAATTTTAATCAGCCTTAGTTCATTCTCCTCTCCACCAATTCTTCCTCAGGAACCCTGTCCAAATCTTCAGTTCCCTTTCCTTCCCTACTCTCCTTTCTCTCTCTCTCCTCCACCTTTTTCCCCCTTCTGCTTTCATCCTACCTCTTTCTTTTCTTGTCTTCTTTCCTTTACTACTGAGGTTTGTGACAGGAAATATAGAAAACATGCCAGTCTACACACAAGTGTAAGGAATAAATAATAGCAGGGCTAAAGAGGAGATAGAATAGCTGGGAAACATGCCAAATAAATTCCACTATTCCATACAATTAATCCACTTCAACAATAATTTATAAAGCACCTCCTACATACAAGGCCCCGTAGTAAGCACTAGGGACATAAAGGTGCAAGCTATCATGTCATTGTATTAAAGGATGTTCCAGTATATTAAATTCAGAAATTCATTGTTTCCTTTCGACTGAACAGAATTGTCATTTTTCCACTTTTCATTTCCTGTTTTCTATGGAGTTACCGAAAATAGCAGCATCTGAAGACTCAACAACAAAGTTCTGAGAAGGAGGATGGTTTGCTGTTGTGTTGCCTGGCCCAAGTGTTCATCAGAGGAATTCTTTATGTGTATAACCAGCACCGCCTTGATACTTAAGACTCTAGCATTATGCCATTACTTAATTTTATCCACCTGGAATCAAGAACAGAAAGATAAAATGAAGTCCTAGGCATCCGTTTTTGTCTTTATTGTAAATGTGTTAAAAATATTTCATAGTGAAGCTTCTAAGTTGAAAGCTCCAGGCTGGCTTTGCTGTGTTTGGACACCTTTCCGATACACAGACGGATGAGCATGTGATGGTGGCAGTACTAATCAGAGGTTTCTCTCCTCAGCCCTCTGTTCTTTTCTTCCCTCTTTCCATTTCTTTCTTAAACATCTCTTGGCTCTGTACTGCTGTGAGCTAGGTACTATGCTCTAGTAGGATTCCCTGACTCTGCTCTTTCTAACCTAAGCTCAGACATCTCAAGGACACCTATGGCATCTGAAAGCATAAGGTATATGCATCATGGCAGTTATGCAGCATTTGTTAATTTCCACATACAACTTTAACATTTGATTATTTTTCATCAAAGTTTAAAATGAACTTTATTTAAGGAATCAAAGAACATATGACATTAAAAAAACTAACAGCGCTCTGTAGCCCTATCTCCTGCTCTGCCAAGGAAAATTCTTCCGACACTAAAACCGTTTCTTTTGAAATATACCTCTGTATTGCTAACGCATCTAAGTTGCTGCTACTTATTTCTCTTTGTTTGTTTGTTTTAGGCATTATCTATTAATTGAATGCTTTGGAAGATAAGCCTGTAGCTCTCTTTTTGTTGCTTCTCCTTAACACCTTTGCAGTTCTTAGATGGGTCAGGGTATAATTCTTCACAGTGAAGATGGAAGGAAAGTCCACTGGGATGTGTATTAGACATCATCATGGGACCTGGCTCACTTTCAGCTCACCTCTCTGCTCTGGCCATCGCTGCAACAAGCAGGCCTTTATCTCAGTATAGCTCACAGCACTTTATCTCAGTGAATTTCTCATTTTCTGTCTTGGACCATCTCTGTACCTCCCTGTGAAGTACAGACATACTCACGCATTTGTAGAACAGAAGTACAACAGGGTTAACTTCCTGCGTCAACCCTTGTCTAGTGGGGGACAGAAGCTGAGAGATAAGTGTTCCCTTCTTCTGAGTCTTGAATGGACAATCCTGAAGGATGGCCTACATGGTTCTTCAGAGGCCTCTGAAGACACAATTGCCTATGACAGTAGCCAGCTTAATAATGTATCTATACATTGACTTTCCCTCTTCTCTTGTTTCAGTCATCCTAGCCCTTCTCCCCACAGAAACTACCTCTGTGCATCTCTTATTCTAGGCTGAGTGTTTTGAGGAAATTCAGAATAGTATGGAGGTTTTGGGGAAAGGTGATCCTCCCTGATTAAAAAAGGAAGAAATCCATATGGAGAAAGATTTGCCCTTTAATTTCACTTTTGGGCATTGCGTTGAGAACATGATGCTTGGAGTTATGAAAAGAAAGGTCAGAGGATCACAGAAGATTAAATTTGCCAAAAGAACAACAACAACAAAAAACAACAACATAAAAGAGGAGCTCTGATATTGCTAAACTACTTAATCAGTCAATTCTAGAAATACCTTCTTTTGGATTTCCTGTTATGTGAAATAATAGTGCTTTTAAAATGTTGCTATCTAGTAATTTTAAAATTCTAGCTAAAAGTGTACAATATAAATTGTGATCTGTTTGGCTTTATGCTCATGTTGGTGGGTACTGAAAGCAACTTCCTCCCATGTCTTCACATTTGCACATGCTATCCTTCTACCTGGAATGACCTCCCATTTTCTTCCTTTTATGCCTATTTTGTCTCTTCTCAGCTACCTAATTCTCATTCTTCTTTCAAGATTCAAGATCCACATTTAGTTTGGATTAAACACCCTTCCTCCATGCTTGCCTAGCACATTGTGTGTGCCTCTTTCAGAACACCTAAAAGAGTATGATATAATCTTCTACTTGTCTTTATGTCTCCTTTATAGATTATAGTATCCTGAATACAGGAAATCCACTCCAGGGCTTAGGACAATGCCAAACATTTAGTTATATACTTACTGAAAGATAGGCCTTGTTTGGTGGAGGAAATATTGGCAGAGATGGACAAACTCATATTGGACACAGAATCAAGGTCATTTGGTCCAGGACTCCTATTTCATAGAAAAGAAAAACAGGTTGCATATAGCTAGCCAAGAATTCCTACTATAAAAAAAAATTACTAAGATACTATACAAAACAAATGAATAATATTAGATGGCCCTTATGATACCTCACAAAAGGCAACACAAATATATTATTTATTTTTCCTTAAATTAAAGAAAATACCAGATACTGGCAGAGCAAGTCCAGGAGTCTAATTTTTTGCACACTTAATCTTTTTTTTAAAAAATCTCCCTTGTCACTATTTCAATGGATACATCAATAGATATCATTATTGAAGTTGACCCAAGACAACTGTGAGCAGAATTTATGGGTAAATAACAAATGATTAAAAACAAAATAATGTGCTGGTTATCAAGGTACTGATTTTCAGATTCAAACTTAATCTTCTATACTCTGGTCTTACTGTGTCTGGGACTCCAGACTGCATTGCTGCTTTGCCAGCTGGTTATCATGAGCTTCTGTCAACAGAGAACACTAGAGGGATTCTAGAAGGCAGGAGGGGAAGAAAATGGTCACTCTTCTTCCTGCTGACTTCCTGCTCTCGCCTGAGCCATGTCTTGGCCCAGCAGCAAAGGCTTACAGCAGTTTGTTTCTGTTTGCAGTTTTTTCTCCGTTTGCCCATACTCAGCCTCTTCCTCACAAATGTCTGTACCAGCGGAGTCCTGCTTCCTGGGAACTCTTCTCTGAGCATCAGAGTCATCAGCATCAGCCAGGCAGAGCTTCTTCTTCAGGATTCTGGATCTCAGTGTTGTAGGGCCATTCTCCAAACTTCTTTGTTCTAATAACTTATTTCCTCCCTGACCCCAGCCCTAGGGGGTCAGGGAGAGAATTCTGCATGTACTAACCATTTTGCATATATTTGCTCTAATTCTTCCATAAAATCTTACTGATTGGTTATATATTTTTCATTTTACAAATTAAGAGACAGACTGTTAGAGTCTAAGTAAATTTCCCAAGATTACATACCTAGTTAATAGCTCTATGATTTAACCACCCCCTTTTTTTTTAACTCCTCATTGTCTATTATGATGTCATCCAAGGGCCTAAGATTTGGACTTGCTAAACTGAGATTAGAAAAAATATTTAGTGTCTTTATATCAAGAGCAATGCACTCTAATTGACACTTGAAATTATTGTGGGCCAGTATGACAGAGAAGAGTTTTAAGAAAACTTAAAAGTTTGAAGTTTTATTTCTTCAAAATAATACTTTTGTTACACTTTCCTAATGATCATTAAATACAGTTAAATCTATTACTGAGCTAGTGATAGGCTTTAGTCAGATTATTCCCCTGAATCTGAATCCAGTTCCCTGTTGAAATTTGAGATTTTGTTTTGCTTATCTTGTATCAAAAGTCCTTGGGGGCTTTTTCTTGTAAGGGGTAGTGGTTTTACCTTCTCTGTCTCTCTAAGATGATAAACTCTGTGTCATCATTAGAGAGTTATCTCTATTAGCCATTGGTCTTCTTTTCAATCACTGATCTTAGTTTTTTTGTTTTTTCTCTCATCAGTTCAGTTCAGTTCAGTTGCTCAGTTGTGTCTGACTCTTTGTGACCCCATGGACTGCAGCACACCAGGCCTCCCTGTCCATCACCAACTCCTGAAGTCTACCCACACCCATGTCCACTGAGTCAGTGATGACATTCAACCATTTCATCCTCTGTTGTCCACTTTTCCTCCCACCTTCAATCTTTCCCAGTATCACGGTCTTTTCAAATGAGTCAGTTGTTTGCATCAGGTGGCCAAAGTATTGGAGTTTCAGCTTCAGCATCAGTCCTTCCATTGAATATTCAGGACTGGTCTCCTTTAGGATGGACTGGTTGGATCTCCTTGCAGTCCAAGGGACTCTCAAGAGTCTTCTCCAACATCACAGTTCAGAAGCATCAGTTCTTCGGTGCTCAGCTTTCTTTTTAGTCCTACTCTAACATCCATCCATGACTACTGGAAAAACCATAGCTTTCACTAGATGGCCCTTTGCTGGCAAAGTAATGATGTCTCTGCTTTTTATTATGCTGTCTAGGTTGATCATAACTTTTCTTCATAGCAAAGGCCAATTCTGTACTAGAGATAAATAAGATAAAACTACTGATCTTGTCAGAACTAAATCCTCAGTTTGACCAACTCTACAGGAATTTCCCAGTGTGCATTTCTGCTGAATGTGTTACTCATCCTTTCTCACCCTTTAGAAGAACAGAACAACTCCTTTAGCTAGAACATGTATAAATTGATTCACACATGCTAATGAAAGGCCCTTAGCCTAGCAGATTGTTGCTACCAGCAGCTGATTTCACATTTATACTACCTCATCTCAAGGGCCCTTTATATCTTACACAAAATATTCTGAACAAAAAAATTAAACAGAATTTCTGAAGTAAGATTTCCATAGATGGAAGAGAATAAAGTTTTGACAACACTGTAGGTGGGGGAATACATGTTGAGCAAAGACCCAGAGCTAGTTTAAGTGAGCTAACATTAGAGAGACTTTAGGAAGCAAAGGGAAACTATAACCCCTCCCCTAGGAATTCTCTGAGGGATGATATTGGAGGGGAAATGAGCTTGCTGTTCAAGGCAGGATTTATTGATCTCCTAATGTTTTCTTAGGACTGACTCTGTTAGTAATCTGAATTTCCTAGAAAAGTGGTAAGTGAAGATTTTCTGGATTCAAAATTAAAAATGCAAAGTGACATGTCACCCATGTACATAGTCCATTTCTTCCAACTTGAAAAGGGAAAGAGGTGCTAGTGATTTATGGAGAAATTTCAAACCAAGAAAAAAGATTAAATATAGGAATTGCTACAAAAATTAAAAGAACCCTGATGAAGAAGATCCTATGATCCAGAAGACAATTATTATAATTTAGTGCACATTCTCTTACTGCTTAATTGCTGTTTTTCAAACCAGTCTGCTAGAGATGTGGGAATGTAACACTAATTTAACCTTTGCCTGAGAGATATATTTATGAATTCAAACTAAAGAGTACCTGTAAGAATTTATGGTAAAGAATATGGGGAATCTACTATGTATCAGACATTGCACTAGGTATTTAAAAAAAGAAAATCTTTTAATTTTGAAGTAACTATAGAATCACATGCAGTTGTAAGATAAAAATGCAGAAAGAGTCTATGTATCTTTCACCATTTCTTTCCTCCAGTGGTAATATCTTGCAAGATTATAGTATAATGTGAAAAGCTTGTTTACTCTAAAAATCCCATTTGAAGTAACAAAATTTGGGGGGAGAACTTAAAATAATGCTGAACTTCACCTGGAAAAATAAATCACAGATTAAAATTGAAGGTGTTTTAGATTCACATTTTAGCTATTCACCCAAAAGCAAAAGATTTCTGTGGAAACTAATGTAAAAAAGAAACATTACTAATAAACATGAGTGAATAGCCTGGGAGATTCTAAAGAAAGAAGATAACTTAAAAGGATTCAAAAATTAGAAGATTTAGTTCCTAAGAGCTATTAAAAGATGATAAATCTACAATAACAAAGAAGTTTCATATCCATGAAGGCTACCAAAGTAGATCAGTAAAATACAATACAACGTTTAGAAATGGAACCAAATAGATACATAGTTTGAGTTTGTTATAAAAGAAAAATCTAGAATTAGCACAGAAGAGATGGAATATTTAGAGACCATGAGGATTATTTGGCAAAAGAATAAAAGCTGAAATTCTACTTCATTATATCAAAATTGCAGATGAAACCCAAATTTTAAAGGAAAAAATATAAAAATACTATAATTAGATAAGGACTTATTTTGAAAATATTATTAGAGATGAGAAGAGCTTTATAACCATGACACAAAACCCAGAAGCTATATTGGAAAAAAGATAAATTTGACCTCATGCAAATTAAGACTATTGAATAAGGAAAATGCCATTAAAATTTTAAAAATCAAACCACAAACAAGAACAAGTATTTGCAATATTTATGGAAAAGAGTTAATTTCTTTTACAAAACACTCCAGCAAATCAATAAGAAAAATACCAACAACCTGGTATTAAAAAGGCAAAGAACACAAAGAGGAAGCTCAGAGATAAATGCAAATGATGAGTAAGATATAGAGTAATTTTGAATGTACTTGGAATGATGAAGTTGCAAAATAAAGCATTAGTAGAATGCGATTTTTCTTCCATTGGATTGGCACAAATTAAAAATTAGATATTGAACATTATTAGATAGAAGGTGGAGAAAAATAGGCACGCATGCATATATGTTTCAGTTCAGTTCAGTTGCTCAGTCACATCTGACTTTTTGTGACCCCATGAATCACAGCACGCCAGGCCTCCCTGTCCATCACCAACTCCCGGAGTTCACTCAACTCATGTCCATCGAGTCAGTGATGCCATCCAGCCATCTCATCCTCTGTCGTCCCCTTCTCCTCCTGCCCCCAATCCCTCCCAGCATCAGAGTCTTTTCCAATCAGTCAACTCTTTGCATGAGGTGGCCAAAATATTGGAGTTTCAGCTTTAGCACCAGTCCTTCCAATGAACACCCAGGACTGATTTCCTTTAGAATGGACTGGTTGGATCTCCTTGCAGTCCAAGCATATATGTTTAGGGATGATAATTGCTGTACAGTTGTTAATAGCAAAACAGAGCAAAGCAAAAAGTAACTTAAATGTAACTTAGATGTAACTTAAATGTACCTTAGAGACCTGTCAGTTTAGTAGAAATGGGTAGGCCTTGTACCATAGTTTAGCTCAGTCACTGATGGAACCACATTGTTGGCTCAAAAGTTGAGGTCACCCTTAAAAGGAGGCAGGAGGCATCAGTTCATCGTATCCCTTGGAACTAGGCAAGAAGTTGTTTCTTGAAGGGGGTCTGAGAGGTTCAAAAGAGTAAGCTAATATGAAACCACTTGTATATAAATGTTACTCATATACATGAATTTACATATACAAAGATAGGAGTTTTTTAAGAATATACAAGATATACTATTATTATAAGGTAATAATATTATGTACATTGATAATATTAATATCGCCCTGAGTAGTAGGATTGAGAGGAGGATATTGGGCTTTTTATATCCTGTTGTTGTAGCTGTTCAGTCACCCAGTCATGTGCAACTCTTTGTGACCCCATGAACTGCAGCATACAAGGTCTCCCTGTCCCTCACCATCTCCCGAAGTTTGCCCTAATATAAGTCCATATCCTACTATGCTCTAAAAATGTTTTAGTAAGTGCATGTATTGCCTTTATGCTAGTATCAAAAATTCTTGATGAATTTAGAAATAGTTTCCAAGCTTCACTGAGACCCTCTTTAGTTAAAGGCTATGACCAACATGCTTAGAGTTTCTTATACCCTCACCTGCTCACAGATTCTCCTGCCTAAGGTATTTCCCATGCCCTGTCTCACCTGCTTTAATTTTCTTTGTATACTTTATTCCAATATGGGGTTTGGGCTCCCCCATCACCCCATTACAGTTGCCATCTGCAAGCCCAGGTTGTAACCTCTGCATCTGACCAACTGGCTTCATAGTAGAGGTTCCCATGGCCTCCTCCTGGGTTTTCACTAATTTGCCAGAGTGGCTCACAGGAATCAGAGAGACATTTTACTTACTAGATCACAGGTGTATTATAACAGGTTATAGCTCAGGAACAGCCAGATGGAAGAGATGCATAGGGCAAAGAGTAAGGTAGGGGATGGAGCCTCCATGCCTCCTTGGTGTGCCATTCTCCCCATACCTCCACATGTTTATCAACCCCGGCAGCTCTCCAAACTCATCCTTTGTGGCGGTTAGGGAGGCTTCATTATCATAGGCATGATTGATTAAATTCTCGGCCATTGATGAAGGAACTCAGTCTCCAGCCTCTCTCCCAGCCTGGAGGTCAGGAGGTAGGACTGGAAGTTCCAACCCTCTAATCGCAAGGGTGGCTCCACTGGCACCAGCCCCCATCTTTAGGTGCTTTTAAAAAGTGATCTCATCAGCATGCCAAAAGAGACCTTTATCACTTTTGCAACACTTATAAAATTCGAACTGTGGAGGAAGAACAAATATATGTGAGAAAGTATTACTATCTTGTGGTCATCTGAATAATCAAATATGTATTTTTTGTTACAAATCACAATATCAAGATTTTATTTATAGCAATTCTTACTATCTGAAATTCCTATTTGTTTACATTTTCACTCCATGCCTCCACCCATATGTACTCAACTCCAAGAAGGTAGGGCTTGTAAACCTGACTTGTTTACTGCCTCAGCTTCTAATAGAGTGCCTGATACATAAGCAAGCGCTATTCAATAAATATTTGTTGAACGATTTAATGAATTACAAGCAATAGAAGAACGGGCTACATGTTATCTCATTTTACCTAGAAGGTGAGTTGGATTTCTCCACCTTGGAAACTTGGTTTCATTCTCTATTCTTCAATTAAAACAATATACAGTTAGAACCCACTGTCTAGAAGAGCCATGAGCTGTGAGGCCTAGCAAAGTAAGGTCTGTCTTGTCTTCATAAACCTTAAAATTGATGACAGGTTATTTCTATCCGGCAACCATCAGCAAAGGGGTCCCTGAGACAGAAAACACCACACAGGGTGAGAATGATTCTTGTCTCATTAACTGGTGGGGTACAGAGGAGTTTTTGCTTCCCAACACCAGACGATCGGGGCCTGGAAACCAATAGCACACCAAATCTCCTGGGATTTGCCCCATGTGGAGACAATTCTGATATACTATCCCTTCTCTGCCAGTGTTTCTCATGCATATGGTTTCTATGGTTGCCCTGAATCTCTGATGCCTGGGAGGGACCCCTGCCATGTATGCCAGCTGGCTTGTGGGCCCTGTGTTCTCACCTCATTTCTGCCAATCCTGTTTCAGAGAGCTGGGCCTTGTTCCCAATTTATCCAGCCTATCTCTGAGAGTGTTTTTCTGAACACAGTTGTCCTCAGAACAGGAAAAGAAATGTAATCAGGATACAGCAGCATTTCAATACTTGTTGGATTTTCTGTCTGGAAATTTGCGCTATTAGAGACTTCTTGGAGTTAATACATTAGCCTCTTTTGGGAATAAAGAGGGGCACCTTCAAATATTAAAGCAATAAAGAAGAAGCAAACAAAACTACTAAAACCTTAGTGTGAAAATGTAAATTAGGCATTTGGATTATATCAGTAGTGAAAGATTATATCTTTCACATATATATGTGTGTGTGAGTGTGTGCGCATATGTATATATACTTTTAAAAATGTTTTTTCTTCCCTCTCATTTTCACAGCATGAGGACACAATCCTAGGAAAGCACAGAGGCTTGGCTGAGGTCACCAAAAAGTTTCTTGAATCCCTGCCCTTTTAAGAATTCGAGAGGAAGAGCTTGTCAGCTGTTAAGTGGAAATCCTTAGGATAGCCGTCAACAGACTCTGACACTGAGCACCTGGATTAGTATCATAAAGAACCATGTTTCTGGAAGCCCTTTTCAGTTATGTAACAGTTAAGGGCTTGGGTTCTGGTTACAGCAACATAGATTTAGCTCTTGCTTCACTATGCAAATTGGACAAGTAATACCATCTGTAAGTTGCAGTGTATTCACCTGTAAGAGACAGATGGTGATAGTATCTGCTTCATAAAGATGGTATAAAAATTAAATGAACTGAAGAAGGAAAAGCATGGAGGAAAGTCCTTGGCTCATAGTAGGTACTTGATAAACACTGGCTGTTCAAAGAAAATTATTAAAGACAAGGTTTAACTACTTCACAGTGTTGTAAGGGCTGTCTCAACTAGCCTCTCATCCACACTGCTTCTCTGCATCTCAATTTTCATAGCTGCAAAATGGAGTTGATGATTAATTTCCCCTACCTTCCCCCAAGAATATCTCATTTTTAAATAAAACCATTAACTTTAGATGAGACAATGTGCCCTTGGGCATCTTCAAATCCCTACTGGAGAACATGGAAGGGCTAAGGAGTGTGGAAGAAGTAATGGAAATGGTAGGGTTTTGAGATACTTAAAGTTGTCATCCACCTTTTTCCTCTGTTATCCATTGGCAGAAATGTAGTATGGATTGAAACTTGGAACATTTGGAAGGCCACAATTCCCTGGAAACTCTACTCTAAGGTTTAGAAGTTAGGGGAAAGTTCGGTGTGGTTCTAGTATGCTCCATCCAACTCTGATTCATCTCAAAGATCCAAGAGGAATACAGAGTTTATCTAGCTAGCTTAATCCAGTAATGCAGATGGGCTCAGACCTTACTCCAAAAGAAACCAACTTCTTAAAAAAAAAAAAGAAAGAGACACATGTACCCCAATGTTCATCGCAGCATTGTTTATAATAGCCAGGACATGGAAACAACCTAGATGTCCATCAGCAGATGAATGGATAAGAAAGCTGTGGTACATATACACAATGGAGTGTTACTCAGCCGTTAAAAAGAATTCATTTGAATCAGTTCTGATGAGATGGATGAAACTGGAGCCGATTATACAGAGTGAAGTAAGCCAGAAAGAAAAACACCAATACAGTATACTAACACATATATATGGAATTTAGAAAGATGGCAATGACGACCCTGTATGCAAGACAGGAAAAAAGACACAGCTGTGTATAACGGACTTTTGGACTCAGAGGGAGAGGGAGAGGGTGGGATGATTTGGGAGAATGGCATTCTATCATGTATACTATCATGTAAGAATTGAATCGCCAGTCTATGTCTGATGCAGGATACAGCATGCTTGGGGCTGGTGCATGGGGATGACCCACAGAGATGTTATGGGGAGGGAGGTGGGAGGGGGGTTCATGTTTGGGAACACATGTAAGAATTAAAGATTTTAAAATTTAAAAAAAATATAAAAAATAAAAAAAATAAAAAAATAAAAAAGAAAGAAGGTGGGAGGGGGGTTCATGTTTGGGATCGCATGTACACCCATGGTGGATTCATGTCAATGTATGGCAAAACCAATACAGTATTGTAAAGTAAAATAAAGTAAAAATAAAAATTAAAAAAAAAGAAAATCATGCTCTTATAGGAAAAGCAGCCTTAGGCCTTAAACACTCAAGTGAAAAACAGAGTCTTCTTCTTCTTCTCATAATAGCCTAAGCTTCTCTGAAGGTCCATGGAATCACCCATTAGTTTGAAAATGCTGATTCCTGACCTCTACCCTACAGAGAATTGGACCTGGTAGATTTGGAGTGGAGCTTGGGAATTCGAATTTTTAGTAAGTGCCCTTACCTGATTATGACTTGAGGGACCATCTGAAGCACACTTAGAAATATACTAAGTGAAATACTTACACACAAGTTCGTATGCCAGTTAGAAAATTAACACAATCCTCATCTCTTTCATGTTCTTAACTTCTTTCTTCAGGAACCACTCTATTTTACCCGGATCCAAGATACAATTTCATTACCTGAAAAGTTGAAAAAACAGAGCAAAGGAATTTAGAAAGATGTGTCTAATTGCAAAATTTCATATTGAAAGGAAAAAGAACAAGGTAAAAATGGTCTGCTACCACTTTCGTAACAAAAGGAAATCTGAACACACATACATATAAATAAACATCTTTGAAGGGAAGCACAAGATGGTTAACACAGAAACTAAGGTAACTGGTTGTCTATTGGAGATGGGTGAAACAAAGCGATAATTTGAGGGACTGATATTTTCTAAGTTTATGTTTCAATTTATTTTTGACTTTTAAACCACAGTAATGTTTTATATATTCAGAAAACATTATTAATTTATTAAGCATGTAGTAAAATCTAGAAATTGAATACAAACACATGAATTGAACTCTATGTCGAAGAAGCAAAGCCAGAATTAATTCCAGTAAAAGCTTTGAACCTCACTCTGACTGCGTCCCACCTTCAGTGGTATATTTTCTAAAGATGAAAAGAAACTTTTGGTGGTTGAATAGTTTGAAACAATTCTGTGGGTATTGCACAATTTAGCAAACAAGCAAATATATTGGTGTTTGGTGGGCATGGAATTCTCATGGTAGGAGAGTGGCGAAAAATGGGGAAAGGGGAAAGGAGAACTCTGCTGTTTTGGATTAGACTTGCAAGTATCAGTACAAACTCAAAGAAAGAGCTTAAAAGTAATTATACTTAAGTAGCAATGAATGTATTTATCACCTTATCTTGGTTTCTAACTGCCAACTTCCATTCAAAGAAACCAGGACTCCCTGGAAAACTGACAAACCCTAAATCTGGGGCAGTGAGGTACAGGGTGAGCCAGGAGCACTGAATTGAATCAAAAAGTAAAGAAGTGCTCAAACACTGATAAGACAATGTCAAAAAATCATTGATGCCAGATTAAAGAGGCTTACACTGAACAAACTTGTGACAACTAGAATATTATTATACATATTGGCCAGAATGGATTACAGTAAACCTCTCTGAGGCCATAGAGGTAGCAAAAATAACAGAGGTGAATGGAGAAAATAAAAAGAAACATTTATTTCTACAAAAGAATAACAACTCAAGCGTAGAAAGAATGTAAAATGATTTTCTAAGGCTATCAATGACTACTGTAAGAATTGATTCAAACAAAAATCATCAAAACATGCTAAAACTATTGTGTAAAACATTGGTCTTACAATCACCCAGTTTCAGAATTATTTATTAATAACAGAAGGGACAGGCTCTATTTACAATGGAGAAATTTGACAACATCACCTTAACCAAATGGTGAAACTTACAATCACCAAGTTTGACAAACTGGCAGAATATGCCTCCTGAAGTGACGTACTACAAGTGACACATCCTGCCAGAAATGTTCAACCTTATTCTAATCATGAGGAAGCAATCAGAAAAATCTAAAGTGAGAAATGGTCTGCAAAACAACTGGTCCAGACACTTCAAAATGTCAGTGTCTTAACAGTTATAAAGAAAAGCTAGGCACAGTTCTAAAATATAAATTATTAAAGAGATATGATTACTAAACAATGCATTTTTTTATTGAATCCTGGATTTTTAATAAAGCCATAAAAGACATTACTGGAACAACTTGGGAAATTCGAACATAGATTGTATGTTGCATAATATTACTTGTGAAAGGTAAAATTTCCTGAAAATGATCAATTCCATTGTGAATATGTAGGAGAATGACCTTGTTTGCAGAAAATACATATACCACCACAGCATTTTCGTGTCTACCACTTAATAGTTCACCAAAAAGAGAGAAGGAAAATTAAAGACAAAGCAAATGTAGCAAAATATTAGCAGCTGGTGAACCTTGCATAATATTGGGTGCTCATTTTATTACCAGTGCAACTTGTCAATGACTTCCCTGGTGGCTCAGCGATTAAGAATCTACCTGCAATGCAGGACACTCAGTTTCTATCCCTGGGTCAGGAAGATCCTCCAGAGGAGGGTATGGACAACCCACTCTACTACTCTTGCCTAGAGAATCCCATGGACAGAGGAGCCTGGCCGGCTGCAGTCCATAGGGTTGCACAGAGTCGGACACGACTGAAGCAACCGAGCAGCAGCAGCAACTTGTCAGTAGGTTTGAAAATTTTCAAAAGAAGAAGCTGGAGGGTCTGCAGGGGGCAAATAAAGAGAGCAGTATTGGTTGCAACCAGCATTCGTTGCCAGAATGGTGTGGTGTATATACTTCTGTTTATCTCTTGTCATGTGGGGCATGCACCTGCTAAGCCATTCATTAATTCATTTCCCTCTGCTGTCTGGCTATGTCCCATCCCCCTCCTCTCACCAGGATGTGCTTAGGTACAATAGTGAGGGGAGGAGGCATATGGAGAGCTTTCTCTGTATTACCATCTCAGAGGGATATTCCCACTTCTAGCACCTCTCCGAAGGGCTAATGGCCTTACAGAGCCTTATTACCATTCTGGGATAAGTTCAATTTTTTTTTTTTATGATAGCAATTTGTTACACCAGTTTGCCACTTGCCTGCTGCTTCCCTGTTAATCCAATAATCTATATGAGAAAAGCAATTTGACATACCTCCTTCCCATCTGCCGCCCATCATCCAATCTATATCTTAACTATCAGTGATTTATTAATGGTGTCTACATTAAGCACATCTCCACTCCGGTGGCGCCCTCCTTCTCAGTCTCTCACTTGGATACCCTCTCTGGGTGTGTTAGGAGGCAAACTCAACATGGAGATTAAAAACAACAACAGAATAATAAACTGAGCCTCAGTTCCAGGTGTTGCTCCTTTCAGACAATTAGCATTTAGGCACATCCATGGGCTTATCAGATCCATTTCAGAGCCAGTCATAAGAAATGTGAGAATCTAGGATATTTCTCATCATGTTTGTCACTCTTGTCTTCAAACTTGATTTTTTAAAACTGGTTGAAGTTAGCCATTGGAACCTGCAAATAAACACTGGTAGCATTGCCCTTGTGCTGTAACTGAATGTTTTGTTCCTCATCCCCAACTTCCTGGATGTCCATTCACTTGAATTAAGGGCCCACATGAGCCCTGGAACCTGACCTCTTTCCTGCAGAGACTAAAGAGGCAGGTAGCTGTAGGCTAGATGTACTGAAGCACCTCTGAGAAAGGGCCTTTTTTCTCAAAAGTGTGAGCCCGGTTCTCTGCACATCAGGGCATTACTTGCAATTGCCAAGCTTCATTTTTCTGCATGTACTCTGGCCTACCCAGAAGAACAAAGGCTCCAGGCTGACACTTCCAGAGGAGGGACATAATGGAGTCAAGTGGTTGAAAATGGCACATATAGCAATGTCTGTGGTCTGCTGTGGGCTGAAGATGCCATTCATTTTGACTTTGTGCTATCCTTTACTTATAGAAGCTAGGTGCACACGGCCCAACCTAAAGCCTATGATAAGAGAAGAAACATGGGCATTGGATGGAAATTTCCAGAATCCACTGCTCTTGGTATCTACTTGCAGTTTCCAGAGTCCCATGGAACTGAGAGTCCAGATGTTGTAGTGGTTAGCTCATCAGCTGATACGTTAATTCTGGCTCTGCAGATTCCTGTCTCTGCTCCATAGCAAGGTTCTGAATCTGGAAAATGGGACTGCTATCACCACTTCATAAGGTGGTGATTATGAGTAACAGTGGTTAATCAGTAAATTATTTTTATTGTCCTTTTTCATCAAATGTGATCTGAATTTTAATTCTGTAATGACTCCTCTCCCTCTGTTTTTTTTTGTAAGCAGCTTTTTTCCATTAAGTCCCTCAGGAGTCCTACTTGCATTTGCCTTTTGTCCTTGATTCTGTTTGCTCTGGTCTAACTTTTACCTGTGTTGTTTGGCTGCTCTTGGGCTTGCATTGCCTACCATTCCTGTTTCTTCTAGGCAGTGACCTTGAACTCTCTGCTGGGTAAATAACATGTAGCTTGTGGTAGGGGTGAGCTGCTAATAAGTAGGGGGCTATTTTCTTGAGTTGATGGATTTTAAGAAATGAAAAATGAAGAAAGACAGTCAACCTGGCTCTACAACCTGCATTTAACATTCCTGTTCTTCCAAAGTCAATGGTGGCATCTTAAGTTGTCATCCTTTTAAACTCATCCTAGCGATGTGCTTATAATAAGGCAACAGTTCTAAACAGCTGGTATGTTCCACCTCAAAAGTGACCAAAACGTAATTTTGCATAGCAGTTGTTGGCATAATTTTATCCTTGTAAATAAATGCCAATTGCTGAAGAATATAAACTGTCTAATTTCATTTCTTTTCCTCTCATGAAATTCAGCATTTCTCAGTAAATGCGGGATAAGTAACTGTGGTTTCACCTTGCAGAGTGATAACGTATTTTACTTTGATTTATTTTCCTGAGTCATTGTCTTTCAAAACTCTATTAAATTTTTTCCCTCTGTTCAGGAGTTGTATTGCTTTCTAAAAACACATCCCCCTCCATCTTTTCTTAATTAACAGGCTTTTCCAGGACCTTTTTCGTTCTCTGTGACAGTTTCCCCCTATTGTCTGTTTGCAGCTGTTACATAGTTCAGAAGCTGAGGAGACATGCTAATGAGTGCCTGGTGTGTGGGAGGAACACCTCTAAATTCTCCTGGACTGGCCTTGCAGCCTGTTCCTACTTACTTTTCCTAAAATAAGCCTCTAGTTGGCAGCCAGGGGATGGGTTATTTGCAGTTTCTTTCTGTGGAGGAAGTTCTTGCTTGGACTAGCTATCTGTGTTTCTATTTAAGCACAAATAAACATATTGCTGCTCCCACACTCCTTAGGTCTACGCCACACTCCAAATTGTCAGAGCTAGCCCTCCTCACAAACTCTGCCCGATGACTGGAAACCAGCTGTGGTTTCTATGTTTATTTCAATTAATCAGTTAATTTAGCAAATTTTGTGTATGTGTTTTTCTTTTGTCTACATCCAGTCTCTTCCTACATTGGTCTTAGATACATTCTCTAGAAAATTGAGTCATTATGACACTGAATGGATTTGGTCCTTGTGATTGTCTTTGGAACTCTTGCGGCTGAAAGTGAACTCCACTGAGGAATTTTGAGCACTTCATTGCTTATTCTCTCCAGGAGGCTTGAGGAAATGATACTGATAGCTCCTTTTCCAAGAGGGGTTACATAGGTGTCTGAATTTCCTTGCAACTGGGATGACAATCCATAGTATTAATCTGAGATTCTCATTCTGAGTCATGTATTTCAGTCAGTAGGCTGGAATCAAGCTAGTTAATCCCCCTTCGAAATGTTTTGCAGCTGTTAGGATTCCATGACCTTTACGCAGAGACACAGAGAATCTTACTGATCAGAGAGCAAGCTGGAGGGGAGGAGCTGGAAGCCTGCAGAGATGGCAGGCTTTGAACAAGGCACAAGGTGATTGCCAGCCATCCTGTTAATGCAGTCAGGGTCTGAATGACAAAGATGCTTTTAGCTGTTCTACGACTATTCTTCTTTTCTCATCGAGCTTCTAAGGTGGCTTTTCTTTTGAAAATAAAAGTCTGAAGTGAACATGCCTAGAGAAGTGGCCCTCATTAAAGACTTAAGACTGCAGGTTAAGTTCTTTCTATTTTTAGGGGCTCTTTGGAACATTAACACAGTGTCCATTAAAGACCAAGAAGCCATGTAAGAAGCTGGAACTATGAGGATTCTTTGACAAATCTTTTACCCTACTGCCCACTAAACATAGAAGGGACCTATGGAAAAACAAAGTCACCTCTGAGTTTTTCTCTCAGGGGAAGAAAAACTTTCTCTGAGGAGGTAGGAACAAGGGTTAGACAAAGTAAGATGATATGTTCTTGGGAAGGGGACTTCTCTTACTCATTTTCATTTCCTACTTCTTTGCCAATTTGTTCTTACTCTTGCCTCTCCAGGACATAAGTGAATAAATCTTGGGCATGTTCCCCAAGTACTCTCATCTGTTTTTCATGGATTCCTATATATCGCCTGCAGTAGGAATGAGATTCAGTTGAAATTAGCACCAGTTTTATTCACATGTGCCAGGAGCTGTGGACTTCCTCGGTGCCTCAACACACAGCAGCCCAATTCATTCCCTGATTTCTATCCCATGGATCCGCTGTTCCACTTATGCTGCTCTAAATAAGTAGTCAGGATAAAGTGCTGGTGGGCATTATCACTTTACTCGTCATTTGTCTCAGCTGGCGGAGTTTTTTTAATTGAAAGAGTCAGTATAAAAAGTAACTCACAGCTGGAGAAGTTGAAGCTATGTGATGAGATCATCAGACTAATTGGCCAGGTCTGCTAATCAGTAAGGTAACCCAATAATTTTGATAGAAAACAAACAAGAGATTGAGTGGAGTACGTTCACTTTTCTAACTATGAAGAAAACAGTCTCCCTTTAAGGTGGGGAGACTATTCTGACTAGAAACACTGGATATTTTAATTTCTTTATATTACATATTGATTTCACTCACACACTGTGAAACTCAGTACTGACGGTTAGCTGAATAAGCACTGCAGTTTGGTTAGGATTCCTCCTAACATGGAGAAAGTGTAGAGGGAGAAAACTTGAGAATATATATCAGGCCAGCTGATAGTGGACATTTGTTTTTAATCCAGTGAGAGTGTGAATATAATGGTACTGCTATCACCAACAATCAAATGAAGGCAGAAATATCAACAAACCCTGCTCCCCTCTTGATGCCATGTCTCTCTGTCATCCAGTGTCTCAACCATCTGTCATCAAGAGAAGTCATATCAGTAGTCCTGTGTGGTCCCACCCACCAGCAACATTCTGCATCCCGTGGAGTCTAAGAAATGCAAATTCCCAGGCCCCACTCTGGCCTACTGAATCAGACACTCTGAGGGTGGGGCCAGAAGCCTGGTTTATCTCGTTTAGCAGGTGATCCGGAGGCACAATAATGTTTGAGTACCACTGGTCCACAACTTTACTACTCAGAGTATGGTTTACAGACCAGCAGCCAGGCAATCACTAAGAATTTGTATGTAATAAAGAATCTTGAGCCCCTGCTCATAGTTTGCAATTTTAAGCAAATCCCCAGGTGATTAGGACGGCCATTAACATATGTGAAGCTCTGGTCATTATCCCAACTTGAAATAAAAATGACAACCTTGCAAGTAGGTTTAGCAATGTGTCGATGAGTTTGGGCTACTGAAATGTAGGCAGGAGTCTTCTAGGAAGACTTCCTGTCTTTCAAGACGGAGAGTGTGAACCATTTAGTCCTTCCTCCACTTTTCTGCCTGTAACATGGAGGTGTTGGTCAGTCACTCACAGCAGATGAATTCCGCTTTAGTATGTATTTCACCATCCCTCACTTCTTTTGTTTCCATTTCTGAGGAGGAGGTTCTGGTATTCTTCCCTGCCGAACCCACTGAACCTAGTTCCTAGGCCTCCTGCCTCAAGATGGAGTTATGGTGTCATAGAGAAAGCGTGGCCTTTGGCCCCTGCCACACAATGGCTAGAATTTCAGAGCTATTGTGGATACAGATGTATGTCCCGGAGCATCTTGTTTAACCTCCTTGCACCTTGTATTTTCATCTATGGAGTGACGTCGCTCAGTCGTGTCTGACTCTTTGCGACCCCATGGACTGTAGCCCACCAGGCTCCTCTGTCCATGGGATTCTCCAGGCAAGAATACGGGAGTGGGTTGCCATTTCCTTCTCCAGCGGATCTTCCCGACCCAGGGATTGAACCCATGTCTCCCGCATTCCAGGCAGACGCTTTAACCTCTGAGTCATCTATAGGAGAAAATAATAACATCTTTCACAGAGTGCTGATATGAGTACCAAAAAGAAAACATAAATGTATCTTGCATAGTAGGGCTTTCCTGATGGCTCAGCGGGTCAAGAATCTTCCTGCAATGCGGGAGATACAGGAGACACGAGTTCAATCTCTGCGTTAGGAAGATCCACTGGAGGAGGAAATGGCAACCCATTCTTGCCTGAAAACTCCCATGGACAGAGGAACCTGGCGGGCTGCAGTCCAAAGGGTAGCAGAGAGTCGGACACGACTGAGTGACGGAGCATAACTTGCACAGTGTTGGGACAAAGTAAGCACAGAATGAATGTTAGTTTCTTCCTTTTCCCTTGTGCTGTGTTAATAATTCTTACCCTGTTTTTGGTTTTTACATAAACTCTCTAGCTCCTTTCCCTTTGTGTACACATGTGCTTATACACACCCTACTCAAAACAAGCTTTCCTTCATCACTAAGAAATAAATGCCATGACCTTTTGTTAGTTCTAGGAAAGTTAGTTCCTTTTCTTAGTTCCTCGGTCCCAAGGATATATATAATACAACTGACTACACTTTTTTCCTTGTAACTGTTACCTCCCTTGGTTTCCATAAGCAAGTTGTTATCCTACCTCTTACTGTTCCTTATTTCTTAACATTTCCGGTTCTTTTTCCTGCTGCTACTAACCAACAAATAAGAAAGTACCTCTAAAATCAGAGCCCTGCTCCCTGCCCTTTTCTTTCTGCAGCTTTTTCCCCAGGGCTTCGATCCCCTTCTACGGCCACAGTTCTCACCTTTGAGATGATTTCTGCTAGCAAATCTCCCACAAGGTCCAATCCCAGACTGCCATCTACTCATCTCCACCTGCCTGTCCTGGCGATACCTTACCATTTATTAAACTGATCTCTGCATTTGCTCTTCTTAATAACTCAGCCCAAGAGGTGCCATTATTATTAAAAAATCCTCTTTACATTTTTCTCTACCTTGCCTCACATCTAATCAATTGCCAAGATCCCTTAAGGATACCATCACAAGTTTGTGTTTCTTTTCAGAAATTACGGTTCCTAGTGCCGTTGCTCCACATCTCAGACCTTCGTGATCTCTCCTCTGTACCTTAGAAGTACATTCCAAGCCAGTCTCCCACCTCTATCTACTTCCTCTCAACTCAACACCCTTTGGGAAATCCCACTGCTTTCCAGCACTCCAGTTGCTTCATATTGTTGACCTGGCCTGTTTGACACCATCTAACTACTTAGCACTCTTTACCCCTATGACCTGCATTTCAACCAATCTGGAGTATCTGTCCTCCAAACCTGCCTTACCTCTTTTTGTCTTCATTTATTTTTACTGTACCTTTGGTCTGAAATGCCTTCTGGGTCTCTTTTTATAGTTTACAATCCTACCTTGCTTTTAAGACTCATTTCAAATCATTCCTCCTTCTTGAAGTAATTTATGTTCCTCATCGAATGTCTCTCAATTTTATGAGATTTTTTTTGAGAAAGAAATTAATTTCTTCCCCATATTATTATTTGTACACTTATCTACTATACACATAGCATGTTGTCTAAGAGCTAAACAGTGTTTGCTCATCTTTTTCTTCCATTTTGTGCTAAAAACATTATCTTGTGAATAATATTGAGGCCACAAATATTTGCTGAATTGATTTAATTGGAAATGCACACTGGTTTATTATGTGCAAACCAAAACTCTGATTTAAAGAAAAAAGACAGACTAAATTACTGATTGTTAGGCTTTTTGCCCAAGACAATATAGAAGTCCACAAAACAGTCTATAAACACAGAAAAAATAAATAGCTGACTAAGAGTGGATAATCAGGTAACAAGTAATAGGGCAAGAGAAAGAGAATGACTATTTAAAACTTGGCTTTAAAGGATTGCCATAGGAGCAAAAAAAAAAAAAAAAAAAGGCATTCAATTTGGTAAGCTGGCTTCATTTTGTAGAGGATTCAGTTTAGCATTTGGGAGACAATTATTTGCTTGCCTCTTAACAGTCATTTCCAGGGTAAGTGGCAGCTATAAAAATAGTAACCTTTAAAGTCTGCTACTAGACATATACACAAAGGTTAAACAAATGTCGTTACCGTCTGCCCCTCCATGGATTTGGAAGTGTGTGCTACATGCTTGTGCCTCAATTCATTCATTTTTCAAATGTCACCTTCTTAGAGAGGCCCTCCTTGTCCCTTCTACCTAAATAGCATTTATCTATCACATGACCATCAGTCCCTTTACCTTTTGTTCTTGGTAGCAGCTGTGTGACCCGTGTGTCTTCCTCACTGGAATGTAACCACCATCAGGGCAGTGGCTCAACTATTTTGTTCTCGGCAGCCTCTCTACTCTAGAACAACCTGCTATGTGCTGAGAATTCAGTATAGAAATATATTTTGTATGAATAGAAGTGCCAAAGATAATTGACCCTTCTATGATGTGTTTATTACAACACCCAGTTGTTTGATAAGACAATGCTTTATTTTGTATCACTCAGGTTTTGCTCACCTAGGCAATATAATTGTAAAGCTCTCTAATCCTTTCTAGAATTACTCTTTCATAAATTGGCCAACCCACTCTTTCCTTTCACTTTCCATGATTTATTTTGCTTATTACATGAAAGAAGTTAGCTCAGATTTTCCCAGTAAGTGAAAATGGGTCTCTAATTTGGGCTTTCACTCCTTATCCTTTCCTTTTAATTCATGGTCCTCCTTGTTCCTAGCTAGTCCCTGTTGACCTACTCGGAATCATTACTGGGAACCAGAAGATGGTATGTAATTGAATTGGTATCGCTGCTGTCACCATCAATTTGTATAGGAAAAAAGGCTGAGGAAACACAAAGGCCGAAACTATAATTGAATTTGATTGCTCCAAAGGTAAAACACAGTTGCAATTTTCAGAGAGCATGGCAGGTCAGATGGTGAATGTGAAGGGGCTGAGTGAGATGGATTATCCCTAGGGGATATGAAAACCAAAGAAATGGACTTCAGCCAAAATGGATGGTCAGATGTCACTAAACCCACAGCTTTCACAAGGTCAATTCTTTTTCTAGGCACTCAAGTACAATGAACACTGGATCCTGAGGTGGATAGGGGATACCTGGGGATAGGGGTTCTAGTTCCAATTTCCTCAGTGGAGGTAAAACAATAAGCAAATTATTTAATTGCCCTGGACCACAATCATCTCACTTGTAATATTGGGACAATAAGATAATTCCTGGCTCTTGGGGCTGCTGAGAGGACCCAATAACATGGTATCTTTGATTGCTTTTGAATAGGGCTCCATGCTGTTTGAAAGCGAAGTCATCTTATTATATGATCAATACTTTATTTCTACAGTGACTAATCACTTCAGTTAGCTTTTTATCCATTACAAAAAGCATACCACAGAGAATTGACTTGCTCAAATTATGTTTATTTAACTTCCAACCTCCTATTAATATGTATTATCATGACTAGGAATTTAACAGCCTCCACGCCAGGAAATATGGAAGTGATATTTGCTTAGCATCGTTACATATTAGTACTTCTCTTGTCAGAGTAAGGGATGATATTTACCTTGAATATATTTTATCAATGTCATCCACTTATTCTGATGCCTAAACTACTATTTTTGTGACTTTGTTATAAATACTTTTTGGAGGGGACCATGTGACTAGACAGTATGCCCATTATGGATCAGTCCTTTATCCTCTCTTCTACCCAGAAGCTTTACCTACCGTTGTTTTGCTTCTTGAAAACTTACCACATTTGGTAATTCTATTTACTGCCTTGTTCTAAGCCTGGCTCCAATCAGTCACTGAACAGAAAGAGTGCAAGCTGCTTAGATTTTGCTTCCCTATTTGATATGTCTCTAAAACTGTTTAAAAGTTACCAACAGTCTAAATCTTATTTCCTTTTGTATCACCTATTACTCTAAAAAATACTGGCAACTGGATATAAAGTTAAAAGTTTGAAATCCTAGTAAGGGTCTGGAAAGTGGTTGTCAGTTAAGGATGGGTCACCATAAAACCCAGTGTACCTAGAGGATTCTGGTTTATACCTGATGTCTAGGAATAATTATTAATTGTACTCCTCTGCCAATCACAAAATGTCTTATTTTAACCAATAAATAACAGGACCACCCGGTTGAGGACAGTGTTTCCACTGAGGACAGTGTAGCTGTAGGTGTGACCTGAGGAAGGTGTGTCGCTGCAACAGTGGCGGATGACCCTGTGCTCCTAACAGCGTTTTTGCGCTTTATGGTTCTGCCATTCCTAATCCGGTGAATATACATACCCCTTCCATCTTCGTTCAGCTTGACTTCATGGCTTGATGGGTCAAAAAGACCCAGTTCAGGATGGACAGTCTTGGCTCTGTAATCAGTTGACGTCCCATGATTTTCCTCTATCAGGTCCCAGGAGCATAGCAAGACTTATTTTGCAGATGCTATCTTGATCTCTAGCAGTTTACTGCAGATGTTATAGCATTACTCTAAAATATTAGGAGTCCACTTTAAAATTTGCCTACTGGGACTGATCACAAACTTCAAATATCTTTTCCCATCATAGATTAACCATTAGTGTTGCAGTACTGCAGGCCCATATATGTCAGCCATTCAGGCTACAAAGCCCTTTCTGACCTGGGTCTTAATCAAAGCTCATAGTCTTTCTGTGTCACATTGGTGAATGGGATGAAGCAAATTTCTGAGTATGAAATATGTCACTCCAGAACCCAAAGAGGACTTAAAAGTGTTGAGCTTTTTTTTAGGGGTTGTTGTAGTTATTTAGTCACTCAGTGGTGTCCGACTCTTTGCAACCTCATGGGCTGTAGTCTTCCAGACTCCTCTGTCCATGGGATTCTCCAGGCAAAAATACTGCAGTGGGTTGCCATTTTCTCCTCCAGGGGATCTTACTGACCCAGGGATCGAACTCTCGTCTCCTGCACCGGCAGGCAGATTCTTTACCACTGAGTCACCTGGAAAGCCCATGAATACATTAGGTTGTTCACAAATATGATAGTAATCTTGGATGGTTGGGGAAGGCATGTGCCTTCCGAAGGCCAAGGAACCAATACAGAAATTCTGCCAAATATGAAGTGTGCCTGTTCCAACCTTACATTTGGGGATTAAGGAAATGATTACATACTGAGTCCATGAACCTAGTGAACTCACTGAAATGGAATTAGACCAGGTGTTTATTATTTGGCTCTCATATGCTCATACTCTAGTTAATGCCACATAATTTTTCAGATCCCTTACCACTGTTCACTTAGAACCTATGTATCACACTGCTTGAAATTACTGCTGCTACTGCTAAGTTGCTTCAGTTGTGTCCAACTCTGTGTGACCCCATAGATGGCATCCCACCAGGCTCTGCCATCCCTGAGATTCTCCAGGCAAGAACACTGGAGTGGGTTGCCATTTCCTTCTCCAATGCATGAAAGTGAAAAGTGAAAGTGAAGTCGCTCAGTCGTGTCGACTCTTAGCGACCCCATGGACTACAGCCTACCAGGCTCCTCCGTCCATGGTATTTTCCAGGAAGAGTACTGGAGTGGGTTGCTATTGCCTTCTCTGACTTGAAATTACTGGATATTCCCATTTTTCTTGGGGCATGATTATTAAAATAGACATAGATGCCTTGAGGAAGTACTGAGAGAATTCTCATGTGCACTTAATATGTGGTTTCACATCTCTTCCCCCTGAAGACCTGACTTATTCAAGCAGTGGGATCTGGGGCTGAGAACTGGCTCAGAAACTGAACAAGGGATTTTGACTTTTTATTGGAATAAGTTCCCTTAACCTCCTGAATAGATCAAGCATACCCTTGTTGACTGCCTAGAGATACACTGTGTTCTATTAGCCATCTCTTTGGCCCTGTGTGGGTTAGGTCTTCCTGGCTCTTATTCAGACTATCCATTTATGGTGATGATTGTGATCTTGATTTAGATAGCTAGGTGCTATCACCTAACATGTATTATTTTGGCATTCTCTTCATTACCATCAGGGTTCCCAATTCTACAATTGCATCTTCTATCTTCAGCACTAGCCTACAGAGGACAGCAAACACTGAGCATTTTATGCTGGTGACTTTCTCGTCAGTGCATTTTTTTATCATTATGGTAAAGGGAGCATCCTATGGACTCTTAAGTGAAACATGGTTAGTCACTGGGTTTCTGCTTTACATAGTACATCCTCTCTAGCAAGTCTTCTCTGAACCTTTTGATCTCTTCTTTCACCATGTGCCATGGAAGTTCTGGTATTTTTAATTAGCAAGGGCCAAGCCTTTGACTGTGTGGATCACAATAAACTGAAACAGATGGGAATATGAGACCACCTGACCTGCCTCTTGAGAAACCTATATGCAGGTCAGGAGGCAACAGTTAGAACTGGACATGGAACAACAGACTGGTTACAAATAGGAAAAGGAGTACGTCAAGGCTGTATATTGTCACCATGCTTATTTAATTTATATGCAGAGTACATCATAAGAAACGCTGGGCTGGAAAAAGCACAAGCTGGAATCAAGATTGCCAGGAGAGATATCAATAACCTCAGATAAGAAGATGACCCCACCCTTATGACAGAAAGTGAAGAAAACTAAAGAGCCTCTTGATGAAAGTGAAAGAGGAGAGTGAAAAAGTTAGCTAAAAGCTCAAAATTCAGAAAAATAAGCTCATGGCATCCAGTCCCATCACTTCATGGCAAATAGACAGGGAAATAGTGGAAACAGTGGCTGCCTTTATTTTCTTGGGCTCTAAAATCACTGCAGATGGTGACTGCAGCCATGAAATTAAAAGACACTTACTCCTTGGAAGGAAAGTTATGACCAACCTAGACAGCATATTAAAAAGCAGAGACATTACTTTGCCAACAAAGGTCTATCTAGTCAAAGCTATGGTTTTTCCAGTGGTCATGTATGGATGTGAGAGTTGGACTATAAAAGGCTTAGCACAGAAGAATTGATGCTTTTGAACTGTGGCATTGGAGAAGACTCTTGAGAGTCCCTTGGACTACAAGGAGATCCAACCAGTCCATCCTAAAGGAGATCAGTCCTGGATGTTCATTGGAAGAACTGATGTTGAAACTGAAACTCCAATATTTTGGCCACCTGATTTGAAGAGCTGACTCATTTGAAAAGGCCCTGATGCTGGGAAAGATTGAAGGCAGGAGGAGAAGGGGATGACAGAGGGTGAGATGGTTGGATGGCATCGTTGACTCAATGGACATGAGTTTGGGTAAACTCTGGGAGTCAGTGATGGACAGGGAGGCCTGGCGTGCTGTGGTTCATGGGGTCGCAAAGAGGCAGACACAGCTGAGTAACTGAATTGAATAGCTTTCCCCAAGCTTCTAAGGACCATTCAAGCAGCATGTAAGCACTGTCTCCTGGGTCGCTGACAGGGTGTTAAATCCTGCATCAGAGGATAATGTTCCCACATAAATAAATTCTCCCTTATCCAAATTTGTTTTGCCTTCATTCCCCTCCCCTACTACCTGGATCCAGGATCAGGCTCAAGTCCCATTCATTCTTTCCTGGTCCTGTTAACACATGTTGGCTGGGGCCTGCAGCTCTCTGGGTGCATAGTTCCTTCCTTCTGCTAGTAGACAGACCAAACATTTTGCAAGCCAGTTATGTTGTGACCCTAGTTATTATTCTGGTGGCCAAGAGGGAAAATGGTGAAGTGAAGGGAAAGGAGGTGTAGGCATGTATCTTACTTTGATGTCTTGCAGAAAAAATGTGATAGCTTTTAACCTGAAGAACTACAGCATTTCTAGGGGTTCAGAGGAGACTAGAGATTCAAGATTTTCAAGGGTATCAACCCAAATAACAGCATCCCAATCCTCAGAGCTTTACTCCTTTTCAGTTAAGGCCCTAACCTTGGTGAAGCAGATTTTCCAGGTTAACAAATCAATGTTCTCTGGAATCGACTACACTTTAAATCACATTCTGGGTTTGGTCCTCTGCCTTTCTGCCCTCAGGCCCTCTGGCTTTTTAATTTTGTCCTGAATTTGAGATTAATTGCTCTCAGTCCTTCCCAGCCAAACCCATCTGATTCTATGGCTTTTATAATCATTGCATTCCCAGAACCTCTTGATTATCTGAGGCAGTTCACCTGCAGTATATTCTCTTAGTTTCCATTCCAATTTACCATCAGTGATAGATGTAACTTTTGCATTGTGACAACATTCTAGGAATTACCCAAATTCCATTCGATGTACCACCAGTAACAGGTTCCTCATCGTCAGCTATTCAAAGACTAATATAGCTCCAAAATTGCACTTCAAAGACATGTCTTGGTACCAACTATTTCCCAGGAAACAGACTGTGAAGCAGAGATTTGAATGCACTGTTATGGAGAGGGCTCTTAGGAAGGAAAATACTTATAAAAGAGTAAGGAGAGCAGGATTAGGCAGAGGGGGAAGCTGAACAGCAGTGTGCTACCAACAGAGAACTCAGCCCATCCTATGGGGAAGCACTGAGTTGGAATGGCATTCAGAGGTCTCCCCTTTTGAGTACTTGGCTTTATACACCTCCACTGACATGGGGTATATGCTGCTTCTGGATTGGGGTGCAAATTTGTGCACGGTATCTTCTTTTGATGTAAGGCAGTTCCTTCAGGAATTCTCAGCTATGTGTCGGCCACAGCCAGTACTTCTGGGAGTTGTGGAAATGTATGTCTCGATCCCAAAGGAAAGATACATGTGGGATAACACAGGAGCCATTACAGTATGTGCTTTTGTTTTTGCAGAACTGCAAGTAGTTCAGTAGGGATCAGGTGTGGAGTATGCGAGGGAGAGGGGGATAAGTGATAAGGCCTGATGGATAAGCAGCTTTCAGATCAGGAACAGTCTTTGTCTTGCAGTGTCGATCTCCAAAGGGTAGTGGTGCCCAACAGGTACTTAGACATACATTCTGGAGCTCAAGAGAAAAGTCTTGATAGAGAATTATCTTTTATCTGAGATATAGAGTTGAGGGTCATTAGGGGAAGCCAGTTCACCTAAGTTTGAATTCTGGCTCCACCCACATCACTTCAAGTCCTCTGAACCTGTTTTCTCTTTCGGAAAGGCCTGACAGGGTTATTGGAAAGAGCAGGTGGGATGACTCATACAAAGCACTTAAGTAGAACTCTTTGCAAATGTTAAACCTTTATATGGCACATTAAACCATCCAACTTTGTTCTCAAGTCAACCCAAAGATTAATCCTGAACTGACAAAACTTCTGTCCCCATTTTTCCTTTAAAAACACTTATGAAATGAGTGTGTATATGGTGGGAGGGGAGCTTTTATGATGTTATTATTTGTCTTTCATAGCTGGAAAATATTGAAGGCTGAACTGTTAAGCTCTTTGGCTGTTATATCACAGCAGGATGAGTCAGGATAAACAATTTTGATCCTTAAACTCCTTGTGCTATTTGGCTCTGTAACCACCCAACTCATAACCTACTGGGAAAAGAAAAGGACATTGATGTATAATGCTAGTCCTATAACCAATGAAAGGAACTTTAGGGTCATCTTTTTGAGATCATTGCTCCGAGGTTAGGCCCCAGGTGTTGAGAAGATTCTGACAGGGCTTTATTATCAGGTGACAGGGTGATGAGGTGGGTGATAAGATTACACCTCAGCTCAGAGGTCAGCCTCAGGTTGAAGAAGGCAATGTATTTGACTCTGTGGTAGGGAGGTGAATTTTCAGTGACTTCTCTCTGGAGTGAACAGATGAGAGCTAATGAACTTCTAGTCTTAGATAGCAGACTTCCTCTCCTGGGTCTGATCAGTTCTTTAAGTTTCTCACTTTCTTATGTAGATATCATTTTAAGAAGGGAAAGCAGAGAATCAGCCCTGGAAATCCCAGTTTTGTTAGTCATGTTGAAAATAAAGCTATAAACACAATATACGGGGAAAGAGTGAGCATCCACCTAGTGCGGTGGGAGGAAGGGATACATACTCTGCAAAGAGATGGATTAGCTGGAGGGAGAAGGGGAGACACGGAGGAAGAAAGGTGTGACTGGCAGCGACTATCAAACAGGAAGATTTATCTGTTTTCTGAGAAGAGAGGAGGCAAGGTGAAAGCAGAGCTTGCTAAATATAAATGTCAGCTGCAAGCCTGATCTAGAGAGTGGTGAAAATAGTCCTTGATAGAAAAGAAAATCACCGAGCTCCCTTTTATTGTCATCAGATTTGCTAAATAATTCTTCTAAGTTCCCTATTTGGAGTGGAAGAGGAGGAATTGGTAAATAACATAAATCAGTGCTGCTTCTTTGCCCAACCCCAACTCAAGAGGCAATAGGGTAAACATTTAGGAACATACTACTGATGAGGATCAGCTGAAAAATGTGTTGAATATCCACAAAATATCCACAAAGTAATGTGAGCCCATATACTAAGACTTTTAGCCAACTGCATAGTAATGCTGATGTGAGTGGTCTAAGAATCAGACTGTAAGAAACACTACTTTTCTACATGACCAGCGCCCATCCCAACTTTAACCCAACAGTCATGGACATCTACAGCAGATAAATAAACATGTTTGACCAAGCCAAATAAGAAAACAGGGTAAGAACATTACTATTAGTGTAGACACTTCTTCCCCCTGGCGGGTGGCAGTGGAGGTTCTTCTAACGTAGGAATCTTCAGAGGACAGCTCTTTCCAAAACAAAGGATATTCTGCTCAAAGTTAATTCCCACTGCTTCCTAGAAGGCAGAAATTGCTCGTAACTTTTAATTCATATTTTTGTTTCCTTCTAACCTTTAAAAAATACTGAAACCTAGTCTATACTCTGTTATAGGTATAATATCAAGTCCTAGCCCCAGACTGCTTTCCTCCTTTCCCCAAAGCACCTGAAAGTGCCATATCCCTTAACGAAAAGGGTAAACTATTTTTACACCAAAATAATGGGAAATGGAAAGATAGATAGGATTGCTTCAGCAGGGATTACTTGTTTTCATTGTTATTTTTCTTTTTCTATTCATTTTTCTGTTAAAATATTAATATTAGGCTAAATTTAATTTCTGCCTTTTCCATTTATAGCTACCCAGGAGAACTCTGATTTGATGACTAAAACTAATGTTGCATTAGCAGTTTGATAAAGAAACTGATTCAGAATTGGCTTCTTAATATCTGAGAGTTGTAAAAGTCAGGCAACAACGAATCAGAATATAATGATCTACTGGGGCACACGATTGAGACTGCAATATTTGGGACCTGCACAGGTTCTCAGAGAGTACTTATCTAACTTTGTTCATCCAAGCCCTTTGAATTTGGGACAGGAAGTTGGAAGTCTCATGCTAAATCATTGATTTCATATTCAAAAATGCTCTATTATCTCCAACCTTTGGAAGTAGAGGAAACCTCTTGAACTCAAATCTTTTTCAAATACTACACCATTATTTTCTTTTTTCAGCTAAACTTCTTGAAAGAATTGTCCTTGGTTGATGGCTCTCCTTATTGCTACCTATTTAGTCTTCAACTCTGTTCAGCCTTGCTTCCAGCCTACCATGACTTTGAAACTCCTCTTGGTAAGGGAACCAGTGTTACCAGATCTAACAGTTACATGTCTGTACACGTCTAACTTGACATCTCAGCAACAGTCAATGCAGCTTACTCTTCCCTTCTCTGATTGTTTGACACTATACTCTTGTTTTTCTCCAGCTTTATGGATTTTCATTCCCAGATTCTAATTGGCAGCTCCTCCTCTGCTTGCTTAGCCTCTTTTATATGTGGGAATTCTCTGGCCCTCTGCATGTTTCCAGCCACACTGTCCCCAGGTGATTTCATTTAGTCTTTAATCAAAGTACTATCTATAGCCCAATTAATCCTAAATTTACATCTCCATCTCTAACACTCTCCTGTATTACCACCTAATGTATTCAACCTGCTACTTAAACACAATATATCTAAATAAAGCTCATGATTGCCTCAAATATTATACTTTCACGTCTTCTTTCAGTACCATATCCCTGTTTTTTCCAGACTCTTAAGTTCATTCTTTCCTCAGGATTTACAGACTTTTTCTGTCTAGAACCACCTCCCCACCACGTCTTCATACAATCCACTCCTTTTCATCATTTAGATCTTGGTTCAGCTGTCACTTCCTCAAAGAGGCCTCTTGGCCACACTAGCTAAGGCGGATCTCAGACATCCCAGATAAGCTCTGTCATATCACCCAGTTTCGTATCTGTGTAGCAAGTCTTGTTCACTTGTTTATTATTTATTCACTCCCCAAGCCCACTAGATTGTAAATTCCATGAAGGCAGTAACTACTCTTTAGATTAGTGCCTAGCAGATAACAGGGGTATAAAAATTACTAAGTTACAAATTTTAGGATTATATATAAATCATGAATTATTCAAAACCATAGAATGTTGACAATGATTGAGCCCTGTAGCATTTCTTATATTTTGCTTAGAGTAGTGAGTCTCTTAGAGAAACTGAGTTATGTCTGAAGGACTGTAATAAGGACTGTAATAAGTTGGTGGGTGAGAAGCTTCTTGGTATCTGTTTTATTGATTTGTATTCATTGACGATATCTTTAAGAAGGGAGTTTGTGCGAAAATGCAAAGAATCCAGGAGCATCTATGGAATGGGGGTAAAGATGTGAAAGAGAGATAAACTCTTTTTCAGTCAAATCCCAAGTACTAGAGACCACATCTGTATGGAAGGAAGTTTCCAGAAGAAGTAAACAGAGCCAATAAAAAAAATTAATTTGGTAAGAGACAAGCAATGTTGATTCAATCATCAGGTAGAAAAGTAAGATACTGTATTGGGAAAAAGGCATCTCAGCATCTCTGCACACCTGTGACTCCAGTGCAGCATGGGAACCGGTGATGCTGATCCCTGTGACCTTGCAGGGGTGGACTGCTTTGGGAGACCTTGGGAACAGTCCTCTGGGAGGAGAGTTGGAGTTTTCACTTCTTGACTCTGCTTTATTAGGATTAGCTCTTGTCTTAAGCCACCATGATGGCAAATTGCTGAGGCAGAAGTGGACGCTACGTATTCTCTCATTCACATCCAGTGGGAAGACAGTGAAAGTTTCTTGCTAGAAATTCTAAGAAAAATTCTCACTCTGTCCCATTATCTCTGGCTCATCCTAGACCCATTTTAAAATCAATCCGCCTGATGAGAGAGGAGGTACTCTAATAACGAGCCGAATCCAGCGTTTCCATTTGTAGAGGTCAGGGCTGGACTCCCCCTAAACTAAAACTGGACATGGTAAGATGACCCTGGCCCAGGAAGTTGAAGTGATTTCTTTTCCTTCATTCATCAGCACTTACTGAGCTCCGACCGTGTTCTTATTGCCCATCTAAGTGCTGACGATACCACGGTGAACAAAGCACACAAAACCCCTTCAATTGTAGCAAAATGCCTAAGGTGTCAAAGCCACCCAATTACTTTTGGCACTACCTTGGGTGACCCACTCATTTTCTAAAAACGGGGGATGAGGCCAGGGTAACTCTTCTCCATACCGCAGGAGAGGCGAATGTTCATCAGGGCTGGCAGTTCTTTTCAACTGTAAGTTTTGCATAATATGACTCCCAGGCTACCAAAAGCTACAATCACCCAGGGCAACCATCACCTGTCCCCTGAACTCAGAGGTTGTCAGCTGCTGAAGTTGTCTTCACGGAATGGCCAAGCATAGGCGTGGATGGAAGCTGTGAGGGCAGAAGCATGGATGATGGGGTCATGGTCTCTCCTAGATGCTGGAGAAACTTCACCTGTGTCCTCCTGACAGCGAGCATTCACTGCATTTTAATATAATGTTATTCTTTGCAGTAACTTTACTTTCAGACTAGTGGAGAAATGAGGCCTCAGAAGAAAGAATGCAGATGGGGGTTTGGTAAGTGACAGAGAGCTAATAAACATTTCTTTTCCAACCCAATATGAAAACCCCCACATTTAAGGATATGTAGTTTGCATGAGAAAACTCAAAATGAATTATGAATTATTGATTTTTAGTAAATCAGGGACTAACATTGTACTGTTACCCCACCCCATGCTCTTTCATTTTGTTAGTAATCAATGGAAGTCTGCCCTTCAAATACCACCCGATATTTTCACTCCTTTCTCATTTTCATTCTCATTGTCTTTATTTTTTTTCTCTCTCTCCCCCTTCCATTCTCATCTCTCTCATTTTCTTGCTCCCCCTCTTTTCTCTTCTGTTTTGCTTTAGGGTGTATCCTAGCAACAGCTATTTCAATTAAAAAAGGATGGGAAGGGCCACCAGTGTTGCCAAGGTTACCAGTATTTCCTGCTGTCACCAGAGGAAGTTAACTTGTGCATCGATCATAAGGGAATCGGATGCTTCGGCACTTTGCTACTCTGCCTTTCTCCTCAAGATAATCTCTTTCTCATTCAGAGATGAAGAGGGTTCTCCACATCAAAGTTTTACCAAGTTTCTCACAGTGTCATGAATGTTATTATTTAGTAAGAAATTACTCTATGGCCCAGATGTTTATAGAAAAGTTTGGGGAAACATAAAATGCCAATAATAACACTAATTAGATTTTGACATCATTTAAGGGAGCAACAATTCTATTCATTTGATATGTCCTCAGATTTCCAATAAGATAACAGTTTTGATTGCCAACAGAGCCATACTGTGATAATGCCTCTAAATCAGATACTTTTGATTTTTTTTTGGGGGGGGAGGGGGAGGTTTAAACCATTTTATTGAGGGGCTTCAGTGGGCTGAGAGGACAATGCAACCTGACATCCTTCTCCCAGCTGGGATCTCCCCAGCTTCACAGTTGCTGAAAGATACTTTTGCCTTTAAAAATAAAATCATCATAGTACTTTGTGCCTACATACCATTATTTAAGTACTATACTCAATTTTTTAAAATGACAATATTTAAAAACATCTCTCCAAATTACTCTTAACATGATAAAAATTTATTCAGCAGTATCTTTGCTGCTCGTCATAGTGTCCAAAGACTGTCTGAAATGAGGCCGAGAGCACAGGTTCAGGGGCCAGGAGACCTGAGGAGCAGCCCCCACACGTGGCCCCAGTTCTGAACTCATATTCCCCAGACTAGTCAGGTTAAAATATTTACAATTTTCCTACATCAGAGCACCTGGAATTAGCATACCCTCTCACAAAGCCCTTCCTTATTCTTCCTTATTTCATGCCCACAATGGCTCTGAAAGGATGCATTTTCCCTGCCTTGCAGATGGTCAAACTAAAAATAAGAGATATGCATGATTTACATGGCAGAGGACCTGGCACCAGGCCCTTGGACTCCCTTCCACCTTTAACTCATTGTTCAGCACCTTCCTTCCACCAGATGCTGGGGAAACCGTGTCCATGCATATCTTTCTCCCCTCCTTCCTTACCAAGTCCCCCTGGAAGCAGTTCCTGAATACATTACTTACACAGTAACCCTCCTCTGGGGTCAACTTCTGGAGGACCTGCCCTAAACAAGGTTTCAGCTCCTATAGGGTGCTCCAGCTCTTACTATTTTCTCCCTTCCACCCCTCATGCCTGGGGTTGGTAACCATTCCCACTGTTGCTGGTCCCAGAGTACTTTACCAGTCTTGGTGGTTCCCTTAACCCCGCTCTCACTCTTTTTAGTTCTTTAATTGAAGTCTCATGAAATAACCTTAGTTCGTTCTTGTTAAATGCAGATAACATAGTTGAAAAAGCCAACTCACTGATCTCCTTTCATCCTTCCCTCCTGTCAATCCATTCTTCATAGAATGGCCGGAGCGACATTTTTAAAATCTTAATTAGATCACATCACTCCCTACTTAAAACCATCAATGGATTCCCACCATGCACAGATAACGTCTAAGCTTCCTGCCAACATGCAGGAAGGAGGTCTTTCATGATTCAGCTAGTGTTTTCAGCTTCAACTCTGACTAGTTCCTTCCTAAAATGATGTGTAATTCCGAACACAGACCAGGCTGGATCTCACCTCTGTGCTCTGGTTCAGTCATGCTGCTCCCAAAGTGTGGCACGCTCTCTTCTCCAAACATCATTAATCGATGCTTCCCATTCAAGCAAGTGTCATTTCTCCAGGGAAACTGAGAGTTCCTAGAAGATGTGGATTATTCATTTATTAATTTTATTCCCTCAGTTTCAGCCTGACACAGAATAGAAAGTGTGTTAAATGAATGGCCTTTCAAGGAGTGAAAATAGTTACTACTATGCTAAACAATCTTGACAAACCCTCAATTATTACTGGAGATGTCTTTGAAAAGTGAAGCAATAATGTTAATAATCACTATTTATTTTTAACAACTCTGCACCAGACACTTCATACTTACTTAATGTATGCTATTATTAACTTTCACAACAAATATATCCTGGTGGCTCAGCAGTAAAGAACCCACCTGCCAGTGCAGCAGATGCAGATTCAATCCGTGAGTTGGGAAGATCCCTTGGAGAAGGAAATGACAACCCACTCCAGTATTCTTGCCTGGAGAATCCCCATGGACAGAGGAGCCTGGCAGGTTACAGTCCATGGGGTTGCAAAGAGCTGGACATGACTTAGTGACTAAACAACAACAAAAACAACGTTATTAATTTTCACACGAATATAAGGTATTATTATTTTTTAAATATGAGAAAAATTAAGATCAGAAAGATGAGAAATGTCCCTTAGCTCACACAGTGAGTAAGGGAAAGATTTGGCATTTGAGTCCTTCCATGTCAGTCTTCATTACAAGGACTATGCTCTCTCCTTAAAGAGAAGAGTCAGTGCCATAATGTAGAGTAGGATAGCACCTATGACCTCCCAGGGGCAAAACCTTCAACCACTTCCACCCCCAGTCTCCTGGTTAACATGAAGAGGAACACTTGTTGGTTTCATCTACCCATGTTTCTATTAAATTCACAAAGCTTCAGCAGCATGATCACTACTTTATATGTGCATTTATTTCCAGACACTTTAGAAGGCATTTTCTTTGGAGGTGTTTCACCTGAAGAGATGGTAGAACTAGAGACAGTCAGACATTTACAGGGAAGAAATAAATCCTGACTTTATGCTCTATACAATAAAATACTCATGGAACATTACTTCCCTGCAAGAGCCACTACTACAGCCTGCACTTCTGCTAATACGTTTTCCCAGTTCTCTTCAGGGCTCAGCAAGGCCCTGATCACATGCTGATCACACACACAGAGCCAGATTCAGACAATTAAAGTCATGATTTGTTTTTGTTTCCCTCAAACTTGGTAACTCAATGGTAGCAGTAGTTAATGTAGCATTTTATAAGCAACAGTGAATTACCCATGGTTAGTGACTAACAATAAATTAGTGTGGTTATGCTCAACACACACACACAAATCCACAGATGGGAGATCATGACAGAAGCATGAAAGAGAGGAAGCTTGATCAGGTTACACAAAATCACAGAATAGGCAATTCGGGAAAACAGACCTGCCTCCTTTTGACTTTTGCTGACTTCAGAGCTTGCTTCTAGAGTCTTTTTCACCGCAGCATGATGTGGCCACTCCCGCAGCAATAAAGCTCCTCTCTGCCCTCTACCACCAATCAAGGGACCAACTTGTCCTGATTCTGCCTAGGATTTTACTGGTTTCAATACTGAAAATTCCCACACTCCAGACTTCCATTCATGGTAACTGTGGTAGGCAGAACATTGGGTCCCAAATGATATTCTAATCCAGGAATTCTAATTCCTGGAACCTATAAATATGCTACCTTTCATGGCAAGAGGGACTTTGCAAATGTGAGAAAATTAAGGATCTCTGGGTCGGGAAGATTCCCTGGAGAAGGAAATGGCAACCCACTCCAGCATTCTTGCCTGAAGAATCCCCATGGACAGAGGAGGGCTACAGTCTATGGAGGCGGCAAAGAGTCAGACACAACTTAGTGACTAAACAACAAATTACTTACAGTTTTGGTTCTCAGAGTTGGAGCTAATGCATGTAAAGCACCTGATATGATGTCTGGGGTATGAGATACGCTCAGTAAAATGATAGCTGTGCAAGAAGCCAGGCCTTTCCAAAATATCACTCTCACATAGCTCATATAATCTGATAAGAATGTAGAAAGGAAAAGTGGATGTTTGCTGTTCAACCTCGGTGTGAGGATTTGATTCTAATTCAGCAATATTTCTAACATTCCAATAATATAGGTTTTCTGGATTCTTCTGTTTTTAATTAATTCAAAAACACAGTTGAAGCACCTCTTATATATAAATTTTCATGTTAAATGCTATAGTCCCTTCTAAGGCTAGGATTCATTCATTCTACTATTTATTAAACAAAGATGTATTAAGGGCCTACACAGTATGCCAGACTACTGTAGGTGTGGGCATTATGAAGGGACAGAAGATAGAAAAGATCTCTGCTCCTGTAGAACTTTTTTTTTTTTTTTTTTTTAGGAAATTGAGACAGAACATAAAAGAAATGAGGACAGGAGAAAAGAGAATAAGAATATCAGTGGTGTTAAGCACTATGATGTGATAAAAAAAAAAGGCAAAGGATTGCTTTGTCATAAAAAGGTAGTCAGGGGACTTACCTGGTGGGCTGGTGGTTAAGGCTCCACTCTTCCACTGCAAAGGCTGTAGCTTTGATTTCTGGTTGGGGAACTAACATTCTGCATGCTGTGTGGTGCAGCCAAAAAATAATAAATAAAGTCAAATGTGCTTAAGGTAGTCAGGGGTGTCCTCTATAAGGAAGTGATATTTGAGTTGAGATCTGAATAATTAGGGGAAAATCACTTCAGAGAAACAGCTCGCATAATCTAAGAAAGAACGAGTTTGTCTATAACAAATAGCCAAAGGAACAACAATATGTTTGAATCATGGAGAGCAATGGTTTGAGACACAGGATGCTCCAGTCCTCTGATGTTGCAGATCTTAGATTGGTATGGATTAGCATGTGGCAGCAGGAAGGCTTATAACGTAGGAAAAAAAAATCTTATTTTAAGGTGTATTTTCCATACATAATTAGCTTCTGATAGCTAATCTGGTTTCAACTTATAGTAAACATTTGTTATTAATTTGCTATTTTCTGTTCAACATCTCTTTTTTAAAAAATTGAAGTATAGTTGATTTACAATATTAGTTCAGATGTATAGCAATGTGATTTAATATTTTTATAGTTTATACTCCAGAAAGATAATGGCTATAATTCTCTGTGCTATAAAACTTACCCTTGTTGCTTATGTATTTTATACATACTAGGTTGTGGATCCCATAGCCCTAATTTGGTCACTTCTTTTACCATCCCCTCACTTTCAGTTTGTGTGTGCCTCTAGCCCTGAAGTGAATTTCTTATAGGTAGCATATCAAAGAGTCTTGTTTATTTTATCTAGTAAGCCATCCTATGTCATTTTTTCCCAAAGCATTTAGTCCACTGACATATAAAGTAATTATTAATACGTATGTACTTATTTGCATTTTAAATCTTGTTTTCAGGTTGTTTTTTTAGTTTATCTGTTCATTTCTTCTTTTTGTTTCTTCCTTCATAATTTGATGATTTTCTTTAGTAGCATACTTGGTTTCATTTCTTTTTTCTCTTTGTTATCTATCATAGCTTTTTGATTTGTGGTTACTATAGGGATCATATACGTTGCCCTATAATTGTTATATACTTTTTAAAACTGGTATTCATTTAAGTTCAAGCACATTTCATTTCTCTCTTCCACATGTTATTTTACATCTTCTTGCTTTTCCCTCAAATGTTTATTGTAATTATAGCTGCTTTTGCATTTTTCTTCTTGTATTTTAGTCAAAGTATTGGCTTATTTACATTGTTGATCTTCAGTTCTTACTATTTGCCTTTCCAAGTAAAAACTTTCCCTTTCCTATATATTCTTACTTCTTTTCCATTTGGAGAAGATCCTTCAACATGTTTTTAAGGGTAGGGTTAGCCAGTGTGACTCACGAGTGGAGTCCAGGCTTTCACAGCCCTTTTATTTATGCCATCTATCCTCCAACCAATCAATGGACTTATCTCCTCTGAGCAGGACCCCAGGACTGGGATCTCCCAGTCTGTACCTTGACCCACTCACTCCCCAAGATGGGTTTCCACCTGTGTAATCTCCTTTTTCCTGAGTCCACTCCCAGGGGCACATGTCCTGACTAGATGGCGTTTCTTCCCTTCCCACCTGATATGATAATTTTTTTTAAAATTCAGTTGTGGTTGTACAGGCTTCTTTCTGCCAGTTTCCAGTTAGTTTTCAGTGAGAATTGTTCCTCACGTTGATGTATTTCTGATGGGCTCATGCGGGGAGGTGAGCCCCACATCCTCTTACTCTGGATCTCCTCGATCATCTTGATCTGCTCCCCCCCCCATTTCTTTTTCTTCTTTTTCTACAAGAGGAAACAATTTTACTCCTATCTTCTTGTTGATGGGAATGTTCCAATAAAAGTGCTACCCTAGCCACAGGGAGGTAAACAATTGCTAGGTAAAACCAATCAGAAATTTCCTAGGGATTTTTCTAACTGGATCTTATGAGGAACAGTTTTTTCTTCCTCATAGGAAGTTTTAAAGATAAAATTCCAAGGCAGCTGATAGACGTGGTTTCAGCCTCATGGGGTGAGCTGCAGTATGAGGGGCAGAGACAGGCAGAGACTTGAAGCATTTATTTCCCTAGATGAATGCCACTGGACCCACCTGTCTCCCACTCTCACCATAGTTTGCTTCTCTGAGTCAGAAACTTCCTCAATAATTTATGATAGCTTGAGCTGGGCTTCAGTCCTTTCAAACAAGAGTTCTTACTGTTACATGCTTCATGGCCTCACCTTAAGCCTGGATGCTTCCCAAGTCCTGTCTTTCTGGTTCTTTCCCACAGACTCCTCAGACACCCAGGCTTTAAATACATGCAGCTTTTCTTGAATCTCCCAATCTCAGGAAAGGGTATGGCATAGTCATTAGGACCTGAGCTTTAAAGAATCAGATTTGTGGTTGAGCCCCAGCTCATTCCAGACTCACTTCCTGGCTAAAACCAAGTTATTTAACCAAACTGAGTCTCAGTTCCTTTGCTTGTAAGGAAATGGCAATAAGAGTGTTTATCCAAAAGTAAGTACAACCCTCTTAAACGTGTGTGTGTGTTAGATGATGAAAGTAAGGCCCTCAGCATAATGCCCAGCACATAGTCAGTCTTCCATCAGGGTTGCTACTGCTAAGTTACTTCAGTCATGTCTGACTCTGTGCGACCCCATAGATGGCAGCCCACCAGGCTCCCCTGTCCCTGGGATTCTCCAGGCAAGAACACTGGAGTGGGTTGCCATTTCCTTCTCCAATGCGTGAAAAATGAAACTGGAGTCGTTCAGCTGTGTCCGACTCTTCGTGACCCCATGGACTGCATCCCACCAGGCTCCTCTGTTCATGGGATTTTCCAGGCAAGAGTACTGGAGTGGGGTGCCATTGCCTTCTCCGTCAGGGTAGCCTTCAGTATAACTCAGCATTCAGATGCTACCAGTACCTCTTAACTTCCTTTGTGGGCTTGCCCTCTGCTGCTGGCCAAATGGAATACAATTGCTTCATTCTTTTTATTTCTCCCCTAATTATTGACTGAATGTACACAGATGCTAAGTCACTTCAGTCGTGTCCAGCTCTTTGCGACCCCATGGACTGTAGCCCACCAGGCTCCTCTGTCCATGGGATTCTCCAGGCAAGAATACTGGAGTGGGTTGCCATACCCTCCTCGAAGACCCAGAGATGGAACCCATATCTCTTATGTCTCCTGCATTGGCAGGCTGGTTCTTTACCACTATTGTCACCTGGGAAATCCAATTACTGCCCCACTGACTGATTTATCAGTTCCTAATATTTGAAAGAAAAAAGGGACTATGTGCCCATACTACTACTACTACTAAGTCGCTTCAGTCGTGTTAGACTCTGTGCAACCCCATAGATGGCAGCCCACCAGGCTTCCCCATCCCTGGGATTCTCCAGGCAAGAACACCAGAGTGGGTTGCCATTTCCTTCTCCAATGTATGAAAGTGAAAAGTGAAAGGGAAGTCACTCAGTCATGTCTGACCCTCAGTGACCCCATGGACTGCAGCCTACCAGGCTCCTCCATCCATGGGATATTCCAGGCAAGAGTACTGGAGTGGGGTGCCATGGCCTTCTCCCATACAGACCTAAATAAACTGAGATGTGTGACCCTTAGTGCTGGCGCTGTTTGCTTGAGATTACTGATGCTAATTTGCAAGACACGGTGTCACTGCTCTGAATGGCATGAGAGAGTGAGATTGGCTGCACGCAGATTTACAAGGTGATAGGTTTTTGGAACTGAACTATGAAGCTGTTGTACCTTTGGAGGGGATGACAAAATAATATATGCAAAACATTTGGTTTCCTTGGAAGACAAATATGAGCAAAATCCAAAGTAGGATTAATTATTGATTATCTGTGGGAAGGAGAAATGGGGAAGCAGAGAGACATGCTTCTCTTTTGGCATCTTTTACATTCTGCCTTGTATTGCAATTATTTCTTCTATCAGGTTGCAAGCTCTGGGAGGTGAGGGGCTTTGTCTTATGAATTGTTCATCCTCTGTCAGTCAGTTCATTTCAGTCACTCAGTTGTGTCCAACTTTGCAACCCCATGGACTGCAGCACGCCAGGCTTCCCTGTCCATCACCAATTCCCGGAGCTTGCTCAAACTCATGTCCACTGAGTCGATGATGGCATCCAACCATCTCATCCTCTGTCATCCCCTTCTCCTCCTGCCTTCAATCTTTCCCAGCGTCTGGGTCTTTTCCAATGAGTCAGTTCTTTGCATCAGGTGGCCAGAGTATTGGAGTTTCAGCTTCAGCATCAGTCCTTCCAATGAATATTCAGGACTGATTTCCTCTAGTATTGACTGGTGTGATCGCCTTGCTGTCCAAGGGACTCTCAAGAGTCTTCTCTAACACCACTTTCTAACACTCAGCTTTCTTTATGGTCCAATTCTTACATCCATACATGACTACTGGAAAAACTGTAGTTTTGACTGTATGGACCTTTGTCAGTACAGTAACGTCTCTGCTTTTTAATATGCTGTCTAGGTTGGTCATAACTTTTCTTCCAAGGAGCAAGCGTCTTTTAATTTCATGGCTGCAGTCACCATCTGTGGTGATTTTGGAGCCCCCCAAAATGAAGTCTGACACTGTTTCCACTGTTTCCCCATGTATTTCCCATGAAGTGATGGGGCCAGATGCCATGATCTTTGTTTTTTGAATGTTGAATTTTAAGCCAGCTTTTTCACTCTCCTCTTTCACTTTCATCAAGAAGCTTTTTAGTTCCTCTTCACTTTCTGCCGTAAGGGTGGTGTCATCTGCATGTCTGAGGTTATTGATATTTCTCCCATCAATCTTGATTCCAGTTTGTGCTTCTTCCAGCCCAGTGTTTCTCATGATGTACTCTGCATATAAGTTAAATAAGCAGGGTGACAATATATAGCCTTGACATACTCCTCTATTCTCCCTGGCGAGTAAGAGGTTTCCAACAAATACTGGTTAAATGAATATTGAATGAATTCCTGGAATATGTGTTTAATAGCAAAACAACATTTACCTTGTGTTGTTAAAGAATAAGTTGGTGAATTTCTAAACTGCATGCTATCTGCAGTAAATTATACGAACTGAGAAAAAGAAGAAGTAATGAGGCAGTTTGATACAAGAGGGGAGAACGGGCTTTGGATTTAGGTCTAAGCTCTTTCATTCTTCAGTTTTATAAACTTTGGTTGATACTTGATACACAATATTTATGGAATTTCAGTGCCCACCTGGTACTGTTGTGATGAAGGACGCTTCTCAGAGCTAGGAGTTCTGTGGTCTGAGCCACCATATTCCCCCTCACCAGCATCATGTGCACAGCTAGCACACTTTAATGACAGGCATCTGTTTCCAGTCTAGTCTGTGGGCACCGCTCACTGTCCCCAACACCCTTCTCTCTTTGTCTTATACCTTGAAACCTCACCATTTCTTTCTAAGGTGAAAGCCAATTAAACCAGTAAACTGGGTACATTATTTTCCCTAGGGGTATATTCATATTTTAGCATGTGGTTTATGGAAGAATAGCCTGTAAATATTTTAATATTTGTATTAAATTTTATTTGATAAACATTTCAGTATTTTAATAATAAATATATTCCATTTATTGTGCATTGAATACATATTTGTCATCAAGAGTCACTTTATAACCATTATTTCCATTCCATGCCACAATTACAAAGGGGATAGAGTATATTTGCAGTTTTATAGAATGAGATAACTAAAGTAATTTGCCTGAGGCCACAGATCCAACAGTGATCAAAGATAGAAAAGGATTTTGGATTTATCTGGTTCAATCTGATTGTAATCTCTAATACAGGACTTTGGGTGTTAAAAACAATAATCACTAAGCCCTTTCAATACTATAATAGTAAAGTGACCTGGGATAAATAGGACTCTCAATGACATTTATATCATTGTAGCTTCCCTGCTCCATCTCAGCATGTAGACTGCTCTTCTGTATCAATGGTAAAGAATCTGCCTCCGATTGCTAGAGACACAGAAGATATGGGTTAAATCTCTGGGTCAGGAAGATCCCTTGGAGAAAGAAATGGCAACCCACTCCAGTATTCTTGCCTGGAAAATCTCTTGGACAGAGGAGCCTGGTGGTCTACAGTCTATGGGATCACAAAGAGTCAAACACACCTGAAGTGTCTTAGCACTCAACATTCTGGGACCAGGTACCCTCCTTACCATTTCACATGCATTCTTTACTCTCACCCTCACAGAGTTCCTCTAACAGATGTATTATTATTATTCCTCCTTCACATATAAGAAAATTAAGGCCTAGAAAGGTTAATCAGTGGCAGGGCTGAACAATTCAGGGAAATCTGACTTCAAAGCTCATGCTAATATCTATTTTACTCTACTGCCTCCAACTTGCTTTATACCAAAGGGTGCATAACTGATACCCAGGGCTCCCCCTGAAATCACAGTGGGTAGAAGGACAGGCTTGGCAACCTCCCCTTATATCACTATGGGAAATTTTGATCTTTAAAAAAAAGAAACTTCATGAGAATAAAAACCAAGGACATGGCTCAGAATTACAAAGTGGGTGGGGATGATCTATTTTCTACAGGCAATAGTCAAACGGGTCCTAAGGCAGATAGGGCTGCCAAGCGAAGGCGATACAGCGTGTAGCGTGTGCGCATGCTCAGTCGCATCTGACTTTGCGACCCCTGGACTGTAAGCCATCAGGCTCCTCTGTTCATGGGATTTCCCAGGCAAGAATACTAGAGCGGATTGCCATCTCCTCCTCCAAGGATCTTCCTGACCCAGGGATGGAACCCATCTCCTCAGTCTCCTACCCTGCAGGCGGATTCTTTATTGTCAAGCCACGGAACAGCTCATTTCTGGAGAGCTGTCATAATATAGTCATAATACAGAAGGCACATTTAATTGAGTCCCAGACCTGCCACTTACTAATTGTGTGACCTTGGGCAAATCACAGCCTCTCAGATTCTCAGTCTCCTCATTCACAAAGAAACAGCAATCACAGTGCTCACCTTGGTCCTCTTTCGGAACCCAATAGAATAACAATGTGCAAATCAATTATAAAACTGCAACCATTCTCGTAAAACAGACTTTTAAGTTTTCAGTTATTTTCAGTTCCATGGAGATTTCCTTTAAGTAAAATGACACATCCCTGTTCTGTCTCCCTGCCTCTCTCTGCCATTTTTCCTCAGAAAGTCACAGCAGTTTTCAGTGTTCACGGATAGAATGTGATTTCTTGGTGATGATAAATCATTCAAACAAGTGGGTAAAAAACAGTTCTCTGAGAAAGAGACCAGGATGCTCAAACCACCAGTGAGTGGCACTGGCGACAGATGCTCAGGGAAACGCCACCTCTCACCAGGGGCCTCAGGAGCCCTGGGGGTGGGGGTGGGGTGTGGCAGGGAATCCTGCTGTTTCCTCCTGGTTTTCATCTCTGCAGGCTGGTGTTTTAAGAAAAGCAAACTCCTTCCTCATTTGCCTGAGGGGGGAGATGCCTAATTACCATGCTTCTGATTTCCCTCTGGAAGGCTGGCGCCAGGGCCTGAACTCAGCTCCACCCCGAAGTCTCCAGAGACACATGCTCCTGGAAAGCCTTGCTGTCACCCTTCCCCCACCACACACACACCCTTCCCTCCCCCCAACACCCTCCACCTTCCCCCACCAACACACACACACACACATACCCTTGAAGACACAGACAGACAAAGGCTGTCGTGTCAGCACCAACCCTGGCCTGTTCAACACCCCGACCCTGAGACTGGGATGGAGACTCAGGAAGATACTGCTCTGCACAGAATTGGAGCTTTGACCAAGCCTGTTTTAAATATTCCATTCACATGTATATTCCACCACCACATTGACAGTTTCTCCCTGGTGAGCAGGCCTGATTTTCAAATTTCTTCTCCTTGCTTTTAGAGAGCTTGTCTCATAGAAAAAAATCTCCCCTCCCTGCAACTCTGCCGGGTAATACCCCAGAGAATATTCCTGACTAAGGCTGTTTCCAGCCTCCATTCCCTGCCCCCTCCTTCTATAGCTTGGAGAAACTATATGGCAAAAACTCAGAAAATATTTCATATCCCTTAGGAAAATGCAATTTGAATGTTTTAGGGGGAAAAAAAATCACTTCAAAAGCATTTGCTTCTACCCACCCCCTCCATCAGCCCTGGAAGCCCGGAAATGAAGCCATGTTCTCCAGTACAGAAGCCATCAAGGAGCAAACCAGCACCCCAGGGACTGCAGCGAGGGGCACTCTGCTACACAAACACCCAGCCACAGCCCATTAACTGGAGCTGGTTTAACAAGATCATGGGGCTTTCCACTGGGCTTCTAACCCCAAGGACTCCCCTTACTTACCAGAGGGAAAAATGCTGCAGACAAGCATCTTTCCTTCTGGCGTCTGCAGGTTTTATCCATATGGCTGCCTCTTCTCTTTCACAAAATGGATAATGTTGATCCTGATGAATAAGAAGAGGCTCCAGGGGGCACCTGTTGCTAGCAACACAGAAATCTATTGCTCAGTTGGTTCTGACCACATGCTATGTTCCCAATTCACTTTTCTTTTTTCTTTCCTTCTCTCTTATTTTCTTCCCTTTCTCCCTTCTCTGCTACCATCTTTTCCTCCTTTTTCCCTTAGAAAGTGCAGGAGGTTAGGAAGAAGTGGTAAGAAATAAGAAACTACAACTACATTAAAATTATGACTTGGTTTTTTGTTTTTTTTTTTTTTTCAGATTATCGGCTTCAATTAGCCTTTAAAGCTAGTACCAGTCTTGAGCTTCTTTTGTGAAAGATTGCAGGTTTCTGTGATTGGGAGAGAAGGAAACCATAGTTCCTGAGCCAGCAGTATCAGCATCACCTGGGCACATGCTTAAAATGAAGGCTCTCAGTTCCTACCCCGGATCTACTGAACCAGAATCTGCACTTTAACAAGATTTCCAGGTGACTCAAATGCAGGTTAAGGTTTGAGAAGCACTGTTTATGGGATGATGACACATTTTATCTTCCTGCCTGGACTTTTCCTCATCATAAATTCACACTAAGTCACAGGAAACAGTTTCTACTGTACAAGCTTAATGGGTCCACTGACAATATACACATAGGATTCTGCACAGGCTCAGAGCTGCAGGAGGCTGAAATGTAGGGAACTGAAACACTGGGAAGGGGCCTATGGGTTCCTGCCTGCCTGCAAGTTAGTGCTGCCCAGTAACACAGCTTCTGCTGAGAAAAGACTCCCCAGGGAGGCAGGCTACCCCAGGCCTGGGTCTTATCAGCTGCTTCATAGCCTGTGAGGCTCTGCTGATTCCGGCATCACGGAAACAATCCTGGACCAGAAATCAGCAGGCCTGGATTCAACAGTTCAACATTTCATCCTGGTTTGGGACAAGTTACTAGATTTGTGCTCAGCTTCTTCATTTCTACAGTGAGATTATTAATAGTAGCTTATCCTGGCACATTAGTTAGTTGTGAGGATCAAATAAAATAGCACCTTTCAAAAACTCTGCAAATTATAGCAGTGGTCAATTGTTATTATTAATTAGTATAGAATCATAGAATACTGGAGTGGGTAGCCTTTCTCTTCTCCCGTGGATCTTCCTGACTCAGGAATCGAACCAGGATCTCCTGCATTGCAAGCAGATTCTTTACCAACTGAGCTATGAGGGAAGCCCAAGTCAATAGTGATTATTAATTAGTATAGGATCATAGAATGAAGGTAGCTTCAAATTAGAAGTGAATCAATAGGTCTAATCTCCTTCCTTAAACACAAATCCCTTCTTGCTAGTAAGGGAAATTACCAACTGATTCTCTCCTTTCAATTCTGTAAACTCTGGAAAAGAAAAAAAAGTAACAAGAATGGATTGGTAGGGGGGTAGACTAGATGGGCAAATGAATATCTATTGAGTATGGACACTGTGTTATGTATTTTCGAATATATCCTATCAATGTGCACCAAAGTGAGAGCACACAGACATTCTGAGGAAGATGCTGTGATGTACTATCCTCTTCAGGAATGAAGGGCTTTTTCTTCCAGCTACTGAGAGTGCTGCTGGCAGAAAGCCCTTGATTGTCAGCCCTCTTTGAGAATTATTTTGACTAAAGAGAGTTGCTTCATCCCAGGTTGTATCCAACGACTGCTCAACACAAGGTATTGAGGCATAGCCCTCTTTCCAACTCAGGATATCTCTGAAGTTTCACCCCATCTGTGTTTTCCTCTGAGACCGCATCAAAGCCCTACTTGTCCCTCTGCTCATTCCTGCTTCCTTCCTTTTCCTTCCATTGGAATCCATCCCAAAAGCCTTCCCAATAAACCATCTGCTTAATAATCTGTAGAGTCTGCTCCCCAGAGAACCCAACCTGTGACACCTCTTCATACTAATTTCTGATGTTTTGAGCCTATTTTGTCAACACATTCATAGATACCCTTGAGATCAGAGACTATAAGAGAGTCACAGGGAAACAGAAACTATCCTATCAAAACTGGAAGGAAACCTGGGTATCATTTCATCCAACCATTTCATTTAATAGAAAAGATTGAGTTTAAGTAATTTAGCCAAGGTCACTTTGCTAATTAGTGTCAGAGCCGAAACCAAAACCCAGATCTCCTGATTAGCGATCCAGTATGTTTTCTATTGCAGCGACATTGTCTAACAAAGAGAAAAGGCCTATGTCCGTACCTGAGGAAGCACACTCTGCAACAACCTACAAAGTCAAAGAGTAGCAAAGCATTCAATAACAAATCCTCCAGCCTTAATGTTTGGTATGTTTTAAGGAACAGATACATTAATATTTTAAAATATTGCTGGTTACCTATTTTTCCTTAGGATACATAACCAAATACACGAAGTTGTCTCGGCCAGCCTCTACTTTTGATGACATACTTGGGTTGGAAGATAACCAGACAAATTCAACAGGCTCTTTTCTGAGATCTCATAGGGTCAACTGTAGCACAGCTCTCTTTTGTATACTCAAAATATCATCTATGGAGAAGGCAATGGCACCCCACTCCAGTCTCTTGACTCTATACTGCCCACATTGGATTACGTATATGCTTGATGGTTCTGTCTCTCCAGTAAAATATAAGTTCTTTGCAGTTAAGTGCTGTGGTTATTCACCTGAGTGCTTTCATGTGATCACCACTGAATTAATGTTTGCCAAATACAGGAGTTGAATAAACATCAATGTTGAAGTCTCCTCATACTTTCCTCAAAATATCTTTTCCATAAAAGCATTATAGGGTCCATTGACAGATGAACGGATAAAGAAGTTGTGGTACATATATACAATGGAACATTACTCAGTCATGAAAAGGATCAAATTTGAGTCAGTTCTAGTGAGGTGGATGAACCTAGAGCTTGTCATACAGAGAAAAGTAAGTCAGAAAAACAAATATCATATACTAATGCCAATGGAATCTAAAAAAACCTGATACTGATGAACCTCTTTGCAGGGCAGGAATAGAGATGCAGACATAGAAAACTGACTTGTGGACACAGTGGGGGAAGGAGAGGATGGGACAAATTGAGAGAGTAACATTGAAATATATATATTCCCATATGCAAAACAGATAGCCAGTGGGAAGTTGCTGAATGACACAGGGAGTTCAACTTGGTGCTCTGTGACAACCTAGAGGGGTGAGATGGGGTGGGTGGTAGGAGGGAGGTTTAAGAGGCAGGGGGCATATATATACTTCCGGCTGATTCACATTGTTCTTTGGCAAAAGCCAACACAACATTATAAAACAATTGTGCTCTAATTAAAAATGTTTATAAAACAATTAATTCTGTAAAACATAAAACAAAACTTGATGGGGCCTGAGAATCTCACGAGAGTTCAAAGCAGAAAGTTAAAAGCAGAAAGTTTAAGAATCATCTTTTGTTAATCATTCAATACATTTTACATATTAGGAAAAGAAGCCAGAGGGCTTAAGAGTGAAAGGACTGTGACCCTATGCTATCAAAATAATTGTTTTGGGGATAAATGCTTAAAAGAAGTAAACAGGATCCAAAGTTTTATTAGTCCATACTTTTATTGCCTCCCCTTGGTAAGGTTTTTCAGCTCTTTTTTCTATGGTTTAAATCTCCCTGTTAAAACATGCAAATATGCCTTCTGCTCTGATCTTCATGATAAAACTGGAGTATCTGGGCCCAAAGTTACCTTCACAGGTTACACTCTACAGAATCAGGGTCTTCAGCCGTCGATTCTTCAATTCTTCTGCTTATGTGAAATGGGATGGAGCTCAGCTGGGGTGTCTACCTCAAAGTCTTATTAAACAGGGAGCTAATCTGATCAGAGTCTTGCCTTAACTGGGGCTGACTACATTTCCTCAGGGTTTTGGAGCACCTGAGGAAGAGGGGAGTTAGGATTCAGGTCAGAAATAAAAGTGCTTTCACTGAGCATGGTTGGATTTGCAATTCAATGCAGCAAGGATTAAAAGAAAACAACAACAAGCTACTGGGCTGAGGCTGAATGCCATGGGGTCACTGGGTTCTTTTGCAGTAGTGACTATTCAAGCGGTAGGAGGTTGTGGATCTGGGCAGAGAAAGAAGCACTCAAATGTATTCTCTGTCATTCTGGAGAGAGAGGTGACTCCTTGGAAACGAGAAGATTACGTCACCAATTTGATTAGCAGGAGGAGCATGGCTCGGACTTGCAGGTGTGATCCTATGAACCGTGATTCTCTCAAACACCTCCATCTTCTCTTACTGTTATCTCTGCTGTGCTTTATTAAACAGGCTATCAAATTCAAACCAGGTGGAACTGGATAATCATAGAAATGTCATCAGCCTTGTTATTTTGTTTGTTTGTTTGTTTTTGTAATGTTACCAGGTCCTAGAAATGTGCTTGCATAAAAGTATTCCTTATTGTTAGCATCAATAATACATGCCTGAGAAGCTCAAAAGATAGTGCCACACAGAATCAGCAGTGGGTCCCTGACAGTAAAGCGGAGAACACAGGGGGCTTGAAATAAAGCAGAGGTTAGATACCCAAAGGAGTGTGAGCCTCAGCAATAGAAAAGGAGGAACTCTAAAACTGAGAGAGGAGAAGGAAGCGGTACAGGAGCATCAAGAAGCCTACTTTTACTTTTAGATTAATTTAAAGTGAGAAACAACTTAAGGATTTTTTTCAAATTGTCAACTGATAAAGAAGTAAGTACATGACTTCATTGTCTGATTATTAAACCAAAGGGGTGAAACATTTTCTACACCATACCAATATCTGATCATACATATATCTGATCATAAAACTGAAGGGACTAGTACCAGAATCCCTCAGTGTGGAATATCCTTGAGCAGCAAGAAACACCATAACTTCTTTTTTTTTTAATTTTTATTTTTACTTTATTTTACTTTGCAATACTGTATTGGTTTTGCCATACGTTGACATGAATCCACCACGGGTGTACATGAGTTCCCTAACATGAACCCCCCTCCCACCTCCCACCCCATATCATCTCTCTGGATCATCCCCATGCACCAGCCCCAAGCAGCCTGTATCCTGCATCAAACATAGACTGGCGATTCGTTTCTTACATGATAGTAAACATGTTTCAATTCCATTCTCCCAATTCATCCCACCCTCTCCCTCAGAGTCCAAACGTCTGCTCTACACATCTGTGTCTCTTTTGCTGTCTCGCATACAGGGTCATCATTACCATCTTTCTAAATTCCATATATATGTGTTAGTATACTGTATTGGTGTTTTTCTTTCTGGCTTACTTCACTCTGTATAATCGGCTCCAGTTTCATCCATCTCATTAGAACTGATTCAAATGTATTCTTTTTAATGGCTGAGTGATACTCCATTGTGTATATGTACCTCAGCTTTCTTATCCATTCATCTGCTGATAGACATCTAGGTTGTTTCCATATCCTGGCTATTATAAACAGTGCTGTGATGAACATCGGGGTACATGTGTCTCTTTCTATTCTGGTTTCCTCGGTGTGTATGTCCAGCAGTGGGGTTGCTAGGTCATAAGGCAGTTCTATTTGCAATTTTTAAAGGAATCTCCACACTGTTCTCCATAGTGGCTGTACTAGTTTGCATTCCCACCAACACTGCAAGAGGGTTCCCTTTTCTCCACACCCTCTCCAGCATTTATTGCTTGCAGACTTTTGGATTGCAGCCATTCTGACTGGTGTGAAGTGGTACCTCATTGTGGTCTTGATTTGCATTTCTCTAATAATGAGTGATGTTGAGCATCTTTTCATGTGTTTGTTAGCCATCTGTATGTCTCCTTTGGAGAAATGTCTATTTAGTTCTTTGGCCCATTTTTTGATTGGGTCGTTTATTTTTCTGGAATTGAGCTACATAAGTCGCTTGTATATTTTTGAGATTAGTTGTTTGTCAGTTGCTTCATTTGCTATTATTTTCTCCTATTCTGAAGGTTGTCTTTTCACCTTGCTTATATTTTCCTTTGTTTTGCAGAAGCTTTTAATTTTCATTAGATCCCATTTGTTTATTTTTGCTTTTATTTCCAGAATTCTGGGAGGTGGATCATAGAGGATCCTGCTGTGATTTTATGTTGGAGAGTGTTTTGCCTATGTTCTCCTCTAGGAGTTTTATAGTTTCTGGTCTTACATTTAGATCTTTAATCCATTTTGAGTTTATTTTTGTGTGTGGTGTTAGAAAGTGATCTAGTTTCATTCTTTTACAAGTGGTTGACCAGTTTTCCCAGCACCACTTGTTAAAAAGATTGTCTTTACTCCATTGTATATTCTTGCCTCCTTTGTCAAAGATAAGGTGTCCATATGTGTGCAGATTTATCTCTGGGCTTTCTACTTTGTTCCATTGATCTATATTTCTGTCTCTGTGCCAGTACCATACTGTCTTGATGACTGTGGCTTTGTAGTAGAGCCTGAAGTCAGGCAGGTTGATTCCTCCAGTTCCATTCTTCTTTCTCAAGATTGCTTTGGCTATTAGAGGTTTTTCTGTATTTCCATAAAAATTGTGAAATTATTTGTTGTAGTTCTGTGAAAAACACCACTGGTAGCTTGATAGGGATTGCATTGAATCTGTAGATTGCTTTGGGTAGTATACTCATTGTCACTATATTGATTCTTTCAATCCATGAACATGGTATATTTCTCCATTATTAGTGTCCTCTTTGATTTCTTTCATCAGTGTTTTATAGTTTTCTATATATAGGTCTTTAGTTTCTTTAGGTAGATATATTCCTAAGTATTTTATTCTTTTCGTTGCAATGGTGAATGGAATTGTTTCCTTAATTTCTTTTTATACTTTCTAGAAACACCATAACTGTACTCACCCAATGAATGTGGCCAAAATAACATCAGTTCACTTCAGTCGCTCAGCCGTGTCTGACTCTTTGCGACCCCATGAACCGCAACACGCCAGGCCTCCCTGTCCATCACCAACTCCTGGAGTTCACCCAAACCCATGTCCATTGAGTCGCTGATGCCATCCAACCATCTCATCCTCTGTCGTCCCCTTCTCCTCCTGCCCCCAGTCCTCCCAGCATCAGAGTCTTTTCAAATGAGTCAGCTCTTCGCATCAGGTAGCCAAAGTTTCAGCTTCAACATCAGTCCTTCCAATGAACACCCAGGACTGATCTTTAGGATGGACTGGTTGGATCTCCTTGCAGTCCAAGGGTCTTCTCAAGAGTCTTCTCCAACACCACAGTTCAAAAGCATCGATTCTTCTGTGCTCAGGCTTCCTTATAGTCCAACTCTCACATCCATACATGACTACTGGAAAAACCATAGCCTTGACTAGATGGAACTTTGTTGGCAAAGTAATGTCTCTGCTTTTTAATATGCTGTCTAGGTTGGTCACAACTTTCCTCCCAGGGAGTAAGCGTCCTTTAATTTCATGGCTGCAATCACCATATGCAATGATTTTGGAGTCCAGAAAAATAAAGTCAGCCACTGTTTCCACTGTTTCCCCATCTATTTCCCATGAAGTGATGGGACTAGATGCCATGATCTTAGTTTTCTGAATGTTGAGCTTTAAGCCAACTTTTCCACTCTCTTCTTTCACTTTCATCAAGAGGCTCTTTAGTTTTCCTTCATTTTCTGCCATAAGGGTTGTGTCATCTGCATATCTGAGGTTATTGATATTTCTCCCGGCAATCTTGATTCCAGCTTGTGTTTCTTCCAGTCCAGCGTTTCTCATTATGTACTCTGCATATAAGTTGAATATGCAGGGTGACAATATATAGCCTTGACGTACTCCATTTCCTATTTGGAACCACTCTGTTGTTCCATGTCCAGTTCTAACTGTTGCTTCCTGGCCTGCATACAGATTTCTCAAGAGGCAGGTTAGGTGGTCTGGTATTCCCATCTCTTTCAGAATTTTCCACAGTTTATTGTGATTCACACAGTCAAAGGCTTTGGCATAGTCAATAAAACAGAAATAGATGTTTTTCTGGAACTCTTTTGCTCTTTCAATGACCCAGCAGATGTTGGCAATTTGATCTCTGGTTCCTCTGCCTTTTCTAAAACCAGCTTGTACATCTGGAAGTTCACGGTTCATGTATTGCTGAAGCCTGGCTTGGAAAATTTTAAGCATCTCTTTGCTAGCATGTGAGATGAGCTCAATTGTGTGGTAGTTTGAGCATTCTTTAGCATTTGCCTTTCTTTGGGATTGAAATTAAAACTGACATTTTCCAGTGCTGTGGCCACTGCTGAGTTTTCCAAATTTGCTTGCATACTGAGTGCAGCACTTTCACAGCATCATCTTTAGGATTTGAAACAGCTCCACTGGAATTCCATCACCTCCACTAGCTTTGTTCATAGTGATGCTTCCTAAGGCCCTCTTGACTTCACATTCCAGGATGTCTGGCTCTAGGTGAGTGATCACACCATCATGACATCAGCTATGATAATTTCACTTAGGCAGAACTTAATGACAGAAGTATCCAGAATACCTACCTAAATACTGCAAGAAAGTATTATAAACAATTATTTTAAGCTTGACATTTGAATAAAACTTTATATTTTCCAAATTACTTTTGTGTCCCTTCTGGCTTCTTGTAGTAACTGAGACAGGTATGATAGAATTATTTATCTATTTTGTCATTTTATCTCTTTTCTCTTATTTTTACATTAATTAGTGACAACAACTACATAGGCAGGTTAGGATTCACATTTGCTAATTAGTCCTATGGCATTGGCTTCATTATAACGTAAAGTCCAGAAATTCATTCCAGACATGTGCTTTTGGTAGCCAAGCCACAGTCTATACACAGTGGAGTGTCTGTCCACCATGACAGTTCATCCTGGGACATTCAGGGCGTCTGCCTCCTGTCACCATGGCTCATTTTAGGCATATCACTGCAACAAAATATAGCCATAGGAGCCAAAGAGGTTCTTTAGCGTTCCAGTCTAGGAGTCACAATATAAGCAGCAGGTATTTCAGACCATATTGAATCAGCCAAATAGAGTATGTTACCCCTTATCTGCAGACTTTTGTAGAATCAGATGACACATTCTAATGCAAAGACAGGGAGGCATAAAGGAGAGAAGAAAAAGCTTCTCTTACCCCACTTTTAGTTCACATACTTTTGGAGAGAACTGATCTCTAGAAAAATCAGTTTGAAGAATGACGGGAATCACTCAGTATGACTCTAAATTTTCAGAAAGATCTTTAAAACTGTTCTGTAAGACATCTTTCCTTCTAGCACAAGAAAAAAAGAAAAGAGAACCCTAAATATGTGTCAAATATATTTAACATAGGTTCTATGCAGAGAACAGAGTTGTGGGGCATTTTTTCTTTCTAATTATTACATGGTTTATAATGTTTCAATTTTTAAATGTGTGCTGGTTGCGTTTATTGCTCAGTCATATCTGACTCTTTGTGACCCCATGGACTGTAGCCCACCAGGCTTCTCTGTCCACTGGGATTCCCAGGCAAGAATACTGGAGTGGGCTGCCATGCCCTCCTCCAGGGTACCTCCCCAATCCAGGGATTGAATCCAGGTCTCCTGCATTGCAAGCTGATATTTTACCATCTGAGCCACCAGGGAAGCCCAGTTTTTAAATACTATATATTAATTTTGTAATCAGAAAATATCACTAAGGACTAAAGAGAGAGAAAGATAAATCATATAGCTTCTAGGCCAGTGGTAGCATTTTAGAACTAAAACTCAAGTCAGAGAAAAAAAACTGGGTTCATCAAGTTATATGGCTAGTTTCCAGCAAAACTAAGTTATTTAGTGAAAGTGAAAGTCGCTCAGACATGTCCGACTCTTTGTGACCCCCATGGCCCATATAGTCCATGGAATTCTCCAGGCCAGAATACTGGAGTGGGTAGCCTTTTCCTTCTCCAGGGGATCTTCCCAACCCAGGGATCAAACCCAGATCTCCTGCATTGCAGGCGAATTCTTTACCAGGTGAGCCACAAGGGAAGTCCAATCTAGTTAACTAGAGTTATTGACGCTTTTCTCAGTGTCACCATAATTACAGAATGGCAGATGACCCTAAAAAACCCTTCTTGCTCTAATAATCCATGATTCTAAAAGTTGGAAGGTGCTTCCTTTTTGACCAGCTGATACAGAAGGAAAAGGACATGCTTGGTTCTTCGACGGTTTGGTTCTGTATGTGAGTTCAGGTGGGATGAATTCACCATGTGACTCCAAGTGGAACAAGGGCTTACCTATGCTGTTACACCACCTAGATCCCTTTTCAGAATTATTGATAATATATACACCCCACAGCTGTGAGTGTGTGGGCTGCTGATAGTCTGTAGTTGATATGCTTTCTTGAAACTGTCCTTGGTTGAAGGCACCTGCCTTGTCCAAAGCCACATGCCATTCCCAGGAGCAGTCTAAACCAATCAACTGATGATACAGGAGTACAAAAGTTCAGCCTTTATGTTTCATGCAAATATCTTCCTATTTTGCAGACAATTGGATCTGAGGTGAATTCTCTTCCCGCTTTCAGGATTTTGAACATGCTAATAACTGTTTGAAGCATTCTTGTCTATCCTCCTCAGTTTCACCTAATCCAGTGACTTACAACTCTTCTTTCCCATTAGAATTATTTAACTCATTAAAAAAGTTAATGCTGAGAGTCTTCTCCCAGAACAATGAAAATCACAGTCTCTGGGTTGGTGTTCTAATATCTATATTTTTCAACCCTACTCCCACTGCCTTGATGTCGCTGATATATAATGATGGTTAAAAACTACTGATCATACAAATGCCTGCTTACCAATGTTTCTTTGAGTATCTACTAGCTATCATTTTTTTTTTCAGAGAAGTTCTCCACAGTCTAGTTCCTTACAGTCCAGACACTCAGCCCTCTGTGCTTACCTCTGTTTGGAGATTTATGCCTTCTAGATGGCTCTCTCAAACATGGCCAGAAATTGTTGACTTATTGCTAGCTTTAAAAAATTTACTCTTGTCCCATGATGGCTCTGCTATTGCATAACCATATTATCAGTCATCATATTTGTATGAATGTGGCTGTATTTTCTTCCCAACCATATTTTTTATGCTTGTCTAAACTAGTAGAGCAGACTCTAAGAGTTAGTGTTACCTCTAACAGTTGGCTAATAATTTATTTCCCTTTGGAAATTTACACTGAAAAAACTTAACTCAGCACTATCAGTCAGGGTTCAACCAGAGAAGCAGACCAGTAGGAGATTACATTAAGAGAGATTGTAAGAAATTGGCTTATGTGATTGTGGAGGCTAGCTAGGCAAGTCTGAAACCTAAAAGGCAGGCCATGAAATCTTTGGCACAAGCTGAAACTAATGTCCACAGGCAGAATTTCTTCTTCATTCTTCATCAGGGAAGTATGGGCTCTGCTCTTGAGGCCTTTCAACTGGTAAGAATCAGGCCTACCCAGATTATCTAGGATAATTTCCTGTATATAAAGTCAATAAATTATGGGCTTTAATCACATATACAAGATATGTTTATAGCTAATTAATAACTGAGAACTGTAGTCTAGATGAACTGACCCTTCCAAAAAACATCATAAGGGCCATTGGAGAGGGTTAACTATTAAAATGTGAAATGTTATCATTGTTAGGAAAAAAGTTACAATTTTACTTCTGGAAACTTCAATTTTCTCTGGAAAAAAGAATCCAAGCAAATTGGATTTGACTGATTTTATTTGATCAATATTTATTTATTTTTTTATCTGCCAGAAGTACACTGTTTTAGCCACTTTTATTCATTTCATCAGAATATCCTATCAGTTCTGCCTTCAAAATATATTGAGAATTCGACTACAGCTCTGTTTACTTTTACCATCCTGCCCGAAGTCACTATTTTCTCATTTTTGGACTGTTGTAATAATACCCTTAATCCATGCTTCTCACCTTGTCCCCACTATAATCTCCATATTGTACCTAGTATAAATCTTTTAAGACTCCAGACAGATCATATTAATTACTCCTTTGGTTAAATGCCCCAGTCAATTCCTTTAGCAAAGTCAAAACTCAAGTCTTTTCTGTGGCCTGTGTGTACCTACTTGATCTGAGCCTAATACCTCACTCCTGTCACCCAACCCTTTTACCATCCTTTACACTGAATTTCAGCATCATTGTTCTCCTCACTTTTGCTCCATCATCCACCAGTATTCCCACATCAGGGCCTTCACACATACTGTTCTCTCTGGCAAGAATGGGAAATCTGCTTTGTTTCCTCGCTTGCTTCAGGTATCAGCTAAGTTGTTGCCTTTTCACAGTGATCTTTCTTGGCCACACCTTAATAAACAGCATCCTTTGCTATGTCATAGTGCTTTATCCTGTTCTGAGCATTTCTCTTCCTTGTATTACTTGGTCTGCTTTGCTTACTGTAGTGTCCAGAATAGTACCTGGAATGTAGTAGGCATTCCAAAAATATTTGTTGAGTGAATGACAGATAGAAAGGTGTCTACTTGTGAGAGTCAGGAAAAAAAAAAAAACAAACTAAATTCTCTTATCTGAGTACTTTACAGTGCTTTTGTGTTGAGAAAAATCTTTCTCTATATCAAATTTGGCAGGGAATTTTCTCTGCTTTTTTTCTGCTTTTGAATGTTATTGTGATGTTGTGTCTCCCATGACCATTCATTGAATATGTGTTTCTATGGTTACAGTGTTATTTCTAGTCAGAATCCTGTAGAGGAGAAACCTGAATTTTGTATCCCAATAAGTTAAGATTCCCTTGACATGCTATTAAGATACGAATGGACTTTCACAAATCAGCTTCCTGTGTCACTCACCATAATTAGTTGGGAAGACAGTGTGAAAGGCATATTTAGGATTCAACTCCAAAGTTCTGAAAAATGGCATTGTGAGGAAACAGACAAAATGAGTTACTCCCATGTATGCTCATTGGTGAGGGTCCCATGAAATCAATCCAGTTTTATCTTGCTACTCACCACTGGGACCCTGGTATGCTAGCTGTCATTATGCCCCTATATTTGTACCCAGTTAAGCTGTGGATTCCTTAGGCTGCTTATTCTGTCTGTTCTATTCTGGGAATAGGAATAAGAGTATAAATGAGTATACCTCTAGAGCCTAATCTACAAGTTTACCCCAGAAAACAAATGAAGTATGGCTAATGTTGACATTTGATGAGTACATGGGAATCTGTGTTAGTACATCACAGAAGAGCTAACCATACAATTTAGACATACATGCTTTAGTATCTTAGCTCAATTTTTACATGTTTAGCTAGCATAAAGAACCTCCAAGAAGACAGAAATTTTTATTTTTATCCTTGTCTCATTTTGCCTTTTGGTGTCCCCTCTCTGTCTTGGCTATACTTATTCCCATCCATCTTCAATCTGGCTCCTATTGCTCATAATATGCCTAAAGGGTGAACCATATACAGTCCTTTTTACTGAATTATGAAAATGTGAAAACATTTATGTATTAATAGCTATGCAGATATCTTCATATAACCTTTAAAATAAGGAACATTGCAAATGCAAATTAATTTTCATATGCATGGCTCAGATGACTGTTTCATATCCAACCTCAGTTTTATAAAGATCTCAAAGTTAGTGTCATTATAATCACTGAAAAGAAATTTAGATGTTTATTGAAATATCAACAAAATATGACAAAATAAATTACGTTTTAAAACATAGAACAACATCCCTATATGCTGTGCCTTACTGGGACTCTGTTTGATAGCTTTTTGTCCATACGCTAACACTGCTTGCTCAAGCCTGTCCTCTTAACACATTTTAAAACAAAAATGTTCAGGACGTATTATGTCCCCAAAGTACATGATATCCTTGAAAGACTAGACTGTAATTTATTTATTCATTCAACCAGCATTCACAGATATATACCATGTACTCTAATAAGAAGAAGAACTGGCCTCTGAGTTGAAGAAAATCAACATATATTGTGTGTACTCTGGAACAGGGTAGGGAGATATGATGCAATCAGCACGTCATTGAGCAAGATGTGGCAAATTCTAGGAATGAAATAAGTGTATAACGTCATGAAAGAGTTTCCAATCTTTCTGGATAACTCAATTCCTCATTTTCTTGGGGAAGAGCCTCATTGATTCTCCAACATTAAAATTTCTTCTCCGCTACCCCTTCCAAACTGAAAAAAAATCCAAGGCACAACTTCAACCTGAGTTTTAAGATCCACCTTTTTGCAGATGTATTTTATGATTAAATTGCTCTGTCTGTCTGACATAGGTCATTAGTTTCTTGACTAAGATCTATGCCTTTTTCTAAGTCTATCCCTGCACTAAGTAGCTGCTATTTCACAAATAATAAATTTAAAATGGTGATGACCATCTGAGCCTTCAAAATCTACTCACTGGCTTCTAAAACACAGCTTTCATTTCTTTTGCTGGTGAATATGGCAGATGCCTTTTAGAGTAATTGAAAAAGTTAGTTTGGCTGTTCTAACCAACATTTTAAGAAGACTGAATGAGACTAAATAGAACAAATGATTAGGTGAAGTGATTTCCTGGAACTGTAGAGATTGAGTACAAAGAATTATGGCACTTTATCTGGGTCCAAGAAGTATAGAGCTGTTTGGATTATTATTTAATCAATTACAGATGAAAGGGAAATTCTGCTTAATGAAATGGACTGTCACACACAACTGGCTCTGGAGTACATCCCTTTCTGAAAGCGATTTGGGAGCTACATTTGCAATTCTCTCAGCCAAAATGGCCTCAGACTCCTAAGGTCTCCTTAGGAGCTCACCTAATGTCATTCCCTGAGGTTGAAACATTAATACTAAAAACACTACAGGTCACATGTGGCTTGAAAGCTCTGGTGGGCAGAACTGCACAAAAAGTCACTTGAAGTAGGCAGGACAAGCCTAAGCATACTCCCACCCAGCTTGTCAATCTCCTCTGACTTCATGTTCGCCTCAAAGTTATGGTTGTTTTGAAATCATCACTCTTGTTTACTTCCATACAAGGCTGGCCATGTGTGTGTGTAGTAGCCATAGCTATTATAATGTTAATATGTGGTCAGAAAGCCAAATGTTTGAATTAATAGATGAAGAATTTAGACAAATACCTAGTTGCTTCTAAGTTGCTGTTGGGTATCAAATAACCAAGAATTTGACTTTCTCACTAAATTTATCAGTTTTAGTCAGTCAGTGAATTGCATTCCAATTAAATATTGTTCATATTGGGACTCATTCTTTATTTTCCCTTTTTTTTATATTGCCAGATATTTGACTATACTTATTGCCTAAGCTCTGTAGACTTACATGGTTGTATCCATATATTTACTCATATCCTTTGACCAAATAGATATTTTAAAGAGTAGATGACTAAAATTATGTTTCTAAATTAAATCAAGTAACATTTAGATTTAATGTAATACAGTATTGATTGTGAAGTTCATAAAGGCATAATTCTATTATGTACACTTCTAATTTGTGTAATTTGTATAAATAAAATTTAGATGTGCAGACCTTCAGCAACAGTAGCCCAGAACTTTGTGCATATGGATATGATGAGAAGGCGTTTAGACTGCTGCCAACGGCAGGTGTGTTATATAACATTTGAAACTGACACAGTTGCAGCATGCGACAGACCTACGTATTCCTGAGGGTTCCTTTCCACTGCGATGGTACCCGCTGTATGGAACCTGCATGAGTCACAGGTTATACTAGAAAAAACAAATGTCTGGAGGAGCAGTTCTCCTTAAGTGGAGAAGGTGCTGCACGCTTGTGATTGTTAACTCTTCAGTAAAGTGTTTCAGGGCCACTCTGCTAGATTACTACGAACTAGTATATTTCAAGTCACAGTGGTGGTTTTTGGGGTGCCTTAATGTTCTTCACATGTGGTTTACGGATGATTGAAGATTCTCTTTGGAATAGCACATCTGCTCCCAGGTGAAAATAAAAACCTGACAACCTCTCAGGTAAGAATAGCCACCAGGTAACATTAAGAAGAATTCAGATAATAGCTGCCATTTTGATAGAAGCGGCCCATTAGCTAGATGACATGGCTAAGGGCTTTATGATAATGGTTATTAGAAAAATCAGTCCCAAACAACAGACAATTGTCTCTGTCCAGTTACATATCTGTACAGTCTGTTATTGTGACATTTGGTTGAATTCATTTTGGTTGAACTTGACCTAACCTGGTGTAATTTTAGTAAAAGTTGTGTCTACTAATGATCAAAAAAACATCTTCACAGGGGAAGCTTGGTCAAACAATCAAAAAGATAATTCATTAAAACCATCTCTACTGTTTAGGTCTTCAAATATTTGCCAAATTAAGAACAAAAGAGAAGTGATTTTCATATGTGCCTTGCCTTTTCTTATTACCTGCTAAATCTTAACCCTTTTGTTCTCTTGTGTGTGTTAGTCCTTTCCGACTCTTGTGAACTCATGGACTGCAGCCCGCCAGGCTCCTCTGTCCATGGAATTCTCCGGGCAAGAATACTGGAGTGGGTAGCCATTCCCTTCTCCTGGAAATCTCCCCAACTCAGGGATCAAACCCAGGTCTCTCACATTGCAGGCAGATTCTTTACCTGTAGATTCATCTGAGCCATCAAGGGAAGGCCCTTTTGTTTTCTGGTCTAGCAATAAAAAAGAAAAAATATAATATGAACCAAAACTTAATAACGTATTAAATGAATGTATTCTAAGAAGCTGTACTATGTTGGCTCTATTCTTAATAATGCCTGCTTGTGACCCCATCAAATAGTTCTATACTTGCCAACATTTCCTTCCCAAACCAGCCATCCTTGTGGCCTGCAGGCCATCTCACAATTCCCAGGAAATCTGAGATATAATTAAATTTTCTTATTAAATCCCAGAAAGTTCATGGGGTTTATTCATTCATTCAACAAGTATTTATTGAGTATAAGATACTGGCCATTCAGCATACTGAAAAAAAATCATACAATTCCCCTGCCCTCCTGGAGGATTTTTCTAATGGGAATTTGGGTGAAATCAGACCTGCCAGCTCCCTAGGATTCATTGGAACCTTCAGAGGCCTGAACAGGATTCCCCACTAACTTCACAAATCTCCCCTCAAATAGCTGATCCAAATTCCAGCACAGATCCTAATTTTTTGGAGCTTTGAGACTCTGGAATGGACCTGAGATTGAGAACTTTGTTTTAAAAGAACCAGAAGCGTGGAGGATGTAATACAGTCTTCCACTCTCTTTCACTGTTATTCTGATTGTTTTGGTGAAGTGGACTCTCAGGGATGTGTGCAGTTGTCCATCCAAAATAAAATAAAAACAACAAAAAAGAATCAAAAACAAGATCAAAAAACTTCATTAAATATGTTTCTTCTTGGGATTCTCTGGTGGCTCAGTGGTAAAGAATCCCTCTGCCAGTGCAGGAGATGCAGGTTCAATCCCTGGTCTGGGAAGATCCCACGAGCCACAGAGCAACGAAGCCTGTGTGCTGTATTCATTGAGCCTGTGCTTTAGAAACCAGGAGCTGCAACTACTGAGCCCATGCACCCGAGATCCCTGTGCTCCACAGTAAGAGGAGCCACTGCAATGAAAAGCCCGCACAGCACAACTAGAAAGGAGCCCCCACCCATCACAACTGCCCCCACGCAGCAACGAAGACCCAGCACAGCCAATCTGTGTGTGTGTACTTTTTTTTCTCCTTGTAGTTCTCAGGCGCAGTATCAGAGTAGTATGGAAACTTTGTTCTTGCTGTCTAGAATCTCAGGAATTATTAGTTTGACTGACAACACAGCCCAATTCTACTTCAGTATGTGAGCCTTGAAATACAGTGTCTTATACAATTCCCAAGTGCAATATTTGTTTCTGCACAGATCAACTGACCTGAAGTTGGCCATTGGCTATGGGTTTCTGGTACATGATACCCTTTCCAGATGTTTTGATAATACCAAGTAAGGCTTCTGTCTAGACTTCCCTCTGAAATTGCCTCCAGATTGGGTTGATAGAACATATTCATTACTTATTCTAATAAAACTTCTATTTTTATGTTTAATTTTAATTCTCTGCAAAGCAGACTGTCAAAGAATTTGAGGTTTTAAAGTACTGTTTTTGAATTGTTTTTAAAATTCCCAGTAGCAATATAAAATATTAAGGCAAAATTTTTTGTTTTGAATCTCCTAAACTTATTAGAACACTGATCTTTATTAAAATATGAGAAATACATATATTTAAGAGAGATTTAGAAACAGTTTGAAACAAAATTGTGAGGAATGTTGCTATATAGACAACAGTGAAACAGTGCCAAGGGTATGAGAAGGTGAAAACAGCTGACCAATGTGTACAAACGTCTATAAAGATTCAGGGGTAGAAGCAGCCATTACCCATGTTGTTCAGTTGTTAAGTCGTGTCCAACTTTTTGTGATCCCATGGACTGCAGCACGCGAGGCTCCTCTGTCCTCCACTGTCTCCTGGAGTTTGCTCACAGTCATGTCCATTGAGCTGGTGATGCTATCTGACCACCTCATCTTCTGCTACCCCCTTCTCCTTTTGCCTTGGATCTTTCCCAGCAATCATCAGGATCTTTTCCAATGAGTCAGTCTTTGCATCAGGGGGCCAAAGTATTGGAGTTTAAGCTTCAGCATCAGTCCTTCCAATGAATATTCAGGGCTGATTTCCTTTAGGATTGATTGATTTGATCTTCATACAGTTCAAGGGACTCTTAAGAGTCTTCTTACTACGCATATAGCCCCTGAAAAGTTTGGGGAATCCATGAAGACTACATAAATTTGTAGTGCTTGACAAGAAGGTTTTGACACTCCAGAAATGACTGGGAGGCATTTTGTAAAGGTTATTTGAGAATGCCTAGGTCTTAAATTTATTATTCCTTGATCCACAACTTGAAATTTGCTTTTATGAAGAGATTCAAGTCCCGGATGAACTGTCCTTATCACTTCTAAGTGTTCTAAAGTCTAAACCTAAGGTTCAGTGTGCACATCAACTGTTGCCATTGACAAGTGGTTGAGTTCTGTGAGAGGGCTGCATTGCAAAGAACATGTATTGATCTGGCCACATGACACAGAGCCATCTCAAGTCTCCTTTCTGCTCAGTCTCTCCTTTATTAATGTCTCCTCATTGGAGGCCTCAAGAACAGCTGCTATTGTGTTGGTGCAAGGAGTCTATCTGTAATGACCTTCTGTAAAGCCAGGAAGCTGTGTGCCTGTGAACCACCCAATTATATCACAGGCTAGACAGCATCTTCTACTGGCTCTGGTGAATGGTGTGGGAAGCAAAATGATAAATCTGTATGACTAATCTCGATTGTTGTACAGGAGCAAAAATGACCCCTAACCCCACCCTAATTTTCTTTTTCATTAGCCTCCTGATACTATCTCCTGAATAACATTGAAAGTAAACAGCCTATAAATATTGCACAAGTTTCCAATACTAAAAGCTAATAAAGTTTATTATACTTATAAAATAAATAGAAGAAATGTTTTCAGTTTCCTATTTACAGATCTCTGAGGAGATTCCAGGTATAATTTATTGCTTCAATTTTAAGAATATAGTATCCCTTCACACACATGCTCTCTTCTTTTGCTCATTTTTCTCTTTGGTATTTTATGTCTCAAACACAACACATAAGTGACTGGGTACAGACAATGTCAAGCCTTCTGTTACATACTCTTATTTTTGCTACATCTCCTTAATTACCTCTTTAAAGACAGTCTTTTCCTAAGTTTACACTTTCTCTCTGTTTATGTTTTCATTTTCTTCTTCTTTAGTTAACAAATAGACTTTCTTTCAATATACCTAAGCTTCTTCCTACCCCATGTTTGAGTTCTGCAATCACCACCTGTGTAGCCATGTCCTCATAAATTTATGAGATTAACATATGGCTGCTAGTCTGCAACTGAAAATAAAAAAATGTCTGCTTATAGTAATGCCCAGACTTTGTAATTTCTTCATATGGAAGAAAAGCTTCCGGGTATTCAATGAATAGACACTGGATTTCAAATGCTTTAAAAAGTGGGGTGGGAAGGTGTTTAGATAAACCTCTGGTTCCATAGATGCTCGGCTTATTGATTATTCAATACTGTTCACAGGTTTTGGAAACCTGGTCTCCCTGATTATAAAAATGGCACTGACTGTGTAGAATATCTGGTGTGATATCTCCTTTCATTCACACCACTCACAATTTCATTATTTCTGAGGTGCTGCATTTCAAAAGCAAGTTTGGACTTGAATTATCACCCTATATTTTTGGAATCAAAGTGCATTTAACATTTCCTTAATTAATTGCATTTTACTCCACACCATATCCTGCAAGGCAGCAGTAGCAGCAGCATCTTAGCTACAGGGTGAGATGGGAGAGAATAATGTTATGTTCTTTTATTTATCATAAAGACCAAAGGAAAAGGAGGCCATCTGAGAATGATGGCTAAGGTTGTTAGAAGTTCAGGGTTCTGCCTAGTGAGGCTTATAAAATGTACATGTGTCTTCACCCATGCCTTTTATAAGATAGTTCTTTATATTCACATATGGAAAGGCATGGTGCAAAATAAAGAATACTATTTTAGAGCATTTATGAGCTCAGTTCAGTCATTCAGTTGGGTCCAACTCTTTGCGACCCCATGGACTGCAGCACGCCAGGCTTCCCTGTCCATCATCAACTCCCAGAGCTTGTTCAAACTCACGTCCATTGAGTCCATTGAGTCGGTGATGTCATTCAACCGTCTCATCCTCTGTTGTCCCCTTCTCCTAAGTGCCTTGTTAATTATTATTTTAAAATACCTGACATTGGGTATTTTGTATTGGGGCTTATTATGTGGCAGAAGTTGAGATAGATACATATTTTCTCATTTAAATTTTGTAAGAAAACTAAGGGAAAAACTATTGTATCATTTACAGAAGAGGAAAAATGGGATTCAAATAGATGAAGCTCACTGAAGGTCACATAAGTTGTAGATGGTGAAGCCAGGTTAAAAACTCAGTTCTATTTAACTCCAAATCTGTGCTTTAACCAGATGTAATTTTAAAAGCCCTGTATTGAGTCACTATATAGTTTTCAAGGTAACTGTTTTTTAAGATACTAGGTAAGCATTTGAAACTTATTTGATTTTTTTTTTTTAACTTGGAGGTTTTGTTTGAGTGAAACAAACCTGGATAAAACCTTGATATTCTTGATCTTTTATTAAAATGGCATTATACTTTTGCAGCACAGGTTATAGAAACAAGAGAAATATTAATCAAACATTATACATTGACTTATATTAGCCTGTAAAATTTTTTATTTCTGAAATTTAAGACATTTTTCCCTATAACTTTAGAGATAGAATCCCTTGAGACCTATTCCAAAATGCTTCATTTATCTTGTCTAACCAAGGTATTAACTCTCTGCTCAGTAATGTTCTTCTAGATGTCCCAAATTTGAGTAAAAATATAATATGCTTTATTTAAACTATTGGTCTTAAAGAGCATTGACAGGCAGTATAAATACTGTAATTCTTAATAAGTTACCAACCTTTTAAATTAGATACTCAAAGTGTTCAGTTGAGTGTAAATCCATTACTGGTTTTGTGGTTGTTTTTTTTTTTTTTTAAAACCACACAGAACTATTCTTCAGCTAAACTGGTAGTTTTCTATGTTTTCTTCCATTTGGAATGTCTTGTCTTTTGTTAATGCCCTTCCATTATTCATGTCTTCTTTGTTCTGCTTTGAGTTTTCATATTTTGTTTTTGTTGTTCAGTCACTAAATTGTATCCAATTCTTCATGTATAGAACTATTTTGTTTTATAGTTATTTGTCCAAACCTCAAAACGAGGCTTGCTCCTTTTTCTCTCCCCCCAAATTTTTTAATTAATTGATTCAATTAATTAATTAAAAATTTTTGACTATAGCACTTAGTTTTCAGACCAGACTTTACTTTTAAGAACAATTTTAGATTTACAGGCAATTTTAGGAGATAGTACAGAGTTCTCATACACATCACACTCAGTTCCCCCGGTTAACATCTTACCTTAATGTGGACATTTGCTGCAATTAATGGGCCAGTATTGATATGTTAGTATTAATAGAGTCCTTAGTTTATTCATATTTCCCTAGTTTTTACCAAATGTCTTTTTTTTTCTGTTCTAGGATCCCACAACAATACCATATTACAGTTTTCTTATCTCCTTCTGTTCAGTTCAGTCGCTCAGTCATGTCCGACTCTTTGTAACCCCATGAATTGCAGCATGTCAGGCCTCCCTGTCCATCACCAACTCCTGGAGTTCACTCAGACTCATGTCCATCAAGTCCATGATGCCGTCCAGCCATCTCATCCTTGGTCGTCCCCTTCTCCCCCTGCCCCCAATCCCTCCCAGCATCAGAGTCTTTTCCAATGAGTCAACCCTTCACATGAGGTGGCCAAAGTACTGGAGTTTCAGCTTTAGCATCATTCCTTCCAAAGAAATCCCAGGGCTGATTTCCTTCAGAAAGGACTGGTGGGATCTCCTTGCAGTCCAAGGGACTCTCAAGAGTCTTCTCCAACACCACAGTTCAAAAGCATCAGTTCTTCGGCGCTCAGTCTTCTTCACAGTCCAACTCTCACATCCATACATGACCACAGGAAAAACCATAGCCTTGACTAGATGGACCTTAGTCGGCAAAGTAATGCCTCTGCTTTTGAATTTACAATCCAGGTTGGTCAGAATTTTCTTCCAAGGAGCAAGCGTCTTTTAATTTCATGGCTGCAGTCACCATCTGCAGTGATTTTGGAGCCCAAAAAAATAAAGTCTGACACTGTTTCCACTGTTTCCTCATCTATTTCCCATGAAGTAATGGGACTAGATGCCATGATCTTCGTTTTCTGAATGTTGAGCTTTAAGCCAACTTTTTCGCTCTCCTCTTTCACTTTCATCAAGAGGCTTTTTAGTTCCTCTTCACTTTCTGCCATAAGGGTGGTGTCATCTGCATATCTGAGGTTATTGATATTTCTCCTGGCAATCTTGATTCCAGCTTGTGTTTCTTCCAGTCCAGCGTTTCTCATGATGTACTCTGCATATAAGTTCAATAAGCAGGGTGACAATATATAGCCTTGATGTACTCCTTATCCTGTTTGGAACCAGTCTGTTGTTCCATGTCCAGTTCTAACTGTTGCTTCCTGACCTGCATACAGATTTCTCAAGAGGCATGTTAGGTGGTCTGGTATTCCCATCTCTTTCAGAATTTTCCAGTTTATTGTGATCCACACAGTCAAAGGCTTTGGCATAGTCAATAAAGCAGAAATAGATGTTTTCCTGGAACTCTCTTGCTTTTTCCATGATCCAGCGGATGTTGGCAACTTGATCTCTGGTTCGTCTGCCCTTTCTAAAACCAGCTTGAACATCAGGGAGTTCACGGTTCATGTATTGCTGAAGCCTGGCTTGGAGAATTTTGAGCATTACTTTACTAGCATGTGAGATGAGTGGAATTGTGCGGTAGTTTGAGCATTCTTTGGCATTGCCTTTCTCTGGAATTGGAATGAAAACTGACCTTTTCCAGTCCTGTGACCACTGCTGAGTTTTCCAAATTTGCTGGCATATTGAGTGCAGCACTTTCACAGCATCATCTTTCAGGATTTGAAACAGCTCAACTGGAATTCCATCACCTCCGCTAGCTTTGTTCATAGAGATGCTTTCTAAGGCCCACTTGACTTCACATTTCAGGATGTCTGGCTCTAGATTAGTGATCACATCATCATGATTATCTTGGTCTTGAAGATCTTTTTTGTACAGTTCTTCCATGTACCTTTTGTACCTTCCATGTTCTTCTTTTGTACCTCTTCTTAATATCTTCTGCTTCTGTTAGGTCCATACCATTTCTGTCCTTTATCGAGCCCATCTTTGCATGAAATGTTCCCTTGGTATGTCTAATTTTCTTGAAGAGATCTCTAGTCTTTCCCATTCTGTTGTTTTCCTCTATTTCTTTGCACTGATTGCTGAGGAAGGCTTTCTTATCTCTTCTTGCTCTTCTTTGGAACTCTGCATTCAGATGCTTATATCTTTCCTTTTCTCCTTTGCTTTTCACCTCTCTTCTTTTCACAGCTATTTGTAAGGCCTCCTCTATGGTAAAGAATCTGCCTGCAACATGGGAGACTCAGGTTCAATCCCTGGATCAGGAAGATCCTTTGGAGAAGCAAATGGCTACCCATTCCGTTATTCTTGCCTGGAGAATTCCATGGCGGAGGAGCCTGGCTGGTTATGGTCCATTGGGTGGCAAAGGGTCAGACACAGAGCAACTAGAACTTTCAACACTTTAGGCTACTATTGGTTAAGCTAATTTCTCAGCCTTTCCTTGGTTTTGATAACCTTGGCAGTTTTGAGGAGCACTAGTCAAGTGTTTTATTGAATTCCCCTGCAGTAAAATTTGTCTGTTTTTCTGATGGTTAGACTGGGGTTATGCATTTTGGAGGAAGGAAAACCTGAGATAGAGTGCCAGTTTCTTCACATGATGTCAAAGTATTAGTCACTCAGTTGTGTCCAACTCTTTGTGATGCCATGGACTGTAGTCTGCCAGGCTCCTCTGTCCATGGAATTCTCCTGGCAAGAGTACTGGAGTGGGTTGCCATTTCCTTCTCAGGGGACCTTTCCGACCCAAGGACTGAACCTGAGTCTCCTGCATTACAGGCGGATTCTTTACAGTCTGACCTGCTAGGGAAGCCACATCTTATCTTATACATACTATTAGGATGGTTCACCACTGTTGGTATGAGCTTGTTCATTTACCTAAGTATGATTGCTTTTCAGGTGTTTCCACTGTACTGCCTTTCTTCCCCTTTCTCAACTTGCGTTATTCAGAAGGAAGTCACCATGTGCTGCCCACACATAGGCAATAGGAATTTATGGACCCTCCTTGAAGGCAGATTACATACACTTTTTGGAATTCTTCTGAAAGAGATATTTGTCTTTCTCTTGATTAATTTACTCAATCATTTATTTATATCAGTACAGACTTATGGATATTTCTTTTCTATTTTGTGTTATAGTCCAAAAGCACTTTTATTTCCTCAAATTGGGGCTTCTTTCAGTTGGCCTCTGTGTCTCTTCAATATGTTTCCACCAATGTAGGGGTGTTGTTTGTGTTTTGAGCACTCCCTTACTTCCTGGTACTGTAAGAATCTCCAGGCATATCTTTATGTCCTGCCTTAGTACTAGAATCAGCCACTTTTCCAAGGATCCCTGGTTCTTCTTACTGGAAAATGGTGTTAAAGGACAAGATCTGGATGCTAAGTATGATCATGTCACTGGTATGTCATGGTTGCTAGACACTGTCATCTGACATAGCAAAGAAATATGTCTGTAACTTAACCCATGTATTGATGTATACATGTATCTATAATTATTTCTATATGCAATCATCTATATCTGTATTAAGCTAAATGTAGGTTCATACTGATGCCTCCAACTTTAATACATTGCCACATGGATTATTCTAGCCTCCTCCTCCTGTTTATCTAGATCTTCCCACTCCAGTGTTGAGAAACCTGGATCCCACCAACCACCATCCACATACTTATTTGATTCCAGTCATTTCAGACTTGCTAACCCATACTGCTATGGGACATAACTTTATCAACCAAAGTGCAGAGCTTATGTGAAGTTCTTTTTGCCTCTAGTGTTATAGACTCCCTTCATTTACAAAGTTGCTCAAGTCAGCACTTTTTCACCCACTCTTTTCAGGCTTCCTTCATACATTAATAAAACAGGTCCACTTGTCACAACCTGCAGTCTTTTATGAGGTTTATTAAACTCCTAAACTGGTTTTTTTTTTTAATTTGCATACATTAATGTTCATTCATTGTACTGTAAAGTTTTATGTTTTTTAGAAAAGACATAATATCTAGTGTTATATACAGTAGTTTCACTGCCATAAAGATCTCCCACGTTCCACCTTTTCAACCCTTCTACCCTTCCCCCAATTGCCTGGCAACCACTGATGGCTCTGTTGTCTCTATAGTTTTATCTTTTCTAGAATGTCATATAATTGGGATCACATGTAATTTTTTCAGACTGGCTGTCTTCACTTAGCCATTTGCATTTAAGTTTCCCCCATGTCTTTTTTTTTGACTCAATAGGTTTTATTTGTATATCTAATATAACCAGATATTTTTGCATCCTTTTTTTTTATAAAAATAATACATCTAACTACATCTCATTAGATTTTGATCTGTCTGAGAGTACTTGAGATAAATTACATTAGGAATATAATTAAAATCTTAAACTAAGAAATAATGACCTCTCAAGAGGACTAAAATCAATCCTCCATGTCTTTTTATGGTTTGGTAGCTCATTTCTTTTTTCCTAAATAATGATCTATTTTACAAATATACCACAGTTTGTTTTTCTATTCACCTATTGAGTGACATCTTGGTTACTTCTGTTTTTGGCTATTATGAATAAAGATGCTATAAACATTTGCATGCTGGTTTTTGTGTGAATGTAGATTTTCAAATGAGGGTAAATATCTTGGAGTGTGATTGCTGAATCAAACGGTAAGAATGTATTGAGATTCATAAAAAACTGCCAACCTGTCTTCCAAAGTAGCTGTACCATTTTGCATTCCCAGCAGCAAGGAATGAGAGTTCCTGTTGCTCCAAATCCTCATGGACATCTGGTCTTGTCAGTGTTTTGGATTTTAGCCATTTTAGCAGGTGTGTAATGGTATTTCATTGTTGTTTTAATTTGCAGTTCCCTGATGCCTTATTATGTATCTTTTTGTATGCTTATTTGCCATCTTTATACCTTATTTGGTAAGGTGCCTATTCAGATCTTTTGCTCATTTTTTAATTGGATTGTTTGTTTTCTTATTGCTGAATGTTAAGAATTCTTTTTATTTTGGTTACAAGATCATTACTAGCTATGTTTTTTATGAACATTTTCTGCCAATCTGTGGCATATCTTTTCATTCTCTTAACAGTGTCTTTTACAGAGCAGAGTTTTTTTAATTTTAATAAAATCCAGCTTTTTTTTTTGTTTTCTTTAACGGATCTTACTTTTGTTGTTGTTTCTAAAAACTCATCACTAAACCAAGTGTCACCTAGATTTTCTCTTATGTGTCCTTCTACAAATTTTGTAGTTCTGAATATTACACTTAAGTGTATGTTCCATTTTGAGTTAATTTTTTGTGAAAGTGTAAGAGCTGGGCTTCACCAGTGACTCACTGGAAAAGAATTTGCCTGCAGTGCCAGAGATACAGGTTAGATCACTGAGATGGGAAGATCCCCAGGAAGAGGAAATGGCAACACACTCCAGTATTCTTGTGGATAAAATCCCACAGACAAAAGAGCCTAGCAGGCAACAGTCCATGAGGTAGCAAGGAGTCACACATGACTGAACATGCAAGGTCTGTGTCTAGGTTAATTTTTTCTGCAAATGAACATCCAATTGTTCAACATCATTTGTTGAATAGACTTCATCTCTATTAAATTGCCTTTCTGCCTTTTCAATGATCAGTTGACAATATTTCTGGGCTCCCTAATCTGATCTATTTGTCAATGTACCTATTATTTCATAAAAGCAGTGTCTTGATAACTATAATTTTACAATAAGTCTACAAAACAGAAAGTTGGATAGTGTCAGTCTTCCAGTTTTGTTCTTCTTTAACCAGAGATAAACTTGCCAACATCCGTTGGATCATCAAAAAAGCAAGAGAGTTCCAGAAAAACATATACTTTTGCTTTATTGGCTATGCCAAAGCCTATGACTATGTGGATCAAAACAAACTGTGGAAAATTCTTGAAGAGATGGGAATACCAGACCACCTTACCTGCTGCCTGAGGAATCTGTATGCAGGTCAAGAAGCAGCACTTAGAACTGGACATGGAACAACAGAAAGGTTCCAAATTGGGAAAGGTACACTTCAAGGCTGTATATTGTCACGCTGCTTATTTAACTTATATGCAGAGTATGTCATGAGAAATGTCGAGCTGGAGGAAGCACAAGCTGGAATCAAGATTGCCAGGAGAAATATCAATAACCACAGATATGCAGATGATACCACTCTTATGGCAGAAAGCAAAGAAGAACTAAACAGCCTCTTGGTGAAAGTGAAAGAGAAGAGTGAAAAAGTTGGCTTGAAACTCAACATTCAAAAAAATAAGATCATGGCATCCTATCCCATCACTTCATGGCAAATAGATGGGGAAACAGTGGAAACAGTGACAGACTTCATTTTCTTGGGCTCCAGGATCACTGCAGATGGTGACTGCAACCACGAAATTAAAAGACGCTTGCTCCTTGGAAGAAAAGCTATGACCAACCTAGAGAGCATATTAAAAAGCAGACATTACTTTGCTGACAAAGATCCATCTAGTCAAAGCTATGGTTTTTCCAGTAGTCATGTATGGATGTGAGAGTTGGACCATAAGGAAAGCTGAGCACCTAAGAATTGATGCTTTTGAACTGTGGTGTTGGAGAAGACTCTTGAAAGTCCCTTGGACTGCAAGGAGATCCAACCAGTCCATCCTAAAGGAAATCAGTCCTGAATATTCACTGGAAGGACTGATGCTGAAGCTGGAACTCCAGTACTTTAGCCACCTGATGTGAAGAACTGACTCATTGTAAAATACCCTGATGCTGGGAAAGATTGAAGGCAGGAGGAGAAGGGGATGACAGAGAATGAGATAGTTGGATGGCATCACCAACTCAATGGACATGAGTTTGAGCAAGCTCCTGGAGTTGGTGATGGACAGGGAAGCCTGGCGTGCTGCAGTCCATGGGGTCACAAAGAATCGGACATGACTATGCTACTGAATTGAGTATTATATTGGCTACTTGGGGTCTTTTGTTTTTCCATATAAATTTTAGAATCACTTTACAGATATTTACAAAGCCATTTGTTGGGATTTTGATTAGAATTGTATTGGATGTATAGAGGAATTGAAAATATTTGACTTCTCTTAACAACATGTAGTTTTTTAATTCTTATGCATGTTATTTTTATTTACATCTTTGATCAGAACTCTTTAGTTTCTCACATACAGATCCTATATATATTTCTTTAGATTTATTGCTAAGAATTTCAATCTTTGTTTCTGTTTTATTTGAAAAATTTTAAAATATTCATTTGTTTGCTGTGTCAGGTCTTAGTTGCACCACGCAGTATTCTCCTTGCAGCATGCAGGATCTTTCATCCTTGTTGATATTTTAAAAGGCATTGTGTTAATTTCACATTATAATTGTTCCTTGCCTGTAGAAAGGAAAACAATTGACTTCAGTATATTTGGTGTTGGAGAAGGAAATGGCAACCAACTCCAGTATTCTTGCCTGGAGAATCCCAGGGACAGAGCCTGGTGGGCTGCCGTCTATGGGGTAGCACAGAGTCGGACATGACTGAAGTGACTTAGCAGCAAATATTTGTTGTATCCTGGCACCTTGCTATAATCACCTATTAGTTCCTTTTTTTTTTCCCCAGTTTTAAACTCTTAGGGATTTTGTGCATAGACGGTTGTGTTGTCTGGGAACAGTGGCATTTTTATTTCTTTTTTATCTGTTTACATTTCCCCCTTTTTATTGTTTACATGGACTGGTTAGAACGTCTAGTAAAATGCTGAGTAGGAGCAGTGAAAGGACACATCCTTGCCTTTTCTCAGTTAGAGGGAAGTTCCTCAGCTTCTCACAATCAAGTATGGTGTAACTGCATGGTTTTGATAGATATTCTTTATAGACTTGAAGAAGTTCCTCTCTATTCGTAGTTTATACTGAGAATTTTTGTAATGAATAAGCTTTAGATTTTGTCAAAGACTTTTTCTTTACCAATTGATATAATCCTATGGTTTAAAATGCTGAACCAGTGTTGTATAAGTAAATTCCTCTTGGCTGTGGTTTTAAATTCTTTTATATATTGTTGGATTTTATTTGCTAATATTTTATTGAGGATTTTCGCATCTATATTGGTCTTTAGTTTTCCAATCTTATTATGTCTTTATCTGGTATGAGTATTAGGGTAATGCTGGCCTCATAGAACAAAATAGGAAGTGCTGTCTGCTTCTAATTTCTGGAAGAGATTGTTGAGAATTGCTATCATTTTTTCCTTCAACATTTGGTAGAATTTGTATCATTCCTTCCTTCAATGATCTGGGCTGTCTGGTACTGTTTTGGAAGGCTATTAATTGCTATTAATGGTTGATTTAATATCTTTAATTAGTAAATATAGTCTGGTATGGATTGTCTATTTTTTATCTTTTATTTTACTTATAAAGTTTTATTTTACAAAAAAATTATAAAATAAAACTTACTTATAAAATAAAATGTTATTAAGTTTTCAGTTTGTATCTTTAAAGGAATTGGTCCATTTAATCTAAGTTATCAAATGATTGGTTATAGAGTTGTTCACAGTATTCCTTTATTATTCTTTTCATGTCTATGAATCAGAAATAATGAAAACTTCTTCTATTTTTGATATCAATAACTGGACTTCCATCTTTTCTTCCTGGAAAACTTGACTAAAAGTTTATCAGTGTAATGGTATTTTCAAAGAACCAGCATTTGTTTTGTTGATTTTGAGGTGTCAGTCAGTTCAGTCATTCAGTCAGGTCCGACTTTTTGCGACCCCATGGACTGCAGCACGCCAGGCTTCCCTGTCCATCACCAACTCCAGGAGCTTGCTCAAACTCATGTCCATTGAGTTGGTGATGCCATCCAACTATCTCATTCTCTGTCATCCCCTTCCCCTCCTGCCTTCAATCTTTCCCAGCGTCTGGGTCTTTTCCAATGAGTCAGTTGTTTGCATCAGGTGGCCAAAGTATTGGAGTTTCAGCTTCAGCATCAGTCCTTCCAATGAATATTCAGGGCTGATTTCCTTTAGGATGGACTGGCTGGATCTCCTTGCACTCCAAGGGACTCTCAAGAGTTTTCTCCAACACTACAGTTCAAAAGCATCCATTCTTCTGCATTCAGCTTTCTTTATAGTCCAACTCTCACATCCATACATGACCACTGGAAAAACCATAGCTTTGACTAGATGGACCTTTGTTGGCAAAATAATGTCTCTGCTTTTTAATATGCTGTCTAGGTTGGGCATAACTTTCCTTCCAAGCAGTAAGCATCTTTTATTTGCATGGCTGCAATCACCATCTGCAGTGATTTTGGAGCCCAGAAAAATAAAGTCAGCCACTGTTTCCACTGTTTCTCCATCTATTTGCCATGAACTGATGGGACCCGATGCCATGATCTTAGTTTTCTGAATGTTGAGCTTCAAGCCAACTTTTTCACTCTCCTCTTTCACTTTCACCAAGAGACTCTTTAGTTCTTCTTTGCTTTCTGCCATAGGGTGGTGTCATCTGCATATCTAAAGTTTTTTATATTTTTCCAGCAATCTTGATTCCAGCTTGTGCTTCATTCAGCCTACCATTTCTCATAATGTACTCTGCATATAAGTTAAATAAGCAGGGTGACAATATCCAGCCTTGATGTACTCCTTTCCCTATTTGGAACCAGTCTGTTATTCTATGTCCAGTTCTAACTGTTGCTTCCTGACCTGCATACAGATTTCTCAAGAGGCAGGTCAGGTGGTCTGGTATTCCCATCTCTTCAAGAGTTTTCCACAGTTTGTGTTGATCCACACAGTCAAAGGCTTTGGCATTGTCAATAAACCATATGTTTTTCTGAAACTCTCTTGCTTTTTCAATCATCCAATGGATGTTGGAAATTTGATCTGGTTCCTCTGCCTTTTCTAAATCCGGCTTGAACATCTGAAAGTTCTCACTTCGCAAACTGTTGAAGCCTGGCTTCGAGAATTTTGAGCATTAGTATACTAGTGTGTGAGATGAGTGCAATTGTGCAATAGTTTGAGCATTCTTTGGTATTGCCTTTCTTTGGGATGGAATGAAAACTGACCTTTTCAATCCTGTGGTCACTGCCGAATTTTCCAAATCTGCTGGCATATTGAGTGCAACACTTTCACAGCATCATCTTTTAGAATTTGAAATAGCTCGTCTGGAATTCCTTCATCTCCACTAGCTTTGTTCATAGTTATGCTTCCTAAGGCCCACTTGACTTCACATTCTGTAATGTCTGGCTCTAGGTGAGTGATCATACCATCATGATTATCTGGTTCATGAAGATCTTTTTTGTATAGTTCTTCTGTGTATTCTTGCCACCTCTTAATATCTTCTGCTTCTGTTAGGTCCATACCATTCCTGTCCTTTATCGAGCCCATCTTTGCATGAAATGTTCCCTTGGTATCTCTAATTTTCTTGAAGAGATCTCTAGTCTTTTCCGTTCTATTGTTTTCCTCTATTTCTTTGCACTGATTTCTGAGGAAGGCTTTCTTATCTTTCCTTGCTATTCTTGGAACTCTGCATTCAAATGGCTATATCTTTCTTCTTCTCCTTTGCTTTTCACGTCCTTTCTTTTCACAACTATTTGTAAGGCCTCCTCAGACAGCCATTTTGCTTTTTCGCATTTCTTTTTCTTGGGGATGGTCTTGATCCCTGCCTCCTGTACAATGCCATGAACCTCCATCCATAGTTCATCAGGCACTCTATATCAGATCTAATCCCTTGAATCTATTTCTCACTTCCACTGTATAATCATAAGGGATTTGATTTAGGTCATACCTGAATGGTCTAGTGGTTTTCCCTACTTTCTTCAATTTAAGTCTGCATTTGGCAAGAAGGAGTCATGATCTGAGCCACAATCAGCTCCTGGTATTTTTTTTTTTTTTTTGCTGACTCTATAGAGCTTCTCCATCTTTGGCTGCAAAGAATATAATCAATCTGATTTCGGTATTGACCATCTGGTGATGTCCATGTGTAGACATCTCTTGTATTGTTGGAAAAGGGTATTGGGAGATCGAATACTACTGAGCAATAAGAGGAATGGAAATGTTCTGTATCAACATCCAGGTTGTGATATTGTAACATAGCTTTGCAAGATGTTAGAATTTAGGGGAACTGAGCAAAGGTCATATGGCATCTCTCTGTATAATTTCTTGCAATTTTTTTTAACCCTCCAAATACCTCAAAATAAAAAGTTTCCTTAAAAATGATGGAACATGTTTGCATGCTAATTCGTTTCAGTCATGTCCAACTCTTTGCGACCCAATAGACTATAGCCCACCAGGCTCCTCTGTCCATGGAATTCTCCAGGCAAGAAAACTAGTGTGTGTAGCCATGCCCTCCAGGGAATCTTCCCAACCCAGGGATCTGACCTGCATCTCTTATGTCCCCTACAATGGCAGGCAGGTTCTTTACCATTAGTGCCACCTGTGCACTGTACATACACACACATACACACATGCATGCACACACACACACACACACACACATATATTATGCAGATAGTTCTCTCTCTAAGCCCTTAAAATGTTAAATAGACCTAACTTAACTTTACTGTACTCTTATCTGACGTTATGTTCTATTCTTGCATTCCCAACTATAACATAAGTTTTTTGTGGTGACTAAGTGAAGTACTGATTACTTTTTGGGCAATTAATACACATACTATGTAATCATCTAGATATTTGCTGCAACAATTCCCCTTCGCTTACCAGCATAGACAACCCATAACTATAGACTTAGACACTTAGTTCCTTTAACTGTTTTGTGGCTCTGTAGCATTTGACATTTTTGACCTCTTCTTCCTCAAAATTCTATTTTTTCTTAACTTCTATAACTAGTCTTCTTTTGATTCTCCTAGTTATTTCATCTATCCTATGACTCATTCTCTAATGCTTCATCTTTCCAAACTCTAAATATAAATGTTACTTTATTTTATTTAACTTCTTTCTTTTTTCCTCTGCAATTTCCACTGATAATTTCAACATTTATGACTTTTTAATTTAGATATTTTTATGGATGGCTTCCTATTTTTTGGCTTGAGGTCACACCTAAGCTGCTAAACTCTAATTCCTGACTGACTGATAAACACTGCCTTCTGAACTGCCCTGTGGCACTTCTAACTCACCATTCCCCAGACAGAACACAACCGTTTTCTTCTCATTACACACATCTCCTCCTTGTCTTGTGCTCCCTATTTCTTATAAAGACCCCACCAGCATCAGTGACATAAACTCTATATGTTCATTGTGACCAATAAAACTTCCAAATGTTGTACCACGAAACTGTCCATTTCTTTTCTGTGCTGGAAAGGACCTCCCTTCATGAAACTTCCTGTTCTCCCTGCGGAGATTATGAACAGGAGCTGATTTTAAGACAACCCTGTATTTTCTCCCATTTGTTTTGGACCTCTAATGCCCCATGTCACATCATATTGCCTCACCCATTTACTTTAGCCATTGCTGTAGCAACCAGCTGCACAAAGGTATAATCTGACAGCATCTCAGATCAGTTTCACCACACATTTCTTACTTTCTGATCTGTGGCTCCTAGGCCTCATGGGGCCATGTACGGAATCTTCTCAGCCATTCTGACACACACACACACACACACAATGGGACAAACTTTGAACTAATAGGATATGGAAGATTGAGAGTTTATGAATTAATACGTAGTTCTTTTGCCTGTCAGGTGGGCATTTCTCAGACCTCTTCTCCATGGACCCTCAGAGATTCCCCAAGACAACTGGATCAGCTTCAGTTGTCCACAGCCCTAACCTGCACAATAATACATCCTTGTAGTTAAGATGAGGTCATACTGGAGTAGGGTGGGCCCCTAAAGTGCTATGATTGATATCCTTATAAAAAAGGGGAACCTCGGACACAGCACACAGGGAGAACACCATGTGAAAAGGCAGAGATGGGGGCGATGCTTCAGGGATCCAGGGAAAGCCAAAGATCATTAGCAACCCACCAGAAGCCAGGAGAGAGGCATGGGACAGATTTTTCCCTCAGGGCCCTCATAAGGAACTAACCTTGCCAACATGTGGATTTTGAGCTCCTAGAGTCTGAAACTGTGAGAGAATAAATTTCTGTTGTTTAAGCCACCCAGTGTTTGGGACTTAGTTTTCAGAAACTAATAGGCTAGCAACTAGATGTCCCAAGAGGTGGTACCCAATTGAGGTGGGTCTCTATAAGAGTAGAGACAGGGGACAGTGTTTCAATTTTGGGCATACTTAATATATTAAAAAGGAAACAGAGACATGAATGTAAATTGGAAATTTTGTGTGATAGAGCAAGAAACATGGCCCCATTAATTTAGCTGGGAAAGAAAGCATTATGTGAAAAGGGCAGAACTCAACCTCTGCTTGTAATTAATGAATCTGCACTCAAAAAAGCATGCTTACTCCCTAAGTCTAAGATGGATAGAGAAGAACCAATTAGGTAAATTGGGTGAAATTCTGATAAGGAATTTATGAGAATGGAAGATTGGCATTACCAAAGATAAAAGGAAAGAAGTGTGCTTAGCTAGACTAAGTGACGATTAAGTGGGATTTGATGATAAGGGACACATATTTTAAAGGTGAAGCTTCAAAGTAGAAGTAAAGTGATACAAAGGAAAAGATGCATCTTACCAGTGTTAGTATAAATACAGGGAAATATTTTTGTAATATGGAAGTGAGAGCCCTTTGTTAACATGACAGCAAAGTAAGAAATCATGAGAGTAAAATGAACAAATTGAATGAGTGTCTGGAATAAAAAGTCATTGGCATTAAAAGTAGTAGAGAAGAAAAGAGGAAATGTATTATTAATACATATGAATGATAAAGGATTAGTATTGAAAATTTATGATTGCTTTTATTAGAAAAAGTTATTAGTCTACTTATAAAATAGGAAAATTATGTGACAAGTTAATGTATTAAGGTAGATGTGTAAATAACTGACAGTTAAAAAGATACTTGAAGACACATTATCAAAACATGTACATTGAAAGTACAAGATATTTTTCCATTTCACATTGGAAAAGTTTTTGGAGGCCTAAAATACTTAACATTGGTGAATATACAAGAAAATCTACACTTTTGTACCCTATTGAGGGGATTAAAATGGGTCTAGCCTATTTTGTGCCAGTTTCAAAATTATTCTCAAAATTTAAATATGCACATATTTTTTTTGTTTTTGTTTAGTCACTAAGTCGTGTCCAACTCGTTTGTGACCCCGTGGACTGCATCCCACCAAGTTCTTCTGTCCATGGGATTTCCCAGGCAAGAATATGGAAGTGGGCTGCCATTTCATTCTCCAGGGATCTTCCTGACCCAGGGATCTAACCTGCATTGGCGGGTGGATTCTTTACCACAGAGCTACCTGGGAAGCCCCATATATTTTGTTGCAGTCAGTCAACTTGTAGGAATTTATCCTACAGTAATTATTCAAAAGCAGAGACATTACTTTGCCAACAAAGATCTGTCTAGACAAGGCTATGGTTTTTCCAGTGGTTATGTATGGATGTGAGAGTTGGACTGTGAAGAAAGCTGAGCGCTGAAGAATTGATGCTTTTGAACTGTGGTGTTGGAGAAGACTCTTTAGAGTCCCTTGGACTGCAAGGGGATCCAACCAGTCCATTCTGAAGGAGATCAGGCCTGGGATTTCTTTGGAAGGACTGATACTAAAGCTGAAACTCCAATACTTTGGCCGCCTCATGTGAAGAGCTGACTCATTGGAAAAGACTCTGATGCTGGGAGGGATTGGGGGCAGGAGGAAAAGGGGATGACAGAGGATGAGATGGCTGGATGGCATCACCGACTCGATGGACATGAGTTTGGGTAAACTCCAGGAGCTGGTGATGGACAGGGAGGCCTGGCATGCTGCAATTCATGGAGTCTCAAAGAGCTGGACATGACTGAGCGACTGAAATGAACTGAACTGAACTGAATACTACGATTAATTCTTAAAGAAATGTGTACCATGATATTTTATTGGACAATTGTTTGGGTAATAAAAAATTGGAAGCAACATAAATGTCACTATTAATATAGAAATAGTTAAATAAATGGTGATGGTCATAGCATAGAATATTATAAGGCCATTATAAAAAATGAGGTAGATTTCTATGCAATTATTATGACCTAGGCAGATGCCTGTGACATTTTTTAAGTGCAAAAAAAGGGCAAATTACAAAGTGTGTTAGTCATATGAACCTTTTTCCTTAATAAGCAGACACATCGTTATTTATCAAACAGCCTTAACAGTGCTTATCTCTGGTAGATGAGATCGTGAGATCCTTACACTTTGCACATGTCTATAATTTTTGAAATGTTTTTAATGTAAATGTATTTTATAATCAGACATTTAAACATAAGGTAAAGGAAACCCTAGTTGAGAAAAACATAAAAGGGGAGATGCTCCAGGAATATATTTCTGAAAGGAATATACCTGTTGAGTAGTGAGAGGAAAACACCTGGTGATAAAATGTTTAAGAATAAGGGAATGCACCTGGCCGATGTGACATTCCATCTAGTTAGTATTATTTTTTGCAAGATGAGTAAACTCATGATGAGACTTTAGCTTAATAAATGAGGTACAATATATCTTTGGATTTTACAGATTTAATGTTCAGAATTTCCACTGAAACTTTGTGATACAGTAACTTTTCATTTTTTCCAAGGTATAAACTTGAGTTAGGTGCTGAAAAGCTATTTGTGGGCTACAAGTCACTTAGCTAGGAGCAAAGTTTGCAAAAGAGCAAGCACCTTAATTTCAAGAAGGCTTAAAGTTTTTTCTAATTGCATATCCTATAGCTATACTGTACCAATTATAAAGTAATAAAATCTCACTTTGTGAAAAAAATGATCAATAAATGAAAGACATTTTTAGATGAGGATGTTCACTCAAGAGCTTCATGTTATGTTAGTGTACAAGTCTTTCAGTCTAAGAAAAGGCCATGTTTTCTGTGGTTTAGTGTCTGTGCAGCACTTGCCCTCTCTTTCACCCACTTCTGGTGAAAAGGCCCCTTTCTCCCTGGCAACACATATGAGCACATGGTCAATATCTGGACAATCAGAACATCTTGTTTTCCTGATCACAGTCATTACTTAAGGGTTGAAATAGAACCTGTTTTAGACTGAGTTCCCCAAGAGTAGATCCTGAGAAGAGTACTGTGAAAATGATTTATTAGAAAATATTTCAAGAAACATCTAGAGGAAATTTAGAAAGGAAGGGTATGGTATTTGGAAAAAAGAATACCGAGCAAGGTCCCATGTCAGGAGTCCTCAAGGCCACTCCCAAGTTCTCTGACTCACTAAGAGGATTCACAGGACTCAGTATATAATCAGGCTCACAGCTATGATCTTTTACAGTGAAAGGATACAAAGCAAAATGAGCAAAGAAAAGGGATGTATATAGGAAGAGGCTCAGAGGAGACCAGGCATAAACTTTCCTGAATCCTCCTCTAGTAGAATCACACAAAAAATAGTTTCCCCAGTGAATGGATTGTGACAACACATATAAAACATTGCCAACCAGGGAAGTTCATTAGAGGCTCAGTGCCCAAGCCTTTTCCTGGGGGCTGGCACCCTCAGCCCGGTGCTTACCTAAGTTCCAGAATCCCAGAAGGAGAGCATGTGTTCAGCATGAGCCACATGGTTTGTACAATATAGGTACAGTAACTCTTATCAGTCTTATGAGTCTGAGTGAACTCCGGGAGAGGGTGATGGACAGGGAGTCCTGGCGTGCTGCGATTCATGGGGTCGCAAAGAGTCGGACACGACTGAGCGACTCAACTGAACTGAACTCTTATCAGGTAATAGTGGAGACCCCAGCCTTGCAAGTGGACCTTTTTAAGGCTAGCAGTTTCAATCTCACTGTGTTAACTCTTTCCTACAAAGATACCTCTGTTTCAGTCCGTTAGGAAAGCTCTGAAAACTGTGTAGGCTACACTTCGCTTTTGGGTAAGGGAGATAAGACTATTCCCACACCTGTCAGTCATTGTTTAAAGACTATCTGACAGGGACATAAATCTCCAGACATTTCTGGAAATCTGTGTGGGTGGACCAAGCTAGTTCCAGCTGCCTGAGGGCAAGTCCTCCAACAAAGAGATGCAGGTTTTGGCTGTTGAGAGTGACAACTCACTGGGAGACATGTGCATTAAAAAAAAAAAAAAAAATAGACCTGACCCTGAGGGGATATGGGTGAAGTTCTGACAGCATCTGCTGCTGTGGTCTTCCTTGGGACTGTATTTACTGAGCGAACCACAGAAAAAACCATCCCCTTGAGACAAACAAGCTGGCAGCTGAGCCTGCTGCTGCTGCTGTTGCTGCTAAGTCGCTTCAGTCGTGTCCGACTCTGTGTGACCCCATAGACGGCAGCCCACCATGTTCTCCTGTCCCTGGGATTCTCCAGGCAAGAACACTGGAATGGGTTGCCATTTCCTTTTCCAATGCGTGAAAGTGAAAAGGCTGCCTGTAGGTATATTCTCCACCTTGTGGAGAAGACCCTTCTGTAGCAATTTAGAATGGAATCTGCACTCAGAGAGAAGACAGGGATAAAAAAATCCTAATACTGTTTCAAGTTCTACTAACACCTTTGACAATCAGGCCTACCAGTGGTCCTCTCTTTTTCTTTTCCAGTTCTATTGACTGAAATGGTGTTTGAGTTTGAGGTGTATAGCATAATGATTTGACTTACATACACCATGAAATTATTAACACAGTATTTAGTGAACATTCACCATCTCATATAAATACAAAATTTAAAAAAAAAAAGACACCTATTTCTGTTTTCCTCATGATGAGAACTCTTAGGGTTTACTCTCTCAACTTTGATAAAACAATAGCAGTTATAATTATATTATCAGGTTATACATTGCATCTTTAGTAGTTAGTTACTTGTAACAACTCCCCCTCCCTGAGACCCCTCCCCCACCTCTGTAAATCTAATCTCTTTTTCTATGAGTATGCTTGATGTTTTTGAAGTGTTGACTTATAACACTATGTTAATCCCTGATACACAAACATGGACTTCCCAGGTGTCTCTAGTGGTAAAGAACCTGCCTGCCAAAGCAGGAGGTCTAAGAGATGCAGATTCAATCCCTAGGTCGAGAAGATCCTCTGGAGTAGAGAACGGCAATGCACTCCAGTATTCTTGCCTGGAGAATCCCATGGACAGAGGAGCCTGGTGGACTACAGTCCATCGGGTCAAAAATAGTCGGACAGGTATGAAGCAACCACGCACACAAATATAATGATTGATATCTCTTTACATTGCAAAATGTTCACCACATAAGTCTAGTTACCATCTGTCACCATACAAAGTTAGTAGTACAACTGACAATATTCCCTATACTGTACATTATGTCCTCATGACTTTTATAACTGGAGGTTTATACCTCTTAATCTCCTTTACCTTTTTCTCTTATCCCTTCAACCCTCTACCACTGATCCTCTTATCTGAGCCTGTAACACATTTCCTTTTTTTGCTTCTGCTGACTTAATTTAGCCTTTTATAGCTGCAATCATTCCATACAGTCTTGATAAAAATACTCAGTACATTATTTGCTGCATCTCACAGATCATGGGTACCCAATTCAAAGATATTTAATATTAAATGTTATTTCCTTTTAAAGTTAGAAACTTAGATTAATAGATTCCATGGTAGATATTTCCTAAAACAGATTTTGACAAGCTATAGCCAAAGCTACCAGTCCTGCCCTCCCTCTCTAACCCACACCCTCAGTCTGTTTTTGTAGGACCATAAGCAAAGAATGGGTTTTATATTTTTAAATAGTTGAGGGGAAAAAAATTAGAAAAAAAACATTTTGTGACACATAAAAATCATATGTAATTCAGTTTTCAGTGTTTATAAATAATGTTTTTAATTTCATGAATAAAATATGTGTGGAAATTTGTTTTCTTTCTTGTCAAATGAGTACCTGCATAATAGTCTTGATTTTGCCTCTTGGTCAACAAAGCCTGAAATGTTTATTATCTGGACCTTTTCAAACGTGATTGCTAATCTCCATCTGAGAACAATGGAAATGGAAAATTGACAATTTTCTTTAGGGAAGGGACCATGTGTTATTATATATTTTTTATTAGTCATTTATAATAGTACTTAGGAAAAATTCTCTGCAAGTGGAAACAGGAGATAGAACTGATGAAACTGTATGGGACTTAATATACTACCCTGGTAGAGGCAGATGGAGGAGTAACTTAATGTTGGTGACCACCCATTGCTAATTGATGACTACAGTAATTAAAGACAGCTAATGCTGTCATCTGCTTGTCTTATCAGGAATATTAAAGGGAAGGAAAATAGAGGAACCTTTTCCCTGTGATTAAGTTCTGAGGTGCCAATTGAGGACTTACATGAGGTATCCAAATCCAAGATTTTAACAACTCAAAAATCAGAGGTTCAGGTGTGTTCTTGTTTAGTCATTAAGTCATGTCTGACTCTTTGTGACCGCGTGGACTGCAGCACGCCAGGCTCCCCTGTCCTTCCCTATCTCCCAGTTTGCTCAAATTCATGTCCATTGAGTCAGTGATGCTGTCTAACCATCAAGTGTGTTAATTAGCTTATATTTTAAAAGTAGATGCATCTCTGAAAATACTGAGCTTTTCAGTCATTCATACCCATGCATGGTTTTTTACCATGATAATAAATTGCTTTTTGTTTAGCTGTTGTAGAAAATGAGAGATATAAGCAAAGAAAATAGGTGGGACAAAAAGAAAATGTGATCTTTGACCTGAAAGATCTGTACTGGGTGAGTTTTCATATCTGTCTGCTTGAGAATTATTCCCCAAGAGTAAGATAAAGGAAAAATAGTCAATTTGAAGATGTGGGAGAAAGTATGGGAGAAGATGTGGAGAATACCAAGGAAATTTATTTCATTTCACAATTTTATCTAGGGATCAGATCTCCTTGTATACCTATGTTATGCTGCCTGTATATAATTAGAAAATCAGTGGGGATATATTATTACCTTAATTTTGATGTTGAAGATACTTTAATAGACAAATTATATATGGAATCATTTAAGTTTTATCATATACAATTGTTTTCTTAATGCTGTTTCTGTGGCTGCATCATGTTTTTTCCTAAGGGATTACTCAGAACTAATAGCCATTTATAAAGCATTAGTGCTGCACCATTTTCAAGGAGACTGTCTTATCAATATGAATAAAGATGGAGGCCAAGCTGGTGAACGAAGACAGCAGACCATATGCCTTGTCTTATGACTCTTGTCCTTTCAGTCACCCATTGGGAAGAGTCCCTTGTGATCCCCAATAAAGAAGAGATCTTGTTGTCTCTCAAGGGTCTCTCCTCAACTTACTAACTGGAATTACTTGAGAAATTCATTAAATCTTAGATTCAAATTCTGAATTTGGAGATTCTATGTAGTACACTCAATGCATATGAATAAAGAATCAACTCTCTTCTCTTCACTGTGCTCCACTTTAGATACAATGGTGAGCAAAATACAGAGAGAGCTTGCCCTCATGGTGTCATCAGCTACCTGCCATCTAATGCATGTGTGACCCTCCAGTATTCCGTAACGCAGTAGTATCCTGCATTCGTATGTGTTTAATCTTTAATACATGCTTATTGTTATCTTCATTCCCACCTAGGATTGATCTAATAAATTAAAAAATTATGAAATCCTATTCAGCTGGTTGAAGACAGATATGTTTTATGACAATAATAACTAATTTTAAAGAGCACTTATTAAGGGTCATGAAGATCCTGGAGGAGGAAATGGCAACCCACTTCAATATTCTTGCCTGGAAAATTCCATGGTCAGAAGAGCCTCTTGGGCTACAGTCCATGGGGTCACAAAGAGTTGGACACGACTGAGCACATTCACACATATATTAAGGCTCAGGCCCTGCGTTAAGTGCTAAGTTCACATGTATTATTTTGTATATTCCACCCAACAACACTACGTGGCAAGTAGTACATCTTTCCATTTTATAAATGAAGAAATAGGAGCTGAGAGAAGTTAAGTGATTTGCCCAAGATCACATCATAAGTGAGTTGTGTTTCAACACAACTCTGAGATCTTAACCACTGAGATATAATATCTTTCTATTGTACACCACTAATTATTGCCAGATAATACTTGGTTATTGACAACTGTTAGAAAGTTAAAATCCGCAAATAGATACATTGATTAGGCAAAGTAATTCCACCTAGAGGGAAAGAACAAAACCTAAAGAGATAGAGCTAGTATGGGAGGAGGTGGAGCAGAATGTCCACAAAAAGTAGTGGCCAGCAGTGATGGTTCACACTGGAGTCATGGAAACCAAAATCAGGTAGATCAATGCCATATGTGAAAAATCCTGAAAGCCCTGCACAGGAGTTTGAATTTAATGTAGCAGACACTGTAGCGTTATGTGGGTGTGTTTGTTAGTCACTCAGTTGTGTCCCTCTGACTCTTTGTGACCCCATGGACTGTAGCCCTCCAGGCTTCTCTGCCTATGGATTTCTTCAGTCAAGAATACTGGAGTGGTCTACCATTTCCTTCTCCCTATAGTGTTATAGAAGTTCTTGAACTAATACAGTAGCTTGCATTTCATGCAAAGATGAGCACAATAAAGGACAGAAATGGTAGGGACCTAACAGAAGCAGAGGATATTAAGAAGAGGTGGCAAGAATACACAGAATACTCCACAAAATGGATCTCCATGACCCAGATAACCATGATGGTGTGATCTCTCACCTAGAGCCAGACATCGTGGAATGCAAAGTCAAGTGGGCCTTAGGAAGCATCACTACGAACAAAGCTAGTGGAGGTGATGGAATTCCAGTGAAGTTATTTCAAATCCTAAAAGATAATACTGTGAAAGTGCTGCACTCAATATGCCAGCAAATTTGGAAAACTCAGCAGTGACCACAGGATTGAAAAGGTCAGTTTTCATTCCAATCCCAAAGAAAGGCAATGCCAAAGAATGCTCAAACTACCACATAATTGCACTCATCTCACATGCTATTAAAGTAATGCCCAAAATTCTCCAAGCCAGGCTTCAACAGTATGTGAACCATGAATTTCCAGATGTTCAAACGGGATATAGAAAAGGCAGAGGAACCAGAGATCAAATTGCTAACATCTGTTGGATCATAGGAAAAGCAAGAGAGTTCCAGAAAAACATCTACTTCTGCTTTATTGACTATGCCAAAGCCTTTGACTGTGTGGATCACAACAAACTGGAAAATTCTTCAAGAGATGGGAACCAGACCCCCTTACCTGATTCTTGAGCAATCTGTATGCAGGTCAGGAAGCAACAATTAGAACTGGACATGGAACAATAGACTGGTTCCAAATAGGGAAAGCAGTACATCAAGGCTGGATATTATCACCCTGCTTATTTAACTTATATGGAGAGTAGATCATGTGAAATGACAGGCTGGAGGAAGCACAAGTTTGAATCAAGGTTTCTGGGAGAAATATCAATAACTTCAGATAAGCAGAGGACACCATCCTTATGACAGAAAGCAAAAAAGAACTAAAGAGTCTCTTGATGAAAGTGAAAGAGGAGAGTGAAAAATTTGGCTTAACACTCAACACTCAGAAAGTGAAGATCATGACATCCTGTCCCATCATTTCATGGCAAATAGATGGGGAAACAGTGGAAACAGTGGCTGACTTTATTTTTTTCAGGCTCCAAAATCACTGCAGATGGTGACTGTAGCCATGAAATTAAAAGATGCTTACTCCTTGGAAGAAAAGTTATGACCAACCTAGATAGCATATTAAAAAGCAGAGACATTACTTTGCCAACAATGGTATGTCTAGTCAAGGCTATGGTTTTTCCAATAGACATGTATGGATGTGAGAGTTGGACTATGAAGAAAGCTGAGAATCGAAGAATTGATGTTTTTGAACTGTGGTATTGAAGACTCTTGAGAGTCCCTTGGCCTGCAAGGAGATCCAACCAGTCAATCCTAAAGGAAATCAGCCCTGAATATTCATTGGAAGGAATGATGCTGAACCTGAGACTCCAATACTGTGGCCACCTGATGGGAAGAACTGACTCATTGGAAAAGACTCTGATGCTGGGAAAGATTGAAGGTGGGAGGAGAAGGGAATGACAGAGGATGAGATGGTTGGATGGCATCACCAACTCAATGGACATGAATTTGAGCAAGCTCCAGGAGTTGATGAACCAGGGAAACCTGGAGTGCTGCAGTCCATGGAGTCACAGAGTTGGACACGACTAAGTGGCTGAACTGAACTGAAAATTGCTCTTGTAGTTTGGTTTTGAGGTGTGGTATTTGGTGGAGATAGCGCTTCCTAGTGGGAGGAGAGAAGAGACTATGAGGAGTTAAACTTTCATTGTACTGAAAAAGAGGTAAATTTAAGATGTCATTGACTGATTACCCAAGTAAATACATTCCTTTGACAGTTTGAATTAAGATATTGTCTTTTCATTGAGCAGCACTGGGGTTGGCAATTGGAGTCTATATTTAAGGGTATTCATTGAGGGGAAGATGGAATAAGTGTAAATGAAGAAGAGCAGAAGGCCAAGACAATAGCTTTGATGAAAACAGTTTGACCATGGCAGGAGGGCGGGGAGCCGGCAGGGAAACAAAGAAGAGCCATTCATTGAAGTTGAAGAACAAAGGAGCACAATGTCATGGAAACCAAGAGAAGGCCAAAAATGAAGGAGCAGGTACTCAACAGTGTCAAAAGTCAAGAAGAGGCTGAAAACATTCAGGAGCATGAAACCTGACGAGAGACTGGAGATCATCGGTGACGCTTGAGAGAGAGTTCAAGAAGGTAGAAAATGTAGGAAGAGATTTCAGGGAACAGGAATGTGAGTGAAGGCAATTAACACGAGAACTCTGGCACTAAGAAGGGAGAAGATGAAGTGTTCCCGCATAACACACCCGTGGTTTCATAATAAAAGACAATAGAAAAGTAAGATTCTTCTAAGAGAACTGTATCTGCTGGAGCCTCTATAGGTTTTTTTTTTTTTTTTGTGGCAGGGAAACCAGTAGTATAAATTTGTCTTTTTACTACTGAATACTGAACAGCACAATTCTCTATTTCTATGCTGCCTTTCCATCGGCATTAACTTTACATTTTCCTTAACTTGTCATCTTTTCATGCTGACAGTAGGAGAGAGAGAAAAAAAAAAGAACTTGCTAATCGACTGAGATAAAAGTGGAATTTCCAAGACTGTGGATCAACTGGCATCCCTGGTGGCTTTTCCATGGCAGCAGAGTATCTAATGTTCAAGGATGAGAAGAATCAGACTATGGGGTGCCCACCAGCTCTCCAAGGGACAGAACCCCACTTTTGCAGGCATGCAAATGAGCCCTGAATAGGTTGTGAGATAAGAAGTGGTGTAATGTGATAGAGCTCTGCACTGTGCAAAGGGCTCTGGACTCTCCTGATGGGAGGGAACGGTAGACCCTGTGTGGCTGGAGTAGATAATGACCTTAGAAAAGAATCTCTCAGAGACATGATGTACTTCCCTGGACTTCTGTGCCAAGATGGCTCGTTGTTTAATTGTGTAAAATATAACACTGAATAGCTCCTTTCCTCTTTCCTTCTAAAAATGCTTACACTTGCAGAGGGAAAGTTTGGCATCAGTTTCCATCCATTTCAAAGGATTAAAAAATGTCTAACGTGGAGATGTATTGATTGTTTGAAAGGTCAGCAGCACATTCATAGGTTATGGTACTGCTTCTGAATAGCCAAGAGGCTAAGTAACAGGAGGAACCACAGGAAGAAACAAGAAAAGCAAAAACACACAAACAAAACACAGAGGAATGTGCCCTCATGTAAAATCAACTGTTTTATAGTCTTTGTTCCTAAACGAAAATATACTGTATGTGTATATACACATGCATAGCATTATTATTTAAGATTAGAGTGCAATTAACTCAGTGATTGAAAGAAATAATTGTAAATATATTTCAGTTTTATGATATAACCTTTAAGATAGGAAAAAAGAAAGACATACAGAGAAGGGCAAGGGAAATGGAAAAAAAAAAGATGAGAAAGTGAGAAAAATGAAGTGAAGAGGATATTAAGAAGAAACTTGGGTAAAAAAAATGAGGAAAATGAGGGAGAGAGAGAAAGATAGGTGTGTATTCAGTGAGCACCACCTGTGTTCCCAAGCATGCCTGCATGCTAAGACGCTTTAGTCGTGTCCGACTGTCTGGGACCCTATGGACTGTAGCCCACCAGGCCCCTCTGACTACGGGATTCTCCAGGCAAGAACACTGGAGTGGGTTGTCGTGCCTCCTCCAGGGGATCTTCCCAACCCAGGGATCTTATGTCTCCTGATTTGACAGGCGGAGTCTTTACCACTAGCGCCACCTGGGAAGCCCCCTGTGTTCCCAGAACAGCATAAAGAGCTAAGAGAGGCAGAATGACAGAGCAATCAGTGGAAAAGAAGTCCTGATAAAACTCTGTGTTTTGAGATGGTTGTGCTGGTTGGTGATCGTTGCCCTTTTCACTCACTTCTGCTTAGGGCACCAAGGGCTTCCCTGGAGGCTCAGATAGTAAAGAATCCATCTGCAATGGGGGAGACCTGGGTTTGATCCCTGGGTTGGGAAGATCCCCTAGAGGAGGGCATGGCAACCCACTTCAGCATTCTTGCCTGGAGAATCCCCTTGGACAGAGGAACCTGGCGGGCTACAGTCCATGGGGTCGCAAATAGCTGGACATGACTACGCACACAGGGACACCAAAATAGATGGGCCTGCTTGTCATCACCCTCTAAAATCAGGACTAGCTCTCTAGCAGTTTAGATCAGTCCTTTCAGTGTTTGCAATAATACATCTTCTTATTTTATTTTCAAAGTTCAAAGCAAAATTTTGAAATAAAGTTTTGGTTTCCTTTGGGATCTTTGAGGTTTCTTCTTAAGTGTGAGGGAATGACTGCATTTTAGAAGCTGGCTTTGTAGTCTTAGTGATATCATGGCACAAGCTCCTGCAGGAAATCATTTGACATTCAAAAAGCAAGACATTGCGTTTTCACACCTCTGATGATTTATTTTGGGAACCAGCTATTATTTTATTGTGCTGAGCTCTCCTGGCTTCTTGTACATTCAAGAGCCCTTACTCTTTTTATGGTTTTGGTATGTCTCAGTGAGAAAAACACCTCACTGGGTCCATCCCTCCATGCATCCCTTTCTCCCTGCTTTGCACGTTTAGTCATGCCCACTGTAGTCCACAGCTCTTTAATTGCTCCTCTTGAGCAGTGCCTTTGGGATTCCAGGGGAAGCATATTGATCTCTGATCTGCCTCACCTAAATAACCTCATCTGAAATTTGGATAAAATCCATTAGTGTGCTGCATACCACCTGTCAACTCTAGCCCAGTTACTGAAAATCAATGTACATTTTACCTGGTTCTTTCTAAAACAGTTACATTCAGGCTGATCACAAATTTCTGAGGCATTAAGTACATGTGGTATACACATCATATATTATCTGTATGTTAAAGGTTACTGTATTACAAGTTCCATGAGTATAAGGATTTTGTTTTCTACTAGACAAATTCCCCAAGATATGATAAATGTCTCTCTTATATCTCTGCACAGTACTGAATTGATATAATACTGAATATCTCTGAAATGACTTCCTTAAAAATTGAATGCATACCAAGTGGGAAAGAGTGGGGTGGGAGAAATTAGGAGATGGGGTTGACATATGTATACAGTACTGATACTATGTATAAAATAGATAATTACTTAAAACCTACTGTATAGCCCAGAAAACTCTCCTTAATGCTCTGTGGTGACCTAAATGGGAAATCTAAAAGGGGGGGGGGGTGGTAATTATGTGATGTGTACCAACAGATGTGTGGCTGATTCACTTTGCTGGGCAGTAGAAAATAACATAACGTTGTAAAGCAACTATACTCCAATAGAGTTTTTTAAAACTTGTATGCATATGTTAACAATATGCTGAACATATTTATTTATATATATGCATAGGCTTTTATGGCTGACTTCTCTCTTTTATGGCTGACTTCTCTCATGACCACTGAGAGCTAGCACAGCAGCCTTGAACTGTACACTTCTGGCTACTAAATTAGCACATTGTTTAGCAGATGTTTTCAATCAATGAGGGTTCTCCTATATTATCCTACAGTGATTTTTTTTTTTGTCAATTTTCATTGTGAAGCAACCTATGCTCCCTGCAGTGGAAGTGGGAGAAGTCCTAACCACTGAACAACCGGGAATTCCCATAAGGTGAATTTTTTTTAGTGTGGCTGTTTCTTCAATTATGTCCTCTCCCTCTGCCATTGTTTTTCTTCCTGCCTTATAGCTAACAAAACCTTTGACTCAATGGTCTTCCTTTGTGTGACAACTCTAATTCTGTTAGCTGAATTGTAGCAAGTGGGTTTTACAGAGGCTGTAGTAGTCTCCTTCAAGGAAATGATCAAGAAGAAAAGATAAAGGACAGGAGGCATTTTTGAATTGTTAGGAGATCCTTGACATTATGAAAGGCATCATAAACTTCTCTGTAGTCTTGTAGACCTATAATTATATGTGAGATAGTTCGAAGAAACCTCGTGCAGGCCTGATGGGATTCAGGAGAAGCTTTCCCCAAAAGATAAAGAGACCATATCTCCACAGGGACTAAGTTATCACGAGGCACTCCAACTCTGCTTAGGTTAGCACCGACCAAGTTAGCACTCGTGTTTCCAAAGAAAATATCCTCCATCCTACATAGATTATACCTTTAATGTAGAAATTGGCAAACCATGGCCTGCCAGGCAACCCCAGTCTGCCACCTATATTTCCAATAAAATTTTACTGGAACACAGAAACACTAATTCTTTATGTCTTTTCTATGACTGCTTTCCTGCCACATCAGCAGTGTTAAGTAGCCCACAAAGCCTAAAATATTTACTATCTGGTCCTTTATTAAAAAGAAAAGCAGAGAAGTGTGCCAATCCCTGCTCAAAATGGTATGCTGCTGCTGCTAAGTCGCTTCAGTCATGTCTGACTCTGTGCGACCCGATAGACGGCAGCCCACCAGGCTCCCCGTCCCTGGGATTCTCTAGGCAAGAATACTGGAGTGGGTTGCCATTTCCTTCTCCAATGCATGAAAGTGAAACGAGAAAGTGAAGTCGCTCAGTTGTGTCTGACTCTTCGCAACCCCATGGACTGCAGCCCACCAGGCTCCTCTGTCCATGGGATTTTCCAGGCAAGAGTACTAGAGTCGGGTGCCATTCTCTGGCTCAAAAGGGTATAGAGAAGTGCTAAAGATTTTTGAGTCATGGACAATACAGAATGTTTTAATTCAGGTTCTTAGTAGAAACAAATCTACTGGTGCTGTGGTGCTCCATACCTAGAATGTCTCAGCATTAGGAGGACTCGTGTGTGCGTATCCACATTCAGTCATGTCCTACACTCTTTGTGACCACATGGACTGGAGCCTGCCAGGCTTCTCTGTCCGTGGGATTTCCTAGGCAAGCATACTGGAGTGGATTGTCATGCCTTCCTTCAGGGGATCTTCCTGAACCAGGGAGTGAACCTGAGTCTCTTAACATCTTCTACACTGGCAGGTGGATTCTTTAGCACAGTGCCACCATCTTAGCAAACACTAAGTCCCCCTCCCTACTAACAGGAATGCAGCTAGGAAAGTTTGCTTTGTTGTTCGTGAGAGGTTAAACTGGTAGGTGAAGTTAAAAGAGTAAACACCTAGCTGAGGGAATGATTTACCTATTTATGAGAACTGAGGAAGCAGCCAACATACAAACAAGTGCATCTGTGACATAAAAAGAAACTGCCACATTTGATATGTGAATAAATAAATCAATTTTTAGTGCTAATTTACTTTAGTAGGACTAGTGCTTGGCAATATGTTCTCAAATTTGAGTTTCTCTAGACAATTAAAAGCAATAAAGTTTCTTCTATGTTATAATCCACAAATTTATGTTAATTAATGCTGTACTTCCTCCAGAGACTCTGAATCAATAAAAGTTTACTGTTTCTTATTTTAACAAAAAATGAACTTCTCTTCTCCAAGTTATATATCTGGAAGTCATTCTGTAATTCCATAGTTTGAGGGAATGAAACATCTATCTCACTGGTGCAAAGGTAAAAAGAATCACGGTACAGTTCAACCTCAGTTGCCAAAGATGACAAGTTGAATGTGAAAATCCTGCAGTCATGAAACATCTAGCATAGGGAAAATACTGAAATTTTTATCACAAGACTCCTCTTATAGATTTTTTGTTATTACTTACTGATCTAAATTGTTTGGGAGTGTAAGGTATACACACTCACACACTCACACACCCACATTTATGTTGTTGTAGTTGTTCAGTCACTCAGTTGTGTCTGACTCTTTGCGACCCCAGGATTACAGCATACCAGCCTTCCCTAACCTTCACTATCTCCTGGGGTTTGCTCAACCATCTCATTCTCTGTTGTCCCCTTCTCCTCTTGCCCTCAGTCTTTCCCAGCATGAGGGTTTTTTCCAATGAATCAATTCTTCACATCAGGTGGCCTAAGTATTGGAGCTTCAGCTCCAGCATCAGTCCTTTCAATGAATATTTAAGATTGCTTTCCTTTAGAATTGACTGGCTTGATCTCCTTGCTGTCCAAGGGACTCCCAAGAGTTTTCTCTTAGCACCACAGTTCAAAAGCATTAATTCTTAAATCCTCAGCCTGCTTCATGGTCCAAATCTCACGAAAACCAGAGCTTTGACTACACTTAAATACATACACACACAAACACACATACCTTAGATGGCTCCTAAAATATATTTACCATGATTGTGTGTGTGTGTGTGTGTGTGAGTCATGTTTGACTGGTGACCCCATGGACTATAGCCCACCAGGCTCCTCTGTCCATGGAATTTCCCAGGTAAGAATACTGGAGTGCATTGTCATTTTCTCCTTCAGGGGTTCTTCCTGACCCAGGGATCAAACCTGCACCTCCTGCACTGGCAGGCAGATTCTTTACCTCTGCATCACCCGAGAAGCTGATTTTTACCATAATACTTTAAGAGAAAAAATTATTTTTGGCAAGAATTGCAAATTAACTAGAGTTTATTTTTGTAGATTTTCAATTTTTATTATAAATAGAATTAGAAAGCAGATTAAGTTAATGAGCATCTCTTAGTAGTCTGGTAAGTCAGTCACAGAAAAAAAATGCAAATTTGTTGATTAAAACCCGTGAGGTATAGAAAAGTCAGTCTCTTTCTGAAGTCTCTATAGCCACTTCTTCTGTCCATGGTTAATTATACCACCTCACTGAGTTCTGAAAAGTCAGCATTTCTCAATTATCCAGTTATTTCAGGTATTACCATGAAATTGGTTAGTTCTTCAGAGGGCTAACTGAAATGAAAAACCTAAGGTAGATAAGCAGCAGGAGAAACAGAGATTGATTCATGTGGAGAGATGCTAAATTCTATGCTGCTCTTTCGGATTAGTACCTCTAAGATGCCCTGCATTGGTGTCCCAAATTTTAAACATGACATTTCTTTGGAAATCCACGTAAATGTAGTCTGGTGCTATCATTATTTACATAAAAATTGTTTTCAAATAACCAAGCTGCCTTGATGTCAAAGAGGGAATCTACTGTGATAAATCAGAAGATGGAACAATGGCACTGATTGTGATCGAGTAAATGAAAATTTTTTTTGAGGAATTAGACTTTCAGTTCAGTTCAGTTCAGTCGCTCACTTGTGTCCAACTCTTTGCGACCCCGTGAATCGCAGAACGCCAGGCCTCCCTGTCCAGCACCAACTCCCGGAGTTCACTCAGACTCACGTCCATCGAGTCCGTGATGCCATCCAGCCATCTCATCCTCTGTCATCCCCTTCTCCTCCTGCCCCCAATCCCTCCCAGCATCAGAGTCTTTTCCAGTGAGTCAACTCTTCGCATGAGGTGGCCAAAGTACTGGAGTTTTAGTTTTAGCATCATTCCTTCCAAAGAAATCCCAGGCCTGATCTCCTTCAGAATAGACTGGTTGGATCTCCTTGTAGTCCAAGGGACTCTCAAGAGTCTTGTCCAACACATTTCAAAAGCATCACTTCTTCGGTGCTCAGCCTTCTTCACAGTCCAACTCTCACATCCATACATGACCACAGGAAAAACCATAGCCTTGACTAGACGGACCTTTGTTGGCAAAGTAATGTCTCTGCTTTTTAATATGCTATCTAGGTTGGTCATAACTTTTCTTCCAAGGAGCAAGCGTCTTTTAATTTCATGGCTACAGTCACCATCTGCAGTAATTTTGGAGCCCCCCAAAATAAAGTCTGACACTGTTTCCACTGTTTCCTAATCTATTTCCCATGAAGTGATGGGACCGGATGCCATGATCTTTGTTTTCTGAATGTTGAGCTTTAAGCCAACTTTTTCACTCTCCTCTTTCACTTTCATCAAGAGGCTTTTTAGTTCCTCTTCACTTTCTTCCATAAGGGTGGTGTCATCTGCATATCTGAGGTTACTGATATTTCTCCCAGCAATCTTGATTCCAGCTTGTGCTTCTTCCAGCCCAGCGTTTCTCATGATGTACTCTGCGTGTAAGTTAAATAGCAGGGTGACAATATACAGCTTTGACGTACTGCTTTTCCTATTTGTAACCAGTTTGTTGTTCCATGTCCAGTTCTATCTGTTGCTTCCTGACCTGCAAGGTTTCTCAAGAGGCAGGTCAGGTGGTCTGGTATTCCCATCTCTTTCAGAATTTTCCAGAGTTTATTGTGATCCACACAGTCAAAGGCTTTGGCATAGTCAATACAGCAGAAATAGAGGTTTTTCTGGAACTCTCTTGCTTTTTCATGATCCAGTGGATGTTGGCAATTTGATCTCTGATTCCTCTGCCTTTGGCTGACTTGTATGTTGATGAGCTCTTTAATCTAGCAAATGTCAAAACTTGATGATTTTTGCCAGAGATGTACAGATGCCTCTACTGAGCAACAAACTTGACCAGATGACTTAATGCCTTTCAGCTAACTCTAATATTCCACAGTTTTATGTTGTTGATTTTCAATTCATGGGACAAATAAATGTTCATCCATATGCATTTAAATACAGAATAATAGGACAAAAACACCTTATGAGGGCTTCCCCAATAGCTCTGAAGTACAGAATCCAGCTGCAATGCAGGAGCCACAGGAGATGTGGGTTCGATCCCTGGGTCAGGAAATTCCCTGGAGGAGGGCATGGCAACCCACTCCAGTATTCTTGCCTGGAGTATCCCGTGGACAGAGGAGCATCGTGGGCTGCAGTTCACAGGGTCACAAAGAGTCAGACACGCCTGAAACAATTTGGCATACATATATGCATGTAAACACCTTATGAAACACAAATCATTTGGTTGTCAACAAAGACACAGATTTTCCAAATGAGTTCACTATACTTATTATTCAGTATAAATGTTTTAGAAAAATACACTACCTAATTCAGATATTATGAAAACTTTGGTTATAATATTGAACTATAGGTAATTGATTTATATAATCTGTACAATATTGATCTGTAGGTAAACTTAGATAGTGTAGTTGCCATCAGATATTCATTTAATAAGTAATTGTTTCTTGTTTCTTATACACCAGCATTTTGCTAGGCTCTAGGAATCCAGTGATGAATGATATAGTATTACAGATCATGTAGTCTAGTTGGATATTCTGCATGATAAAGAAATTAACCAGAAAGTGAATGAGAATAATTGTAAGCTGGGATAAATGTCAAGAAGGAGAGCAACATTGTGCTAATGTTAAAAATAATTAAGTGTTGGAGGGCCACTTCAGAGTATTTTGGAAAGACCTCTCTGAGGAAGTTCTATCTACAAGACGTAGTCTTAGGAAAGAGGGAGGGGGCAAACACTCCAGACTGAAGGAATGGCATGTGTAAAGACCTGAAATGGGAGGTGCTGAGATATTGAAAAAAGGCCAGCAGAGTTGGAGTCTGGTGAGAAGGGTGGGCAAGAGCAAGACAGACAAAAGATGAGGTTGGAGTCACAGGCATGAGCCAGGTGTTACAGAGCCTTGGAAGAGGTTTGAAGTACAAGACCATAGAGAAATTTCAAGAAGAGGATCTTTATGATCTGAATTACATTTTGAGAAGAAACCTCTTGCATCTGCTGAAATGATATGTGAGAGAATAGGAACAGCAGAAGGAAGGAGATGGTTAGGAAGCTATTGCTGTAATCCAAGTGAGTATTGGTCAACTCCTGGACTCCAGTGAAAAAGAAGAGGTAAAAAGAAGTAGAAAGATATAATATTCAGTTTAGAGACAGGCTCAGGAAGACATGTATGGAGGATGATGGAAAGGAAAGAATGTCTATTGTTTTTGAATACATTAACAGGCTCCTAAAGTGTTAGTTTTTGTTTACTGTTGTTTATTTGTATGTGGGCCTGGGGTTGTTCTTAGTTATTTAGATGATTTCTTTGTTGTTGCTACTTTATCTGTTGCTACTTTATACTTGTTTCTTTGGTTTGTTTTTGGTAAATAGCTTAATATTTTATTAGAGAGAAAGGCTCCTTAATTTATCAAGTTTCTTCTGTGTCTTGTTATATTTGGATTTTCTGACGCTAATTGCATGATGTCTTCAGAAAGGGATTGCACATTCTGCCTGAATAATGTGACGATTTTGTTCACAGTAGTATGCTTCCAACTGACTTGTTTACTCAGGAAACTACTCCAGTATTTTATCGCTTCATTATCTTTCATAATATTTCACATGTTTTAAAACTGAAATATATTCTTTCTTATTCCATATCCAAGGATGTTCAGTGGCTATCCCTTTGTGCTATTTTAATTCTATAAAAAGCCTTCTTATTTTAAAAGATTGGGAGTGGAAACATAAAATGTGATGCAGCTATACAATGGAATCCTATTCTATAATGAAAGGAATAAAGTACCAGGGAGCTCCTAAAAGTCAACAACAACAAAACTCAATTCAAAAATGGGCAAAGGGCTTGCATAGACATTTCTCCAAACAAAATATACAAACAGTCGAGAACATGAAAAGATGCTTGACCTCACTAAATGCAGCTCAGAATATCTTCTTCCAACCCCAAACTTAAAATTAGAATACTTGTCATACAAATCATGGTTTAATGACAATGATGTACTATTGTTTGATCTTAGTTTTAATGCATCATATTCATTTTGTTTACTGCATTATTTTCTTGTCTCTTCAATTGGATTATAACTACATTTTTAATCTTTTTCCTACATCCTTCATGTCATCAACAGCGTCTTTTTTTCCAAGTTATATTTATAAGTGTACCACTTTGTTTCTATGCTTTATTGTAATTTCTCTTTATTTAGAAATTCACTTTCTTCTTCTTCCATTTGAACATCTTTCCCAATTTTCCCTGTCAAAGTTAGATCTACTTAAAAAATTACTTTTTCATAATGAAAAGTCCCATTACTTTGCTATTTTTTTCCCCCTGACTTCTCTCCCCAAGGTTGTTTGGAGAGGTTGTTCCCCAGAAAAGAAGATTTGTGATTATTCTGTGTAGCTCCCAAAGATAGAATGAAGATTAATAGTGGGAAGTGCGAAGGAGAAAGGCTGTAACTCAGTTTGTGGAGGACCTTTCTAGTAACTACAACTATGTGATGGCCTCTGGATGTGCCCAGGTAGGAGCTGACTATTTATCAGCTCCTGGAGAAGGAATGCCAACATTGCAGTGTCATGTCTTAGGGGAATGATTCCTTCCAGATCCTTCCTGACTCTAAGATTCCATCATTCAGAAAGGTTTTTTTTTTTTTCTCCAACTCCCCCTCCCCCACCCCATCTTCTTTAAAGTCTAAGCAACAATTTAGATAAAAGAAAATATAAGATAAAATAAACCCTCTCTGGCACGGCCACCAAATTAACATCTTCAGAATAATTGCAGTTCTCCTGTCTGACCCCTTCTTTGACTGTGCACTTTGCAATGTTGGACTTTGTTCCCCACCTTTCCAATATGTGTCTCCTTCTCTGTTATCACTAGTGCTGTCAGCTCCCAGCACTGTGATTAGTCTTAGCTGCATCTCCAAATGATTTTTTTTACTTTATGTTTTTTACATTTAGCATGAACTGACATGAAAAATTAACGTTGGCCTTGAGAGATTAGCAGGAAGTCTTGCCATATTCCTATAATTCCTCAAATGTATTTTCCCATCTATCATTTTATTAAGTTGAAATACAACTTTTTACATAAATCTACTACTCAGTTGAAATACCACATTGCGTCATACATTTGTATTAGGAAAAGAATCCCAGTTTGTCAGGTTAAAAGCTTTTCCTTGATTTAAACCATCTGAATACACTTCCTGCATCCTGTTTTGCTGTAATCAGCTTTCACAAGAGTCAGCCAGTTTCTGTCCCTCTGAGAATGCCCACTATGTTCAGTGTGTTGACATAAATTCTGCTGTTCTAGCCAGACTTTAAGCTCAAGAGTAAATTAAATCCTAAATCTGATGTCTAATATCACATAACAAAAAGACAGTTGAAATTCCACCCAAATACTAGAAGGGGGAGGAGTAAGGCTGAAGTAGATTTAAGATTGGCTCCTTTTGAGAAAACCACTATTAATGTTTTGTAATTTCTCTTAATTTAGAAATTCACTTTCTTCTTCTTCCATTTGAACATCTTTCCCAGTTTTCCCTGTCAAAGTTAGATCTACTTAAGAAATTACTTTCTCATAATGGAAAGTCCCATTACTTCACTATTTTTTTTTCCTGACTTCAGTTTGGAAAGTTGAACTTAAATACATGTAAAGATTTCAAACGTGGAAATTATGTGCTCTTGCAAAGATTTAATGTGTTGTATGAGAGACTACATACGACCTAGGATAGTCCCAGTGAGCTCAGAGAAGGTACTTGCTCACTCAATGTCAGAATGACCTCATTGTTAATTAGACACATAGGATTTGCACTGGATGTTAAACATTAGAATCATAAAGGTCTTCATGGCTAATGTCACATCTTGATTGTTATTGCTAATATGCAGTTTGTGTAATCATTCATGCTCTTTATCAGCCTAGTATTTCCAAGATGAAGGATATCATGTGTGAAAAATGCCAGTGCAGTAACATATACACTATAGACACTTAAAACAAGCCAGGCTCTTCTCTTTCCTTTCAACTCACTCACTAGCTTTCTATTTTTGCCTAAGCTCTTCAGCAATAAATAATATACACAGGCACCCTGGTGGCTCCAACAGTAAAGAATCCACCTGCAATGCAGGAGACCCAGGTTTGATCCTTGGGTTGGGAAGATTCCCTGGAGAGGGGAATGGCAACCAACTCCAGTATTCTTGCCTGGAGAATCCCATGGACAGAGGACCTGGTGTGCCAGAGTCCATGGGGTCACAAATAGTCCGACATGACTGAGCAAAATTAAGCAGGCACACACACACACACAGGCAATAAATAACAGACTTCCTGCCATTTCCATTTCTTTAAAGGTGGAAATCTGGAATTGGACCACTTTCTTTCAATAGGCTTATCCTGCATTATCTGTTTAAAGACAGGGCCTCTGAAGGGGCTCACAAAACAAAAATGCTACATCAGCCTTTTATATGGGTTTTTGAAAATCATTAAACCTGGAAAAATCTCTTGGCCTGTCGTATTTATGTTTGTCTCACTCATATTTTGCCAGGTTACTTCCTTTCTCAGGAGCTAAATTTAATTTTCTCTGTTTCCTTAATGTTTCCACATTAAGTGAAAAAAAGTAACGTGTACATAACATTACCCCCATCATCACCACACCCAGACACACATTTGCACGTCTTTCTGTAGATTTACAAAGATTATTTCATACTTGACTTCTTTTATCCCCCTGCTAAATCAGCATGTTAATTTATTTTCAAGGCTACTTATAGGACTGAACATATGAAAGCTTGAGAAAAGTTGTGATTTATGTGTATGTGTTGGCAGAGAGCAGGGAGACTATAATTAGTCTTGAAGGAAGCTAATGTCACAATACATACTAGCCCTCCACAAGCTCACATTTCTAGTCTCATGGTGACTGCAAATCTTGGTGAAGTCTAGTCTTTTTTTTCCCTAGGAAGGAGAAGACTCGAGACTGCATTTTTGAGCTGAGTGGATAAATGGCTGCTAAATTATCTCAAGGAATGTAACAACAGCATGTTCCTGTTAATTCATCATTTTGAACAAGTTGTTTTCCCCTCTCACTCTAGTCTAGTGGGGAAGACATGGAACATTTTGGAGAGGGGAAAAAATACAGGAGTACTTTGGGGGAATTCTTTTAGCAAAATATAATGAAAAGTGAAGTCTGGGGATATAACAGTGAGCCAAAATAACAAGTGAGAGCTGTTGCTGAGAAGGGTGTGAGGAAAAGAGGGGGTGGATAGCCAAACTCTGCCAGATACGTGTGCATATCAGCACCTCTCCTCCTTTCTCCCTTTACTTTTTACCTTGAGTGGAGAAAGACTAAACATTGAAATAACAGAAACCAGGCTGGGAGAAGGGATGTGAGAAGCAGATATCGAAATCCCAATCTTCTACTCCAGTCTTGGTATTTAAGGGTCATTGAGAATCTTGAGTACATAAGTCAAGCAGCTTTCTAAAGCTTCTTATAGGTCTTATTTTCTAAAGAGAAAGTTTTGTGCATCTCTTCTACCTCATTTTTTTTTTTTCTGTTATTTTCCCAAAACTCTTGTGTACTCTTCAGCTGTCATAGGGTCCCCCTTAGGATACCTCACTTAGGTCCCCTGCCATTTTCTGTCAATGCCCAAATCTCCAAATGACCCCTCCCTTTCTCAGATCATTGCAACAAATTCCCAGATTCAGAATGCAATTTGTTTCACTTATGTAGGATTCAACTGATTTAATTCACATGAAATTATTAAAAAGGGAATTTAACAATTCATAAATTTCTACTTTTATAATCTGAATGAAATACTAATTGAGGGTTTGAGTCTAGAATAGATGTTTGGAGGGAAGGCTTTCCCAGAGTTCTGGCCTCTTCCAAAATCTACCCCTCTCCATTTAATGAACCATCTTTAGAATGTTTCAACTTTGCTTTATCTACTCACCTTTCTGAGCCCTTGTAAATATTTTTGTTTTCCATCGGACTTGGAGACAATTGTAGGAGTAGGCACATTTTCAAATGAGCAACTCCAAATCCAAAAATGGAGAATTTCCCTTTTTAAAATCAATATCTGGCTATTAATTTACTCTCACATTACAGAGCTCAACTTTCAAAGATGTTAGGAAGTTTATCATACATATTTAACAAATATTCTTTATTTATGCTAATAGAAATACAGAAAACAGCCTAGCAGGTTTTTCAATAATGGCTAAATAAAAATAACCCAGAGTCATTGACTTCTTGCCTCTTTGCCTTATTATACAGATGTCTGATTTTAATTTTATTCTTTAAATGTATTTTAACTCTCAAAGCTGCAATTTTATGATACATAATATTATAGACACTCAAATATGTTATGTACATTAATATAGTGAAGACCACATCTCTTATTTATTGTTTTCAGGGACTTTATGCAATCCTCAGAATAATGTTTTTTCTGTCATCCCTCTGCACCTATATAAGCTTAGTGTCACGTGACACAGATTAGGAAAAGCTCTAATCCCATGTTAGTTTGTTTGTTTTTAATTCACACCTGCACATCTCTGCAGCACATGTCTACAGAGCTCATTTAAAAGCCAAGCAGCTTCAAGCACAGCTGTTTGGTGCATGTGCTGCTCTTGGTTCAGAAGTCACTCATGTGCATAAAAATGTGAATGTGGGAAATGCTGTGTATTGCTGGTAGGCTTTGAAATCATTATACAAAAAGCCTTTATAGAGAGCAAGATATTAAAATGAATTTTTTTGAAACTCATGATTTGGACTGATTTCCCAAAAGTTCAGGGACAAAAGAAAGGTGGCAGATTCTGAATTAACCATCCAAAATGAGATGATAAACCATATTCCCAGGACTGGCAAAGGAAGCTTAAACTATTAGCTTTATGACCCTTGGCTGACCATATACCTTTTTAAAGGGGGACACAGAGGCCTGGAGAAGGAAAGGTGGGGATTTGAGAAAGGGTTTCCCCAGAGAGATGCTCAGTCAAGTCATGTGAATTCACCACCTTCACCCTCCCGAAGGTAGAGGGTAGGGAGGGCAGGGCTTCATTTTTACTTTACTAATGTGAGGAACTTCAGTGGGACCAATCTAAATGTTTAAGTAACTTTCCTGTAATTTGAGGAACAATAAAGTGGTGTCTGACCTCGTCTTGAGGACTGAGCAGAAGGCCACATCTGAAGTTGCTTGTTTACATAAAAAACAAAAAGAGAAATAGCTATGGCAGGGTCAGCCTACATGCCCGGAGTTTGATGGGCTAAAGACCTGTGACTATTTCCTGTGGATCTAGTGTGCTCTCTGGAGGACCTTGCTTGGGGTATTCTTAGATGCAATTTGAGAGGTCTAAGATGAGCCAGGAGATCTCAGCTAACAGACCGACCTAAGGCTAATGGAGCAATAAACTTATCAGCTTCAGGAGTTGCATTTTTACTATAGAGGGAGCTTCGAGAGGAGATCCCTGGAAACTGAGAAGAGGGGATGTCTGAGCAATCCACAAAGCCCCTGATGAGAGAAGCCAGCAATAAACTACCACAGCTAGGTGAAACCGAGGTCAGGTTACAAGGATGCCAGTAAAGTATCACCATATCTGTACAACCAGGCTACACACAACTCACACACACACACATCTCTTCCTTCAAAAGACCCAGGAATCACAGCTAATGTCTATTTTTTAAGGGAATAAGAACTTTTTTGAGTCTTTATTTCAGAGCAATTTTAGGTTCATAGCAGTATTGCTCACTGCCCCTACATGTAAAGCATTCCTCATTTTCAATATCCCCTAACAGACTGGTATGGAAAATTATGACCAACCTAGACAGCATATTGAAAAGCAGAGACATTACTTTGTCAACAAAGGTCCATCTAGTCAAGGCTATGATTTTTCCAGTGGTCATGATGGATGTGAGAGTTGGACTATAAAGAAAGCTGAGTGCCAAAGAATTGATGCTTTTGAACTGTGGTGTTGAAGACTCTTGAGAGTCCCTTGGACTGCAAGGAGATCCAACCAGTCCATCCTAAAGGAGGTCAGTCCTGGGTATTCACTGGAAGGACTGATGTTGAAGCTGAAACTCCAATACTTTTGCCACCTAATGCAAAGAGCTGACTCATTTGAAAAGACCCTGATGCTGGGAAAGGTTGAGGGCAGGAGGAGAAGGGGACAACAGAGGATGAGATGGTTGGATGGCATCACCGACTCAATGGACATGGGTTTGGGTGAACTCCAGGAGCTGGTGATGGACAGGGAGGCCTGGCATGCTGTGGTTCATGGGGTCGCAAAGAGTCAGACACAACTGAGTGACTGAAGTGAACTGAACAGACTGGTACCTGCCTGCCTGCTGAGTCACTGCTGTAGTGTCTGACTCTTTGAAACCCTAGGCACTGTAGCTCATCAGGCTCCTCTGTTCACAAAATCCTCCAGGCAAGAATACTGGAGTGAGTAGCCATGTCTTCCTCCAGGGGATCTTCCTGACACAGGGATTGAACCTGTGTCTCTTACATCTTCTGCATTGGCAGGCAAGTACTTTACCACTAGTGCCACCTGGGAAGCCCCTAGGTTAGTACATTTGTTACAAATGATGAAGTTCACCAACATATCATTGCCCCAAGTCCATAGTTTATATTAGGTTCCAGTGTTGGTATTCTGTATCCTATGGGTTTGGATAAATTTATAATGATATACATCTACCACCATAGTATTGCTATACAGAGTAGTTTCACTGTCCTAAAAGTCCTCTGTGCTCTTCCCAGTTATCCCTAATAATCCCTCCATCATGTGCTCAGTCTTTGCCAACTCATGGGCTGTAGTCTGCCAGGCTTCTCTTCCATGACATTTTCCAGGCAATAATATTGGAATGGGTTGCTATTTTCTCCTCCAGAGGGTCTTCCTGACCCAGGGATTGAACTCGTGTCTCCTGTGTCTCCTGTAATGTAGGCAGATTCTTCACTGCTTTAGCCATCAGGGAAGTCCATCCTTTATCATAATCCCTGACAAACACTGCTTTTTTGTGTTGTCTCCACAATCAGCCTTTTCTAGAATGTAAGTTAGTTGGAACCAGACAGTATATATTCTTTTAAGATTGCTATCTTTCACTTAATAATTACGTTTAAGTCTTCTCTATGTCTTTTCATAGCTTGATACTTTTTTCTTGTTGGCTTTGAATAATATTCTACTGTCTAGATGTATCATAGTTTATTTATCAATTCACCTACTGAAGGACGCCTTGGTTGCTTTCAAGTTCAGGCAGTAATGAATTAAGTTTCCATAAACATTTTTATGCCAATTTCTGTGTGGACATAAGTTTTCAGCTACTTGGTTAAATATCAAGGACAAATGGCTGGATCAAATGGTAAAAGTGTGTTTCATTTTATAAGAAATGACTGGTAAATGATGAGAATACAACAAATTCTGCTTATCAACTCTTAGAATTACTAATGTACGTTCATTTCTTTAATTCTTATAAAATGTATCATGCAGTATTTTAATCGAATTTCTATTTTTTAAGACACCCTTGGTCTGTATATTGGAGTGTACCAAAACCATTTACATCCATTGTACTTGGCAATTGTGTGGTGGCTTGAGCATTCTTTGGCATTGCCTTTCTTTGGGATTAGATTGAAAACTGACCTTCTCCAGTCCTGTGGCCACTGCTGAGTTTTCCAAGTTTGCTGGCATATTGAATGAAGCCCTTTCACAGCATCATCTTTTAAGATTCTAAATAGCTCACCTGGAATTCCATCACCTCCACTAGCTTTGTTCTTAGTGATGCTTCCTAAGACCCACTTGACTTCGCTTGACTTCAACTTCAGCTTCTATGGCATTAGTGGTTGAGACATAGACCTGGATTACTGTGATACTGAATGCTTTTCCTTGGAAATGAACAGAGATCATTATGTCGTTTTTGAGATTGCACCCAAGTACTGCTTTTGGACTCTTTTGTTGACTATGAGGGCTACTTCATTTCTTCTAAGGGATTGTTATGATTATCTGAATTAAATTTGCCCATTCTAGTCCATTTTATTTCACTGATTCCTAGAATGTTGATGTTCACTCTTGCCATCTCCTATATGACCTCTTCCAGTTTACCTTGACTCATGGACTTAACATTCCCAGTTCCTATGCAATATTGTTCCTTACAGCATTGGACTCTACTTCCATCACCTGTCACGTCCACAGCTGGTTGTTGTTTTGCTTTGGTGGTGTTGGAGAAGACTCTTGGGAGTCCTTTGGACTGCAAGGAGATTAAACCAGTCAATCCTAAAGGAAATCAGTCCTGAATATTCATTGAAAGGACTGATGGTGAAGCTGGAACTCCAGTACTTTGGCCACCGGATGCAAGGAACTGACTCATTTGAAAAGACCCTGATTCTGAGAAAGATTGAAAGCAGAAGAAGAAGGGTACAGTATGGTTGGGTGGCATCACCGACTCAATGGACATGAGTCTGAACAAGCTCTGGGAGTTGGTGATGGACAGGGAAGCCTTGTGTGCTGCAGTCCAGGGGGTGGCAAAGAGTCAGATGTGACTGAGTGACTGAACTGATACTTGGCAAAAAACTAGAGGAGAGAATGGTGTAAAAGTCCTTTTGAAAAGATCAGACAGAGCATGTTGTATGCTTATTCTTGCCCTAGTTTTTTTAGTGCACCTACCTTTTAGTTGCACAGAACTGTCTCCACCCCTGCAGTAAGTGAGCTTTGTCCCATGAAAACCAAATGATCTTCACTGCTTCTGAGAGAGTAATTTTTGATTCAGCTATTACTGATTTGTGTTATCTAATTCAATTATGTTTGATTAGGCCTTGCTAACTGATGAGTCAATTACAGAATCACACCACCAATGTTTTCCAGACATTATAGCAAATGTTTTTTAAAAATTGTTACAATAGTACAATTATTAAGAGTGGATAATTAGTCAAATCATTTTAGGACAATTCTATTGTTTTGATAATCTTAGCGTATATACTTCTGCGTAAAAGAATTTCGGATTCATCTGCTTCGAAGTTTCTGGATGGATTTAAAAGAGAAATATCCTAATTTTTTTTTTTAGAAAAGTAATATCTAAAAAAAGTTCAACTATTATTTTTTTGTTACTTTTTAACCTTGTCATATTTTTTTTCCCACTACCTCATACTAAAACAAAATCTGGAAATGAAATATACTGTTGAGACTAAGATTTTTCAGTTACTGATTAAAATTTTTCTTTCCATAAAAAGCCTTGTTCTCCTTAATTTTTGAATTGTTTCAATTAGGTTATTATGAAATGATTTCACTATCATAACACATAATCAATTTTGCTTGAAGATATTTGTATTCATTTTATTTTTAAAAATTCCCACTGCTGTCAAAAATTTTTGAAAATTATTTATCTACATCAAAATTTGAATAAACACTTTCAAAACTCATATGTTTTATAACACTCAGGAGTTGGGATTAAATAAATTATTTATATTTCAGTTAAAACTGTTATTGCATGTATAATCTACTAATTTGGACACACGGGTTTAGATTTTTATATTAGTAATATCTACAAACCTATCTTTGCCAAACATTTTCATAAAGCAGGAAGGATTACAGAAGATAAAGTATTTTCATGGCCTTTGCTATTATCTGTTTCCATACAAATAGAAAATGTTTATTAGAAATGATTCTCATCTGTTCATTAAAACAGTCCCAGGAATCTGATATTCATACATAATAATAAAGGAACAAATGAAGTACAGGAATAACCAGAGTGACGAAATCAGAATTTCTGTGTCGTTAGGTAAATGACTGGTCAGCGAATCCAAGCACTCATTTGGTGATTGAGAACCTGTTAGACTAGGTACAGGACTTGTGCAACATAAATAATTAAAAGGAGTCGTCTTTGCTCTCACTGAATTTAGATGTGAGATTTAACTAAAAATATTTAGTCAAAATATTTAAATCAGTTGAAGAGATTACTAAAAGCAAAGGCTCAAGAGAGTGTATTACCAACTGCCCAAATAATGAAACAATCTGTTCCTTTCAGAGGAAGTTACTCAGTCTACCCTATAGATCGTTATATGGAGGAGAGTCCCGTGCTGCTGCTACTGCTGCTAAGTCGCTTCAGTCGTGTCTGACTCTGGGCGACCCCATAGACGGCAGCCCGCCAGGCTCCCCCGTCCCTGGGATTCTCCAGGCAAGAACACTGGAGTGAGTTGCCATTTCCTTCTCCAATGCACGAAAGTGAAAAGTGAAAGGGAAGTCACTCAGTCGTGTCTGACTCCCATATACATTCTTTAAAACCTGAAGAACATCCCTTTTGATAATTCAACTGAACTTTCTCATAAGTTAGGTATTTTGATGACATTTCTTGTATAGGGAATTCCTTGAGATAAAATGAACATTTCAGTATGTTAGATCAGAATCTGTGCATTGTTAAGGATAATACTCGATTCTCAGATACATGGTCTCCTCAGGTTCTTGTGATAGAAGAGCCCAGAAAATCTGACTAACATAAAAGAAATGGGCAAAAAATTATTCCAGCTGAAATTTTATAATTTTTGTGGATTATGGGTTGAATCAAAGGTTTTTAAAATTCTTTTCCATTATGGTTTATTACAAGATATTAAATATAGTTCCCTGTCTTTACAGTAAGACATTTTTGTTTATCTATTTTATAAATAGTATTTGTATCTGCTAATTCTAAACTCCTGATTTATCCCTCCTCCACCCTCTTTCCCTTTTGGTAACTGTATGTTTGTTTTCTATATCTATGTCTATTTTGTAAATAAGTTCATTTATATCATATTTTAGATTTCAGATATAAGTGCTATCATATGATATTTGTCTTTGTCTGGCTTACTGCACTTAGTGTGATCATTTCTAGGTATATCTATGTTGCTGTATATGAAATTATTTCCTCCTTTTTTGTGACTGAGTAATATTTCATTGTGTATATATATGTGCATATGAACATTTAGTTTGCTTCCATATCTTGGCTATTTTAAGTAGTGCTGCTATGAGCATTGGGTTGCACATAATCTTTTTGAATTAGTTTTCTATGGATATCTGCCCAGGAGTGAGATTGTTGGATCATATGACAACTCTATTTTTAGTTTTTTAAAGAACCTCCATAGTACTTTTTACAGTGGCTGCACCAACAGATATTCCTTGGTGACTCAGCTGTAAAGATTCCACAGCAATGCAATAGATGCAGGTTTGATCTCTGAGTTGGGAAGATCCCCTGGAAGAGGGAATGACAACTTGCTCCAGTATTCTTGCCTAGAAAATTGCGTGGGCAGAGGAGACTGATGGGCTACAGTCCACGTGGCTGCAGAGTCAGACATGACTGAACATGCTAGAACGTATATTCCTACCAACAGTGTAAGAGGGTTCCTTTTATCCACACTCTCTCCAACATGTTCTTGGTAAAATTTTAATGATGGCCATTCTGAGCAATGTGAGTTGCTATCTCATTGTAGTTTTGATTTGCATTTCTATAATAACTAGCGAAATATTGAAAATCTTTTTTATATGTCTTTTGGCCATCTGTATGACTTCTTTGGATAAATATTATTTAGGTCTTCTACCCTTTTTAAAATTTGATTTATTGTTGTTATTGAGTTGGATGAGCTGTTTGTATATTTTGTAATTAAGCCCTTGTCGGTCATATCATTTGCAAATATTTTCTCCCAGACCATAGATGGTGTTTTCATTTTGTTTATGGCTTGCTTTGCTATACAAAACCTTATAAGTTTGATTAGATTCCATTTGTTTACTTTTGTTTTTATTTCTGTTGCATTGGAACACTGAATTTAAGTCTTTCAGTATTGCATTGTGGCAAGTAATTGGCAGTGAATTTGAGAAATGAAAGTGGTGGTGGTGGAATGAGGAGGATATTGATTCCTTTAGTCAAGGATTTTTGAGCTCTGGTTCTTCCCATCTCTTTGTTGTTTTTTTTTAAATTAATTAAGGTGAAATACCCTCTTATTCCCTTTTTCTCCTTCCTTTTGTCCATTAACCTCACCAAAAAGAAATTTCCCTGATTCTTATGTTAAGTTCTTATTGCCACTACTTTCTATACTATATAAATTTCTCCTTCAAAGAATTTGACACTAAAACTCAAGATCTTTCTCTCTTTTCTTTCTCTTCAGATCAGTCTGCAGATCAGTCTTCTGCAGCCTGACACATTGTATTGTAATGAACATGACATGACCAAGAAAATCTGAGGGTTAAAACTATAATTGAATCAAATAAGTTATTGTTACGCATTATTCAGTTATTAAGTCCATCTTCTGAGCTTTACCAGCTAAATATCTAGTCACAGCCATGCTCTCATTTTGTTCAATAATTAACTCTACCATGAATCCAGTTGTAATCCACACTTACATTTCAACTCTCTGTATTAAGAAATTATCCTCCAAAATACATATAGAACTATGTAAACTTAGATATTGTAAAGGAGAGATTATCTAATATATCTCTTTAAATATGAAAAAGGATAAGAAAATTCACTCATAGGTAATAATCACAAAACAGTGGCAGTACTAGATTCAGCAAAATGTTGCCTGGCTCCAAATTTAATACTTAAACTTACTACTCCTTTTGTCACCAAGACACTAGGATTTACCTTTCCCTGTTGTGTTAAATTGTACAAATGTCAATAACTGCTAGAGGAAACCCTTGCTATTCTAACCTGTACTAAGATTTTCAGGAGTCTGGTACATAATCAAACAGTATGGTGTTTTGTTATTTTATCAGGTAATAGAAAATTAAACCAGATGTGACTAGCCATGCTGTAATCATTAAAAAGTAGATTTTCTTGATCTCATAGTAGGTTATTCTGAGATTAGACCTCAAAACTTTTGAATTATTAATATCTAGAAACAGCAATAAAAAGTTATTCTAACATTTCCATACACTTGCCTCCTCTGGTTCTGATTTGGAGGCAGGAACTTGGGAAGCACAAATACATACCTGTCTGTGGAGCAGTCATCAAGAGCACATGTCATGATTACTCAGGCACAGTACTCACCTTTCCCTTTCTTCCTTTTTCCATAGCTTCCGTTTCCACCAGCTCTTGTATCTGCCTGCCATTTCCTGAAAGCCAGGGTGATTAATGAATGCCAGAGGCAGCAGATGGGAAGGTAAGCTTTTCTCGTTTGCCCTCTTATATTAACCGGTAGGATTTCTTGTTCTTTCCCATAACATTCTACCCAGTTAATCACTGAACAGTCAGAAACAGTGTGAAAGGCATTTGGTACTTGTTTAATACAGGGATCAGCATCAGAGATTATGCAGGAGATAGATGAAAACATGGTTTGAATTTACATGCGCCTCAGTCAGGAAAATATGGTTGAGCCCCACCTGCGATGCAGTGTGTCCATTGCTCACCTCCTAACTCTTGTATTGAAACTTTATTACAGCTGATGCAGTTTTATAGTAGGTATACCTAAACTCTGACCTCAAAATCAGCTTCATTATGTGATAGGCCATGTCAAATAGCGAGCAGATTCATAAAGAAATGCATCCTTCCAAATGCGTGTAAGGGCTCTGAATTCTGGTGGTCATGAACTCTGTGAAACAGTCAGCTCCAATTATTCGGGGATTTATTTTAAGTCAGAGGATCAGTAAGGTCTTTAGAATGTTCTTCTCTTCCTTCCTTTAGTGACTGTCCTTTTGGTCATTTCGCTGCTCATTAGAACTTGCAGTAGGGGACCATAGTAAAGGAAGTGAAACATCAATTCTGTCTGTTTTGTGGTAGTGGATAACAAAATAAGCTGTTGTGACAATGCAGAGGATGTGGAAGCTACTGGTTGTAATGAGGTTTATAGATTATCTGCACATCAGTTATCGAGGTTTATTTTGTGGATGTGGGAAACTGGGAATTGCTTATAGCCAACTACCTTTGCTATCATCTTTATTGTTCATTTTTTTTTATCATAAAAGCAGTGGTAATAAAAGCGTAAGCATCATATATAAGCCTGAAATAAAAACAAATTCTCTCTCTACCTCTCCTGCAGTCCCACTCCTATGTAACCCATTTTGGACAATTTTATTTTTAGATCTATTGATGAGTTCTGTTACTGTAAATAATATAATTCTACTGTTTTATTTAACAAATCTAAACAGTTGTCTCTTACCTACCAACTCTGAAAGATAAAGATGAAGAATTTAGCCCATGTATATGATTTTGCTTCATGTTCATTTAAATTTTTTTTTAGCATTTTCATCATTAACTTTATAACCTAAAAGAGTAGGTTTAAAAGTTTGATCAGCTGAAGCAAAGAGCTGACTCATTGGAAAATCTTTCCCTGATGCTTGGAAAGATTGAAGACAAAAGGAGAAGGGGGTGACAGGATGAGATGGTTAGATAGCGTCACCTACTCAATGGATGTGAATTTGAGCAAATTCTGGGAGATAGTGGAGAACAGAAAAGCCTAGTATGCTGCAGCCCATGGGGTTGCAAAGAGTCAGATATGACTTAGCAACTGAACAAAAACAACATGTCAAATTGCATGCGCAGACACACACACAAACACAGGTAAAAATGCCATACAGACATGAAGTTTGCTCTAGTACTCCCACAAGAAATATTTTCCAGAAATGGTGGGTAAAAGACATGAAGTATATTCATGACTAAAATACTGTGACTTTACCCTCCTGCTTTGCCAGTATTTTGGCTGAGTATAGTACTTCAAGGTTATATGGCATTTGTGTGTGTGTGTGTGTGTGTGTGTGTGTGTGTGTGTGTGTGTGTGTCTGTAAGTTTGAAGGCATTTGCTGCATTGCCTTTTGGTATTCTATGATATTGATTAGACTTTGGATGGCGACCTGTTATTCTGTTTGTTAACACTCTTCCCTATTTTTTTCTTGAAAACTTAGGGGATTTTCTTCCTCTCTGTCTTTGAAATCTTAATTTTTCATTCATCCTACTTGGCATTCTACCCACCCTGAATCTGAAAACGTGGGTAGTACTCTAGCTCTAAACCATATACTCCACCTTTTAAAATCTTACTCCTCTCTTTCATTTTCTCTGTTCTTTTTTTGCAGGACAGGCATTAGATATGTGTTGGATATCTTGTAATACTTTTCTAACCTTAGGCTTTTCTATTAAATCCTGTATCCTTTTCTATGTTGATTTATATTGTGGGAAATTTCTTCGACTGTATTATGGCTTCTTTCCCAACTAAAAAAAAATTGGTTAATCACATTCTAAATTTCTAAAACCTCTTTCTTACACTCAGATTTCTTTATTTTGATTTAGTATCCTATTTTTACTTTTTGGAGTCAATATTTTCTTAAACCTTTCTGAGCATATATAATAAAATACTTTCAAGTTTTGAATTATTCTTACTTTTGAGGTCAATGGTTTATTTTAGTTTCCTTCATTTTTGTGCCACTGGTTTTCCTAAATTCTGAATGAAATCAATTTAAGACACTTAATCGTTTAAGATTTTTTTTGTTCTACATACTTTATTATTTTTAAATTTTATTTTATTTTTAAATGGAGGGTTATTACAATATTGTGATGGTTTCTATTATACATCAACACGAATCAGCCATAGGTATACCTATGTCCCCTTCTTAAACCTCGCTTCCACCTCCCTTCTCATCACACCCCTCTAGGCGGTCACGGAACACTGGCTTTGGGTTTCCTGTGTCATACAATAAATTCCTACTGACTATCTATTTTACAGATGGTAATGTGTATGTTGGGCTTCCCTTGTAGCTCAGTCAGTAAAGCATCTGCCTGCAGTACAGGAGACCCAGATTCGATCCCTGGAGAAGGAAATGTCAACCCACTCCAGTATCCTTGCCTGGAAAATCTCATGGACCCAGGAGCCTGGAGGGCTGCAGTCCATGGGGTTGCAAAGAGTCGGGCACGGCTGAGCAACTAACACTTACTAATGTGTATGTTTCAATGCTACTCTCTCAAATCATCCCAGCTTCTTCCTCCTCCACTGTGTCTAAAAGTCTGTTCTCTATGTCTGTATTTCCATTGCTGCCTTGTAGATATGTTCATCAGTACCTCTTTCTAGATTCCATATATATGTGTTAATATATGATATTTGGTTTTCTCTGACTTACTTCACTTTGTGTAATAGGCTTTAGGTTCATCCGCTTTATTAGAATCGACTCAAATGAAAATTGCTCTGAAATCAGGGTGTGTCTTAAAATCAGAGAAATGTCACAATTTAACTGGCAGTGCTTTTTCTGTGATACATAAAACAACATGTTCTACACTTAATATCATCCTAGTTGAAAGGAAACAAATGATCTGATCACCTGCAGTTGGTTGTTAACATTCATAAGAGTTAAATCAGCTGGCATGGTTTTCTTACACAACTATTTAAACTTGTTACCTCTAAGGGCTTCCCTGGTGGCTCAGCTGGTGAAGAATCCTCCTGTGGAAGACCTGGGTTTGATTTCTGGATTGGGAAGATCCCCTGGAGAAAGGAAAGGCTACTCACTACAGTATTCTGGCCTGGACAGTTCCATGGACTGTATAGCCCATGGGGTTGCAAACAGTCGGACGCAACTGAGAAATTTTCACTTTCACCTCTAAGGGCATTTGTGTTGTAGGTAGCTGTGTGAGTTTTTTGACTGGTATGCTTCATTTTAGGTGCACTAGTGGAAGAAGCAGACAGGTATGTGTGCCCCTCCCCACACACCCTAGTACCAAATTGAAGAGAGCTTTACTCTGGGGGTGTGGCACTCACGTTAAAGCCTGGTTTTTCCCAGGAAGATCAAGTTTCTAATGTTGTTTTGAGTCTGAAGATAAATGCTTCTGCTAAACTCAGGGATGTGAGTTGGAAATTAGACATTAAGTTTCATCACTATTCTCTAGAGATTATTATCTGAATTTTTGTCGTTCTTCTCATTCTTAATCTCTATACCATCTCATTGTCCATAGAGACTCTGAATTCTTCTATATCCTACCTGGTGCAGCATTTTCTTGTTAGCATTTTGACTCTGGGTTCCTCCACTTTGATTTGTCTATCGATATGATCATATTTGGACTTCCCTGGTGGCTCAGATGGTAAAGAACCCACCTGTAATGCAGGAGACCTGGGTTTGATCTCTGGGTTGGGAAGATCCCATGGAGGAGGGAATGGCAACCCACGCCAGTATTCTTGTCTGGAGGATCCCGTGGACAGAAGAGCCTGGCAGGCTGCAGTCCATGGGATTGCAAAGAGTCGGACGTGACTGAGCGACTAAGCACGCGGCACAGCAGAGCATGATCATATTAACTTAACTGCTGCTTCTTCATTTAGGTCTAGATCAGTGGTTCTCACCCTAGTCTGCACGTTGTAGTCACTTGAGAACCTTTATAAAAAACACAAATCCCTGGATCCCACTTTCAGAGATTTTGATTTGGTGTGTAGCCTCAGTGAATCTAAGATGCAATCAAGATTGAAAGCTATTGGCCCAGAGCAACTCTGAAATCTAAAATGTCAAGGGAGAGGCAGCATAAAATATTGAAGACCAGCACAGCTTCTGTAGACAAATTGCCTAGCTTTAAATTCCAGCTCTGCTGCTTAGTATCTGTGTGATCACAGGCAAGTAAATTTCTCTGTGACTCAGATTTCCTCATCAGTATATTGGGGGCCATAACCGTGATAACAGTTCTTCAGGTTATTATATGAATTCGTGAAAGTGTTAGTTGCTCAGTCGTGTCTGACTCTTTGCAACTCCATGGACTGTAGCCCACCAGGCTCTTCTATGCATGGAATTGTCCAGGCAAGAATATTAAAGGGGGTTGCAATGTCCTTCTCTAGGAATCTTCCCAACCCAGGGATCGAACCCAGGTCCTTCACATTGGGGGCAGATTCTTCACCGTTTGAGCTACCTGAAAAGCCCATATGGATTCAATAAATTAATATTAAACAATATTTAGGTCACAGTGTTATATAAATGTAAATACGCCAACTACTGAGCATTTTTTCTCCTATCTCTTTTAGTTTCTCACTCTCCAACACTCTGAACTCTGACTTTTCGCAGAGTCCATCATTCTGGAGGTAGCTTTGCTTACCTCCAGAAGTCTGTGTACTAGACTCCATGGTCCATCACCTAGTCCTTCTAAAAGGAAGATCTCCTTTGGCTCCTGAAATACTGTTTCATTCTTATTCTCCCTTGATAATCTTTTCCAGTTTCTTTGCCACTGTCCTTGATTTTGTAGCCCTGTTGACATTCTGAAGAAACAAACCACCCATCAAGTCATTTTTTAATTCTCCTTTTCTACTCCTCACTTGGCCTATTGACTGCTACTGAGAAAATGGTGTCATTACCAATTCGTAGTCTGGAATGCTATTAAGTTTTCCATACCATCTGATTTTTCTCATGCATTGATTCTTCTGTTTCTTACACTGTAAGCAACTTCTCCCTCCATAAACTGTTTATTGGGTCTCTTTTCCATATCAGAAAGCAACTTTTCCTCCTATTGCATGAAAGGTTACAGGCTGTCAATTGCAGGCTTTCTCACCTTCCTACAAATGGATCAACTGATGCACGTGGCCTTACCTCCTTTCCTTTGAGTCTCAAGGAAGAGTTATATATACCTCCTGCTCAAAGGGAGTCCAAACATCAGTCTTCTTGATGGTTCTCATTCCTTCTCTCCATTTTGCTCGTGCTCTGTGTCTCTCTCTGTCACTCTCATGCACTTCAACTTTTTCATGTCCCTCATTCAGATTCTCAACATATAACATATTTAAGCCTCTCATTAAAAAATCCTTCTCTCTAAAAACCACAATTTCTTTGTCTATCACTTCATAGACAAGTTATTCAAAAAAATGTTGCACACTTACCTTCTTTCTAGTCTCAGATTCTTTCAGTCTCATCCTCAGTTCATTCCCTCAGTCGTGTCCAACTCTTTGTGATCCCATGGACTGCAGCATGCCAGGCAGCCCTGTCCATCACCAACTCCTGGAGTTTACCCAAACTCATGTTCATTGAGTCGGTGATGCCATCCAACAACCTCAACCTCTGTCGATTCCTTCTCCTCTGAACTTCAATCTTTCCCAGCATCAGAGTCTTTTCCAATGAGTCAGTTCTTCCCATCAGGTGGCAAAAGTATTGGAGTTTCAGCTTCAGCATCAGTCCTTCCAATGAATATGCAGGACTGATTTCCTCTGGGATGGACTGGTTGGATCTCCTTGCAGTCCACGGGACTCTCAAGAGTCTTCTTCAACACCACAGTTCAAAACGATCACTTCTTTGGTGCTCAGCTTTCTTTATAGTCCAACTCTCACATCCAAACATGACTACCGGAAAAACCATAGGTTTGATTAGATGGACCTTTGTTGGCAGAGTAATGTCTCTGCTTTTTAATATGTTATCTAGATTGGTCATAACTTTTCTTCCAAGGAGCAAGAGTCTTTTAATTTCATGGCTGCAGTCACCATCTTCAGTGATTCTGGAGCAACCCAAAATAAAGTCTGTCAATGTTTCTACTGTTTCCCATCTGTTTGCCATGAAGTGATGAGACTGAATGCCATGATCTTAGTTTTCTGAATGTTGAGCTTTAAGCCAACTTTTTCACTCTCCTCTTTCACTTTCATCAAGAGGCTCTTCCGTTCCTCTTCACTTTCTGCCATAAGGGTGGTGTCATCTGCATATCTGAGGTTATTGATATTTCTCCTGGCAATCCTGATTCCAGCTTGTGCTTCATCCAGCCCAGCATTTCTCATGATGTACTCTGCATCTAAGTTAAATAAGCAGGGTGACAATATCCTTTCCCTATTTGGAACCAGAAAGTAGGGAAAGCCACTAGACCATTCAGGTATGACTGAAATCAAATCCCTTATGATTATATAGTAGAAGTGAGAAATAGATTTAAGGGACTAGATCTGATAGACAGAGTGCCTGATGAACTATGGGTGGAGGTTCTTGACATTGTATAGGAGACAGGGAGGAAGACCAGCCCCAAGAAAAAGAAATGTAAAAAAGCAAAATGGCTGTCTGAGGAGGCCTTACAAATAGCTATGAAAAGAAAAGAAGAAAAAGCAAAGGAGAAAAGGAAAGTTATACCCATTTAAATGCAGAATTCCAAAGACTAGCAAGGAGAGATAAGAAAGCCTTCCTCAGTGATCAGTCCAAAGAAATAGAGGAAAACAACAGAATGGGAAAGACTAGACACCTCTTCAAGAAAATTAGAGATACCAAGGGAACATTTCATACAAAAATGGGCTTAATAAAGGACAGAAATTGTATGGACCTAACAAAGCAGAAGATATTAAAAAGAGGTGGCAAGAATACACAGAAAACTATACAAAATAGATCTTCATGACCCAGATAACCATGATGCTATGCTCACTCACCTGGAGCCAGACATCCTGGACTGAGAAGTCAAGTGGGCCTTAGGAAGCATCACTATGAACAAAGCTAGTGGAGGTGATGGAATTCCAGTTGAGCTATTTTCAATTCTAAAAGATGATCCTGTGAAAGTGCTGCACTCAATATGCCAGCAAATTTAGAAAACTCAGCAGTGGCCACAAGACTGGAAAGGGTCAGTTTTCATTCCAATCCCAAAGAAAGGCAATGCCAGAGAATAGTCAAACTATTGCACAATTGCACTCATCTCACATGCTATTAAAGTAATGCTCAAAATTCTCCAAGCAAGCCTTCAGCAATTCGTGAACCACTGAACTTCCAGATGTTCAAGCTGGTTTTAGAAAAGGCCGAGGAACCAGAGATCAAATTGCCATCTGCTGGATCATAGAAAAAGCAAGAGAGTTCCAGAAAATCATCTATTTCTGCTTGATTGACTATGCCAAAGCCTTTGACTGTGTGGATCACAATAAACTGTGGAAAATTCTGAAAGAGATGGGAATACCAGACCACCTGACTTATCTCTTGAGAAATCTGTATGCAGGTCAGGAAACAACAGTTAGAACTGGACATGGAACAACAGATTGGTTCCAAATAGGATAAGGAGTACGTCAAGGCTGTATATTGTCACCCTGCTTATTTAATTTATATGCAGAGTACATCATGAGAAATGCCAGGCTGTATGAAGCACAAGCTGGAATCAAGATTGGCGGAAGAAATATCAATAACCTCAGATATGCAGATGACATCACCCTTATGGAAGAAAGTGAAGAAGAACTGAAGAGCCTCTTGATATAAGTGAAAGAGGAGAGTGAAAATTTGGCTTAAAGCTCAACATTCAGAAAGCTAAGATCATGGCATTCAGTCTCATCACTTCATGGCAAATAGATGGGAAACAGTGGAAACAGTGGTAGACTTTATTTTGGGGGGCTCCAAAATCACTGCAGATGGTGACTGTAGCCATGAAATTAAAAGACGCTTGTTCTTTGGAAGAAAAGTTGTGACCCACCTAGACAGCATATTAAAAGGCAGAGACATTACTTTGTCAACAAATGTCCATCTAGTCAAAGCTATGGTTTTTCCAGTAATCATGTATGGATGTGAGAATTGGACTATAAAGAAAGCTGAGCACCAAAGAGTTGATGCTTTTGAACTCTGGTGTTGGAGAAGACCCTTGAGAGTCCCGTGGACTGCAAAGAGATCCAACCAGTCCATCCCAAAGGAAATCAGTCCTGCATATTCATTGGAAGGACTGATTTTAAACTTGAAACTCTAATACGTTGGCTACCTGATGGGAAGAACTAACTTATTGGAAAAGACTCTGATGCTGGGAAAGATTTAAGGTGGGAGAAGGGGACGACAGGATGAGATGGTTGGATGGCACCGCTGACTCGATGGACATGAGTCTGAGTAAACTCCAGGAGTTGGTGATGGACAGGGCTGCCTGGTGTGCTGCAGTCGATGGGGTCACAAAGAGTCGGACACAACTGAGCAACTGAACTGACTGACTAAAACACAGCCCTGATCTCTACTTTTTTAGACAGAGCTGTCTAATAGAACTTTCTCATCTGAATGGCCTGAGGAACCTCTAAAATTGATCTCATTGACTTTTCCTCAATCTTGATTTCCTTCAAGTTTTACTGATTTTAGGAATTAGTGAATGATATTAGTAAATGACTTCCAACACAGAAATCTAAGACTCACTGTTGATATCACTCACTTTCATTTCACACTCTATGAGTTTTTCAGCCCAGGTGCTGCTATTTCTATAACTTCTCTTGTCTTCCCTCCTTCCTATTGTTTACCTGCACTACTATTGTATTAACTCAGAATTTTGATCTTTTATTGGCCAACTTTACTTTAACTATCTTTTAACTTGCTTCTTCCATTATACTCTTTAAAAGAGAATTTCCCCCAAAACTTATGTAGAAGGAAATGAATGTCTACATATTTTTAAATGGAGATTAAACTTGTTTTGTCTTATTATCTATACCATTATAAAGAGTGATTTGACCCATTCTGTGAGAGAGGGTAAGACTATTTCATCTCTCAGGGGACAGAGATCAAGCAGTTATATTTTCTGAAGACATAGTCCATCCTGTACTGTGGAAAGAGAAGCCAGCTTTCTTCATACTAGTAGTTTGAACTATTCAATTGCAGCTTTAATGGGTCATTGTGGTTGCTCTTTTGACAGAAAATAGTATAATTTTCAGGATAATAGAGATCATTTTGCCATATAGTTTGCTTTTTTGTTGCTTTACAGATGAGTAGAACAGAGGTTCTCAAGGTGTGGTTCCTGGACCAGAAGCATGATTATCACCTGGGAACTTGTCAGAAGCACAGATTCTTGACCTCTACCCCAGACCTACTGAATCTAAAATTCTGGCCTTAGGATGCTGCTCATAAGTGTTTTTAAAAGTTCTCCAGGCAATTCTGATGCGAGCTAAACTTTGAGAAATACTGGCCTAAAATGATGTCTGCCAAATAGTGAGTGTTGAATAATCATTTGTTGAGAAAAAGAATGAATGTTGGTACAAAGAGATAAAAGCGCCTTAAGGTTGCTGAGTTGCTGTGGAAGGCACCGTGGAAGCCTCCAGAAACCTTACTGAGTTAGAATTCTCTCTAGATAATACTTTTCTTTCTGTTAGAGGGACTCAGGTTGCCCACAACTAAGGCCTGAACCCTTTGGTGTTCTGGCTGTCAAAGAGTGGAATATCTCTTCATGTGTACCAAGAACTTTTCTTTGGAGTCAAAACTCCTAGAGCAGTCCCTGAACATCAGTCAGGGAAGTTGCAGGAAGCTTTATTTTGCAAGTGGCTGTCAAATAGTCTGAACTGGGTCAGTAAGGGACAAACACATGCAGGTACTCTTTGTGATAGTGTTAACATATGTGTCTGGTCTCAGCTTAAATTATGTCACAGGCATCAGAGGACGCATGCACTGCCCCTAAGCATTTTTCTCATTTTGATTCTGATGCGGTCTGTATCAGGTGCTCCAGTCTGTTGATTCTAATTCATTTCCCCAAGAGCATCACGAAATATGATCCACAAATTCATCTGTCTTTGATTCAGCTTTCTTAAAAAAAAAAGTATGACCCCATTTCTAAGGGGAGAGCTCTGGTCAGCATTGTAAACATAGTCAGAGATAAAAGTCCTATTTGCAATTACAAATAATCCCCTCCATTACTCTTAAGAGAAGTTCTCTTAAGAGAAGTTTTCCCCTTGTTTCTGAAAAAAATAATTATTGAAAATTGAGGTTTGGGGGAAGCTTTTCTAGAGCTAGTGAGAAAGTTATGTAAACCTTAACTAGGGAATACCACTATGATGCTTCAAGAATACCAGGAACATGAGCCCCCCAAATGCTGAAGGCACATGGAATAATGTCACAGAGGCTCCCTCCCACCCCTCTGTGTTGACATTATCAGTATCTCCAAACTGATTAACCCTTCAATCTTTGTTCTTAATGCCTAAGCAGTGGTGAGCAGGATGAGAGCGGGAGAGCTGGGCGAGTTACTCTCATGAATGTCTGTGAAGTTAACTAAATGGGTTCTGCAAATACTCTGATGCTGGAGGTCTGGTTCAGAGAGCACTAGCTAAGGGAGCCTTAGACACTGGAAGTGTTAGTTAGGTCCACCTGAGACTGATGCGCACTCTCTGTGTAAAGTTCTGTCAGAGAACTGTGTAAAGTTCTCAGTGAACTTTACATTTTAAACTCAGCCTGCTAAAAACTGAACACTCTCCCCAAAGTTATAAATATTGGTTGGTGTATGGCATGGTAGGTAGGGGCAAAGGAAGTGTGGCTACTTCCTGCAAAAATAGTTGCCCTATTCACCCATCCTCAGGAGCTGATGTAGCGGAAAACAGCAGTAGCTGAACCCCTTGAACATAGCTGTCTGGACTTCCTAGGAGTCAGCGGCTGGTGTACTTGGCCACAGGCTATCAGACAGCTGCTTGGGCAAGTGGATCCCTGCATCCCACTGAGAGGGAACTCACTCAACTCATTCTCACTGGCATGGTCCGGAACACCCACAGGGGGATGGTAATAAGGAAGGTAGGTACTCTAGGCCCATTATCTCAGGGGATGAAGGGGGAATAGGGGCAGAGTTTGAGCCCTTCCTGGAAAATTTCAGAAGAAGTCCAGGCTAGGCTGTCTTTTGAGCTTAAATTTCTCCCAGAACTGCAGGGGCCTCTGAGTGGAGAAGATTGGACAGAGAGAGCAACTGTACTTTCTTAACAAGTCACAAACGCTCATTCAAACTGCTCCATGAACAGAACAAATTTATCCTGAAAGATAATCATACTCAGGCCTATTGGGCCAGAATTTCTTGAAATGAGTTGTGGGTGGTCAGTGGTTGGAGTCAGTGAGTTGTAGCCAGAACTTGAAAGCCAGTAGGGAGCCTCACTGTTAACTCAAACTAACCAGTTTAGAATGCTAGGCCCACACTCTCAGAAGCATGATACTTCTTGTTCACACTCTGTTTAGATGCCTACAGAGAATCAAGGGCACACTCTGTGATAATTTACTCTTTTCTAGGAGTTGTATCTCCTAGACTCCTCGAGCTAAGCTTCAAGAACTTTGATTTCAGGGACTTTCCAATATCCAAGGAGTGGAAAGAAATTGAGAAAGGAACTTGAAGCCAAGAGTAATGTTTTCTCTCACCGTGATTGAAACGTGGAATGTGTTCAGGGTGAGAACACAAACAGAACTGAATGACCCTGACCGTTTGAAAAAGATCCAGAAATAGTTCATTGTATGAAGTTAAGGATTTGAGAGTGAATAAATAAAAGAGTTGCCAAATAGTGGCATAACCTTTGAATCTATGCAATCCTTTTGTTTCCCACAACGATGGTGAGTAAGAAAGCCATTCTGAGAAACTGATCCTATGACTCTCTACTCACAAAGTCTTCAGATGTGAAGTTCAAACCCATGCACAGTATATAAGGTCTTCTAAAATCTAAATCCTACCAGTCTCTACAGCCATAGGTCTTATCACATTTGCAGTCCCCAAAACAGCGCCCAGCCCATAGCAAACACTCAACACAAAGGTATGTAAGATAGAGTTCTGTCTGGATAATGCTTCATCTTTGAAGAACTACTCAGACTTATGAAGCCTTTCTCATGCTCCCCTTTCTCCAGATATAGCAGTTACTATTGCAAATGCAACTGGCTTCACTGGCTCAAAGAACATGAGTTTGAGCAAGCTTCAGGAGATGGTGAAGAACAGGGAAGCCCAGCATGCTGCAGTCCAAGGGGCTACAAAGAGTCAGACACAACTGTGTGACTGAACAACAACAACGGTTGCATATGTATGTCTCCTTATGCAAGAAGAATATTGTTCTATTCATTCTACTCTGTGTTAATAGGACCAGCATAGTACCAGGTGTTCAGGGCATACACAAAAATATTGAATGAATGAATAAATAATAAACAAGCAACTGAAGCACAAGGGTATGTAGTGCCTTAACCAACAGCATTTTGTAGAACCACAACCTGGACTGGTAATTAAATATAAAAATCTTAGTCCCAGCTCTCTTCAAAATCCCATCACAAATTCTGTCACATGAATCCTTCTTTGCTTTGTTTTGCTTCGAATATCTATAGCTATATATAAAGTGAACGCCTGGTGAGTGGGTGGGTGGTGGTGTTCAATCTTATTTAGTGAAATGTGAATATGTCAGAATTATAGAAAATAGAAAGAAAATGGTGTATGCAAAGCTGTCAGTCTTCATGCCTTTTTTTTTTTTCAAATCTGAGATGGTGCTGAGTTGGTTCAAACTTAATATTCACATCCATTTTATCACATCAAATATGATCATTAGCAAACAGTGTTTGATGGTAGCTATTTCCTGACTGACAATGGCCATCCGGTAGAACCCACTTTCCCATATGCCTGGGGCTGATACAATTCAGATAGTGTGGAAAATAGTAGGAGGAAGGAAGCAATTAAAAATGAAGGGGAAGCTGGGGCTAGGGGATAGGTACCAATTTTAATCTCACACAAGAATATCTCTACACCTATTCTTTGAAAGTTATGGGTGGGGACAGAAATGCTATTTTTAAAACTATCTCATATCCTCAAGTTGGCATGCAGTCCTGCCCATAGGATGAGTGTCAGGAAACCCTGAGGGTGGGCACTAGTGTTTAAAATAAATTCAGTCTGTAGCCTAAGAAAACAGGAAGAAATTATCTCTAGATACTGTGGATGTAGAGGAAGCTGGAAAAGGGGATTGTGGTAAAATTATAAATTCAGTGCCCCGAGCAATATTTTATAAGTGTTTTTTTACCCCCCACCATTGTAAACAGAACTCTCTCACCAGCAATATCTTCACCATACAGAGCAGAGGTTGGGGGTCGGGATAGCTGAATGGGAGAGAGGCTGGCTGGCAGGGTTCCTAAGCATTGCAGAGACTTCTGAAGCAACAGCATCACCCAGAAAGCCAGAGGGAAAGTGTTCAGCAATAATTTGTGAACACCGAGGATGCAAAGTGAGAAGGACTACGTTCTTGATTTCAGAAATAGCCTGTTGCAAAAATTGACTGGTTATTCATTAAATTCCTGTGCTGTTCTTTCTGACCCAGCATTTAACTAGATTACATTATCCATCGTTTCCCTGTTCTCAGTCGTTCAGTCATGTCTGACTCTTTGCTACCTTCTGGACTGTAGCCCATTTCCCAGGCAAGAATAGTGGAGTGTGTTGCCATTTCCTACTCCAATCCTTCCCCTGCCTCTAGTTAAATGGAGCCATGTGGTAAGTTCAGGCTAGTGAAATAAGGGCAGAAGCGATTGATACCATCGGCCAGGCCGGGCTCATGTTTCTTTCCTCATTCACAGCCTGAGCAGAGAGTAGTAATCTGGGTCTCTAGAGGAGGGAAGTGCCGCAAAACACATAGGGCCTGTGTGTGCATATGATCTACTCACGAATTGGCCAACCAAAGAGAATGCACACACACACACACACACACATACCCCAACAGCCAGCCATTTGAATTTCATATATCATTTGATAAAGCCACTGAGTTTGGGGAGCTTATCCTTTGTAGGAGAGATACAGCTGCAGCTTCCAAGTCTTTCACAAAAACAACTCAAATGGTCTCACAAACCATGTCCTCTCATGTTCTCTGTCATTCTCAGGAGCACTTTCTTGATGTCTCCCCTCCTGTTTTGGGCATGCAAGCAAACTGTTCATTCAGAATGTCAAAAATTCACTTGTGGCTAGAATAGTAATGAAATCTAAGTAGCCAAGAAATCAACAGAGCAATTCTTTGGATCAAAGCTTTAAAGAATTGAGGGGGCATGATGAGCAAATCTTTTAGTCATCCTGGCATTCTTCTTTTCACTGATACACACACATAATTTCAACTAAAGTGCCAGGTCCCCATGGTTCCTGAAAGCTGTGGGGTTTAACTAGAATTTAAACAGCTTTGGTTTCTCAATGTAAAGCTGAGATGTTGAAGTGAGGTTATTAAGCAAATAGAAAAATAATCTGTATATCTGGAGTGTAATCATAGAAGATTAGAATCTGGATAGGGACTGGGAAACACATAAAACAGGGACCCTGGTGAGCAAAGTATTTCCTCAAGGTCCTACTGCATATGTGAATTTTAACCTAGATATACAGCCCTCTTATTTACCTGAGGGATGAATCAGGATGCAGTACTCAGGCAAGGGCAAGAGCAACCTTGCATTCTGTCTGTCACCCAGTCTCATTTGTCTGTTGCTTCTACCCAAGGATAAAAAGGAAATTCTTTCTTTAATAAAGACTCTCTCCTGACTCACTGCATTTCCTTACTGTTCTACTTCCCCCTGGGCACTTGGGCCTTGTAGTAAATGTAAAGATAAGAGTTTATTTAAGAGCAGACCTACTTAAGATTACATGTCTTTTAATTTCATGGCTGCAGTCACCATCTGCAGTGATTTTGGAGCCCAAGAAAACAAACCAATCAATCCTAAAGGAAATCAACATTGAATGTTCATTGCAAGGACTGATGCTGAAGCTGAAGCTCCAATACTTTGGCCACCTAATACAAAGAACTGACTCCTTAGAAAAGACCCTTATGCTGGAAAAGATTGAAGGCAGGAGGAAGAGGGGATGGCAGAGGATGAGATGGTTGGATGGCATCATTGACTCAATGGACATGAATTTGAGCAAGCTCTGGGAGTTGGTGAAGGACAAGGAAGCCTAGCATGCTGCAGTCCATGGAGTCTCAAAGAGTCGGACATGACTGAGAGACTGAACAACAACAACTTATGATTTAAAAGTGAAGAAAACAGACATAGTTGCCCAAGGATGGCAGAATGCCCCGCTCCAAGAGCATACCATCTATGTGTTCCCTACAAGGTGGTTGGGACAAAAGGGAAGGGAATCAGTCTACTCATCTTTGCCTGGGACAGCCAGTGAACTGCTAGGGATAGAAAAGCAAACTGTTGGTGCCTCTAACCTGTCTGATTTTCAGGGAGACTCTGAGTATCCTCAGAAGTCCTGAGACTCCTCTGAGTGACCCAAAGCACAGGACACCATGATTGCGGTCAGCAACTGCTAAGTCATGCCTTTGACCTACACCACTTTGTTCCCTTGATGTCTTTTTTTGAACTTTCTTTTGGACTAGAACCCTCCATCCTCATATGTACATCTTTTGACTGTTGCTTTCTAGCAGGTTTCCTGACAGTTACTTTTCTCTCCATTTCAGAGAGACCCTAGACAATAGTGCTAACCCAAAATGGAGGAAAGATCCCTGAGTGATAGTAAAGAAATATTCCCAAGAAAACGTCCCATCGTAAACTATAGTATGATTTACAAATACATTCGGTTCTGTAAAAACTGCTGCCTATTGATGTTAAATTCAGCTGTTTGATATATTTGAGGTAAAGGAATATGAGCATACCTGGCGTGGGTTACCGTCTTCCAGAAGCCCTAGGAGGCATTGTGAGCTTCTGCCAGTTCTTTTGCTTCTGTCTCCTGCCATGAAATGGCCCATCCCATTCAGCAATTTCTTCTTTCACTTGGGTCCAGGAATAAAACAATACATGGAACAGAGCCAAATGGAATCAAGCAGGGACATAGAATCTACAGTCAAACTGCAGCCACCAATTATAATGTGCTCTGTTATTGAAAGCCACTAAGATTGGGTGTCATCTGTGAATGCTGCAAAGCTGATGAATATACCACCTGATCAGGAGCGCTAGGGATGGATTTTGTGAATGAGAGGGAAAGGTATTGAATTAAACCCCTATATGTTTTTTAGTTATTTATTTGTAATTCTGTTATATACAAATCCTTCCCCATTTCAATATCCTAGGATACTCATTAGCCCTTGAAGCAGGAGGGTTATAACGATGTAGATAGGCAGGAACCTGGGTCCTCATATAGAATTCAAGTAACCAGCTTGCTGCTAAGTCACTTCAGTCGTGCCTGACTCTGTGCGACCCCATAGACGGCAGCCCACCAGGCTCCCCCATCCCTGGGATTCTCCAGGCAAGAACACTGGAGTGGGTTGCCATTTCCTTCTCCAATGCATAAAAGTGAAAAGTGAAAAGTGAAAGTGAAGTCATTCGGTCATGTCTGACTCTTCGTGACCCCATGGACTGTAGCCCACCAGGCTCCTCCGTCCATGGGATTTTCCAGGCAAGAGTACTGGAGTGGGTTGCCATTGCCTTCTCTGAGACTTCTCCAAAAAGCTGGGATAGAGGTGAACATCCACCAACCCTATTTACAGTAAGCCATCACATTACAGTGAAAGAGGAGAGTGAAAAAGCTGGCTTAAACCTCAACATTCAGAAAACTAAGATTATGACATCTGGTCCTCACTTCATGGCAAAAAGATGGAGAAACAGTGGAAACAGTGGGAGACTTTATTTTGGGGGGGGGGCTCCAAAATCACTGCAGATGGTGACTGCAGCCATGAAATAAAAAGATGCTTACTCCTTGGAAGAAAAATTGTGACCAGCCTAGACAGCATATTAAAAAGCAGAGACATTACTTTGCCAACAAAGTTCCGTCTTCAAGGCTATGGTTTTTCCAGTCATCATGTATGGATGTGAGCGTTGGACTATAAAGACGGCTGAGTGCCGAGGAGCTGATGCTTTTGAACTGTGGTCTTGAGAGTCCCCTGGACTGCAAGGAGATCCAACCAGTCCATCCTAAAGGAAATCAGTCCTGGGTGTTCATTGGAAGGACTGATGCTGAAGCTGAAACTCCAATACTTTGGCCACCTGATGCAAAGAGCTGACTCATTTGAAAAGACCCTGATGCTGGGAAAGGTTGAGGGCAGGAGGAGAAGGGGATGACAGAGGATGAGATGGTTGGATAGCATCACCGACTCAATGGACATGAGTTTTGAGTGAACTCCGGAAGCTCGTGATGGACAGGGAGGCCTGGCATGCTGCAGTCCATGGGGTCGCAAAGAGTTGGACATGACTGAGTGACTGCAATGACTGAACGGAACACATTACAGGTAGAGTGTGGCAGCTTTAGTATGTGTGCTCAATTGCTTAGTCATGTCTGACTCTTTGCGACCCTATGGACTATAGCCCACCAGGCTCCTCTGTCCGTGGAATTCTACAGGCAAGCATACTGGACTGAGTTGCCATGCCCTCCTCCAGGGGATCTTCTTGACCCAGGGGTTGAACCCAGATCTCCTGTGTCTCCTGCACAGGCAGGCAAGTTCTTTACCACTGAGCCACCTATGAGGCAGCATTATTATGTTTCTTTGTAATAGCTACTTAAAGTTGGCTTTTCTTTTATCTTTACCCTATTTTACTTCCATATCTTCCAGTTACTGTTTCTTAGCAACATAATTTCGGAAGGAAACGGGTTCTTTCAAGCTGTTACTGCAACCTGAAGATGCTTGCCATTGACCTCTAGATTCCCTGAGAAGCTGCTTAGATTCTCTAATTCTCACTCAAATCCTTTGAGTTATTCTCTCTCCATGATTCAAGCGTATGTCCACCTTTCTACCTACTTTTCTCCAGCTCTGCTCTTAATTAGACCTAGGATATATTATTCTGTGCTAGCTTTATCTTTGGTATCTGCTTTTGACAATTTACTCTTCCTTTTCCTCACCCTCGTCTCTATATATCCAATTGAACACTAACCTGTACTATTATATGACTGGGAGACAGTTCACCATGAATCCCTTATTTTTCTACACAACTTGTGAGCGGAAGCACTTAAAACTTTTTGTTCCAAACTGTGTCTTCAAGAGTATATATGGCAAACCACCTTGGAAAATAGTGACATTGTCTTTCTCCAGAGGAGAGAGCAGGCTTGCTTGCTATCCAGTTTAATAAAGACAATGTCTTCCTCAAGGATAAAGATTGGGTGGTTTTGCTTACAGCCCACTATAAAAGATTGGGTCTTCCTAACCTCAGGATTCCTCAGCTGTGACAAATACAACTGAATTTACTCCATAGCAGCTATCTGTGCCTACCTGTGTCAACTTTGGAGGTCTTAGAGGACACAAGGAAGTGGCACAAACATAAATCTAATCCTACCTGCTGAGCTGTAAGTAGTAAATTTCTTTGTCTCTGACCTATAAGACTTATGCCAGCATTCATAAAACTATGGGAAGCTAATTAATTACCTTGCAAGTTGGACAAAATCTGGGATTCTTCTCTGTTTTTGACATATACTATCACTTAAATTGGCTTCTCTCATAGCTCAGTTGATAAAGAATCTGCCTGCAATCCAGGAGACCCCAGTTTGATTCCTGGGTTGGGAAGATCCCCTGGAGAAGGGAAAGGCTGCCCACTCCAGTATTCTGACCTGGAGAATTTCATGGACTGCATAGTCCATGGGGTTGCAAAGAGTCAGACATGACTGAGCGACCTTCACTTTCACCACTTAATTATAATTTAAATCATGACATACAATTTATCCTAAATTAATATTTTAAATATCTGTATTTATATCATATATAAAACACCTCTTCCTTAAAAAAAAATAAGGTAGTAAAGCCCCAATATACTCACAACACACACGAACACAATTATCACCGTATCCCTGAATGTTTATTGCAGTTCCTTGTTCAAATAGTTTTGTTCAATGACTGAATTGAAAACGAGGAAGAAATTCCACATTATTTACTATCAAACCATCCACCCATTTATACCTCTGGTTACTACTGTGCTTCTGGATAGAATGGAGGAAAGTCAACATTGATTTCACATCCAAAACAACAGTCGTCTAGTTGCTATCTCCCAGAAATGGATGCACTGGTTTTATTAAGAAAGTACGAAGTCATGTCATTCCTACCTGTCCAGGGTAGAGTCAGAGCTTTGTCCATTTCAGTGAATGTTTCTTATCCCCTGACCCTGACCACACTATCATGTACAGCGCTGTAAATATTGGTTGAGTATCTTATTCAACATTGTCTTTTGAGCATCTTTTCTTTGTAAGAAAGTACTAGGCCCTGGGATTTAAACATGTAAATGGGTAAATTATAATTTAAAAAGTAGTAAATAATACTACGTAGTAACAGTAATGGTGAATAATAATGCAATTAAAAACTACAGGAAGCACAGAGAGGGGTAACCAAAACTAAGGGTTGAGGTCAACAGTATGTACAGCACCAATATTTATATATCCCAACCCAACTGGGGGCTTCACCCACTTTTATTTTACTTCTGGCTTCTTAGACCTTGTTTTTGTTTTTTGTTTTTTTACCATTTTGATACAGCCATGCATTCCTTTTTTCCCTGTCCTGATACCTTACTTTCAGCTTTACCTACCAACCTTTTGCACCCATAAAAAGTCCTTAGTTTGGCTTTTATCTCTGATAGAATTTTATTCTGGGCATCTTATTTTCATGTTCTGCTCTTGTTTTCCTGGTGCAGACCAGGCAAAGTCACCCTGCTTGACTCAAATGCAGTCTGGGCCAAAGCATCTATATTTCTTAAAGCTCATGTATTCTAATAGCAGACATGCTTGAGAATCCTTGTCCTAGGATCTTCTACAACTCCACCAATTCTGAACTGAAATGGATTATGCATACTTGTTGGGCTTCCCAGGTGGCACAGTGGTAAAGAATCTGCCTGTCAATGCAGGAAATGCAACAGATGCAGTTTGGATCCCTGGATCGGGAAGATTCCCTGGAGAAGGAAGTGGCAGCCCACTCGAGTATTCTTGAAAGGTGAAATTCCAGAAGGCTGGTGGGTTATAATCTATGGGGTCAGACATGACTGAGCACACACGCACACACATACGCTCTGCATGCTTATCAGCTTATCCTGGTATCTGGCTTTTACCTGCTTAGTTTCTCTCAACTGTAGCCTAGACTCCATTTCTTCCCACTCTGCATTTTGACTTCAAAAAGAATAGAGAAGCAATGCTAAGACTGTTTTCTGATTAAGGGTTAACGATGTCACTTCAGAGCTAGAACCAGAATTCAGTGAACTTACATCAAGTCTCACAAGCTGTGGAAAATCACAAGCAGGACTTAGTGTTAGCCTCTGTCCATCCTAGACCCAGTAGAGAAGAAAAGGGAGAGGAGAAAGGAAAGAAGAAAAGATCACAGCTTTCCACCTCCCTGCTAGAGTAGCATACACAGAAATTAGAGAAAAGATTGGGGGTTGCCATGGTAGCCTGAAGCTCCCCTCAGAAACCAAGACCTTCCTTGTCTAGCCATGGGAGGAAGAACATCTTTCTCAGTAAGTCTCAGCAAAGGCTATGGCAGCGTCACGGACTAGAGGTGCACACCTGTTCTGGAGAAGCAGCCCTCTTTATTTATGCAGCAAGTGACATATTCCTAGTGTAACTAGGCATTTAGTGGCTAGGATGCCCAAACACAAGAAACCCACTAATTTCTTTAAAGTATGTAATTATAAATCAATCATACTTTTACATTTCAAACATTTTACATGTAAAATCAAGCAACTGAATTATAATCATATTGCAGTAGTCAGATTTATATTTATGTCTTTTAGTCTTCCAACTAATTTAGGTAGGAGATAATCCAAAAACCAGAGAAAGTATCATTACACTATGGTATTTTGTGGGGATATCCAGCACCCTTAAAACCACTGGCTTAAAGGTACCTGCCCATTTAAGTTGTGGAGTGTTGAGTGGGCTGAATATGCCCAGGGATCCCTATCTTTACACCACTGTAATCTGATACCTAGGGGCTGCTATTTAATCAGTCAGTCAATTGACTATCTATTTGACCAATTAATTCATAAACCATTCATGTGCTCAATACCTCAGTGGTGTCAGATTCTTTGTAATCCCCTGGACTGTAGCCCACTTGGCCTCTCTGTCCATGGAATTCTCCAGGCAAGAATACTGGAGTGAGTGGTCATTTCCTTCTCCAGTGGGTCTTCCTGACCCAGGGATCTAACCCATGTCTCCTGCATTGGCAGGCAGAATTTTTACCACAAAGCCACCAGGGAAGCCCCAGAGATATACATGATGTATGTAAGAGGATATATATAAAGAGGCACTCTTCTCTAGTGGGGCTAAATGACGTTAGAGTGAGGGGGAAAGGTAGGCTGTCAAGGATTTTGTAGGATTATCAGTTGCAAAATGTTGAAGAAGGCAGAAATTATACAAACTAAAGAAGGATGGAACTATGAGATACCAATAGTCCAGAATATTCGTGCAGGGAGGGAGCAACAAAAAGAGCCAGGGGTCAAATCAAGGGGGCCTTTGTATCATGCTAAAGAGTTGGGACAGTAGTAGATTTATGATAGGGAATATTTAAAACTAGAGACTGCCTCGATCAAGCTGTGTGTGTGTGTGTGTGTGTGTGTGTGTGTGTGTGTGTGCACAAGCCTGTGTGTTTATATATCAGAAATTTCTCAAACACTGAAATGGCAGTAGTCAAGGGACTCTATCTAGTATGATCGCAGACAAGGAGATCAGTTAAGAAGTAACAGATGATACAATTATGACCTATATCAGTGGAAGGAGTTGGAGATGTGGGAAGATACTGAGAATTGGCATGGGAAAATGACTGAGTGAATGTGGGTGTGAGGAAAGGAAAAAGGTTTTATGACTTGGATGCTTGGGTGAAGAAATTATCATTCACCAAAACAGGGAACCTGGTTGGAGGCGGGGGGAGGGAGGGTGCAACATGGTTGGGGATGATCAGTTAGAGATGAGATGAGTTGGAAATATCTATGGAATGTGTACAGAAAGATGTCTGATAGATAGTTCTATATACAGAGAGTGATATAGACTGAATATATAAATTTGGGGCTTGTGTCTAGAGATGGAGTAGTAGATAAACTCTTCTACGGAACATGTTACAAGATTGAAAACAAAATTCTTGAAGGTGTTTATAAAGCATTAGTGTGTTTACAAGTCACCTGTAGATCTTACTAAAATACAAAATTTGATTCAGGTCTTTGGAGTAGACCTGCTAGCATTTCTAACTGGCTACTGTTGCTGTTAAGTCACTTCAGTCGTGTCCAACTCTGTGCGACCCCATAGATGGTAGCCTACTAGGCTCCGCCGTCCCTGGGATTCTCCAGGCAAGAACACTGGAGTGGGTTGCCATTTCCTTCTCCAATGCATGAAAGTGAAAAGTGAAAGTGAAGTCGCTCAGTCGTGTCCGACCCTCAGTGACCCCATGGACTGCAGTCTTCCAGGCTCCTCTGTCCATGGGATTTTCCAGGCAAGAGTAGTGGAGTGGGGTGCCATCGCCTTCTCTGAACTGGCTACTAGCTCATGCTGATTCTGCAAGTACCACATTTTGAGGAGCAAGGTTTTGGAAAAAACTAGTGTTTAAAGACAGACTAATGATAAGAAGTCCACAAACAAGACTGAGTAGAAGTCAAAGATGCAGGAAAAGAATGGAGGAAAAAGGAATTATTATCTTGGTATCCAGCGGAAGACTGAACATCATGAAAAAGAAAATACTCCACAAAGCCAAAGGCTGCTGTCAAGTACAGTTAGGAACAGACTGGTAAATGTCAACCAAAAAGGGAAGTTTGAAGGTATTTTTTAAATTAGGACAGAATAGTCTTTGTATCATGAAGAGACCAGAGGCCAGTAGTAACAGAACTACATGAATGGTGGGTGAGGAAAAAGAGACAGCAAGTATGAATTAGTTTCTGTAAAGGAAAACAAAACAAAAACTTGACTGTTGTGGGAAAGAGATCAGCTGGGTGATAAGTGTGGCAAAAGATTGAAAATAGATCATCATTTTTAAGATAGAAAAGACATACAGTTATGGTAAACCAAATAATGCCCCCCCAAGGGTACTTTTATCCTAATCCCTCAGACCTGTGAATATATTACCTTAGATGACGAAAGAAACTCTGCAGATGTAATTAAATTAAAGATCTTGGAATGAAGAGATTATCCGGGATCATTCAGGTGGCTCAAGGTAATCACAGGGGTTAAAGGAAGAAGGCAGTAGGGTCAGGGCCAGAGGAAGAATATGGCAATAGAGGTGGGAGGGCTGCTAATGCTGGCTTTGAAGAGCAAATAGTCAAGGAGTGTGAGCAGCCTCTCAAAGCTGGAAAAGGAAAAGAATGGGTTCTTCCTTAGAGCCTCCAGATGGAACAGAACACAATCCATACCTTGGTTTTGTGCACTGAGACCTCTGAGGGCCAGAACTTTAAGATAATAAAGCTATGTTGTTTTAAATCAACAAACTTGTGGTAATTTGTTACCGCAGCACTAGGGGAAACTAATACAAGGATCCTTAATATACCAAGAAAAGAATCAAAGGAGAATTGGGAAGTTTTGATGCTGGGAGGGATTGGGGGCAGGAGGAGAAGGGGACGACAGAGGATGAGATGGCTGGGTGGCATCACTGACTCCATGGACGCGAGTCTGAGTGAACTCCGGGGGTTGGTGATGGACAGGGAGGCCTGGCGTGCCGCAACTCGTGGGGTCACAAAGAGTCGGACACGACTGAGCGACTGAACTGAACTGAACTGAACTGATCTCAAACAAGAGAAGGGGAAGTAGAGATCCAACAGATATGGCTGTTACCTAACCTGGACTTGGTTCCACTCACCCAACACACAGCAAGGCTAATCTACTGACGCCAGCTGTGAAGGAAAGGATAGCCTTTATTTTAGACTCTCAGGCAAGATGAATGAGCAGCTCATGCTCAAAAGATCCAAACTCCTCAGTTGCTATCAGGGAAGGGTATTATTTTGTTTTGTTTTGTTTTAAAGAAGACAACATTAGGAATGTGGGTTGCAGAGTGCCTGATCAGCTCGTGTTCTTCTAATTGGTTGGTGGTGAGGTAACAGGATGATGCTTCAGGAGTCAACATCATCATCCTTCTGGTCCAGTCAGTCTCAAGTCTGAATACTTGTGGGCAGCAGTTTCCATCTGGTGTGAGTCTGATTTCTGTAAAAACAGCTATGAATGTGCATCCCATATTGTTGTCTGTGTCCTTCAGCCATGTGAAAGGTGCTCAGTCATGTCCGACTCTTTGTGACCCCATGGACTGTAGTTCATGGAATTCTCCAGCCCAGAATACTGGAGTGGGTAGCCTTTCCCTTCTCCAGGAGATCCTCCTAACCCAGGGATCAAACCCAGGTCTTCTCTTTGCAGGTGGATTCCTTACCAGCTGAGCCACAAGGGAAGCCCAAGAATACTGGAGTGGGTAGCCTATCCTTCTCCAAGGGATCTTCCCAAACCAGGAACTGAAGCAGAGTCTCCTACATTGCAGGCGGATTATTTATCTACTGAACTACCAGTGAAGCACTTCAGGGAGGATCTAAATGTCCTGTACTGTTCTATGTGGCTGATCTCTTGTTTAAATGACTACCAGATTCCTGGCAAAACAGCTAGTCTTTGTTACTACTTGTTCACATTTTCTTGATCATTAAGTCTTGAGCCAGCCTTTTGAGACTCAAGGAAGACCTGAAGGAAAATCTTTTACTTCAAGAGATGGAGGACATAGTGTGTGTGGAGGAAGTGGTGTCCCAGAGGGTTTCCCACTGGGTTTCATAGCCACTCTGGAGGTCTAGTTTCCTTCAAGGCTTTACATCAAGTGTGAAGCTATGGAACTATCCACCACTTTCTCATGTACATGATCCCAAGAGCTTCTCAGAAGGCCTGCATCTTCAGAACCTCTCTTGGCACTGTCATGAAAAGGTAAGACCATTGCAGCTCAGTCCCCAACTCAGTCACTTCTAGAGTTTCACAGACACAACCCAGCATTGCTGAATGTCTGTTCTAGTCTTTTTGTGAACAGTTGTCATGATCTTCTTTTCAATGAAGACGTGAGAGAGATTCACCTACAGTAAATTCCTTATGGAAAAAAAATGAGCTAGGAAGCTCAGACTGTAATTGGAAAAAAATCTGGACTTTCATGATCATAAACTTGAGTTCAAATTTCTGTCCTTAGTAACTAGCAACTTTGAAGAGTAACATCTGTGAGCCTGTTCCCCTGTCTATAAAATAGGGGTGATCATGCCACCTCCTGAGGATGTCCAGGCACACTGGAGGAGTGCAGTGGTCTTGGCTCCCTTCTATTTTGAATAGGGCGTGGCAGCTGCTTCATTGCAACTAAACACAGAGACTGACTTCCCAAAATAATCTCCACATCAGGCTGAGCTCTACTGGGTACAGAAGAAATTGACCAATGAGGACCCTGGGATTTCTCCAGTTGTTTTCTCCTTTGAAGATTTCTAGGCTGAAACCAAAATTAAGAGAGAATCTCAGCTCTTTCTACCTCATTTTATACCTGCTTCCTGAATGCAATTTGTTCTTTACCAGGTTCACCTTAACATAGGGAGGGTCTCCTTGCAGCTCCCCCAGAGCCTGCCAAGCCTCTACCACATTCCTTACTCGGGCTGCAGTGTAAGCCTTCTGGTTTCCATGGAGACCCTACTTGAAGTCACTGGCAGCTAGCAGGAGGGAAACCTAGCGTTTGTATTTAAATGAGGCAAAATGGGGAAGAGGACGTAAAAGAAGGGAGGATGGTAGAAGCGAGCATGTGAGTGTTCAAGGACTCAAATGGGAAAAAGAAAAATCCCATTACTGAGTCACCTCACGCTCACAGAAGAACTCAAAGAGAGAGCACCAGGGGCAGACGGGTGCTTATTTCACATGTGAGGAGTATCTTCTAAAGGTTCATGCTTGATTTCAGGTTGTAAGGGACAGAGTTCCCCAGGAAACTTGGAACCCCTGTCCTTGTCTGGGCTCCCAGCTTCTAGTCCCTTTCATTTCCTTGGAGGAATGGAGACATTTTGCTCTGCCCAGAGACCTGAGTCTTAAAGGTTCCCTGCAGTTGAAGGAGGGGCTGGAAGGTTATCTTTCCCTCTCCACCCTCCCCTCTACAATGGCACTAAGTAAAAAGCTTTAGGCTCCAGATTACCTGCTATTTATTGGCTGAATCCCCAGTGAAAGGTTGGGGGAGGAGGAAGAGTTGGTGGTTGGGCAGAATATATGCGAAGATTGAATTGCACAAGGGCTCAGATGATGTCATCTTGAATAAAGGTCTGACCTACTGAATGTTAAATGTGGCTGAGTGATGAATCCTCAGAGGGGATCGATGACAGAAACCTCTATGAAACGACTGTGCGCTTCTTTAAAATATTAAGCAGGTGGCTCTGCTGATTTCTGGCTGAAATTCCCAGAGCGCTGGTGGAATCTCAGCTTTCTGCTATAATCACTGAAACATTACTTACTGCCCTAGATAACTGTGGGTCACGTGGAGTTTGCACCAAAAAAGGAAGTGTTTGAAAAAAGAAAAAGCCATTATAAGCCATCAGAGTGCCTGCCAGTCTTACACAGAGAAAGCATTCAATTTAATATACACTTTCTGAGGTCTACTATGAGCCCAGTGGGTGCAAAGTGAGTGAAATTGTCTTTGCCTTCAAGGGGCATACACTCTGATTGGGGTGACAGATATGCTTACAAATGATCAATAGGGCCAGGCAGCAGGTAATCAGTACCATGGGAATTCTAGGGAAGGTAAAATTAATTATAATACAGGGGGAAAAAAGAGAACAGTTTATATTAAACGCCTCTGGAGTCTAGCCTTTTATAATTGACACAAAAGAGAGAAATACAGGGAAAAGCTCTGTAGGGATCGAATAGGAAAAGTAGTTTTACAAATTGCCTGATATAAAATGCCAAGTCTGCAAAATTGTCTGTCAAGTGACATAGCGGGCTAATTTTCCACATCTTTTTCTCTCTGATAACCTATTATTTCTATTGCCAGGATTTATGAGGGACTTTTGTTGGTCCTAGCTTAGCCTCTATTCCATTTTACCACTCACTAAATCACAATATTTTGATATTAGAGGTTCAAATGCTCTACCGGTTTAATTTTAAAATAGACCCAGAGGCTAGAACTGTGAGAAAGAATGCTTTAGAATACATAAGGGTTCAGGCTAAGTAAGAACTGTATGAGTATGAAGGGAATTAAGAAACTTGCCCAGTTGAGATAGGACTGAAATAAAGAAGCATGTGTGCCAGCTGGAGCTCCTTTTCAGAGTCATGGTATGTAGGAATGAAGAGATAAGTAATAACATCACTGGAGAACACGTTGGAGAGATTTCTGAAATACCTATCACACATGATCTGAGTTTGGTGCATGGTGTTCAGTCATGAGCCTTCTAGTTTTCACTCTAAAATTAGGAAAAATTCAGAAATGCATTAAAGGACAAGGAAGCCAAAGGCTGTAATTTTTGGCTGTAAGCCTTCAGATAGAAGGTATCATGAGTTTATAGGACTAAAGGGGGGCAGTTATTTCTTAGAAAGGAGAGAAAAAAAGAAAGCCACACATGCTCAAATTACTCACCATTTCTGTGTCATTGAGATATCGATTACTAAGGGTTTGTTTTCTAGGTTCCTACTCTCAGTTGATTAAGGAATATATCTATAATAAAAACATCTCCCCAGAGTTTTGGCAGTGTAGCAGAATATTAGCAATTTTTAGATGGGGGAAAAAAACACAAACAACAAAAGCACAGAATGCCAAGAGTCTACTTGCTTTCATTCTTTACTTTTCTTTTTTTTTTTTCAGTCACACAGTTTACCACAGAATCTTTGGACTCCTTCCTTACTTCCTTTAAGGCCACTCTGCCAAGCTTCTAGGTAATTGATAAAGCCCTCTGCCTTCTTAACTTCAAATAAACACCCACAGACACATGGATACCTCATTCATCCAAAAAGTGAAATACAGTTAGTTATACAGGACTTTCTGCTGTGTGTGTGGCCAGTCTTGTCCAGCTCTTTGTGAGGCCAGGGACTGCAGGCTCTGTCCATGGATTACCCAGGCAAGAACACTGGAGTGGGTGGCCATTTCCTTTCCCAGGGGATCTTCTCAACCCTGGGATTAAACCTGTATCTTCTGTATCTCCTGCATTGGCAGGCAGAGTCTTACCACGGAGCCACTTGGGAAACCCTACATTATGGTAGTGGTGGTCAGTGTGGCATGATGTTGTGACTGGAAGAGTTTGGTAATTTAAGGAGTGGCTGCATGACACAACCAAAAGCTCAAAGCAGAGATAGTAGAGACAAAATGAAAGTCATGAAAGGAAGAATTGGGTTGTAAATAATAAAAAGATGGAGAAGGTAAAAGTTAGAGAAAAAAGAGATGAAAAGAAAAAACTACATAGGATGGCTTGTCTTAAGCATTTAATAAATAAGTTAGGATATGAATAATGAGTGAGGGAATTTTCCAGTTTTCTCGCATTTTGATTTAAAGATGGAAATTTCAGAGCTAGAAAGGATCTGGGGATCATCCAACCTACTTTTACATTTCATAGATGAGGAAGTAGGAGTCAAGAGGAGATAAATGACTTAATATCAGAGTTGATTTCATGTGAAGCCGACATAAACACCCAGGTTCCCTGACTCCAGTCCAGTGTTCTGCTAAATCATTTCCCATTCTTATACAGGCTAACTGAATCCAAAGTTCTTTTGAAATTTAAGTACTTTCCCATTTTTTCTTTAACTTCTAACAAAATGTTTACATTTATTATGTTATTTTATAGCTTACAAAGTGCTTGATCTTATTTAATTTTTATACGAATTCTGAGAAGAGTAAATATCAACAAAAAATGACTCACATGGGACTTATCTAATTTCCATTTATGATATGTTTTCCCCCAAACAAATACCCTTATATTGAATGTAAATCGATGCAGCCACTACAGAAAGCAGTGCGACGGTTCCCTAAAAAACTAAAAATAGAGTTATAATATGATCTCACTGCTGGGCACATATCCAGAGAAAACTCTAATTCAAAAAGATACTTGTACCTCCAATATTCATAGCAGCACAATTTACAGTAGCCAAGACATAGAGACAACCTAAATTTCCATGGAGAGAGAAATGGATAAAGAAGATGTGATACATATATACGATGAAATAATACTTGGCCATATAAAAAAGAATAAGATAATACCATTTGCGGCAACGTGAATGGACCTAGAGATTATTGTATTAAGTAAAGTAAGTTAGCAAAAGAGAACTATCATATGATATCACTTATATGTGGAATCCCAAGGAAATTATACAAATGACCTTATCTACAAAATGGAAACAGACTCACAGACATAAAAAACAAATTTATGGTTACCAAAGGGGAAAACTGGGAGGGGTAAATTAGGAATTTGGGATTAACAGATGCATATTGTTGTTGTTCAGTTGACAAGTCATGTCTGACTCTTTTCTACCCCGTGGACTGCAGCACACCAGGCCTCCCTGTCCCTCACCATCTCCCAGAGTTTGTTTGCTCAAGTTCACATGCATTGAATGCCATGCAACCATCTCATCCTCTGTCACCCTCTTCTCCTTTTGCCTTCAATCTTTCCCAGCATCAGGGTCTTTTCCAATGAGTCAGCTCTTTGTATCAGATGGCATAAGTACTAGAGCTTCAACTTCAGCATCAGTCTTTTCAGTGAGTTTTCAGGGTTAATTTCCTTTAGGATTGACTGGTTTGATCTCCTGGATGTCCAAGGGATCCTCTAGAGTCTTCTCCTGCACCACAGTTCAAAAGGATCAATTCTTCAGCTCTTTGCCTTCTTTATGGTCTAATTCTCATGTCTGTACATGATTACTGGAAAGACCATAGTCTGACTGTACAGACCTTTGTCGGCACAATTCTGTCTTTGCTTTTTAATAACTATCTAGTTTTATCACAGCTTTCCTGCCAAGAAGCAACCATCTTCTAATTTCATGGCTGTAGTTACCATCCGCAGTGATTTTAGAGTCCCCAAAGAGGAAATCTGTCACCGTTCTACATTTTCCCCTTCTATTTGCCATGAAGTGATGGGACCGGATGCCATGATCTTAGTGTTTTTTTCTTTTTCCTTTTAACTGAGTTTTAAGCCATCTTTTCCACTCTGCTCTTTCACTTTTATCAAGAGGCTCTTTAGTTCCTCTTCACTTTCTGCCATTAAAGTGGTATCATCTGCATATCTGAGGTTGTTGATATTCCTCCCGGCAATCTTGATTCCATCTTGTAACTCATCCAGTTCTGCATCTTGCATGATGTCCTCTGCATATCAGTTAAATAAACTGGATAACAATAAACAGCCTTGTTGTACTGAACCAGGAGAAGGCAATGGCACCCCACTCCAGTACTCTTGCCGGGAAAATCCCATGGACAGAGGAGCCTGGTGGGTTGCAGTCCGTGGGTTCGCAAAGAGTAGGACATGACTGAGCGACTTCACTTTCACTTTTCACTTTCATGCATTGGAGAAGGAAATGGCAACTCGCTCCAGTGTTCTTGCTTGGAGAATCCCAGGGATGGGGGAGCCTGATGGCCTGCCATCTCTGGGGTCGCACAGAGTCAGACATGACTGAAGCAACTTAGCAGCAGCAGCAGCAGCAGTACTGAACCAGTACAACATTTGGTTTTGAACCAGTAAGTTGTTCCATATAAGGTTCTAGTTCTTATCTGCATACAGGTTTCTCAGGAGACAGGTAAGATGGTCTGGTATTCCCATCTCTTTAAGAGTTTTCCACAGTTTGTTATGATCCACATAGCCAAAGACTACTGTAGTCAATGAAACAGAGTAGATGTTTTTCTGGAATTCCCTTGCTTTCTCTATGATCCAGCAGATGTTGGCAATTTGATCTCATAGCTTGTACTAAAGAAGAAGACAGAGATTCATTTAGCCACATCCAACTCTTTGTGATCCCACAGACTGTAGCCTGCCAGGCTCCTCTGTCCATGGAATTTTCCAGGCAAGAATACTGGAGTGTGTTGCCATTCCCTTCTCCAGGGGATCTTCTTGACTCAGGGACCGAACCTGGGTCTTCTGCATTGCAGGCAGTCTGAACCACCAGGGAAGCCCATAGTTTATATTACTATGTATATGTATACATATATATATATATATATATACACACATATATATATATATGAATCACTTTGCCTTATCCCTGAAACTAGCACAACATTGTAAATCAACTATACTTCAATTTAGAAAAAGAAAAATAGCAAGTACTTACCCAACTCCTATGTATGGAGTACTTAGGTAAATTAAAAATAGACCATATTGTTTCTACTCTTCCCCACCATATCACCAACTAAGAACTCACTGTGCTTTGAAAAGATGAAATATGTAAGTAGGAGGGCAACCTGACAATAAATAAAAGCAAGAAAGAAATAATGATGTGGATGGCAAAACAATACTTGCAAATTGGTGCTATGGGTTGTTTTTGTTCAGTCACCAAGTCAAATCTCACTCTTTGTGACCCCATGGATTGCGCATGCCAAGTTTCCTTGTCCTTTGGTATCTCTACTAGCTCAACTCTTGTCCATTGAGTTGGTGATGCCATACAACCATCTCATCCTCTGTCTCCCCCTTCTTCTGTCCTCAATTTTTCCCAGCATCAGGGTCTTTTCCAGTGAGTTGGCTCTTTGCATCAGGTGACCAAAGTTTTGGAGCAATGGGTCAAAGTGGTTAAAGCTGCTGCTGATTCTAGATATTTATGATAAGGGAATCACTACTTTAGTTGCTTCTGTAATGGTGAGCCTTGATATTTCAGGAAAGTTCTCTTTGAAGCTGATGAATTCAGTTCCCAGAAAAAGACATGGGACTGATGTTGGAGAAAAGGAGCACCTCCTCCCCACCAGGAGCTGCATTCTCCAAGGCCCAGCCATCCAAGGCAGGATGGTTTCAATCACTCCTGCCATCCAGTCACCGCTGACACTACTTGGCAGCCAGCCTGCCTCTAATGGAATGTGTCCTGCAGCTGGGAATTAGGTCATCAGTAATTCACTTAATAGCATTTTATGAGCTGGGCTCTGACACAAGAGAGTGATCTGGCCTTACCAGCAGGAGCTTTCCTTGATGTGAGAGGAAGAAGACAGGAAAATATACCATCTTGAATAATCAAATGCTCCATGCATTTCCAGAAAGTAGGGGGTGAGGGTAAGAAAACTTGGTGTTTCTTCAGACTCCCTGCATGATCAGACCAGCTTTATGAAAATCTTGGGCAATTCAATTTTCATTTCTGGACCTCGAAGATCTCATCCAACTCTAATACTGTATACTTCTGACTCTGCGGTACTCTTTATGGAAGTTAGAAAATGTAGGATTTGTCCGATCACTCCTGTCCTTCCTTGATGGTGCTCTCTGGAAAGGAAGATGAATGATCCTATTCTTCAGTCTTTAGTGTGCTCAGTAGAGAAAAGCCCTGATTTGTAATTTGCTAATTTCCATGGTGTGTTTACAACATGGCTGATTCCCAGTCATCAGTGATTTAACAACTGGCAAGCAAAAGTTCTGAAGATTGAACAACTGACTCAAGCTGGTATGAGCTGCTCCATCATACCTCTGGTTCTCTTCTAGCTAGAAAGAGCCACCCCAATGAATAGACACTCATACATACACACCTAGCTGGATTGTCCACATACAAAATACGTAGCATATATATCCTTGTTTCAGTTTTGGATGAAAAATTATTTACAACTTTTTTTTTTAAAATTCTACTCCAGCTATTACTGAGAATTTATTTGAAATCCTCTCAGAGCTATGTAGAGAGTTCTCATTAGCAAAATGTTCGTACTCAATCTGTACTCATACAGCTCTTCACATCAATTTTCACTTCTGCCACATATTCTGGGAGACATTTGACTTTTATTTCCTTCTGACATTTGAACCCCCACATCCCGCTTGTTGAAAAACCAAATGTACCTCATTGTTTAGCAGGTTCACTGTTCTCTGGGGCTCATAAATTGGAAAAAAATCACTAGAGACATTTCTCCTTTTCACTTGATACAGGATAAACCCTTCTTATGGGTCATGGAAAATTTTCACACAGAAACTACCAGGTACCAGGAAGCTGGGATGGTTGAGGCTGAAATCAGCATCTGCAATGGTGGTGGATAAAACTGTGAGTCAGTCCCCCTTTATCTCTTCAGCTGAATAGTGTGTATGAAAAATATTCCATTAGCAATTATCTACTGAGAATTTACTACATGTACTCATCAGTGCAAAGTATTATGAAATATAAGAGAAAGTATAAGCTATGAAACCAGCTTTCAAATTTATAATCTGGTGGAGGAGATAAGATTAACATGCACAAATTAATGAAAATCAATTAAAATCATTTTATAATCAAGTGTTCAATGATGTGGCACAAATTTTAAATGTAGCAAGAGCATAGCGAAAAATAAAACCACTGGAAGCAAGCATTATCCAAGAAAACTTAATGACTAGCAATGGCACTTAAGCTGTGGACTTCCCTGGTGGCTCAGCAGTAAAGAATCTACCTGCCAATGAAGAAGACACGGGTTCAATCCCTGGGTTAAGAAGATCCTCTGGAGAAGGAAATGACAACCCACTCCAGTATTCTTGCCTGGAAAATCCCAAGGACAGAGGAGCCTGATGGGCTACAGTCCACGGGGTCACAAAAGAGTTGGTCACTCCTTAATGACAAAGAACAACAAGGTGTGGGACTAGCCAAGCTGGAGGAGTTGCACTTAAAAGGCTAGTGGTATAAGATGGGGAGTGGATAGAAATAGGAAGTGGAGGAAAGAGGAGAAAAACGTGAAATTCCTGGCTTAAAACTGGGTTCTAGTGTGGGTGTATGTCAGGAAGAGCAGCAAGAGAAAATATACAAACGAAAAATGACAAGATCGCAGGTGATGTTACAGTTCTGATCTACACAGTCTCTAGAAACCAGTACAGGACACTAAACCGCAGTCTTTGTAGCAACCAGTCCAGAAAGTTTGGGACTTTTCAATAACTGTCAACCGCCTAATCCCACCGCGCCCCCCGCCCCACCTCCTGCTTCCAGTTTAGGACCAATGAGAGAGAAAGTCAGATGCTCCCCAAAGCAATCACATAGGATGCTCCACTTCTAGTTGGCCCACCTTTAGTTTCCCTGTGCCAACAGCCTTCAATCCGAGCATACTTCAAGTCATCCTTTTTTTTTTTTTCACTACAAAGCTTTCCCAATCCTCTGCCTGCCTCTGAGTCTCCACCAAACTTAAGTGATGGTGACTGAATCTTACATGGAGCACGCACTAAATAAAAGCCTGTTTGTTCTCATTCGGGCGGTCTTTGTTTGTTTCTGCAGTGGAAGAAGAGCACACCTATCACGATTCTGTCTCTTACTGTTGCTAAAGTATACGCGTTCAGTTCAGTTCAGTTCAGTCGCTCAGTCGTGTCCGACTCTGCGTACGTTCCCCTTTTCGCTCTCTGTCGCCTTTCCTCTTTACCTCTTGATGTCTACACTGAAACAGGCTTCCTTACCAAAATCTTAGAATGCCTATAATAAGATAAAACAGATGTCAAGAGAGCTATTGCCTCCAACTCAGAGATGAATAGAATGAGGTGATCTGGGTAGCCTCTACTGAGGACATTCATTTATTTCCTTTGGATCCAAAGGACAGGGTGAATGCCTCAACCTATCTTCTTGACTCTGGTTTACCTTTGTCCCAACAAAAGGTCCTTTTATGATTATTCTTTTATAACTCCATGTAAAAGATTTAGTCTAACAATAATGATTTTCCTAGTACATTTTAATGTAAAACATCTAAAATGTTTAATCTAGGGTTTCTGATCAACACGAGATAACAAGCATTGCTATTATGCTGGATGATACATTTCCCATCAAATCAACAAACAGAGAAGTGTTTTAAAAAGTCAGTGCAACATAGCCTTTGATAAATATATAGATTATATTAAGGCTTTCTAAAACTCTGAAAATAGCTAATTATCCCCCATCTGTGTTCATGTTTTTGAGAAATTGTCATTCTGGGAATCCCAAGTTGGGAATGGCCCCTTTGATGCAATAATAATTTTGTTATGTTAATTTTACTAATTCCTGGAAGCCCAGTCCTTTATACCACATTCCACAAATCTAAGGCAAATTACCTTCCAGGTTTTGCAGATAGAGTGTGATCCTTTTGGATATTTAAAGGAATTTGATATCCCTACCTAATATACATGGATTTGGAAGCTGACATGCAGCTAACAATGATTTTTCTGATATAATGTCCTCTTTCTCTCTACCATATAACCAAAGAGCTAGAAGCAGTGAGTGGGGCTAGAAGGCATAACTCGGCTATGCTAAAGCTCCCCATAATTTGCTATCCATTTAAACTCTTGGGCCTGAATCTTGGGTTTGTAGACTTAGACAGTTTTTCAGCTCTTTCTTGGGCAATTATGCTTTGGTACATTTCTTTACACATCCTGTTACATGTTCTTATATTACCCTGAGTGTTCCCTTCTTTGCAGTTACTCCCAGCAACTAATGACACCAGCAAGGGGTCTTTATGTCACTCCTAGGAAGAGGGAGTTTACTTCAGATGATATCTCATGGTTTTTGTTTTATCAACTTGGACACTTTTCCAGTATTTATTATGAATAAATTGGCCTCCTGGGATTTTTCTACAGAATCATGATTAAATAAGTAACCCAGATGCTGTCACCCTATCTTTGTGAGAAGCAATTTGATTTCAAATCAAAATCTGCTGTTAAAAGCGATTTCCCCTTATTCTATTTGTTTTTCCTTTCTTTCAACTTGAAGTATAGTCGATGTACAATATTACATTAGTTTCAGGTGTCCGACATAGTACTTTGACATTTATATATGGTATGAATTGATCACTATAATAAGACTAGTAACCATCTGTTTACCATGCAAAGTTATTACACCATTATTAGCTATATTCCCTATGGTGTACATTATATCCCCATGACTTATTTATTTTACACCTGGAAGTTTGTACCTCTTGAGCCTTTCTCTATTTTGCTCAAAACCCCCTTCCAGGAGAGGGTTCCTCTGGCAGCTAGCACTTTGTGTCTATGAGTCTGTTTCTGCTTTGTTTTGTTTTTAGATTCATACAGGTAAAATCATACAACGCTGTCTCTTACTGATGATGATTCCCTTCCATAGTATGTACAAACACGTTAAATGCGATCATAGAGCCTGGGCCTTCCTCACCAAGGAATTTGTCTTCTTCCTTAACTTTGCTTATTCATCTCTTGTTATAAGTCTGGGAGATGTATTTTGAGGCATGTGTTAGTTGAGATGAACTAGGCTGTTGTAATGGGCTTCCCTGGTGGCTCAGACAATAAATAATCCCCCTGCAATGCAGGAGACCCAGGTTCAATCCCTGGGTCAGGAAGATCCCCTGGAGAAGGGGATGGCTACCTACTCCAGGATTCTTACCTAGAGAGTTCCATGGATGAGGAGCCTGGCAGGCTACATACAGTTCATGGGGTCACAAAGAGGCATACACAACTGAGTGACTAACACTTTCACTTTTTCAGGCTGCTGTAACAAACAGACCCAAAATGAATAATGGCTCCACACAACAAACATTTTATTTTTTGTTTGTTCAGCAGCCCAAGATGAGTATTCCTTGTTTGCGCCTGACTTTTCTGTATGGTAATTTAGGAACTGAGGCTTCTTCCGTCATGGCTCTGCCCTCATCTAGGACTTTATAAGCTTCCATTGGTTGAATGCAGATGGGAGAGTAAGGAGAAACACATCTGCTTCTTCTACTGCTTGACCCTGAGCTGGCACGTATCCCTTCCATTCATATTCTACTTATAAGAACTACTGTAAGAGAGGCTAAGACACGCAGTCTACCTATGGGCCAAAGATGATAAAAACATGAAAATTTGGGGCACACTTACCAATCTTTAACTTAGGTATTTGTAGCCTCTGCTTACTTCTTGCCACCTACTGAAGATATTAGAAGATGAGTACAGTTTCTAATAAACCATTAAACAAATGATTTGCCTTTTTCTGGCCTCACTAACTGATTCAGCAGGTAATTGTCATTGTCTTTATTGAGGAGAATTGCAGTTGGTCAACCATCATTAATTTTCTCTAGTTTGTGGTGAACTCCCAGTGGCTGCTTTGGGCAGAAGTTCCTTTTAGCTTTGCTCCACTTTCCTTGAGGTCCTTCAGCAATGGAACAGAGTTATGCTTTCAGCTCTACCTCTTGAGGGCTGACTCATGGCCTCTAGGCCTTTAGACTCTCCCAAGAGCAGCCACAGCTTGGGGCTCTACTGTAGTTAATAACAAAAGAAAAGTATTGGCAGAGTATTTGTCTCCGAGTCTTCTTAGAATCATAGAATCACAAGCCTATCTTCCCTCTTTCCTTTTCAGCTGTGACCCCAGTCATGCCTCAGCTAATGGTCTGGGCAAAAAGGGATTTGATAACAAGATTCTCTCTAATGTCTGAATAATTGCCAACAGTCTAATATGCCTTTGCTAGTGGAGAGATATTTAGCATTTAGAAACAGACACTCTGTAGTGATAGGATATAGAAAATGTAAAAAATGGATAGAATGCCACTGGGGGCAAAACTCACTTTCCTTTATTATTTTCAGAATTGTAGCTTAGGATGTATGAATGCATGCTAAGTCACTTCAGTTGTGTCCACTCTTTGTGACCCTATGGACTGTAGCCTGGCAGGCTTCTCTGTCCATGGGATTCTCCAGGCAAGAATACTGGAATAGGTTGCCATGCCTTCCTCCAGGGGATCTTCCCAACCAAGGTATCAGCCCACATCTCTTATGAGTTCTTTACCACTGGCGCCACCTGGGAAGCCCAGCTTAGGATACCACTCATGTTTTCTGCGTATCAAATGATCTTGTGTGCAATCTTTCATTCAATGATTCAATTATTTTTCCATTCAACATGCTTTTGAATACTACTATATTTCAGGCACTAGGGATGTGATGGTAAACAAAGTAGATACAGTCCTAATTATTTTGCACAATGTCATTAACACCGAGTGCTAGATCCCCATAAAATGAAACATTTCAGGGATGCGTGGATTATCCTGGGGCTTTTGAGCAGCTCCATCTCTGAGCCGGAGAGGTGACCTCTATTCTTTTTCCTTTACATCCCTCTGTGCTTCATTGCACAGACTTTACAGTAACCCAGAGAATCATTTTCCTGAGGAAACTGGCTTTGGTCTTAAATAAATCAATATATTTAAAGCACCTAGCAAGCTCCCAAAGTAGAAGATAAGACAACTAAATGGTAGCTATTGATAAGGGTAGCATTATGCTCTTTAGGAAACCATGGGGGTGGGGAATTGATCCAGCTGATAATTTTAACTTGCTTTCATTCCTATAAAAACATGCTCAAGCCTCAATACCTCTCTTGTGTCTCAGATGATCACTGAAAATCACTTGTCCAATTCCTTATCTCAGGTAGTAATTCATCAGTTGCTTCTGAACAGAAGCAAGAAGAAGCAGACTTGAGCTGATAACTCAAATGTCACAGTGTAGCTCAGTCATGGCTGGAATATTTAATGAAGGCATTTTATAGAAAAGAATGGTAGAAACATGGGGTGAGAATACTGACAACATAGCCTAAGGATGCTGCCAGCCTCCAGCAAGCGTGGCCACACACTGTCCCCAGCATTCAGTTGATGCCTCTGTAGAGCATAGAAAAGGACAAGGGTCCAGAAGCTGGGAGCTGGCAAGGCTGGGGATCAAATCTGATGATTTCGCTACTGTTTCTACATGTTCCACTCCTTATTTATACCCACCACTGTACCCAAGGAGAGGGAGGCTCCCAAATGAATGATTTATGAGGATTACAACCTCACCACGAGGATGCTATGCAGTTATCACCAGGGATTAGAATCATGGATCAATCTAAATACTCGGTGAGGTTTCTTCTATGTCTAGAACTGCTTGAAGTGTGGTGAAAGGAGGCAAGAGAAATTTATGATGCCGTCTCTACCCTTAAAGAATTTATGTGGAGACCAGACAAACACAAAACACATTTACAGAACAATTCAATTCTGAACTGTTTGGCACTGACTCAAATTGTAATTTTAAGCGTTAGCCTGGCTTTTCTAGCCACCTGCTGGGAGGCACAGCGGGGCAGTAGAGGAGGACCAGTTTGTAGTCCAGCTCACCGAGATGTAAAGTTGCCCTCTGCTATTAAATGACCTGCATCACCTTGAGCAGTTCCTATAGTCTCAAAGCTGCACATGCAAAATTAAGAAAATGCTTCATCCTAGAGTTTTAGTAATCAGTGAACTAAAAATGTCAACTAATGGGAAAATAATAGATACTGGAAAAATATACAGGTGTCCACCCCATGTCCTCACAGTGGTCCCACAGGAATCTCAGAGACAAAATGTTTAAAAGCAGACACATCGTCGTCTCCACATTTCCTCACATACTAAGACCTACTTATCTATTTGACTTCCAATTTCTTCCCTGCTTCTGTTTATGGCAACAGACCTTCTCTGGTCATCAAGCCTTGAAAGTGTCACATCATTTTTGACTTAAATGCCCTCACCACCACATCCAGTCTCTTTCAAAGTTCTAGCAAGGAGCTCCAACCCGTCCATCCTAAAGGAAATCAGTCTTGAATATTCATTGGAAGGAGTGATGCTGAAGCTGAAACTCCAATACTTTGGCCACCTGATGCAAAGAACTGACTCATTTGAAAAGACCCTGATGCTGGGAAAGATTGAAGGTGGGAGGAGAAGGGAACAATAGAGGTTGAGGTCAATGGATGGCATCACTGATTCAATGGACATGAGTTTGAGTAAACTCCTTGATTTGGCAATGGATGGGGAGGCCTGGCATGCTGCAGTCCATGGAGTCTCAAAGAGTCAGACATGACTGAGTGACTGAACTGAACTGAAGTGAATATTAATTATGTGGAGAAAAGTTTATCATTTTAATAAATTCTTAAATGTATTAACTCAAATACTTTTATACCACAGTGTTCCCTTTACTCTTAATTATTTTGCCACAATGTAGTTGCAGGTTGTTAACATTTCCATCCAAATACAACAACCTCCTAATTTATAATCTTCCAATGTGTGTCATTCTTTGTACCACTGTAATAGCTATCTTCCCAGGTGGCTCAGTGGAAAAGAATCAGCCTACCAAAGCAGGAGACACAGGAGACATGGATTTGATCCCTGGGTCAGGAAGATCCCCTGGAGGAGACAATGGCAACACACTCCAGTATTCCTGCCTGGAAAATTCCATGGACAGAGGAGGAGCCTGGTGGGTACAGTCCATAGGATTGCTAAGAGTCAGACAGGATTTAGTGACCGAGCATGCACACACAATAGCTATCTTAAAATATAGTTGTAATCATGCCATTTCTCCAATCAACAATTTTCAGCATGTCCAAATTTCTTTCTTATAAACCAAAGAATCTTAACTGAGCTCTTGAAACTAACTTTGGAACTTTCTTGATTCTCTCTCCACATACTCTATGCTCCAGTAAAACAAATTGCAGTCTCTTTTTTGAATATACTATCCAAAAAATATTTGTTGGATTTTTTGTAATGTAAAATATTAGGGAAAATATTAGGGGAAAATGCAATTGAGAGAAAATTCAGATTTTCAAGAGATTAATCACCAAGTTCCACCCCAGGATGCTCCTTGCACTTGCACGCACCATTGTGTTCTACGCTTCTTCATGCATAATTCATAATGACCCGAGTCAGAAAGTGAGTGGATGCTTAGGACAAGCCTGCTCTATACCAACTTTGCTTTAAAAAAAAAAAAAGAGTCAGGTTTTGTTGCTCTTTCAACCTACAGCCATCAAAGAATTCCTTTTTCTAAAAGCCAAGATTGCTAACCAAAAGCCCTCTACTTGCAGCAATCCACTGCCTTCTTTGGCAGTCGATGGCTGACAGTGTTTGGGCGTCCACTCAGTTTTGGAGAACCATGTCCCCTTCTCTGGGAATGCTCTTACCTACCTCAAAACACAGGGTAAGCCCACCCATCAGCAGCCAGGTTTGTACCATGTTACCTCCTCCTTCTGATCTTGATTGATTGGACAATAAGTGTTGCCTGATGCAACCTGGGTCAATCACATTCCTCCACAGACATTTGGAATTGAAATAGAGTGACTGTGAGCTAGGCATGACATGCAGCTGGAGGTCTAAGCTGTAAATAGCAGAAGCTGTGAAGAGAATGCAAAAGCTATCCTGCAGCCAGAAAGAAGGAAAAAATCAAATGACTTGAAACAAGTAGACATAAAAGAGAGTAAACATGTTCTGTTGCCTTTTGATTCCTGGTGTCAAACCTTGCAGGGCTCTGACTTCCTCCCTTTCCTGGATTCACTGAGAGGCATTCTTCCTCCCCTTCTCATGTTCTTATAGTTGGACTAACTTGATATCTCATGTTGTTATATAGTCACTAAGTCATCTCTGACTCTTTGCAACCCCATGGACTGTAGCCCACCAGACTTCTCTGTCCATAGGATTTCCCAGGCAAGAATACTGGAGTGGATTGCTATTTCCTTCTCCAGGGGATATTCCTGACCAAGGGATCAAACCCAAGTCTCCTGCTTTGGCAGGCAGGTTCTTTACCACTGAGCCACTAGGGAAGCACTCATTATCTCATACTGTCAACTAAGAGTCCTAACTAATACAATAATATCATTGTTATTGAAAAATAATATTTTTCAATATTATTTGAAAAATCTGTATTTGTATCTCATCCTTCATTCATTCAACATGCATTGATTGAGCGTCTACCAGATGCCAGAGACTCTGTTAGCCTCCCTGCAGGGATGTATAAAGAGAGAGAAATAGATAATTATCGTTGAATAAGAGAAATTGTCTGTCAGATCAATGTGCAGAATAGATAAATATGGCAAATAAATAGAGATTGAGTGGAGGGAACATAGATATTTTGAAAGCAAATGGTGCTCTTTAAAAAAATTTAATTTATGTATCTGTTTCTGGGTGTGCTGGGTCTTCATTGCTGTGTGGGTTTTTCTCTAGTTGCAGAGAGTGAGGGCTGCTCTCTAGCTGCTGTGCGGAGGCTTCTCATTGTATTGGCTTCTCTTGTGGGGCACAGGCTTTAGGGCACATGGGCTTCAGTTGTTGCAGCACATGGGCTCAGCACTTGTGGCTCCCAGGCTCTAGAGCACAAGCTCAGTAGTTGCGGTGCACAGGCTTAGTTGCTCCCCAGCATGAGGAATTCCCCAGATCAGGAATCAAACCTGTATCTCCTGCACTGGCAGGCAGATTCTTTATCACTAGATCACTAGGGAAGCCCTTGAAAGTAAATGGTGTTGTAACTAAACCCTAAGCCAAGGCTTTATCAAGAAAGAAGGAAGGGTGTCCAGAGAGAGACAACAACACATGCAAAGGTGTGGAGACAAGCAGAGCTTGATCTGTCCTGGGAGACACTTACATTTGGAATCTAGCGTAGGTACATTTGATTTCTCCATGCAGAAAAGGGTGGCGAAATGTTAAGATCTGGGCCATATGTAGGGTTTGTTCTGTCATACCTTGGATTCTCTCTTTAGGTGATGGAGGGATATTGATAATTTTAGGCAGCAGATTTAATACCTAGAGGTTAAAGTGTCTGCCTGCAATGCGGGAGACCCGGGTTCGATCCCTGGGTCGGGAAGATCCCCTGGAGAAGGAAATGGCAACCCACTCCAGAGAATCCCATGGAGGGAGGAGCCTGGTAAGCTACAGTCCATGGGGTTGCAAAGAGTCAGACACGACTGAGCGACAAACTAACTACTTAACAATAGCTCAAGATCACCAACTTTGAAGGGCATGTTCCAGTATTTTAGCAGGTGGGCTTATGTAAAATAGCTCTTGTTATTTAATATTAAGTGCTTGGAATTCAGGTAAAATTATGCTTGTCCCTCTATCTGGAGTAATTCCTTTTGATGTATATGTGTGCTCAGTCACTTCAGTCGTGTCTGACTCTTTGTGATTCCATGAATTTTTGCCCGCCAGGCTCCTCTGTCCATGGGATTTTCTTAGTCAAGAATACTGGAGTGGGTTGCCATGCCCTTCTCCAGGGGATCTTCCCAACTTAGGGATTGAACCTGCATGTCTTGACTCTCCTGCATTAGCAAACAGATTCTGTAGCACTGAGCCACCTGATATGTGGTAAAATTCCTCTTCTCCTTATGATTTTCTCTTCAACATGTTCTCTCTATTTCTCTCTCTATACACACTCATATCTTTTCAGTCATTTTTAAAATTCTGCATGTTAATTTCTTTAATGATTTATCTCAACATAAATCGTTTTCTAATTTTACTTTATAGTAATTATAATTAAATTTTAATAATAGCCACATAGCAATTAATCTCATTACAATTAAAAATGACAGAAAGCTGGGAGGGATATAAAACATTTTGGATGTCAAGCCAAGACCCAAAGGGATCCCCACAAACTAGAGTGATTATTGGACTCTAAGAAAATCTGCATAATACTAATAAAATCTAAGGATCACACTTGGGTCCTAAAAACCCAAGTACCTTACGATAATATGGGGAATAGTGCAAGCAGGAGAGCTTTTAGCTGCCCATTGACTCCATGTGAGTGTGCCACATGGAGTGTGGCAGTGTGCCATGACTTTTCTCAAAGCAACTATGTCTCATGATCCATTTGCGGACATATACTTCTCATAAAGCAGGAGCCTACAGTCCCACCATTCTCAATACTGGGTCTATGACATGAAGAATATTGGACTTATGAGGCTCGTCACACTTTAGGAAAGATATAGAAAGTTTCTTCATTTTTCTATAAAGGTTTACCTGTTCCAAGCGCTATGATATCATGAGAATTCAAAAAAGCGGGAATTTCTGATATTCAGTTTGGTGAAAAGAGTAAATTGTTTTCAAATGTGCAGAGAATTGTCATGCAGATGAGGAAAGGACACTGGCCTTGTTCTCTACAGCAGCAAAGGGAAGAAATAGGACCAGTGGGGTTAGGGTAGGAGATATACGTAGACAGACTTTGGTTTCGAATAAGAAAGAGTTTTCTATGGATTAAGTCTGTCTAATGATAAAATGAGCTGCCTCAGATAGAGTAGTGATTTCTCTTTCCCTGAAAATATTCAAACTCAGGATGCACAGCTACCTGTGAGGTACTTATAGAAGGGATTTGAACTTTACAGCTATTTTGGGGTGAGGTTTCTGAAGTTTCTTTAGGGACACTATTTTTACTGATAGGAATAACCTCTTATACCATCTTCACTTTTAAAAATCTTTCCTATCCTTTGAGACAAAGATAAAGGTCCTCCAAATAATATGTAATTTCTATGTAATATAATAGAATTACCATTTAGACAATATAAATGCACTTTGTACTTATTGTACTTTTAATTTTTTTCACATTATTTCATGTAGTGGCTATGAATATGTCTTATTGCCTCTCATAGATTATACATCTCTTGCCTGGAAAATCCCGTGGACGGAGGAGCCTAGTAGGCTGCAGTCCATGGGGTCGCGATGAGTCGGACATGACTGACTTCACTTTTACTTTTCACTTTCCTGCATTGGAGAAGGCAATGACAACCCACTCCAGTGTTCTTGCATGGAGAATCCCAGGGATGGGGGGAGCCTGGTGGGCTGCTGTCTGTGGGGTCGCACAGAGTCGGACACGACTGAAGCGACTTAGCAGCAGCAGCAGCAGCAGCAAGGAGAGAGAAAAAGCTTATTCACTTGGGTATCCCTTAAAGTGCTTTGTGCAAACCAGATACTTAATAAGTGTTTGCTGAATGAAGGAAGGAATAAATGGTTGAACAAATGAATGGGGTTTATTAATGATGCTCAAAGGAAAACATCCAAAAGATTTGTGTTAATTTTAATTCTCCTTTTAACTATTTTGTAATTATTTCATGTCTGAAGTACAATTCTAGGAGCACCATTTTCCACTTAAATTTCTCATTGTTAACATTTCATTGTATTTGTTCCATCTCTTTCTTTCAGGACCTCTCTCCCTCTCTCTGTATGTACATATACATTTATATCATCTACACATATATTGGCATATATAAGCATATATACATTATATTTATAGTATCTATACATGTATATGGCTTCCCTGGTGGCTCAGATGGTAAAGAATCCACCTGCAATGCAAGAGACCTGGGTTTGATCCCTGGGTTGGGACGATCCCCTGGAGAAGGAAACAGCTACCCATGCCAGTATTCTGGTCTGGAGAATTCCATGAACAGAGGAGCCTGGCAGGCTACAGTCCGTTGGGTTGTAAAGAGTTGGACACAACTGAACAACGTTCACACATGTATATATATACTTTTATATAATCTACATGTATATTTGCATAGATATATATACACATATATATTATATTTTAATTATCGTTAGTCTTTAACATTTTGAAGGCAAGCTGAAAACAGTATTCCTCATCACCCCTAAATATTCCAACTTGTCAAAAACAGGGACACTCTCCTACAAAACCCTTGGACAGGCCTTTAAATCAGGAAATCAGTGACAATACCACACTCTGTCCAAAACAGATACCCTGTTTCATTTTGCAAACTGTACCGACAACGATCCTTTTATCCTTTGGTCCAGAATGGCAGCCAGGAGCTCAGTGTATTTGGTTCTCACGTCTCTTCAGTCTCTTTCAAATCTGTGTATAGTTCTTCATTCTTTCTCTGTCCTTCATGTTCCTAATAGGAATGGTCAATACTGGTCAGTTTAACATAGTAGCCACTAGCCATGTATAGTTATTCAAACTAAAATTCATTAAAATTACATAAAATTAATAATTTCACTTCTCAGTCACAATAGCCACATTTCAAGTGTTCCGTGGCCACGTGTGGCTCATGATTACCCCATTGACAACATAGCTCAAGATATTCTCATCACCATAGTAAGTTCTATTGGACACTGCTAGTCTTCAGAATGACCTCAGGTTGGCTGTTCCTAATGTTTCTTCATGACCAGTATCAGGTCATGCTTTTTTTGCAATACCACAGAAATGATACCATACTCTTCTCAGTGCATCACATAAGGGAATATTTTTCTTACTAACTCTGTTTAGCTTGACTCTGTATTCCATACTACCATGAGCAACACTTACTATATGACTTTACAACAAAGGACATAAACCAGTCTTTAATATCAGGAAACTTGTCAATCAGAAACTGGCTATAGTGTAGTTGCTTCAACCACACAGAGCTCTCTATTGGAGCTCCAGCACTGCTGTTTTACAGAATAATCTACCTGTTCAACCAATGGATGTTTGTTGAGTGCATACTTGAATGCAAGCCATTGCAGGAAGCAAGTTTGTGGAAGACGGAGACAGAGACCTTCTTGGTATTATTACTGCATCTAAGTTAGGTAGGCTTCCCAACAGCAGTGGATTGATGGAATGGAACCATCAAAGACTACATAAAATTTAGTCACGGGTAAAGTTTAGGAAAGCTGTGTTGTGTCAAACACTCTTGGTAATTTTAAAGGAAAGTTCTGTATTAATGGAAAGGGTTATATTTAACTCATCCATACTGGCTGCAGACTGACTTAGTGCTAACTAAGCCAACTCAGTCACCCATATCTCTGCATGCAGTAAGGCTGGTAAAAAAGAACAAGAATATTAAATATTTATGGCCTTCCAAAGTCCAAGAATAAAAGATATTATTTAGTCACACAAATTAGATTTTCTTATAAGAAATAAATCATATTATTAATTTATCACAAGTACCTACAAGCTATGGGCTGAGGTCTCCATTTTCAGTTTGCTGTTAAACACAGTCATCATTTTGGGCCTGTGATTACATATAATCCAATAAAAGATTCTTGCTCCTTGGACGAAAAGCTATGACAAACCTAGACAGCATATTAAAAAGCAGAGACATCATTTTGTCAACAAAGTCCTTACAGTCAAAGCCATGGTTTTTCCAGCAGTCATGTACAGATGTGAGAGTTGGACCATAAAGAAGGCTGAGTGCCAAAGAATTAGTGCTTTTGAACTGTGGTTCTGGAGAAAACTCTTGAAAGTCCCTTGGACTGCAAGGAGATCAAACTAGTCAATTCTAAAGGAAATTAGTCCTGAATATTCACTGGAAGGACTAATGCTGAAGCTGAAGCTCCAGTACTTTGGAAACCTAGTGTGAAGAGCTGACTCATTGGAAAAGATCCTGATGCTGGGAAAGACTGAAGACAAGAGGAGAAGGGAGTTACAGAGGATGAGATGGTTGGATGGCATTACTGACTCAATGGCCATGAGTTTGAACAAACTCCAGGAGATAATGAAAGACAGGGAAGCCTGGTGCACTGCAGTCTGTGGGGTTGCAAACAGTCAGACATGACTGAGCAACTGAACCACAAAAAGCCAGGCTTGTGACTAAAAAGCACAAACTCCATAGTCAGGTTAACTCTGTGAACTTGTCCAGTTACTCACCTCTCTGCGCTTCAGTTTCTCCATTTGTGAAATGTGGATAGAAGTGGATCACAGGATTCCTAGATCATAGGATTGTTTTGAGAATTAGAAGAGAAAATGAATGTAAAGACCTTTCTTAGCACAGATCCTGGTGCATGATAAGGGTTTAAAACATGCTTACTGCTGTATTTTATATTTTTTTCTTCTTTGTTTGTCATAACCCTACCAACTTCCTTTTGCTCCAATATTTAAAATCATACAGCTTTTAGAACTGAAAATGTTATTACAAGTCAGCTTGTGATCCATTTAATTTTTTTAGAAGAATCAACAGAAATTTGGTTTATTAGTATAGGTGTTGGTGGAATCTGTAACGGAAGGGCTTGAGACCATGATGGAACTGCTTTCTACTACGTCAAACTGACTGTGAACCAGAACTGTTTTCTCTGGTCTGCATATTTATGAAGTACTGCTATCAGCCTAGCATTATGCTAAGCCCTGGGGATTAAAAACAAAAAATGATGACATCATCCCTTGTTGGGAAGCGCTCACAAGGGACAGGGGTGGGGCATGCAGGCAGGGAATGAAGGCATAAATTCACTGAAATGCAGTAAGACACCATAGCTAAGGCAGGAGTGCAAAGAGAGCTGTGAGACAATTTGACTCCCTTAAGGAGTCTGGGCTTTGACAAATCTTTTTCATAGATCCCAGAAATTCATGAGAAACCAACTGCAATCATCTTTTAAAGCAAAATACCACTGACATGTAGGTAGTCAGTTCCCAGCTAGGATTTGACTCATTTCTGCTAAGATCATATCCCCTCCTACCAGAGCTGTTGGATCAGTTTACCATTGTGTATCTATAACCTCTTCACCTTCAGCCTAAATATGGTTTTTAATTTGAGAGAAGAGATAGATGAAACAATGACCTAAGAGCATAGATTTGTTCGACTGAAATCTAATTATGCTACTGACTTGTCATATGACTTGGTAGAAATCATTTCTTCATGCTGCCTTTATCTACTTATCTCTAACAAAATCTTCTACTCCCCAGGGCTATTGCGGGAAAATTTTTGCCCAAGTGATACATGATGCTTTGTAATTATCAAACATTTTGCACTAAAAATACTAAGTTCTTATATTTGTCTATTCTGTTTGATACAATTATGATATTTGCAAACATGCAAATATACAAGAAGGAAAGTAGTAAAATAGTACTTGAAGGACTATAGAATCTCATTTGTTCCTGAATGAATATGTTTAATCATTCTACAAATGGATTAAGAGCTTTCATATAAGATTTGGAACATATATGCAACATGATTGCAGTTTAACTTTTGAGGCAAGAAAAGATGAAGTCCTTAGAATAAAGGATGATAAAGACCCTATCATCCTGAATCCTGTGATGAATTGCTGAATTCACCTTATTCATTTATTCATGCTTTCATTTAAAAGCAGTACATTGAATTTTTATATGTCAGTTGCCAGGCCAGGCATGAAAGATACAAGGTTGAATAAACACCTTTTCTAGTGGTTAGTTAATGAGTGAATGAATAAATGAATTTATAAATATCTATCTCTCTCTGCCCCGTAGAGGTCCTCATTTTCTAGTAGACAAGACAGAAATATACAAAGCTAAGTATAATGCAATGTGATAAATGCTATAACAGAATGATGTCCAAAGTGCCAGAGAAGAAAACACACTAGTTCTGCCTGACAGCTATGTCAGAGGATGCTTCATACTGGCAATATTTCACACAAATATTAAAGGATTAGCCAACTCGGACTGTCCCACAGCCTATTATGGAAAGTTCAGCTTATACTGATTTATTTTAATCTTAAAAATCTTTAAATTTATTTATAGAATTATGGCTCCATGACTGAAAATTTGAAAGCCACAAGAAATGGGTCAAATACATATACATATGTATTTATGCACATACTGTGTACATATATACTGTATGCATGTTGGTGTATGCACATATTCAAGTATATGCACATGCACATAAATGCTCACAATTTCCCCATTTTTCTACAAGTGGAAGTATAGTATATATACTATTTTCTACCTCCTTTGTTGCGCTTAAAGCTGTTTCTTGGAAATCATTTCCCATCATATGTATATCACTTTCAATCTTTTGCTGTAATAAAAAATAAAAAAATCTTGCAACAAATATGTCTATAAAATATTATATTTAGTGGCAACAATATCAAAAAATAAGATTACAAAGTCAAGTTGCAGTTACATCAAATTTTTGTAGGTATTGCCAGGTTGCCTCACCATGTGCTCCAACCAGCATGTAAAACAATATCTGTTTCTCCACATTAGCATTAGCTATTTATTCATCATTAGCAGTTTGTTGCAAAAATTCTTTTGGTTTTTTCTAATTTATTACATCCCTACTGCTTTTAAACACCTTAATTATCAGACATTTAATTCCTGTCTCTGACCCGTATCTATTCTTGACTAATGCCAAAATCACTGAAATGTTATGATGAATTTATGTATCTGGGGAAAAAAAAGGCAGCCTAAGTGTATTTATAATTCTCACATATTTGCTTTTTGCAACTTTAGAACCATTTGACCAGGTTATATTTAAGATGTTGCATCATATTTTGGTGTAAATTTGGGAAATTTACCATCTTTATAAAATTGAATATTTTTATCAAGCCTTCTTTCATTCTATCAATAAAGCTCTTCTGCTTTATTGTTCAGGCCTTGCACATTTCTTAACCTTATAATATTAAATCCACATGTAGTGTTTTTATCATTATGACTACATGAATATGGTTCTTTGTCAAGGTAAATAATAACATCATCAAATTTTCATCCTGACATAACTCTTCCTATTTTTCTGGAGCTGTCAATTGCCTCATATTTTTTCTATACGCTAAAATATCCTCTAAGTCTTCCCACATTCTCCAATGGCTCTGTAAAACTTCTCTCAGTATTCCACATGTTCAAACCTGCCAGACATATAAGTTCCTCCCTCCCCCCCCCCTTTTTTTTTTTGGTGATCTGTCTCCCAGAGTCCTCTGTCTTCCTACTGCAGTGATCTTTGTTGCTCTGCTGCAAACCTACCTTCCTGCATCTCCCTTTCCCAGTTACCTGGAGATGGCCTTCGGTTCTGTATTTTATTGCAGCCCCAGTTTCCTGGGTTCCACATCTGGGTTTCTGATTCTTAGTGTTCTCTCTCACCTTGGTGGAGTACACCCTCAGTAGCTTCACGAAGAAAGTTTTGCCTTCCCCTCCCCTAGTTTGTCTGGCTAAAGAATTCCCGGACTAAACATGTTCACTCACATTTGAAGTCCTTTAGAGATAGGTCACCATTATCTTCCAGATCCTTGTGTGTGTGCTGAGAAGTCTAAAGCTATTCTTTCCTCTTTTATGCTCTGCAAGTTTTGAGGATCTTGTTTTTCCTCCTAATGTTTAGAATTACCATGCTAGGAGTATCTTTTTTTTCAGTTACTCTGCTAGGGATTCAGTGGGCTTAAGATTCATGTCTTTTGGTTCTGGAAAATGTTCTTGCATTATTTCTTTGACAGATTGCTTCTCATCACCTCCTTTTCTTTTTCTGGGACTCCTACTAATTAGATTTTGGATCTCCTGGTGTGATAAAATGAATGTTGATTCATTCACCAAATGCTTACATAGATGAATTACATTATACATTATTAAATTTGAAAGTTCTTTTATGAGAGCCACACCAAAATGGAGTGTCTTATAATGATAACATGGAATTTGTTAATACCAATAAGTGGTTAAAACCGAAACTATTGATATGCATGTTTTAAGAGTTTTAAATGTATCCATGGCTTATGCATAGTCATTTAATGGGCTACGGAAGCAGATGGGCCTGGGTTAAAATTTGGCTCTAAGGAGTCCGCCTGCAATGCAGGAGACCCCGGTTCAATTCTTGGGTTGGGAAGATCCCCTGGAGAACGGATAGCCTACCCACTCTAGTATTCTTGGGCTTCTCTTGTGGCTTAGCTGGTAAAGAATCTGCCCGCAATACAGGAGACCTGGGTTTGATCCCTCGGGTGGGAAGATCCCTTGGAGAAGGGAAAGGCTACCCACTCCAGTATTCTGGCCTGGAGAATTCCATCAACTGTATAGTCCATGGGTTTATAGAGTGGGACACGACTGAGCGACTTTCACTTCACTTTCTAACTCTTACTACCTGCCTAAATACTTTGAATCTGTTTCCACTGTCTGCAAACTGGGGATAGTAATGATACTTGCAATGTATATAATTGTGCTATTTAAAAGAAAAAATGTACTTGAAGAACCTTTCATAAAGCCTGCCACATAGCAGATAGTCAATAAACAGTATATGTTATTTCTAATGGAATGGATTAAGGGGAAGTTAATGATGTTTAGAATACATTACCAACTAGAATTTGATTTCATAGAGAACTGCTGTGTGGTTTTCTATAAACATCCTGATGTTACTTTGTAAGACATGAACGCTGGACAAAATGAGCCATTCACCTGATTTTAGAATAGCATGTCTTCTACTCTTATATCCTAGAAAAGCTCCTTCTGTTTCCATACCGATGAATAGCTCAAGAAGTTCTTTATCAAATAGTGTGATTTAGTCCACTAGTTAGATACTCATTAACCTATGAAGGAAGATAGGCAACCAAAGGAGAAGCAAGAAAGATGAACTCAAACAGAAAATGTTGGTAAGATCAGAGTAGGAAAAACAGATATAGAAGATCCAAGACCAAAGGCAGGTGATGAGGAGAGACCTGAAAAATATCATTGGGTTAGAATGGTGTTTTGGTAAAATGATTCTGCCAGTGTAATACGTGGCCTTCCCTGGAATACTCCCAGAAGCAGTCTGATGATTCAGTCTTATTAGAGATAAAAATAAGAAGGTTGTTAGAGATGGAAGCACAAACCCATCATAAGCGTTTTGATTGCTAAGGCTATTTCATGTGCAGCTAAAACCAAGAGAGATATACATAAGTTACTGGTGGCTGCCATGTCCACAGTGTGTAGAACAATGGTTTTTCTCCGGAAGCATCTCGTTGACAGAAACAAATGTTAGTTTTTGTATCTATAGTCCATCCACTGCCTTAATTCTATTGTCTAGTTATCTAGCTTCCCTAGTTTATCATGCTCTCTCAGAAACTAAGAGGATGGAGAAACACAAACCATGCAGTTACTCCTGGATTCTGATTTAAAGTGTTGTGATGTTGACATCAACTCACCTGATCATCTTGGAGCCCCTATTATGGATTGAATGTTTGTATTACCCCTAAAATCATATACTGAAATCCTAACACTATCTTAAAGTGATAGTATTAGGAGATGGCAACTTTGGGAGGTAATTAATTAGGTCACAATGGTGAAGTGACCTCCTGAATGGGGTAAGTGCCTTCATCAGAAGAGGTATGAGAGACATCTTTCTCTCTGCCATCTGGGGACAGAAGGAGAATACAGCCATCTGTAAACTAGGGAGAGGACCCTCACCAAATGCCTATGCTGACACCCTAATTGCATAGTTTCAGCCTCCAGACTTGTAAGAAGTAAATGTTTGATTAAACCACCCAGCCTATGGGTGTTCTGTTAGTGTCTGAATTAACAGAGGAAACCCCTTAAGTATTTAGTCTCTACTAGGGTTCAGTGGCAAAAGCAGTGAACTTGGGATGACTAGAACTGTTTCACGTATGTGGTTCTGCCACTTGTCCTTGGGTAAATCTCCTAACTTCTTGAATACTACACTTTCCTGTGCTGCATGTATGTGTGCTAAGTCACTTCAGTTGTGCAAGACTCTTTGTGACTCTGCAGGCCATAGCCTGCCAGGCTTCTCTGTCCACGGGATTCTCAAGGCAACAATGCTGAAGTGGGTTGCCATGTTCTTTACCACTAGTGCCACCTGGGAAGCCCCACGTTTTCCCATATGTATAAAATTATTTTATTTATTTAGCTGCTAGCTGGTTCTTAAGCCCTTTAGGTCAAGGACCCCTTGAGAATCTGATAAAAGCCACAGTTCATCTCCTCAGATCATCTGTTATAGTATTAAAGATTAGCAAGGGGTAAAGCCACCCATGAAGATATCCTCTACAAATTACATTGGATTTCTAATTTATTTATCCAAAAATATAAAATATTTGGGAAATGAACTGCCACCAAAAACAGAAGCCACTTCAGTTGATCCCGGTGTAGGTTCTCTTGGGCCTAGGTTCCTAGGCCCTAGTAGGGGGCTGTGTGAAGCTGTGTGAAGCTGTGTGAAGCTCGCTCAGTCGTGTCCGACTCTTTGCGACCACATGGACTGTAGTCTACCATGCTCCTCCATCCGTGGGATTCTCCAGGCAAGAATACTGGAGTGGGTTGCCATTTCCTTCTCCAGAAGATCTTCCCAACCCAGGGATCAAATCCGGGTCTCCCGCATTGTAGGCAGACGCTTTACCATCTGAGCTACCAGGGAGTGCAAAATAGGATCTTACCTGATCCAAGAAGAAGAATGCTTGCTGTGCCACTTCGCTTTTATGCTGAGGGCCTGCTTCACCATTGATGAACTTACACTAACAGCCTGTGAGCTTCTAGTCAGGGAAAATTTTACAAAGAGCTGGTCCTTAATTCTTGAATTACATGTCATCAGCTTGGCCACATCCTTACCTAAGGAGAAATCATAGTCAATGCCCTGATTTCCACCTCCAGCTTTCCCACATTTCAGAAAAAAAAAAAAAACACATACACATACACAATTTGACACATAATTTCAGAGGGTTTTCAGATTCCCACCCTTGCACCCAATTAATCCCATGGACTCCAGGTTAGATCTCTGATCTGGATAATCGTTATGATGTGCCTGACCTCTAAAATGTTATTATTCTCAGCAAGACATTTTACTCATTACCAATATTCCTTCAGACTAAAGTGGGAGGATTTGGGGGTGGAATGAGCAACTTTCATCTTGTAGCTTTCAGACCAGCAATATAAGATTTTCTTTTTGATCTATTTCCTTTTTTATTTTGATGGTAAAATTGACAGAGTTTGGGGCTATCATGAAAAGTTCAGAACAACTTCGTCTCTCACTCCTGTTCACATTAGAGAAGATTATGTCCCAGAATAATATTTCTGAAATCCAAGGTGAAAGATTTGAGTCATTCTGTGCTGACTTCAGCTGAGAGTGGTATTAATGTCTTTACTGCAATCTATACCTCAACTTAACTGAACCTACTACTTTGTCTTGAGAGAGGCATGATATCCTCCCCTTCAATTTTCATCTGAAATTTCATCTTGGCAAACTTTTATTTATCCAGAAATGGTTTCATATTCATGGTCACCATCATTATCACTTCATTTAATACTATTCAACGAAACACCTAGTGGATCCCTTGCTGACCTGTTTAGTCATTCATTCCAAAAATAATTTATGGGAATGGGTAACATTTACTAAGCATGTACTGTGTGCTAGCCACTCTGCTAAGCCCTTTGCAAATTTCATTTCCTTTAATCCTGTTTTGATTTCACCTTTTCAGGGATCTGGAAGTCATCTTCCACTTTCTCATGGCTTTGGAGCAGTAGATCATAGCTGTTTAAGGAGGTAATGCTTTTCATTTCCCTAAAATCTTGATGTTACTCCTGCTGCTGCAGCTACTGCTGGGGTTAGTGAGAACCTGGAGCCAAGGATGTGAGGCCAGTAGCAGCTGGGAGGGAGGAGCACTGGTCTTCTGAGTACTAGCGGAGGTAACCACTCTAACTACCAAGAAAGGATCCTGGAAACCCTTGGAAGTGGAGAAGGATCACGGAGGACCTCCTGAGTAGCATATTTAGTAATGTCTGCTTTACTACATTTCATCTTCATTTAACTACGTGAGATGAGTGTTATTACCTCTCTCTGCAGAGGCCTGATGCTCAGACAGGGCCCCTGGCTAATGTATGTGGAGCTGGGATTCTAACTAAGCAGGTTAGCCTTTAAAGCTAAAATTGCCTCACAATGAAGAAAAGGGAAGAGAAAGGTGTAGAGAGGAGGAAATCATGCTTTCACTAAAGCAACTTGGACCCCAGAAGTTGAGACTGATGGACAAAATCTGATCTGCTGTTCAGAATCACTCACTTAGATGCTTCTGGGTTCACAGAACGCTAGGTTTATTCCCTGAGAGGAAATGCTGGAAGACAAGCAGCAAACAGACAGATAAGCAAACAGTATGCTTGCTCATTTGACCAGAATGCTCCTCTTTCAACTGTTTTAGATCATGAGCTGCACTCTCTCATCATATGTTCTATCAACCATTTTAAGCAGCTGATCATATTCATCTCTCAAAATGCATTTGAATCTTATTTTACTTACCTTAAGGGTTTAATCACATATATCCAAGGTATGAAAAAGCCTAACTAAGCTAGTTTCTGAAAATTCTGTTACTCTTCGCAAAGGAATCTCGCCAAGAGGGGAGACTCTTGCTATCATAATTTAGCGTCTTTAAATCAGAGCGAGGAGAAATCATTTTAATTAAGGAAAACCCCTCTGTCTTCCCCAACAGCTGGTTTGCTTGCAAGTAAGAAAGCCTAAAAATGAATCAGAGGAAAAAGAGTTTGCACAATTTCTAAAATAACTTGATATATTTAGAAGTGTGACTCTGTGTGTGTGTGTTTTTGTGCAAATGTAGAAAACCAGAGAGCTTGTGTGAGAGTCTTAACCATGTTGTAATCTTCAGAATCTTCAAATATCACATGCAATACGTGGCATAGTTCTACTGTTCTCCATGTAATGTTCAATTATGCCTGTGTGGGAGAGCCGTATTGCCATTGCAGTGTATGAAGCTATGGATTTAAAGTTTTAAATTCAGGAAATAGAGCTGCTCTATGTGCCAAGACAGTAAAGAGGTTATCTTAGGTATATGATAGTGTGAGACTAAATTTCAATGAGAAACAGTAGTTTAGAGAGGTGCTTTTTGTAGACAGACGTGTGCACCTTTTTTCCCCTCTCTAATTTGTGATGTTATTTGATGGTTTGGCCACAGAACAACAGGTGGTACCTAATGTTAAAAGCCGGAAAGCAGTTACTATGGAAACCAGATGCAAATTTAGATCTCTGCGTCCACTCTTTGCTGCATATAGAAAAAAAATGCGTTATACCAGAATGAAAAAACTGAAATATGATTCACGTCTATGTCTTCTGAGTCTTAAAATATCTGCTAAATACTGTGAGATATTGAGTAAGTTACAGCTTCTCAACCTCAGCTTCCTATAAAATCTTTAAGAATGGTGGAATCAGAGACCACTTCTAAGATCATTACATTTCTGCATTTCTTTCCAAATTCACTCTTCTAAGTATATTGTCTAAAATAAGAGCAAATCATTTTTCTAGAATACATAAAAGTATACAAATGTATATATAATGAAAAATGGTATTTAATATACTACATGCTTCCTAAATAGAATTTGCAAAACATAGAAAAATGAAAGAAAAAAAGTTCAAGTCACTCACAGTACCAAGACTCAGAGAAAACAGGTGCAAATATCTTTATATCTTTCCTTTCAGTCTTTTTATATAATGACTATATGGGGTGATGCAGTGGTTAAGAATCCTCCTACCAATGCAGGAGATGTAGAGACGCAGGTTCAATCCTTGGGTTGGGAAGATGCTCTGGAGGAGGGAAACGCACTCCACTATTCTTGCCTGGAAAATCCCATGGACAGAGGAGCCTGGCGGGCTATAGTTCATGCAATTGCAAAGAGTTGGACATGACTGAGCACACACACAACGACAAATTAATGCACTTTAGATCATTTTGTATGTACATATACTACAAATACTTTGTCTTTTTTTCTCATTTAACATAAACCAATACACTCCAATACGTTAAAAATGCTTCATAAGTATCATTTTAATGACCAGCATAATATATGGTTAGATGGACAGACCTTAAGGTATTCCCCTGGAGAAGGAAATGACAACCCACTCCAGTATTCTTGCCTAAAGAACTCCATGGACAAAGGAGCCTGGTGGGCTACAGTCCATGGGGTTGCAAAGAGTTGGACATGACTGAGCAACTAACCCACTAAGGTATTTAATCTTTTTTGGTTTTTGAACAGTTAAGATATTTTAAATTTTTTTAATTATAAATAGCACTACAATGATTGAATTTGTGCATAAACCATATCCATATTTCAGATATATGCCTATCAGTAAAGTCACTGGGTAAAGAGTATAATATCTAGATAAATATATATTACTTTTGAGATTTTATATGCATATATAGGCATTTATTTTCTGTATATGTGTGTGTGTGTGTTAATCACTCAGTCGTATCTGACTCTTTGTGGCCCCATGGACTGTACCCTGCCAGGCTCCTCTGCCCATGAATTCTCCAGGCAAGAATACTGGAGTGGGTTACCATTCCCTTCTCCAGGGGATCTTCCCTACCCAGGGATCGAGAACCTGGGTCTCCTGCACTGCAAGCAGATTCTTTACCATCTGAGCCACCTGGGAAGCCCTATATATTATTTATATTTATATGGGATCTTCATATACATATGGGAGAGAGAGAGAAAGACTTTTCCAAGTTACAAGTGACAGAAAATCAGTTAAAACTAACTTTAAAAGAGGATTTAAACAATGTTACTACTACTACTATCTAACACTTACTGAGCACATCCTATACATCAGGCACTGTGTAAGCGCTTAACATTACTCATTCATTTACTTCTCAGAGCATTCAATAGGGAAGTACCATTATGGTTCCTGTTTCACTACTTTCCTATCTCTTGCCTCTGCTCTCCTCTGTATGGCTGCACCTCCAGGCAGGTTCACTCTCTTTCTCTCTAACTGCTCCAGATAGATTCACACATCTTCTCAAACCCAAGTCATAGGATGAATCTTTCCTCTTTTCTAGTTGCTCAGACAAAAATTCCAGAATTGGCTCTGGATCTGAAGTCCTGGCTTGACCTTGGCCCCATTCTTATCTTTAACCCAGTCACTAGGGTACTGTGAGACCCTGATTAGCCAGACCAAGTCAGGGTGGAAATCACTTCTCTAGACAAACCAGGTACTGCTATCTAAAGCAGAGTGATGGAAAGCAGAGAGTTAATTCCAGTACAGCAGCCAATTCCACTACAATGAAGACTCAGAAATTTTGAGTGCATTCAGAAAAGGGAATAGTGGCAACAAACTTTCTGGAAGAAAAATATCTTTCTGTTTCCAGCTTCCAAGAAGTAGTGATTATTCTTTTTCACACTTACAGTACAGAGCACTGGTTCTAGCCTAAAAGCACTATTCAGATGCCAGGCATACCTAAGATAAATGTATTCATTTACATTCAAAATTAAAATATATATGTAAAAAAGACATTTAACTAAACCCGAGTAGATTCACTTATTTTCCAACTTAAAGCACATGCCATTATTTTCCTCAACTTTTGTGGTATGTTCAAGAAATTATCTAGTTAAACAGCATTTTTCCCAACTATAAGACAAAAATATAAGGTTTCTTTGCTGATTTGCCAGTGTTTGAGGGTATAATATAGACTGTAGCTGTTCTACAATTAGAATAATCATCCACAACTTAATGACTGCAGTATCAATTGCATTTACCAAGTATGTCTGTTTACTTATCTTACTATTATTTTTTGCTATGTAATGGAGATAGTGTAGGATAGGAGAGAAAAGATGTCTGAACGGTACATGGATTGCCATGGAAACAGCAGCTGACCAATCAGTGGAGAGCACTCAGAACATATGCCTTCTCTTTTCGACATTCTTGATGAATTGATGTTCTGATATTGAATCCTTTTGGCTCTTTTACCAGTTGCAGTGAGAGGGTTTTTTTGTTTTGTTTTGTTTTTTGACATCTAAATATTTGACACACACCTGTTATAAAAAAATTCAGATGCATACGTTTTTAATCTTAAGATTTTTAATCTCTATGTACATACACCCACACAGGCAGTTTTTTCTTACTCCAAAACATTCCCCGAATTTCTCGTATATTCTCCTTTCCCAATCATTTAACTCAACATTTCCTCATATCCACTTGCCATCCACTTGTCTCCACCCTCCCCACCTTAACATCCTAAAACACCATAGTCTAGTTGGCATAGAGCAATTTTCACATTATCAAGAAATATCAATGTGTAAACATGAGACTGTTTAAAACTCTTTTCAATATTAGATGTAATAAAAAGACCAAGTGAAAATATATTAAGAGGAAGAGCTACAAAAGGGTCACCCACCAGAAACATGAAAAATCAATTTCATATTCCTATACTGAATTAAGAAAATAAAAAATTGATCTGCTTCTTAGGAAAGCTTGGGAAAAATGAATGAAGAAAAGTTAAGTCCTTGGGGGCATAGTCTATTTTATAAAAATGAGTAAATTTTATTTTGCAATAATTTCCCAGTTCTGAGACTAGTTTCATTGATTAGAAAGTGTTTGTAAATTTCTCTTCAGTGGTGAATGCTTGATCTGCAGAAAAGTTCAGGTTTCTGGGTCTTAAATGAATCTCTTGTGGAGTGACATGTTCTCTACAACAGCTTCTGTGAGCTGGAAAGAGTGCACGCCTTGATGATAAAGACAAAATCAGGCCCTCTGGTCTTTGCTATTGTTGCTGCATAAAGATTTGAAGAGCTGACTTCCACTGAGCAGACTGAACTATAAACAATGGCTGCTGACATTTAAACCTGTCTCCAGATCACACAGTCAATCTGTGATGAGAACTGAGCACAAGTCTTAGGACCCCTTACTGTCCAAGTCATTCACTGGGAGAACGATGGTTGATTTGCTAATATACCAATGCTCTTAATGTTTGGGCTCACTAAAGAATTAAACATCATGAAAAACAATTCTTTTTGTATATAAACCAGGCTTTAAAAGTGTTCAATACTTACCTGCTTGACCATCTGCAGGAATTTTTCTAGGATCTTGGGATACATCAATGAATAAAGAAGGCTTTCCTGTCCTCATGGGGCATACATTCTAGCAGAGCAGGCAACCAAGAATGACATATTAAGCATATTGTAGATAATATGCTATAAAGTGAGTGTTTCTGTGAAGGTGATCAGTAGCCTCTTGATTACTAAAAACTTGTCTTTTTTTGATTCCCTCAAACATTATATTGTTGAACCTATTCTTCTCCATCTGTTTTTTGAATGCCTGGGCATTGTGGTGGGTGCTAGGGATCCGACAGAGCACACGGCACTTTTTACTTTTCCCTCCTCCTCTAGCATTTATCTCACTTTTTAATGCCACTGATCACTTCCTCTACCTCTTCAGCAGGCCCTTTCTCCTCTGTGTGCTCTATAAAGACCAGAGGTCTACTTCTACAAGGTTTTATCCACTGTCCTCTCCTTCAGCTACACATTTCTTTTTCTTTTTTTTTTTGGTAATCTCACTGTGTATCTTCAACTATACATGAATTGATCTACATCTTGTTCAGTAACTCATTCATTCATTTCTTCATTTGATAAATATCTATTGAGCATTTACTGTTTTCCAACCAACCATTACACTAGGAGCTGAGAATTTAAGAATGGATAAGAAGCACCTGGTCTCTACCCTCATGGAGATTACAGTCTGGTGGAGAAGGCAGACAAAAAGTAAGTAAAGAAGCAAATGAATAAAAATAACCATACACTTGTGACAGTTTCCATGAAAGAAACAAACAAGAAGAGAATAAGAATATAGGAAACCTACTATGAGAAGGGATAGTCGGGGTGGACTCTGAGAAAGTGAGATTTGAGCAGAAACAGAATGATGATAAAGAAGAAGCTTTGTGAGAGTCTTCAGAGGAACACCATTCCAGGCCAAGGAATTAGCATGAGCTAGGTGGAGGTGGTGGTAAAGAACCTGCCTGCTAATGCAGAAGACCCCGGTTCGATCCCTGGGTCGGGAAGATCCTCTGGAGGAGGGCATGGCAACCCCCTCAGTATTCTTGCCTGGAGAATCCAGGACTGTATCCAGAATCCAGTATCCTCCTCCAGAATCCAGAGGAGACTGGTAGGCTACAGTCCACAGGGTCACAAACTGTCAGTCACGACTGAAGCAACTTTCCACACACACAGGGTGGGAGAACCTTGCTGGTCTCCCTGACTGGGTGAAAATGAACACTGGAGAGAGCAATGTGAATTGTTTGAAGAGAAACACAATAACTAGAATATGCAAGATCCTGAAGTCCTGAGAAAGAATTTGGATTTTATCCTTGGTAGAGCTGGAAGATATTGAATTATTTTAAGGAAAGGTTTAGGGTAATATGACTCTTTGTTTTTCCTTTGGCTACATGGCTTATTAATTCCCAACCAGGGATCCTCCTGGGCCTCAGCAGTGAAAGTGCCAAGTCCTAACCACTGGACCAGGAAGATCCCAAATTTGACTCATTTTCTCAGCATTGCTACAAAGAGGAAAGTGAAATTACAGGTATGAAGACAAGAAGATGGCTCTCACTTGAAAAACCACAACCCAAAATCTTTCCCACCTGGTAGTTTTTGCCTGAAGATCCTTTAAAGGGAAACACAATTTTTAACCACAAATAGCATTAACATCATTGCAACAAATGAAAATACCCAAGAAAGGAGAAAAAATAACCCATGAAATTCCTGGCAGCATGTTAGGTACACTCCTAAATTTTCTGCATATTATTTTTACATAAAATGCAATGTGAATACAGTTGGCCCTTGAACAACCAGAGGTTAGGGGCACCAACCCTTTATGCAGTGAAAAATCTGAATGTAATTTATAGTCGGCTCTCCATATCTGCTTTCCTCTATATCCATGATTCCATGCCCCTGGATTCAAACAACCTTAGACTGTATAATACTATATTGTTTGTTATTGAAACAAAAATCCACATGTACGAGGACTTATGTGTTTCAAACCCTTGTTGTTAAAGAATCAACTGCATTTAATTCTAAAGTTTATGCAGAATAAAGTCAGATTCAGAAAGAAGTTAAACATACAGGTATTTCTTGTCCTGAAGGACTGAAAATATTTGTGTTTTTAATGACTGCTGTGTATATTGCCTGACATATAATTGGTTGATTACTGTTCAGTTGATGGAAAGTGAATGTTCTTATTGCATCCTGTTTCCATTTTTTTTCTATTTTTAAATGAAAGATTTGTTCTAAAGTTTTATCAGCATTACTAAGTGAAATAATGACACAGACTTGATCATTTGGAATCCAATTTTCCTAAAACCATTCTGGTTATTAAAAGAAGATATTAGAAATGGTTGATTACTTGGACACATTTCAAGCAATGAAAACATCTGGATAACAATTGTTATTCCTCCATTTAATTAGGAGTTTTTAGTGTCGTGCTAGATTGATAATCTCAGAATTTTTTTGAAGAAAACATCTAGGTTGTGATTTTCCTTAACTGTATCCTACTCACAAAGAGAAACACCAGAATTGTACTTCATTCATTCATCCATTCAGTTAGTCACTAATAAGAGACCTAGAAAGTTAGCTCTGGGCCATGAGATTTTGCAATAGTGAACAAGAAACCAAATGAAAGCTCTCATGGAACTTGGTTTCTAGTGGAGAAACAATAAAACAAATAATAAATAGCATGAGATAATGATAAGTACCAGGAGAAAACATGAAATAAAGCAGGAGAGGGAACTGGGGAAATCAAAAGTTGCAGTCTGAGTGGGGTCAGGGAAGACCTAAGAAGGTGGCATGGGAGAAAAAGCAAAAGGAGGTAAGGAAGTAAACCCTGATGATATCTAGCGGGAAGACTACTCCAGGCAAAGGAAACAACAGCGCAAATGCCCTAGTGCGGAATGTGACTGGGATATTCAAGAATTAATCCTGTGAAACAATGAGAAGATAGTAAGAGGAACCAAAGGACTTTATAACCATTCTAAAGACTTTCTCTTTAAGAAGCAGTATAAGAAGCAGGCTTTCCTGGTGGCTCAGACAGTAAAGAATCTGCCTGCAATATAACAGACCTGGGGTTCGATCCCTGGGTCAGAAAGATCTCTTGGAGAAGGGAATGTCTACCCACTCCAGTATTCTTAACTAGAGAATTCTGATACAGAGGAACCTGGCAGGCTATAGTCCATGGAGTTACAGTCAGACATGACTGAGTGACTAACACTTTCACTTTCAAGAAGCACTTGGAAGATTCAGAGTAAAGTGACATGATCTGACTTCTGTTTTCGTTAAGTGATTACTTGGTTGTTGTACTGAGAATAGACCATAGCTGGTGAAGTGTTGAAGAGGGGAGGTCAGAGCTAAGAGACTATTGTAATAATTCAAATGAAATCTGTGGGGTGAAGACCAGAGTGGGAAGTGATGAGAAATGGTCAGATTCTGAAATACTTCAAAGTCAGAGCCAAGATTTACTGATGAATTTGTTGTGGTGTGAAAAGAAGTCACGATGACTCCAAGGGTTTGAGTCTGAGCAGGTAGAAGAATGGTGTTATTTATTCAGATGGAGAATTCTATAGGCACTTAAGTGTGGGGGAAATAACTAGAATCAGAGTTTTGGAAATGATGATTTTGAAATGCCTAATAGACATCCACATGGAGAGGTTGAGTAAGCAAGTAGAAATACAAGCGTGGCATTCTGAGGAAAGCTCCAAGCTAGAGACAGAACTTTAGAAATGATCAGTATATAAATGGCATTTTAAGCCAGCAGACTCAATGAAATTGCCAACAGAGAAGTGAGGATAGATGGAAGAGTGAAGAGGTCCAACACCTGAACCTAGAGGCTCTCAAAATTTAACAGTTTGGTGATGTGAGATAAAACCAGCAAAGCAGGAAGGGGATGTGTGACTGGCAAGACTGGAAGAAAACCAAGAAAATGCGGTGCTCTGAGAACCAAATTCAAAAAAGTATTTCAAGGAGGTCAATAACGTGGAAGTCACTGACAACCTTGATAAAAGCAGCTTCTGTGCAAATGTGGAGAAAAACCTACCTAGGGTGAATTTGAAGAGTAGATAGGCAGAGAGAGAAGTGAGGCCAAGGGACATATTTTGTTGTTGTTGTTGTTTCAGTGGGAGAAATAGCATCATTTTTATAAGGTGCTAGGAGTAATCTAATAGCAAGGAGAAACTCTATCCTCCAGTAGAGAAGAAAAGAAAACAAAAGTACCATAGCTAATGTACCAAATGGAAGGTTAACCTTAGGAACATGGACCAGAGTAACAAGAACAAAAACAAACAAAATGCAGAGTGCGTGGGTTCAGGTTTTAGTAGTTGGTTCAACACGGTGGTAGAATCTTGTAGAAGTTCTGATTACTTCTGTTTTTTCAGTGACCTAGGAAGCAAGATCATGAGATGTGACCAAAGTTGGGGAGAAGGTGGTAGAGATTTGGGGAAAAGGGTATGAAATAGCCATCTTGGAAAGTAAGATAGTGTACAGAGCAGGGAAATAAGCGTAGTTTTACAAACTTGCTTGAGCACATGATCAAGCATTTTGTTTGTCTTTCTTCAGTCACATTCAGCTGCAGCAGTGCAGATAAGGAGGCAATGGAGAATTAGAATAAACTGGAGATGCAGTTTTGTTAAGTTGCTATCATGACAAAGAAAGAGGGGCAAATGGGTTGAGAATACAAGCAAGTGTATGCATTCTAATGATGAACTGTAGAATTTAATCTGTGTAAGGAGGGAAGTGTGGACCCTAGAGGGGTGAGAGACAGTAAAATGTGGCCTGATCTAGTGATGGCCAAGATTTGCTGTAGTCAGATTCCACAGGCATTTGGAGCTCCAGTTAGCGCATGGTACTTATACAGGTGCTAGAGGCAATGAGCTTCAAGGATAAAAAGTTGTAGTGGCAAGGGTCTGAGAGTGAAATGAAAGGGAGGTCAATCAAGAAACCAAAATGAGGGAATTTGGATTGTCTACGTGGATATTAAAATTATCAAGAATTATGACAGGAATAACGTGGAGGATGATGACAGCATTCCAAGAACTAAAAACCTCCAAAGAACTTGTTTAGAGGTTAAGTGGGCAGAAGAGAATGAAAGCTGCCATCTAATTTGTATCCTCTCCTAAAATGTATTCTACTCAACTATCCACTAAGCTCTTTCAGGCATGGTCATGGCGTATTTACATCTTGAACACAGTGTAGAGTTGCATGCATGAGGCTCAGTATCAGAATATAACTTGAGTAGATATAAAATGCTTTATGATGTGTGCAAATGGCAAGAGTATATTTGATTATGCATTCTGAAAATGTACTCAGAGCTTCTAAAATGAGCATGTTTCTACCTCTACAGAACAGCAGCAATAACGATAATTAGTATGGCAACTATTGCCATAACAAATGAAAAATCAGTTCCTTTCATGACTGAACTGAGCCTTTAGACTTTGCCTATGGCACAACAGTGCTTATTAATCAGTTAAACCTATTATTATCTACCTTACCTATGGTTCACATAGCACAGAGCTTGCCAACTAGCATTTTAAAATATTTAAGGTATAGGTAGTGACCCTGCTTGCCAAAGATTATTTTATAATAAGATATAAGAGGTTGTCCAATGACAGTTTATAAATATACTTCTCTAAATGCTAGTTATGGTGGATTATAGAACCTTGCACATGAAATAAAATATGGAAAAAACAATATATATTTAAAAAATGCTATCTACCCTATAGCATAATTATGGCTGACTTTTACATTCAACTTCTTGATCCCAAGACTACTTCAATTCAGTTAATTTTACATTCTTTGCTATAATCATTAAGACAAATTTAACAGTTTTTGTTTTAAATGCTTTTCCAATAACAAGAAATCTTTATTCATTTCCATTGGCAATCTTCCTGAAAAATTCCTCCTGACATTAACATTATTGCTTCTGTGTCATACAAAAAAACTCTGTGGCAATATCATTAATCTTTAAATGGCAGAGCCTCTCAGATTGAATACTGAAGAAGAATTCGGTTTTAATCAATACTTATTTAGTAAATCTAATGATCAGATTGGTGGTATTGTTTTAGCTGAGTATTCATGTACAGTTCAGTTGAGTCACTCAGTCGTGTCCGACTCTTTGCGACCCCATTGACTGCAGCATTCTAGCCTCCCTGTCCATCACCAACTCCTGGAGTTTACTTAAACTCACATCCCTTGAGTCAACGATGCCACCCATCCATCTCATCCTCTGTCGTCCCCTTCTCCTCCTACCTTCAGTCTTTCCCAGCATCAAGGTCTTTTCAAATGAGTCAGTTCTTTGCATCAGGTGGCCAAAGTACTGGGAGTTTCAGCTTCAACATCAGTCCTTCCAGGGAATATTCAGGACTGATTTCCTTTAGGATGGACTGGTTTGATATCCTTGCAGTCAAAGGGACTCTCAAAAGTCTTCACCAACACCATAGTTCAAAAGCATCAAATTCTTCAGTGCTCAGTTTTCTTTATAGTCCAACTCTCACATCCATACATGACCACTGGAAAAACCATAGCCTTGACTAGATGGACCTTTGTTGGCAAAGTAAGATCTCTGCTTTTTAATATGCTGTCTAGGTTGGTCATACCTTTCCTTCCAAGGAGTAAGTGTCTTTTAATTGCATGGCTGCAGTCACCATCTGCAGTGATTTTGGAGCCCCCAAAACTAAAGTCAGCCACTGTTTCCACTGTTTCCCGATTTATTTGCCATGAAGTGATGAGACCAGATGCCATGATCTTAGTTTCTGAATGTTGAGCTTTAAACCAACTTTTTCACCCTTCTCTTTCACTTTCACCAAGAGGTTTTTTAGTTCTTCAGCTTTTGCCACAAGGGTGGTGTTATCTGCATATCTGAGGTTATTGATATTTCTCCCGGCAATCTTGATTCCAGCTTGTGCGTCATCTAGCCCAGCATTTCTCAGGATGTACTCTGCATAGAAGTTAAATAAGCAGGGTGACAATATACAACCTTGACATACTCCTTTTCCTATTTGGAACCAGTCTGTTGTTCTATGTCCAGTTCTCACTGTTCCGTCCTCAGCTGCATACAGGTTTCTCAAGAGGCCGGTCAAGTGGTCTGGTATTCCCATCTCTTTCAGAATTTTCCTGAGTTTATTGTGATCCACACAGTCAAAGGTTTTGACATAGCCAATCAAGTAGAAATAGATGTTTTTCTGGAACTCTCTTGCTTTTCCTATGACCCAGCGGATGTTGGCAATTTAATCTCTGGTTCCTCTGCCTTTTCTAAACCCAGCTTGAACATCAGGAAGTTCACGATTCATGTATTGCTGAAGCCTGGCTTGGAGAATTTTGAGCATTATTTTACTAGCATGTGAGTGCAATTGTGTGGTAGTTTGAGCATTCTTTGACATTGCCTTTCTTAGGGATTGGAATGAAACTGACCTTTTCCAGTCCTGTGGCCACTGCTGAGTTTTCCAAATTTGCTGACATATTGAGTGCAGCATTTTCACAGCATCCTCTTTTAGGATTGAAAATAGATCAATTGGAATTCCATCATCTCTACTAGCTTTGTTTGTAGTGATGCTTCCTAAGGCCCACTTGACTTCACATTCCAGGATATCTGGCTCTAGGTGAGTGATCACACCATCGTGATTATCTTGGTCTTGAAGATCTTTTTGTACAGTTCTTCTGTGTATTCTTGCCACCTCTTCTTAATATCTTCTGACTCTGTTAGGTCCGTACAATTCTGTCCTTCATTGAATCCATCTTTGCATGAAATGTTCCCTTGGTATCTCTAATTTTCTTGAAGAGATCTCTAGTATTTCCCATTCTATTGTGTTCCTCTATTTCTTTGCACTGACCATTGAGGAAAGCTTTATCTCTCCTTGCTATTCTTTGGAACTCTGCATTGAAATGGGTATATCTTTCCTTTTCTCTGCTTTTTGCTTCTCTTCTTTTCACAGCTATTTGTAAGGCCTCCTCAGACAGCCATTTTGCTTTTCTGCATTTATTTTTCTTGGGGATGGTCTTGATCCCTGTCACCTGTACAATGTCATGATCCTCTGTCCATAGTTCATCAGGCATTCTGTCCGTCAGATCTAATCCCTTAAATCTATTTCTCACTTCTACTGTATGATTGTTAGGGATTTGATTTAGGTCATACTTGAATGATCTAGTGGTTTTCCCTACTTTCTTCAATTTAAGCCTGAATTTGGCAGTAAGGCATTCATGATCTGAGCCACAATCAGCTCCCAGTCTTGTTTTTGCTGACTGTATAGAGCTTCTCCATCTTTGGCTGCAAAGAATATAATCAATTTGATTTCAGTATTGACATGGTGTTGTCCATGTGTAGAGTCTTCTCTTGTGTTGTTGGAAGAGGGTGTTTGCTATGACCAATGCATTCTCTCGGCAAAACTCTATTAGCCTTTGCCCTGATTCATTCTATACTCCAAGGCCAAATTTGCCTGTTGCTCCAGTTGTTTCTTGATTTCCTACTTTCACATTCCAGGCCCTATAAGGAAAAGGACATCTTTTTTGGATGTTAGTTATTGTAGGTCTTCATAGAACTTTTCAACTTCAGCTTCTTCAGTGTTACTGGTTGGGGCATAGACTTGGATTACTGTGATATCCAATAGTTTGTCTTGGAAAGGAACAGAGATCATTCTGTCATTTTTGAGATTGCATCCAAGTACTGCATTTCAGACTCTTGTTGACTATGATGGCTACTTCATTTCTTCTAAGGGATTCTTCCCCACAGTTGTACATATAATGGTCATCTGAGTTAACTTCACCCATTCCAGTCCATTTTAATTTGCTGATTCCTAAAATGTCAACATTCACTCTTGCCCTCTCCTATTTGACCACTTCCAATTTGCCTTGATTCATGGACTTAACATTCCAGGTTCCTATGCAATATTGCTCTTTACAGCATCGGACCTTGCTTCCATTGCCAGTCACATCCACCGCTGGGTGTTGTTTTTGGTTTGGCTCCATCTCTTTATTCTTTCTGGAGTTATTTCTCCACTGATCTCCAGAACATACTGGGCACATACCCACCTGGGGAGTTCATCTCTCAGTGTCCTATCTTATTGCCTTTTCATACTGTTCTTGGGGTTCTCAAGGCAAGAATACTGAAATGGTTTGTCATTCCCTTCTCCAGTGGACCACATTCTGTCAGACCTCTCCACCATGACCCGCCCGTCTTGGGTGGCCCTACACGGCATGGCTCATAGTTTCATTCATGTTGGTACATACACATTTAGTGCCCCAGGACTTCTCTCCTTTGTGAAAGACATGGTGATGTTCAGTGGTAAGTTTCAATTCAAATGTGGATGCCTTGGGGTTTTTTTTACGAGCTTGTCTATATCCTTGCTACTGAAAATGTGATCTGTAGACTACCTGGGTATCATCTGGGATCCAGTTAGTGACACCCCACTGACACTTAATGAAACAGTCCCCACCCCAATCCACTGAAACAGAATCTGCATTTGAATAGGTTCTCCAGGCCATGAGGTCACAAAGAATCCAACATGACTGAATGACTGGACAACAACAACCTGAGTACTTATATGAACATTAGAATTTGAGAAGCTTTGATCTTCGTGATTTCCTTAGTATATGTAGAATAATGGAAGAGCAATACAGGAAAACCATACAATAGACATTCATAACATTCTTATGTTTATTCAACATATAATATTTGAGTATGTTATATGCACCATTCCCTCTGCCAAGAGCTAAGGACACAGCTATGAATAAGTGAGACTATACTGCTGTATGTATGGAAGTTTCTAGGTATGTAGATACTTTAGCTCTGCGCCCTGCACTGTAACAGGTAACATAGGATTTCAAGAGAAGTGTAATTCATTTTGTCCAATACTTATAAACAATTAGTATATGTGTAAGTGCTGTAGGAACTACATGGGTTTATAAAGGTGTAGGCACTACCCACAAGGAGTTTACATACAGCGGCAAGAAAGTTCCCAGCTCTTATAACCCATTTAAGTCAATAAGATGTACATACACAAAGTAGTTTGGGAATAATACAAATATAATAAATTGTATTAAGTGAATTACAAATGGTATTGAAATTAAAAGAGGGAAAATGTGCTTCAAGTATTGGTTAGTCGAAAAGTTCATTTGGAGTTTTTCATAAGACGTTCCAGAAAACCCTGGACAAGCATTTTGGCCAACTCAATAATACTTAGATTAGGTTTCAGGATGAGACCTGAGATGGCTATTGAAAAGCAAAGCATATTTATGGTAGTCTTGAAGAAGGAAGAATTTTCAAGTAGATAGTTTTTTTTAAAAATTAAATAAATCTAGATTTGGAAATTTGGAAACCATTGAGTTTCTTTATAAGAATATATGCAGTTGAATACATTCGGAAACAAACTGGAAGAGAGACCTGTATCTAGATTACAGAGTAAAGGATCAACCCAATGAAATGTGGGATATCAAACCAGTGGCATAAAGGAATAGCTCATTTCTCTACAGGGCATTTTTGCATGGACAGAGACTGGTGGGCTGCAGTCCATGCGGTTGCAAAGAGTCAGGCATGACTGAACAACTACCACTTTACAGGGGCTTTGAAGATGTCTGACTCACATCTGCAGTTGTACTAAGGTCCAGTCTAATGGAAAGACAGAGGTTTAGAGGTCAGAAGACCTGAAATTTTGCTTTTCAAAATCTTGCCCAAGTAATACTGTAGTAATGAACATCACAGTCCTCACTTCTTTTTCTGAAAAAATAATGATTTCATTTCTGCCACTGTCTCAGCAAACATATGACAACCCCCAGGCCATGTCCTTCACCCCTCCCCCCCCAGAGAATTTCATACATTCAGCTTGACTGTCTCTCATGGAGCTTCAAAATTGAGATGATGTGTCTTTCTGACATGATTGCTTACAAAGCCTCACAAAGTACCTACAACAACCTTGAGTCCTGAATCTTCCAGGATAATTCTGTTTTCAAATATTCTGTCTCAGAGCGTCTCAAAGTACAGTTTTTGTTCAAAGTAATCAAGTGGGGAATAATGAGCTTTGAAACCAGATAGATTTGAACCAGATTTCAAATCATCAATTACCAATCTTCTCTGAGACTTAACTCCCATGTTAGTAAAAATAATATTTACTCTATAGAATTGTCATAAAGAGTATAGATAATGTATGCAAGGCCTAGCACAGTACTACACAAGGAGTAAGCCCAAATAAAAGGTAGATTGTATACCCATATATAGTTACATAAAATAGATGCTTCGTATATACGTGTACATGTGTATTTTTCCCTGTAACCACTTATCTCTGCTATAATTTTCCATTCAGTTGTGTTCAGTGCTCATTCACTTTCAATGAGGGTTCTATTCACTTTTCAACATCCTTTTCTCTACTCCTTTTCACTCTGTACATCAGATCTGTCATGGAAAGGTCACACATGCCATGAATGAAGGTTAAGAAACCTCTGTAGCAGTATCTCTCCTCCTTCCCCTACTCATGACCATCTGTGCCCCCAAGAAAGAAACTACAGTCTAAACATAGCTAAATTAGCCTGGTGCTTTCTTTCTCTATTTCTCTTTTTTATGGGTCATGAGAATGAAATTTTATTTATGGTAAGTGCTCTATAAATTAAATAGGTGAATGACCATCTAGTAGCACCATTTTCATTTATTAATTCAGGGAGCAAAGTTGGCCTCCTGTTCTGTGTCAGTCACTGTAATACTCATGGGGTGCCAAAAACACAATTACACACCTTTGAAAGTTCACATTCCAGCGAGAGTCAGATAAATACAATACAATGTGAAAAGATTTATAATTTAGTTAATTCTAGCTGCTATAACCAAAAAAATGTGCATAATGGTTCAAATATAAACATTGCTCATTCATATAAATTTTGAACTGGGTGACTGATCAGAGGGCAAATTCTCCTTGAAGAAATAATTCAGGGGCCCTGGCTCATTCCTTCTCCTAAGCTATACCATCTCCTAAGTCTAGTGGTTACCAGCAGAAATGAAATAGATGGCAGGAAGTGGTATGTGCAAGGCTTCTGCTCACATTCCATTGGCTGTAAGGCAGTCAAATAGCCATGCTTAACTGCAAGGGAAACTGAGAAATGTTGCCATGCTCTGTGCTCAAGAAGAAAAGGAATCAGACGTGATGATCAGTTGGTCAGACTCGACCACCAGAGATAAGTCTAGAGTGCTGCTGGATGATGACTTTCTGAATTTGTGCAAAGTTTTTGAAGTCCTTGCCAGGAGCAGCGGTAGAGGTCCGGCGGGTGGGAGGTATCATAAGGTTACTTTCATTCAAAAATATATATTAAATACTTAAATCCTGCCAGTCATTATATTATATATTAATCAGAATAATCAGCTGCTGCCTTCAGGGAATTTATAGACTAGAATCTTGAACCAGGAACCTCAGCATCACCAGAGAGGTTACAGGAGATTCACACCAAGTGAATCAGAGGTGATTCATGTGTATATGAAAAGCACTAGTCTGGGGCTTTTTATAGGTACCCCTCTCAGTTTTGAGTCCCATAGGTTTGTAACAGCCCCAAATTTCACCAGGAGGGAAGCCTGCACAGGAGGTTGGTAGGCATGGGAAGGGATGCTGAAGAGAAAGGAACTGATTGGAAGCCCAGGGTAGAGCATTAAGGGGGGGTTAATCGGGCTTTCTGGAGGGGACATCAATATCCACATACCAATTCATCAAGATCCTCACAAAGATCTATGTTACACTCATCTACACTATTCCATGTGATTATTTACATGTCCCCAGATGTAATATTGTAGCTTAATCTTCACACACTTGAAAATTATAAGCATTTATGAAACTGATGAATTATAAGGGTTTTCTCTATACTGGCGGAAGAAAACCCCTTTTATGCGAAGCAGTTACTCAGTAGTCCTGCCCTGAATATTCTGTATCTGAATGTAAAATCAAAAACATAAATGCTGAATAAAACTATGCTCCAATAAAACTTTTTTAAGTTTTAAAAAATAAAATTTCATGTTTCCTAGTGCAAACATGTATATAGAATTTCTTAAACTGCTCTGACACAAATACACTTAAACTGTATTTAAAATCTGACAAATTTGGACTGAAATTTATGCCAGCTCTACCAGGTTAGGACTTATGACTTCATTTGCCTTAGAAGTGTGCTATATGTTTAGCTACTTCACCATTACTCATTTTTCCTTCTAACTTCTCTCTCTTCTGCTCTCTTTTGCCCCCCTTGCCTCCTCTTCCTTACAAGAAAGTACTCTTGCTATTCATATGCCTTGGTAAACAGAATGACTGAAAAACAGATCTAAGCAGACAGTATCACCTGGTGTAAGAGAAGATGGCTTGGAATTTATAATTAGAAGACTATTTCAGCTTCCTTCACAGGACTGTTGAAATTATTTTCAGGGGTGTCTTGACTGCCTTGAAATTGAATGTCATTGAGGATTTTTTTTTTTTTTTGCCCTCTCTTGTTTCCTTGGCAACAGGTTGGTGATGCAGCTGCTGAAATCCACTGTCTCCTTGGAGATACTGGTGTGGGCAGGTTGCAAACCATTGGTAATGTCTGTGATGGATACTGAACCTGACCAAATCTTTCCATTCCAGTCAAGCTATATACACATAAAGAAATTGACCTAATAGAAGAATGGTTTTACAGTATAATTTTTGGCATGACTTTCAGTGAAGAAAGTATTAATCCTTCTTTTTAAAATAGTTTACCATTGTATACAAAACTTAATACTGAGTTCTTGAAATGTAGACGTTTCAGGTCATTGTACATATCACTTTAGTGTCAGAGTAATATATTACCAAATAATTATTCTGTGTTAATATAAAGTCTGAGAGAAGAAAGCAAGGAATCAGGAGACAGGACCCTCTCCTCTGGATTTTGTCAGGCATATGATCCTCCTTGGGCAGGTACATCCAACACTCACTTGCCATCATTTGAATTGTTGCTTAGTTGCTAAGCCATGTCCATCTCTGTAACCCTATGGAGTGTAGCCCATCAGACTCCCCTGCCCATGGGATTTCCCAGGCAAGGATACTGGGGTGGGTTGCCATTTCCTTCTCCAGGGTGTCTTCCTAACCTAGGGATTGAACCCACATGTCCTGAATTAGCAGGTGGATTCTTTACTACTGAGCCATCAGGGAAGCCCCATCCCTTGAATGACCTGAAACAAATCATGCCTGTGATATGCAGAGAAAGTGTGATGAGATTGAAAGTGGATATCACCTGTCAGTGTTCCCCTTTAGAAGACAGGGAAAGGGAGTAAGTAGAGGACAAAGGTCAAATGGGATGGGAGCAGCACTTAAGATGGCCAGAGAGACAGATAGACATGGCTATTGAAGTTGCAGATGGGTAAGGATGTAGGGATGCAGGTTGACTTACCACCAAAGATAGAATAGCCTAGATACTCAAGAAGAATGAACAAAAACTTGACATAAACATGATAAACAGAGGGGGACCCAGGTACTAATTTAAAAAAAAACATAAGATTAGTGCAACAGGTCAGCAGAGAAGATGGAATTAGACAACAGAAAAATTGCAATTGAATTCAATTGAAAAGAGTTTAGAATGAAATTGCCTTATTCTTTAAATAACTGAATTCAACCAACTGCTATATTTATGTTGGGAATAGATCCAGAGAAAAAGAAAACTGGATAGAGAATGTGTTTAACCTGAAGATTATGCAGAGGAAAAGAATGATAAGAAAATATAGTGAGTGTGGAGGCTCCTAAGATTATGTAAAGGAGAAATAGAAAAAGCAAATGATGAAGTCAGGTGGACAAGAACACTGGTCATAAAATGTCAAAGGAAAGAAAATACCAACTATGGGCAACTCAACTGAACAAAAATATACACTAAACATATTTAGTAAACATGTACGCGAAACAGGTAATAGTTACTATGATGCATACTAAGAAGCAATATAAAAATGATACATTTTTCACTGCCCCCATTATGGCTTATGAATATTCTAGGTGATGAGCTGCTCTGGAAGTCTAGAAAAATGTGCAGATAGTTTGCTTTTTGTCCTTCCAGTGCTAGTAGTCCATTCAGATAGCAAGGAATAAATATCTTGGGAAAAGACATTTTCCTACAGTAGGTTTTTCAAGAACGTATTCACTCATCTAACTTTTGCTCCCTCCATTGACATGAACAGCACAGCTGAATGAATCAACCCTGTAGTTTTCCTTCATATGAAGGAAAAAAAGAACACAGTGTAGGAATGAAATATAAAAAGAAAGAGTGAGCAGAGAATTCTCTTAACTGATGTGGTTAGTGGTTAATTGCATGGGTTTTGGAGTCAGGTAGCCTATGCTATATTGGAATCACTAATCTAGATTTTAAGAGCTATATGATGTTGAGGGAAGTAATTAATTTATCCCAGCATCAGCATTTCTATCTCCAAAGTGGTGGTAATAAAAATAATACCTAACTAATAAGGCTATCTTGGAATAAACCAGGAAATGCATGTAAAAGTTATCACACAGTTCTTGGCACGTAAAGAAACCTTAGCTATTATAGTTTATGATGGTCAACAGACTTAACTAATTAAACTAATTGTGAAACCATCCTTAAGTTTAACATCTGGATGGGACAACTATATTGAATAAAAGGAAGTAAATATCTCATTTCCAATTCTTATCTGATTATATCTCCAATTCTACCTTTATATGCACAACGGGGCTTACTAAGGCCTTCAAAATCAGTCAATGTATTAATATTAAAATGTTAGATAATGATAGACAAATCATTCTTCTATTTTCCTTTGGATATTTCCCTTTTAAAAACAGTATTTGAATTTACTTAACTTCAGTAAATTTAAGTTATGCTGGATTTAGAGAAGCTCTATATTTTTAATCAAATGATGATTCATTATACAGATGCAGTGATAATTTTCAAATCTTCATTTTAAAACACTATCTCTGATAGTCTTTTTTTCCCCTCTCTCCCCCTTTCTCTCTCTTTCTTTCTCTGTAGCCTATACAGATATTTTTGAAATGAAAAAAGAATAGAATTAAATTCATCTTGGCCAAGTATCTTTTAATATAGAGCAGAGGTCAGTTACTTGATAAAATGGGGTAAAATGTTCTAGGTCATGCTGGCACCATCAGCACCAATAGAGCACGAAGATAAAGCAGGATATTTGAACCCGGAGAGCAGAGCAGAGTCCATGTGACATGAACAGACCACAAAAGCAGTGATGATTCTTCAAGAGGATAGAAATGAACACAACTAGCTGTTGGGTGGCACTTCCCAGGTGGTGATAAAGAACCCACCTGCCAATGCAGGAGACATAAGAGATATGGGTTCAAACCCTGGGTCAGGAAGATCCCCTGGAGGAAACCATGGCAATCCACTCCAATATTGTTCCCTGGGCAGTTCCATGGACAGAAGAGCCTGGTGGGCTACAGTCCATACAAAGAGTCAGACACGAGAAAAGTAACTTCACACACACACACAGCGGTTGGGTGATGAGAGAGGCTGGCTGACTGGCCTGTCCTTAACAGAAGGGAGGGGCCGAGCATAGGGATAGTGTGTGCATTAAGTGGATTAAAACCAGAAATCCAAGCAGACTAGCACGTGAGGAACCACGAGAGGTGCAAGCTCAGAAGTGGGTCAGGAAGCCTGGTAGGCAAGGAGCAACATCAAGAATAGGCTCAACAACCAGGGAACAATTTGTCTCTTGGTTCTGCCATGGGTTTCACTGTTCTGTCAACAGTTTGTTTCTTGGTTCTGTGTAGTTTTCACCCACAAATTTCTCAGGGATTTTGTTTGGGGAAAGAACTCATCATGTGGACAGTTTAGAACTGGTAAATTCTAGGAGAGAGGTCCATCACCTGACTGGGAAGAAGGCAAGATGTCACAGCTCAGGACACACCAACTCGAAACTTGTTTGATGAGTTAAATTCAGATAAATCACCAAAATCAGAAGGCATCCACTCAATAGCTTCTAAGAAATCTGAAGCTGCAGCTTTGGTATACATATCTAAATATGGATGGGTGGTCTTTAGCCATCATTGCTATGAAGAGAATTTTTGTTCTTTTTTCTCCAAGATTCTCTTTACCTCTGGGTGAAATACCTCATCAAAGGGCCACTATATTTTCAAACTTGTATTTTTCAATCCAAAGGGAAGTCTCTGAGAGGGAGAGATGCTTGATAACCAGAATTGCAGGGAACAAATATAGGCCATGTTCAAGTGGCTCTAAGCAGACCACCCTGATTTAAGCTCCAGGGAATCCCTGGGCCACAGCTACCAGAGTAAGGAGAAATCACAGGAGTGAATCAGGCACTTGGGTACATGTTATAAAGCCTGGGAAACATATGACTACATAGTTAACCTTCCTCGGGGTGTGCTTATTAATACTTTGACTTTTTTCCTTCTGTTGATTTGCACCTCGAATAGCTGCGTGAGCATGTCCTCTGTAGCAGGGACTCCATGAAGGAAGTTGAAGGGAAGTAAAGGGTAGAACATGGTCCCAAAGGCAAATCCCTGAGCCTTCAATTAATGGAAGATCATAGAGCAAAAAAGCTAGAAGGTGTTGGGTTTGGGGTACCTGGAATAGTTTAATCACCTGTGAAATTTGTTATATTTATATATATCAACTCTTTAATCCTTTTAGTGGAGTTGGGGTACTACATTTGACTTCAAATCTATTCAGCAAAATTTGTGTGTTTGGCATTTTTATATAATGTTCAAGTGAAATCAAGATATGGGTAGATAGGTAGATACTTTAATAGAAGTAAAAGAGTTGAAGGAGTTTTCTGTCTTATAAGAGGAAAAGAATTGCTCCTTTGGGGCAAACTGGCTCCTTGTTCTATTGCAAAACCCACCTAAATAACTCTACAAAAATACAAAGCAAGAGTCTACACATTATTCTTAAAAACAAAACTAAAATGGAAGATCATCTTCTCTGTGAGAAGCTAAAGGTTCAGTTTGGTGATATGAATTATGATGTAGGTCTGCCCAGAAAAAGATTGCTTCAAATGAGGTTGCTTTGGGGTCAGGCTGGGATGGGGTAAGGAGGATATTTATCTTCTCTATAAGGATTCTAACTACATCATGTTTATAAATTCTTGCTTACAGTTCTGGTGAATGTGTGTGTGTGTGTTTCTTGGACCCTTCAATCTGTGAGCTGAGCCCCAGAAACCTAAGAAGCACCACAGGTTGGATCTTCTCTTCCCACTGTAAAACCATTTCAGCAAGATAACTGATTATATCAAATCAGTGGAATTCTATCTCGATTTGTGCTCTTGATCTATATTTTTAATAATTTAAACTGAAAAAGTTACCAGTAACTCTACTGCTAGATATATTGAAGAGAAATCAAGGCATATGGCCACATGGAATCTGGTACATGCGATTTCATAGTGCACTATGACTCATAGCTCCATCATAATAGTCCAAATGTCTATCAGCTGATGAATGAATAAACAAAATGCCGTATAGCCATCCAGTGGAATATAATTTGACACTAAGAAAGAATGAATTTCTGGTACATGCTACAACATGGACACATCTTGAAAATATTATGCTAAGTGAAATAAGCCAGTCACATATGACCATATATTGTATGTTGGCTTATAATTCTGGTGAATGTATGTATATTTTTATATCTTTCAATTAAATATATTGTATGTTGTACCATATATTGTATGCTTTTGTTTATGTGAAATGTCCAAAATGAGCAAATCTCTAGAGATAGAGTAGAGAGTGGTTGCCAGGGAGTGCAGGGGGAGGGGAGCAGGAATGGGAAATGACTGGATATGAGATTTTTGAGGATGGCGTGACAAAATTGTTCTAGAACTAGATTGTACTGATGGTTGCACAACACAGAGAATATACTAAAACCACTGGACTGCAGAGTTCAAATAAGTGAATTATAGGACTGTGAATTAAAATCTCAGTTTAAAAAATTCTGATTGATTCAGAGTTTGGGCAGTGCACTTCTCCTGGACATGAACCTGCATGATGTATTAGGTAGCAGCATGGACTCTAGAACCAGACTGCCTGGTTTCAAACACAGGCTGTACCGTTTAACAGCTGTGTAATCTTGGGTAAATTACTTAACTACTTTGTGCTTCAATTTCCTTATCTATAAAATGGGGAAAATAATTGCATGTATTCATGAGATTATCTTAAACTTTAGATGAATTAATAATTTACTTAGAACTTAACACAATATAAATATTTGTTATTATTTTGACTGTCATCCTTACTGAAGTGTTGTCATATCAAGACCTGAGAATGGGATTAGACCCTTGTTTGTTGGAAGTGGTATTACACTTATGTTTGTGTGTATGCTAAGTCACTTCAGTTGTGTCCAACTCTTTGCGACCCCATGAACTGTAGCCCACCAGGCTCCTCTGTCCATGGGCTTTTCCAGGCAAGAGTACTGGAGTTGGTTGCCATGCCCTCCTCCAGGGGATCTTGCCAATCCAGGGACAGAACCTGAGTCTTTTTTGTATCCTTCATTGGCAGGTTGATTCTTTACCACTAGCGCCACCTGGAAAGCCCCATTTCATTTACAAAAAGTGGTTATACCCATTGGCAGTCATCCTGATAAGTCTCTGACCTTTGGATAGGTAATGAGGTTTGGGAAAGTAAGATTTAACATGTCACCAAGGTTCAGCTTCTTGTTCTTTCTGAGCCAATGACTGTTGCAAATTCTGAGAACTGTAGACTGGAGCAGACTCTCGGTGTTGGAGTTAAATCAGTCCCTGCCTCTGGAGAAAGGCTTGGAAGGATGCAGAAAGCCATAGAGAGTTGGTCAGGAAACGATGTAAGTAACATGTGAATGTGTACCTGGCCTTGAGCTCTGAGAGCAGCACTTCCAGAAGCAGTGGAAGGTAACTGTTGATTGTGATTCCCTCTGCCACCCAGGAATTTCAGTACAGGCCCCGAAAAGGCACAGCTGACTCAACTAGGCTCTGGGGGGTGAAGAGAAGGATGTGCTCCATATTTCCAGGAGAGGAGGACAGCCTTGCTGGGTCCCACCCCAGGACTAGTGGAATGATTACAGAATTCACTGGGAAGGTCAGAAGTCCCAGACACATAGGAGGAGCTCAATAAAAGTGTAATCAGTTGTCCTTAGATGGGGTAGAGCTTGGTCAAGAGCACACAGGATTGGAGGGAAAAGGAAAAGCTTGAACTGACAACGGAGCCCTGACACAGCCTGGAAATGGCTAGGTGAGTAGGTGAGGGACTGGTGTCCTACTACAAAGGTGAAGCTTAGAGCAACTATAATTGGGGTTCTTGGGTTGCCATAATCTCACACATACTTGTAGGCTTAAGAAGCCCAATATTTATCACATGTGAGATGGTTCAACTTTCAAGACACAAGAGTTTAAAGCCAAGTTTTCCAAAAGAGCTCACCATCATTTTCCATAAGACAAAAACATCTCAAATCTCTCATAATTGTATCTCCTGCCAACATTCTGTATGACTGTTTATTTGTCATTCTCAAACACAAGTTTATGAACTTCTTAAGAGAAAAAAAAAGACGAGCTGTTGGATTCTTAGATTTTGAAACTTGGGAAGAAAACACGTTTAATAATCCAAATGGCTTCATGAGAGGTGATGTTACATTCTTACACTTTATGCACTGATGGTATGTCTGAGATGGAAGAAGCTTTAAGCATCACATAGTTTTATTTTTCAGATGATGAGTCTGAGGCCAGAAAGTTGTAAAATTTGTTCGAGGTCACAAAGGGAACCTGGTTGAGAACCCATGTTTCTTAATATCTAGCCCAGGACTCCTTCACCATATCATAGGACCTTTCCATTGCTGTTAAAAAAAAAAAAGTCTCATATTTTTTTATGTTCTAAAATAAAATGCCTATTTAAAATTTAAAACAAAAAATATGGGGGGAGCAATAAGACTGGAACATGAATACAAAAAGTATGTGAAGTGTACCTTAAAAACAACTATAAGTGTGATTATTTCCACATATAGATTAATATTTGGATATGATAGATATAATAATTGCATTTCCAACCCTGTAAGCCTCGTATTTTGCTTTTCTAGAGAGAAAAACATATATTCTTATATCAAAAAGCATATCTCACTCTGGCTGAAGAATCATCTTTTAGGGACTACTTTTTAAAAATTCATTTCCCTTTTTTCTTTTTAAATTTCAGTTTATTGGAGTGAGAATGATATTTGGTCTAAAACTAATCTTTGCTGGCCAAGCTGCTTTACTCAAAACTATACTTCCTTTGGTCTCTTCCTGGAAATTATTTTTTCTCTCTTGTCTCCCAATCTTCCACCCCCCACAAAAAATAAATGCAAAGCAAGAAATGAAAAGTGTGTACACATACTTCAGCACTTCCAAACCCTGAAGAAAGAAACCCATAGAAGTAAATTTACAATGGCAAAATGGTGGTGTTAGCTAGAGCTTTCTACGGCCCTGCAGTAAAAGAGAACCTGTATTGTGCAAAGTTTCAAATCCAAACTGACAGAAAGTTTACTCTCCCCACCTTTCATGCCACCCCTCTAACCTGCCATAGCAAATGTAGAAATTTTATTTAAATTGTCTGATCTTTACCCTCTCCATCCCGTGATTACCACTTTCTAATCTCTTCTTAAGGAGACTTTTTTAAAGTTTTCTTTGTAATTGCTTACTTATAATCATTTTCGGCTGCCCTGGGTCTCCGTTGCTACGTGAGGGCTTTCTCTAGCTGCGCCAAGCTGGGGCTACTCTCGGCTGGGGTGCGCAGGCTCCTCCTGGAGCGGTTTCTCTCGTGGCAGTGCCCAGGCTCTCGGTCCTCCGGCTTCAGTAGCTGTGGTGCATGGGCTTAGCTGTTCTGCAGCATATGGAATCTTTCCAGATTCCAGACCAGGGGTCAGACCTGTGTCCCCTGCATTGGCAGTTGGATTCTCAACCACTGGATCACCAGGGAAGCCCCCCTTTAAGAAAACTCTTGACAGCGCCACCCTGACATCAGACTGGGCAAAGAAAGGACCTCTCCTGAGTCCTATAGTGGATAGAAGGGCTCTCAGGTGATTCAGAGAAGGGAGACTTGTGTACCATTCTTGACACTGACTCACTGAAGCATGTCCTCCTTTGAAGGCTGACATCTCTAAGGATGTGTTAGGTAGTGAGCCAGGACCCTGAACTCAGCTCAGATTAACTCCATTCATTCCCTAGAGATTGGAAATGTGTCTTCTTTTTCCCAGTATTTCCTGCGCTTATCTCTCAGTGCCCTACATAAACAAGGGTGCACAATGCAGCTGTGTGTATATGTTTGATTTATTGAGATATAATTTATGTAGCATATGTACAATATCGTTTTACTGAATAAATACATGCATTTTAAAACAAGTGATATTCTTTCAGGCAAAAATATTCATTGAGCCCCTCACAAATCTTCATCCATTTGCTTGCTGATATCCTTAATGAGGAGTTTTGTTTCTTCTCTTAAAGTTTTGATAACGATGAAAATACAAATGAGGAACTTTCCTGGCAGTCCAGTGGTTAAGATACCATGCTTCCAATGCAAGGAGCACAGGTCCGATCCCTGTTCAGGGAACTAAGATCCTGCGTGCCGCATGGTACAGCCAAATTTACATATATATACACACACACACACAAATATGATATATATCGTTAATATATATAGTAATAATATAACAATAAAATTTAATCTTTAATGAATGCTTATCATGGGCCCATGCTGTGCTAAGAATTTTGTGTGCTTCTTCCCTGATAGCTCAGTTGGGAAAGAATCCACTTGCAAAGCAGGAGTTCCTGGTTCAATTTCTGGGTCAGGAAGATCCGCTGCAGAAGGGACAGGCTACCCACTCCAGTATCCTTGGGCTTCCCTTGTGGCTCAGCTGGTAAAGAATCCACCTACAATGCTGAAGATCTGGGTTCCATCCCTGGGTTGGGAAGATCCCCTGGAGAAGGGAGAGGCTACCCACTCCAGTATTCTGGCCTGGAGAATTCCCTGGACTACAGTCCATGGGATTGAAAAGAGTTGGACACAGCTGAACAACTTTCACTCTCTTTTCTCATTCACTCATCATAATGCCACTTTGAGGGAGGCACTATTATCTCCACTTTATGGCTGAGGAAACTGAGGTTCACAGAGGTCACAAAACTTGTCCAAGAGCTAATAAGGGGAAGAACAGGGTTTGCATGAAGACCCCAAACCTCACTTGTTACACTGCACCAAGAGCTTTCCAGTTGTCCTCAAAATGGTCATTTACACTTTAGAAAAAAATGAAAAAGCAAATATTTATGAAAAAAAAAAGCTTTCTTCAAAGTTGAGGCTACTGATGTTCAAGAGCAATTAACAGGACATTATTTGTAGACCTAAAAAAACAAATAGAAACTGAAACCCGGTCAAACATTGGTGTTCTTCATGATTTCACTGTGAACCAGTTGAGTTTATGTAGCAGTCTACATACTTATAGATTTTCTTTCACTGCCTCTCTCCAAAGTTTTAGGATACCTGACAAGACCCTGGTGTGGTCATCACCAAATTATTACGTGTAAAATCCTTGCAGTTTCCATTAGAAATAGTTTTGATATTGGAAGTTGAAAGTAACAGATGGAGTTGAAAGAAAAGGACTAAAGGCCAATGTACTTTTAAGATTTTTGAAAAATGCATCTATTTTTTATGTATATAAATATATGACATATTATATATAATATAATATCTATTTAATATGTGTGCATTACCTTACCTGTAATTTTCTATACACCCAAGGAAGTTGCTCAACAGCAGCATCAATTGGAATCACCAGGGAATCCATAGGCTTCATTTTAGAGATGAAAGGACGTAGATAACCACATATGGAAAGAGGAGCCGGTGCTCCAGGTAGACAGATGGAATTGTGCCCTGAGTTCTTATTCTTATTTCTGAGTTCTTGTTCATAAGAACAAGAAAAGAGAAGAGGTGGGGGTAGGAGCTAAAAGAGAATAAACACAGAAAGAGCGCTAAGTTCAATGGACTCCAGCCGAGCAGGGTGGGAGGAGCGTCTGGTGAGGAGGCTCATGCCATCCTTGTCCATACTTTCTACACATTCCCAGCAGCATCAATATCTGGAGAACGTTCAGAGATTTCAGACTCCTGGGTTCCACCCACAGCTCGGTGAACTTGAGAAAGTCAAGTTGTTTCTTACTTGTGCATCAAGTCACCAGAGCATGTAGGAGCTTGGAGGAGCTGTTGCATTTTCTGAATATGAAAAAGAAGCTGTCTCATTATGTTATGACGGTGGTGAATCTACTTGCTGGAGTACTTGCATAAATAATATGTGGTGGATGAGTGATTGTTTTTAACATCTTCTTCTCTGAAACCAAGGTGTATCATGCTCCCTCCTAGGATAAAGGAAAGGAGGATAAGGCAATTTGAGCATCTGGGTAAAAGTAAGCAATGGAGATACAATAGGAGCTTCACATTTATTTAAGTAAATCAAATATTTAAGCCATGTTTTGCCTACTTTTACTGGTTTTCAGAACTGTGTGCAGGATAGGAGGTGATCAAGTTTCTGGGTAGTTCTCATACAGTAGTGCTTCCTAAGGCTGGGTCCCTGCCTCAGTTTTTGGTATACTGGAGGGGGGCAGGGTGGGATGGTATGGTTATTAATAAAAACAGATTCTCAGGCCCCACTCTGCACCTATGGAAACATAATAATAATCTCTGTGTTACACGGGATCTGGGTATCTGGTTTTTAATAAGCTCCACAGTAGATTTTTATGCACAATGTAGTTTAAGAATTATTGCCCTGAACTGTAAGTCTTCTGAAACAGGAATGGAAATGCATTCATCATTGTAGCCTTTTTAGTATATTGAATAGAATAGGTGGCCAAAATAACATCTGTTGAGTAAACGAAGACATGAAGAAAGAAATGATTTCATCCTTGATCCTTCTAGAAGCATGTTTTCATAATCAGAGACCTTGGCAGGTTGTGTATAGGGTGAGTAAGGCAAGCTTTAAGCTATACCTCCTGATGAGAAGGGAGCTTTATATACAGAAAATGCCCCTTTCAAAATGATCCAGGAAGACTTTTAAGGAAAGCCTCCAGGGAGCTAATTAAAGAGTCAAAAGCAGACAGGCTGCTGAATTAGGTCTTTGGTAAGCTGCTGAACTCAAGGAGGGAAATCGTAGATAGGCAATAACCTTCGAAAACCCGGCAGCTGGGGAGATACACACTGTAAGCAAAAGGTCAGAGGACAGATCACGGGCAGTAAACTGGTAGCTAGAAGGGACGAGGCAGCTGTACATACAGCTTCTAGAAAGCATGAAGTCTGTGTCCAGCTTAGGGGAGAAGATTGGAACCTGAGACATATCTGTGTCTACCTTAGTGAACCTTGGTGATGGGAGTGGGTGGATCCATGGGGGACGTTAACGGAGCAGAAGAGCTGTCTGAGCAGTAAAGCACAGAATTCGGGCCATGGCTCCCTAGTTTTAAAAGAACTTTCACAATCTGTGGGTCTGGTCCCTTTGAACAAACACCTGAGACTGCTTCAGGGCAAGGTAAAAATGGGCTTCCCTGGTGTCAGAGGATGAGATGATGGGATGGCATCAGTGACTTAGTGGACATGAGTTTGAGCAAACTTCAGGGGATAGTGAAGGACAGGGAAGCCCGGAATGCTGCAGTCCCTGTAATCACAAAAAGTCAGACAGGAGTGAGCGATCGAACAACAGTTAACTGTTATAAATTGCCTTTTACTATGATCGTACAATTAAATTTTCTGTTATAATGTTATTTGTTTTAGCCACATTGGAGTGCAACCCTTAGTGACTTATATCTCAAGCTGGCTATTACCACACATGTCCCCATATGCTTTGATATTTTCCAAATAAAAAATTCCTTTTGTTCCAGTTTGTAGTTACATGAAACCTGCAGACAAACCAACTTAGGAGATTTTCCTAAGAATGCATAGTATAGATGCTAACACTTCATAGGACAAGAGCTGTGCCGATGGCCAGGGACCTGTGACAGTCTGATCTCACATATTGCTTCATCCACAGCTTCACACAATGTTGTAGGAGCTGAGCCAGAGTGAGTGATGCAATTATTCTGAAATAGGCAGTGGAGTCCCAGTGTTCTTCTGCACAGCAATGCTAATGGAGCATCCTTGACCTCAGTTCTCCAAAACCCTCGAATAGCATGAAAGAAACTGCAGAAAGGGGTAGGGCTTCCCCAGAATTCCTTTAAGATGCAAACAATCTGGCCCATTCCTGCGGAAACCACACAGATTTCAGCCAACTACTGCCAAATAAAGCAGCAAATCCCTCTAATTAGGAAGGCCAATTAAATAATTCAAAGGGAAATGGTGAATCCCTTGTCATTGAAGAAGGGTGTTTTCTCTCTTTAAAACATTAATCATCTGTGAGGTATTGTCCCAGGATAAGGACCCTCACGACCGCTTACGACCAGCATTGTGGCAAAGAGTGAGTCATCCAGCAGACACAATCCGAATGCAACCAGGCATTCGAAATTCACTGGCTGTGTTCGCTTTTCTTTTTTTATTCTTTTGCTGCTTATATCATGCTGAAAAATTCTTGCTTGATCTCCTGACCCAATAGCTCACATGAATCATGATTTTCCTATGGATGGAAGGTGTGTGAGTGCTAAGTTGCTGCAGTCATGTCCAACTCTTTGGGAACCTATGGGCTGTAGCCTGCCAGGCTCCTCTGTCCATGGGATTCTCCAGGCAAGAATACTGGAGTGGGTTGTCACACCCTCCCCCAGGGGATCTTCCCAACCCAGGGATCAAACTCATGTGTCTTAAGTCTCCTGCATTGGTAGGTGGGTCCTTTACCACTAGCATTACCTGGGTAGATAAGAAAAAGGAAGATTGGTTTGGCAAATTATGACCTGTTGGCAGTGAGTCAAATGAAGAGCTTACTAACTAAACCACCACAGACACTATTGCCCCTCTGGTGCAGATTCCTAACTCTTATTTCTGACTCAGAACTTAGAGGGTTTTTTTTTTTTTTTTTTTTTCGATTAAATCCACTTAGGTTCTTAAGTAGGGGAAAAATACTAAATTGCCTTATAAGGGATGTACAAAGGAAATGTATCCATCTGAGATACTAGAATAATGCTAACTTCTGTCTTTGATCTACTTTTTTATCAGCTAACATTTATTGAACAGTACTGGTTACCAAGCATTGATCTATACACTTCCCCTGAACTCTCTCATTTCATTCTCATGATAACTTTTTTAGCTAAGTACTATGATTATCTTCCTTTGACAGATGAGAACACTGAAGCCTAGAGAGTTTAAGTAATTTGCCTGAGGGAAGATGGTAAAGAATCTGCCTGCAATGCAGGAGACCTAGGTTCCCTTGGGTTGGGAAGATCCCATGGAGAAGGGAATGGCAACCCATCCGGCAACAATATTCTTGCCTGGAGAAACCCATGGACAGAGGATCCTGGCAGACTATAGGCCATGGGGGTCACAAAGAGTTGGACGCAACTAAGCGACTAACACACACTGAAAACCTGGTAAGTAACAGAGACAAGACTTGTATCTGGGGCAGTCAGATCCCCAACAGGATCTCCTAGTCATTTAATACTATCACTAGAAATACACTTTATTACTCTTGATGAGATGGCCTTTGCAAAGTGTTTTGTGAACAATGAAGTCATATCCTTACATAATATACCCATGTTATTATTACCAAAATCCATTTAGTTCTCTGATTCATTGAGATGATGTAATAGACCTATTAAAATTTAGCATATGCAGAAATGTGGAACGAATCAACAAATTTCTAGTGATGATATATCTTCTTTAAGCTCAATCATTGAGGAATGGAAGAAGCCAATAGAATCATTGGCTGTGATTTCTTCTCATTTTTCATGTATCTGTAAAAAACAAAATAGATTCATTTGACCTATCTTTTATTGTTTAATTGCAAACTAATGAAAATAAAGGAATGTATAATTAAGGATAATAAGAGAAGAGAGACAAAAAAATCAGCAAAGCAGTTTATAACATTATTTAATGCTTTTTGTAAATCATTTGAATAATTTTGCATGAAGTCATAATGATATGCTCTTCTTTGAGATAAATCGCTTGCTTTTTGATTCTAAGATGCAAGTTTTTTCACATCTTGATGTTTTTGAAATTAGTAGATGCCTTATAATTTATGTGAGCTTTTAATGTAGAATTCTTTATCCTCTTTCCACCCTCCAAGAAGCCATTATTAAAACTATGGTGAATTTTGGAATCTTAAAATAGAAGAAGCATATAGTACTTTACATTCTTGTTAAGATTTATTACACTAGGTCAGTAAAAATAGAATGCCCATAGTATTGCTTGATGGACAGTTAGCTTTGCCTAAACTGGCAAATTAGACAATGGGAAAAACACTGACTATCCTTTAAGCTTATGTTTAAAAATATAATTGTATGCCTACATTTGGGATTCTAAGTGCCATTCTTCCACTAAACATGACTACAGTTCATTCCAGAACTAAAGCAGGAAAAATCCAGGATGAACTTAGAATATCTTGCTGTGCTTCAAAATAAAGAACTGATCACAAAATGATGAGGTCACATCAGATGGATACAAGAGCCAACTTGAAAGGGATCCACATAGGTTCCACTAATCGAACATGTGATGGGTAATTAAAGTAATTTATTATAATTTATTAAATAAAATAAGAACCCATGAATCCAAATTGATAATAAATCAATACATAAATAAATAACAAGTGAGGGGGCAAGCTCTTCTTACAATAGAATGCTATACCATAAATTAGAAAGAATGATAGAATTTAAAAATAACCATTTTGCAGCCACCTTAGTATTCAGTTAAGTACATCATCATGGGATGCCATAACGATTGGTAGAAGTTTGATGAGAAACAGGATATTTATAAAGTCTCAAAAGTATATTCCCACAGATTTCTTGGTAAAGTCAAGGGGGAAAATGGTAACCTTCCAATGGAGAGAATTGACACAGAGCACTTCAACTGTGGTCAAAGTTTATGCCACCAGCAATGGGACAGCCTGACGTCAGGTGTCTCCTGACACAGGAAAGACACAGCATTTCTTACACACCATACCTGGTGCCCATGGCTGCCTGGCACAGAAACATGGGGAAATAAGACACTCCAAATGATCTTCATTCTTTTTAAAGGGCCAGTGTCATAAAAGGCAATGAAAACCCGAGAAACTGTCCAGATTAAAAGAAACTAAAGAAACATAACTGAAAGAAATGTGGTATCTTGTTTTGGACTCTGAATTGGGCAGGGAGGTGGGGAGGATGACTATCATGGAAATTATTGGGACAACTGGTAAAACTGGACAATGAACCTTATATTAGAAAATTGTACTGCATAGCTACAAAGCAAAAGGCAAAGGAGAAAAGGAAAGATATACCATTTGAATGCAGAATTCCAAAGAATAGCAAGGAGAGATAAGAAAGCCTTCCTCAGTGATTAGTGCAAAGAAATAGAGGAACACAACAGAATGGAAAAGACTAGAGATCTCTTCAAGAAAATTAGAGATACCAAGGGAATATTTCATGCAAAGATGAGCTCAATAAAGGACAGAAATGGTATGGTCCTAACAGAAGCAGAAGGTATTAAGAAGTGGCAAGAATACACAGAAGAACTGTACAGAAAAGATCTTCATGACCCAGATAATCACGATGGTGTGATCACTCACCTAGAGCCAGACATCCTGGAATGTGAAGTCAAGTGGGCCTTAGGAAGCATCACTATGAACAAAGCTAGTGGAGGTGATGGAATTCCAGTTGAGCTTTTCCAGTCCTAAAAGAGGATGCTGTGAAAGTGCTGCACTTGATATGCCAGCAAATTTGGAAAACTCAGCAGTGGCCATAGGACTGGAAAAGGTCAGTTTTCATTCCAATCCCTAAGAAAGGCAATGCCAAAGAATGCTCAAACTACCACACAATTGCACTCATCTCACATGCTAGTAAAGTAATGCTTAAAATTCTCTAAGCCAGGCTTCAACAATATGTGAACCATGAACTTCCAGATGTTCAAGCTGGATTTAGAAAAGGCAGAGGAACTAGAGATCAAATTGCCAACATCCACTGGGTCATAGAAAAAGCAAGAGAGTTCCAGAAAACATCTATTTCTGCTTGATTGACTATGCCAAAGCCTTTGACTGTGTGGATCACCACAAACTGTGGAAAATTCTAAACAGATGGGAATACCAGAGCACCTAACCTGCCTCTTGAGAAATCTGTATGCAGGTCAGGAAGCAACAGTTAGAACAGGACATGGAACAACAGACTGGTTCTAAATAGGAAAAGGAGTACATCAAGGCTGTATATTGTCACCCTGCTTGTTTAACTTATATGAGAAATAAGTTATATAACTTATATGAGAAATAACTTATAAGTTAATAACTTATATGAGAAATAACTCATGAGAAATGCTGGGTTAGATGAAGCACAAGCCAGAATCAAGATTGCTGGGAGAAATATCAATAACCTCAGATATGCAGATGACATCACTCTTATGGCAGAAAGCGAGGAAGAATTAAAGAGGCTCTTGATGAAAGTGAAAGAAGAGAGTGAAAAAGCTGGCTTAACACTCAACATTCAGAAAACAAAAGATCATGGCATCTGGTCCCATCACTTCATGGCAAATAGATGGGAAACAGTGGAAACAGTGTCAGACTTTATTTTGGGGGGCTCCAAAATCACTGCAGATGCTCACTAGAGCCATGAAATTAAAAGACGCTTACTCCTTGGAAGGAAAGTTATGACCAACCTAGATAGCATATTGAAAAGCAGAGACATTACTTTGCCGACTAAGGTCCGTCTAGTCAAGGCTATGGTTTTTCCTGTGGTCATGTATGGATGTGAGAGCTGGACTGTGAAGAAAGCTGAGTGCCGAGGAATTGATGCTTTTGAACTGTGGTGTTGGAGAAGACTCTTGAGAGTCCCCTGGACTGCAAGGAGATCCAACCAGTCCATCCTAAAGGAAATCAGTCCTGAATATTCATTGGAAGGACTGATGCTGAAGCTGAAACTCCAATACTTTGGCCACCTGATGCGAAGAGCTGACTCATTTGAAAAGACCCTGATGCTGGGAAAGATTGAAGACTGGGAAAAGGGGATCGACAGAGGATGAAATGGTTGGATGGCATCACCGACCCGATGGACATGAGTTTGAGTAAACTCCAGGAGTTGGTGATGAACAGGGAGGCCTGGCATGCTGCTGTTCATGGGGTCAGAAAGAGTCAGCCATGACTGAGTGACTACTGAACTCAACTGTATAGCTATTAAATATTCTCAATTAAATAACTGTACTCTTCTATGTATGGGCATGCCCTTATTTCTTTTCAAAGAAAAACTGAAATATTTAGGGGTAAAGAAATAGATTACAAATACTTTCAAATGGATCAGCATAATAATATATCAATATATCACATGGAGAGAGAAAGCAAATTAGCTAAGTGTTAACAGTTGGCAAATTTGGATTAAAACAATACAGGAGTTAGTTTTATTATTCTTAAAATGCTCCTGTAAATTTTAAATTATTTCAAAATAATTCAAATAGTTAAAATATAGCTTAAAAATTTGTAATACACTTGTATTGTGTTTGAATGTATTTTTTCAAGTAAATTTTGAAGCATTTGTGTCAATGGGTCTTTTGATAGAGTCTGGAAATTTGTAGTAAGAAATTGGTAAGTAGATAAACTTAATGTGTAAGTTAATGATCAGCTCCAGGTTTCAGAAAAGATTCTTGGAAAGAAAAGTTGTTATATGAAGGAAAATCTATTTGGAAAGAAGATTTTATATAAAACCTTGGATTCTTGTTGTATAACAGTTCTTATTATCTGCTTTGAAATTTAAAGAATTTTAAAAGTAAGGAAAATAGTTTCTTTAGGTAGATATATTCCTAAGTATTTTATTCTTTTCGTTGCAATGGTGAATGGAATTGTTTCCTTAATTTCTTTTCCTACTTTCTCATTATTAGTGTATAGGAATGCAAGAGATTTCTGTGTGTTGATTTTATATCCTGCAACTTTACTATATTCATTGATTAGCTCTAGTAATTTTCTGGTGGACTCTTTAGGGTTTTCTATGTAGAGCTAAAGACTGCTGTAATACCAAACACGTGAAAGCCACACTCAACGAGGTTGTCATTTGATAAGAAACACATAAGATAATTCAAGTTTCCAGTTTTTTCTGATCTGAATAAAAAATATTTCTCAGTTGGGCTTCTTAAAGCAACTGAGGGTGGGGTGGAGAAGGGAAAGGGGACAAAGGCCAGAATGGGTTCTCATCCATTACAACTATGATGGTTACTCACTGAAAAATTCAACTTTCTAATCATGAAAATGAGGATAATGCTATTGTACATGCTTTTCACCTTATACCTGGTGGGTGGGTTAGGAGGATGGTATGAAACTATCTGAAAGGACTTGGAAAATAATTAAGTGCTATAAAAAATGTAGAGGATTGTTAATAACATCTGACATTTATTAAGTACTTATGTGCCAGGGATTGTGCTGGCACTTTATATTCATTGCCTCCAGTAACCCTTCTACAACCCTCTGAGACAGATGCTATTATGAACATTTCAGTGAGGAAGAGACTGAAGTCTACAGTGATTGATGGCATATAAGTAAGTGCCCCAGAGAGATTTCAGGCTCCAGCGACCTGATTCAAGAGTCCCACATAATTACTCTTCTTGTTGTTTTCCAGTCACTCAGTCATGTCCGACTCACTGTGACCCCATGGACTACAGCAGGCCAGGCCTCTCCGTCCTTCACCATCTCCCAGAGTTTGCTCAAAGTCATGTCCATCGAGTCTCAAGGCGGTGATACCATTCAACCATCTCATCCTCTGTTGCCCCCTTCTCCACCCACCTTCAATCTTTCCCAGCATCAGGGTCTTTTCTAATGAGTCAGCTCTTTGCATTAGGTGGCCGAAGTATTGGAGCTTCAACATTAGTCCTTCCAATGAATATTCAGAAATTGATTTTCTTTAGGATTGACTGGTTTGATGTCCTTGCAGTCCAAGGGAGTCTCAAGAGTCTTCTCCAACACTACAGTTTAAGAGCATCAATTCTTCAATGCTTGGCCTTCTTTCTGGCTCTCAATTATTATGGGTGAAGCTAAAATGGACTTGTTCCTATGGTCTATAGCTGGGCAGGAGCAAGTCCTGCTCACTCTCCCAGTAGCATCCAATCTTATGTTCAAGGTCAGCATGGGGATAAATTTTGCACTTCACTGGGGGAGCCATGGGTACATGGAGCATTCAAGTCTTGGGAAAAAGAACATCTTTCCAGAGAATCACTAAATCCCTTTGCTGATGTATGCACAGGCATGCACACTCCAGCCCTGGGTATTTAACCAAGCTAATTTCAAAGTAATATTCAAGGCTTACAACAAAGGCACTGATTAATCTATTAGCTGCGCCTGGAAATGAGCTGAGAAATTATTGCTTCAACTGCTCTCTTCCTGCTCAGAAGCCCAACAGGGGCTGCCCCATGCTCTCTTCAAGCTAAGGGTTGAATGGAAGCCCCAGGTCAGTGAACAAAGCCACTCAAGGACACAGATTGAGACTCAAGTAAGGAGAAGCTGGGAAGATGGCAGCTGATTTAGGGGACCTTGGCTTCTGATTATAAAGGTGAATCCACATGTTGCTCCAGCTCTCTACTACGTCTCAGCAAAAGCCTGACACTGAAAGCAAAATATGAGATGAGGTTTGCAAATAGAACCCCAGAGGAAACGTGCATGTGGCTGTGTGTTGTACAAAAGCAGGAAGGAAGGGAGGCGAGACCCACGGCCAACTGTGGACGGGGCTTTGCCTTTGTTCTTAGAGTCAGTGGGAGTGTTCCTGGCTCTGATGGATCCTGGCTGGCACCAAGAAAGCCTCTCCCACACAATGCTTCTGCATCCTCACCTGTGACATCTGTTCCAGGTCCCACCAGGAACGGTCTATCATGTGGATTGTGTGCTGGCAGGAGAAACAGTAGCTCTAGATGAAAGTCTCTGTGCAACAAAACAAATACCTCAAGGCCATCCAGTTTGGAAGAGATATTTCCTCAGATTCTGACCAGGCTAGCATGAACAGCAAAAACACATTCACTCGCCCATCCTGCCTGGCCCTTCCTGACACCTTCCCGAGGAACAAGACAACAGAGGTGAGGAGAGCCACTTGGGGTCCTCTGATTTCCCTCCTACAAGCCAGGCATCCTTCCAACCTCGCCCTGAAGCTCACTGCCCTTTGGTTTATTGGGTGTCAGGCTCTGTGCCAATCAATCACATCATCATCTTCTGTAGTCCTCACAGCACTGCTAAAAAATACATGTCATTATCGCCCTCCACCTTTTTTTTTTTTTCTTTCCTTACTGATGAGGAAATTGAGGCTCAGAGAGAGTCAGTAACTTGCAGGAGGTCAAACAGATACACAGAAATGAAGTTGGGATTAGAATCCATTTTGTCCAACTCCAGAGCGTGCGCACTTCTCCCCATGACTCATTGCTGAACTGCCATCCCTTGGGGTGTGCCAAGAAAGGATAGTGAAGGCGAAGTCTGCCTCTGGTGACCTCAGGTCATATGCACGTGTATGCTCATGTTAACCTGTATGCCTATGTGCGTGTTGGTGTCGGCAACCATGCTCATTTTTATTCCCTTTTCTGTCTTTCTCCCAAACCCCCACCCCTTTTGCACTTCATATACTCCTTTTTTCCACTTTGCCAGTTTTCTTATTCTCAATACTCTTGTCACCTGCCTTAGATATTACTTCACACACACATGTAGAAATTTAGTAATTTAACTCTCCCCTGAATATTTCCCTTTAAGAGAAAATAAAGAGTGAGGAAAATGCACCAGTCCTGGGACTTGCCTGGTGGTCTGGTGGTTAAAATTTCACCTTCTAGGGGATGTGAGTTTTTCAGGGATTTAGGATCCCACACGTCTCTTGGCCAAAACACTAAAACATAAAATAAAAACAATACTGTAACAAATTGAATAGACTTTAAAAATGGTCCACATCAAGGAAAAAAGGCACCAGTCCTTCGAGCAGGAGTGGATCCAGATGTTTTTGGGAGGAGGGAAAATGACACTTTGGGGACTGTGAGTCCCACTTCTGGAACAGAATGGGCAAACACAATAGCTAAAACACACAGACCAACCCCAGAGATACATGTATTAGAGAAGGGAAAAGAGACCAGCTCAATCCTATTTGAGATTGCCCAAATAAACACATCTGGGGTCTTGAAAAGGGTCTCCTAGGCTCTAAGGAGCAAAGATATTCCTGGGTTGCTGTTGCTGGGGCCCAGGCCAGGCAGGGGCTGGGCTAGGAGAGTGAGGGAAGAGAAGCATGGGGTCTCCTTGGCAATGCCACTCCATGCTGCGCATCAGCCCAGGGAAGCAGGCTCAGCCCATTTCTGTGCACGCATCACTCATTTCATGGCATCCGTGATGCACAGTCTCAGGGTTTTGGCGGCATCCACGCAGCAGAACCCAAACTACATGTCTCATAGTGACCAGGAAGCACCCTTTCTACTGTCTCGCATTTAGTATAGAAATACAAGCTCCAGAGGAGAAGGAGGAGTAGGGTGGACGTGCAGAGGGAATCAGAGTATCGCCCTGGTAACATCTTTTGTGGCATCATTTTTCCCCCCAGTTCCAGCACATCCCTAACACAGCCCTTTTTAGAGCTATAGCCCCCATGCAGAGAAGACACTACCCAGTGCAAAACTCCTATGTATCATGCTTATCTGATCTCTCCTCTCTTTCAATGCATGTGCCTTTGATGTTGGTCTGCATATTTGTGTTCACCTGTTCTCTTCTGTGAAGCAGATCTAATCATGGTGTTTGTTTCCTTTTCAACAACTACCCCTCCTCCCCAAACAGACCACAATAAACTCTATTAGAACCAGAACTTTTGGTAATTTTGTCAACTGCTATATTCTCAGTGCATAGAATTGTGCCTATACATAGTAAGTGCTCAATAAATACTGAATATATAGGTTTATCAAAAAGTTTGTAGCTCAGCTTTACTATCCAGAGACACCTATTGGTATTTGGCCAAATGTTTCTAGGGAAGCACCTGAAATTCTCACTCCTGGGCCCACAATGGGACACAACCACAAGAGTGTTGCTTATTCAAGTAAATCCGCAAGACAGGGGGTGACCTATTTAGATCAACTTTCTCTTCCTGGAAATTTTAACCCAGATCTTATCCTATTTTCTGAGTCTGTGATGAGGACCATAATATTAAAATGAGCTTCTAAAAGACAATCTATGGGGAATTCCCTGGTGGTCCTGTGGTTAGGACTCAGTGCTTTCCCTGGCAGGGAGGGGTTGGTGTCTGGGTTCAATCACTGGTTGAAGGACTAAGATCCCATAAGCCACATAGTGAAGCATCCCCCACCCAAAATAAAAAAAAAAGAAAGAAAGAAAAGACAACCTATGGAATGGGAAACAATATTTGCAAACCACATATCTAATAACGGGTTGCTATCCAAAAATATATAAATAACTCATGCAAATTAATAGCAAAATAAACACCTAATAATTCAATTGCAAAATGAGCAAAGGGCTTGAACACACATTTCTTCAAAGAAGATATATGAAAGGCCAACAAGTACATGAAAGGATGGTCATCACCACTTGTCACCAGGGAAATGCAAATTAAAACCACATGCCCATTAGAATGGCTGTCATCAAAAAGACATGAGATAACAAATGCTGGCAAAAATAGAATTATCATATGATCCAGCTTCCCTGGTAGCTCAGTTAGTAAAAAATCCACCTGCAATTCAGGAAACCCTGGTTCGATTCCTGGATTGGGAAGATCCCCTGGAGAAGGGAACGGCTACCCACTCCAGTATTCTGGCCTGGAGAATTCAATGGACTGTATAGTCCATGGGGTCACAAAGAGTCGGACAAGACTAAACGACTTTCACTCTCATGATCCAGCTATTCTTCCTCTTAGAGTATATTCTGAGGAAGTGCAATCACTTAACTGAAAAAAGTATCTGGGACTTCCCTAGTGGTCCAGTGGTTAAGAATCTGCCTGCTACTGCCGGAGACACAGGTTTGAGCCTGGGAAGATTCCACATGCCAGGGAGGAACTCAGCCTGTGCTGCACAACTACTGAGCCTCTGTGCCCTAGAGCCCATTTTCTGCAACAAGAGAAGCCACTGCAATGAGAAACCCACGCATCACAACTAGAGACTGGCCCCCACTCTCTGCAACTAGAGAAAGCCTGTAAACAGCAACAAAGACCAAGCGCAGCCAAAACTAAATAAATAATTAAAAAAAAATCTGTACTACCACGTTCATAGCAGCATTATTTGCAATAGCCAAGACATTGCCAAAACATGGAAACAACTTAGGTATCCCTTAGTGGACAAATGGGAAAAGAAGTTGTGGTATACATAGTCAACCCTAGGCATCCAGGTAAGATTTGTTCCAGTTCCCGTCTCAGACACCAAATTCCATGGATGCTCAAGTCTATTAAAGAAAATGGTGTAGTATTTGCATGTAACCTATGCACATCCTCCACTATGCTTAAAATTATCTCTGGATTAACACAATGCAAATGCTATGTAAGTAGTTGTAAATACAATGTAAATGTTATGTAAATAGTTGCCAGCATAGTGGCAAATTCAAGCTTTGCTTTCTATAACTTTCTGGAATTTTTGTAAAATTATTTTCAATCTGTGGTTGGTTGTATCCATGGATGAGGAACCTAAGCACACAAAGAGCCAACTCTGTATATAATGGAATATTATTCAACCATAAAAATGATGAAGTCATTTCACAATAAACATAAATCAAGCCATCATGCTGCATGACTTATGCAGTGTTGTATGCCAATTATTTCTCAGTAAACCTAGGGGGAGGGGAAATACAGTTTGTTCACTCATTTATTCAGTTGACATTTAGTGAAGGTAAAGGCAGAGGAACCAGAGATCAAATTGCCAACATCTGCTGAATCATCAAAAAAGCAAGAGAATTCCAGAAAAACATCTATTTCTGCTTGATTGACTATGCCAAAGCCTTTGACTGTGTGGATCACAATAAACTGTGGAAAATTCTGAAAGAGATGGGAATACCAGACCACCTGACCTTCCCCTTGAGAAACCTATATGCAGGTCAGGAAACAGCAGTTAGAACTGGACATGGAACAACAGACTGGTTCCAAATAGGAAAAGGAGTATGTCAAGGTTGTATATTGTCACCCTGCTTATTGAACCTATATGCAGAGTACATCATGAGAAATGCTGGACTGGAAGAAACACAAGCTGGAATCAAGATTGCTGGGAGAAATATCAATAACCTCAGATATGCAGATGACACCACCCTTATGGCAGAAAGTGAAGAGGAACTAAAAAGTCTCTTGATGAAAGTGAAAGAGGAGAGTGGAAAAGTTAGCTTAAAGCTCAACATTCAGAAAATGAAGATCATGGCATCTGGTCCCATCACTTCATGGCAAATAGATGGGAAACAGTGTCAGACTTTATTTTTTTGGGCTCCAAAATCACTGCAGATGGTGACTGCAGCCATGAAATTAAAAGACACTTACTCCTTGGAAGGAAAGTTATGACCAACCTAGATAGCATGTTAAAAAGCAGAGACATTACTTTGTCAACAAAGCTCCATCTAGTCAAAGCTATGGTTTTTCCAGTAGTCATGTATGGATGTGAGAGTTGGACTGTGAAGAAGGCCGAATGCCAAAGAATTGCTGCTTTTGAACTGCGGTGTTGGAGAAGACTCTTGAGAGTCCCTTGGACTGCAAGGAGATCCAACCAGTCCATTCTGAAGGAGATCAGCTCTGGGATTTCTTTGGAAGGAATGATGCTAAAGCTGAAGCTCCAGTACTTTGGCCACCTCATGCGAAGAGTTGACTCATTGGAAAAGACTTTGATGCTGGGAGGGATTGGAGGCAGGAGGAGAAGGGGACAACAGAGGATGAGATGGCTGGATGGCATCACGGAGTCGATGGACGTAAGTCTGAGTGAACTTTGGGAGTTGGTGCTGAACAGGGAGGCCTGGCATGCTGCAATTCAGGGGGTCACAAAGAGTCGGACACGACTGAGTGACTGAACTAGACTGAACTGAAACATGGGTCACCAGACACTCTTCAAGATACCGTAGCCCAGTGACAAAAATATTGACATGGGGTGTATGTCCCAGTGGAGTCATTTATGAAGAAGCAAGGGCTTCTGCAGTAAGGCGTCTGCTCTTCATTTTGAAGATATTTGACTAGTATAATCAAAGTGGCTGCATTTTACCTATTTTAAACAAACATTCTAGAGATAACTGAGGTGGGGAAGATACTGGCCATCAGCCTTCCACTCTTTGGTGCAAAGAGTTGGGAGAAACATCCACAAAAAGGAAACTAAAGGGTTGATTAAAAAGGAAAGAGAAAGGTGCTTCTGAGGTATGCTGGTACTGAAAGTTCTGAAAAACAGGGGATGACTGTGGGCTGATGCAGAGACATTTGAAGATCTCAAACCTAATACCCCTAATACTACAGTGTGATTTAGTTTCTCAGGTAGGTGACTAGAGAGCAGGTGTGAGCTCAAATTCTAGCATTTCCTTTCCTTAGCTCCTGGTCTGGACAAATTTCATAGCTTCATTGAACCTCAATATCCTCACCCGCAGATGAAGATGATACTGTTACTTAGACCATAGGATTCTGTGAGGCTCAATGCCCAGTGCCTAACTCATGCGGTTGGCTGGATAAATGGCAATTAAACTCCTGAATTATTGAAGAATGAGAGAGAGCAGAGATGGAAGGACGACAAGAAGGTCTCCAAAGACATACCTTAGTTCTGATTTTTGCTAGAATCAGGTCTTATCCCACTTCCCAGAAAAATAAACATGAGTATTATTTAACTTAGGTTGAGTTCACACCTTATTGTTGTCTTTCCCTAAGCAATGATTCTTGAACTTTAGAGTATATGAAGCAAATGTGGACACTGGTCAAAAAGAATCTAGATTCCTAGATTCAAACTTGAGAAACTCTGATGTAGTACATCTGAGGTCTGACACAAGGATCTCTATTTTACAATGGCATTTCAAGAACTTTTAATGACTTTTATAGGTAGCTTCTACTTTGAAACCTGCAGAAGACTGCAAAGCAGGGGCTGTCTGGATGAATCCGGGACACAGAAGCAGCATGAATCATAAACAGAAGATGTAAACAAAGGTTAATGTGCAGGGTATAGTAGTAATTATATTTGGGAGAGGCCTGATTCAGGATGATACTTGAATTGAGGGATCTGTTGGACAGAGGCCTGCTGTTTTTCAACCTCTCAGTAAAGGAGCTATCAGTTTGGCTTTTACTATGGGACTTAAAAGCCCAAAGATATTGCCAAACATAATGCTATTTCATAGTCAGATGGTAGCCTGAATCTGCCCCTTTAATTTCAATGATTCCAAACCTTGTAGATGACCTTACTCATGTAAGTCTTTACAGCAATTCTTGGTTTAAGCAAGCTATTTCTGCAATCAAGTAACTATTCACAAATAACCAATTTCACAAAATTAGCAAGGCAGGAAATAAGCAAGGACAGACTTCCATAAGCAGCACATGTTTCTGTGTGGATGATTGCTAAGGACTATTCCTTCTCAGAATGTCAGCATAACCAAAGGAATCTATGAAAGCAAAAAAGCAGGGACAATGATAGGCAGTGTAAAAACAAAACTTAAGTAGAAATGTGAAATGATAATCATTGTTCTTTTAAGCCAAGCAATAGCAGACTGTAGACTGCAGGCCAAGTTTGGTCAACCATCTGTTTGTAAATAAAGTTTTATTGAGACACAGTCATACCTATCTGTTTACATATCCGTGGCAGCTTTTGCACCACAATGGCAGAGATCATATGGTCTGTAAAGCTGAAATGCTTACTATATAGTCTTTACAGGAAAAGTTTTCGGATGGCTGTATTAAGGCATTAACTTCAGAAACGGTTTGCTCGGCAGCAGTAGATTAATAAACAAGTGTTTCATCTAATGAAACCAGAGTAAAGTGTAAATTTGCACAAAAAGTGAGTATATGTAACAACAGGAGAAGACAGTTGGACAAGAGAAGTAAAGAGAGAGGAGAGGACAAAATACCAAAAAAAGGAAAAGAGACGCAGGGAGATTTGATTTTTAAAAAATGGTAAGAAGAGAGGAAAGCAAGAGAAAAGAGAAGAGGAGGAATAGGTTTCCTACAAACATTCATTAATGTTTGTAGTCAAGAGCAGTGCTTGAACGCTGGAATTTTTTTAGTTAATATCTATGAAGTCGTGGGCTTCCCTGGTGGCTCAGTGGTAAAGAATCCACCTGCCAATGCAGGAGACATTGGTTCCATCTCTGCTCCAGGAAGATCCCATATGCCTTGGAGCAACTAAGCCCTTGCACCGCAACTACTAAATCTGTGCTCTAGAGTCTGAGAGCCTCAACTGCTGAAGCCCTCCCACCCCACAGCCCATGCCCTGCAACAAACGAAGCCACTGCAATGAGAAGCTCATGCGCTACAACTAGAGAGTAGCCCCCGCTCGCCACAACTAGAGAAAAGTCCACACAGCAATGAAGGCCCAGCACAGCCATAAATGAATAAATAAACAAAAGTATAGGAAAAAATATCTCCGAAATCTTATCTTCATTTTGAGGTGATCACTATTTATAATACAGTGAGTGAAACTGTCAGTGCCAATTGTCAACACAACACTCATTTTCCCTTAATCTGTGTCTCAGAACTGTAATTTCTATGAAGTGTATAATATGCTCAGTTAAAATACTAATGACCCCAGACAACTTTCAATAAGGAGCAGCTATGTGTCTTAGTCCCTTGGGAGTTGTTATAACACAATACCATAAACTGGGTGGCTTAGAAGCAACAAAAATTGATTTCTATGGTTCCGAAATCTAGGAAGACCCCAGATGAAGATCCCAGCATATTGAGTGTCTGGTGAGCCCCTGCGTTTCTGGTTCACAGAAGATATCTTCCAGGGGTAAGCACTTTCTCAGGCCTCTTTTATAAGGATGCTAATTCTGTTTATGGGGACTCCAGTCTGATGGCTAATCACCTCCCAAACACTTCATCTCCTAATACGATCACTCTGGAATTAGGATTTCAATATATGATTTAGGAATACAATCTGCACCATCACGTGACTCAGTTGTGGCCAATGAGATATAAGCAGAAATCACTGGTTTGGGACTGCCAGAAAAACCTTTCAAAAGGACAAACTCCTGGCTTTTGCTTCCTTTTGCTTTTGTCATTTTGCTCATTCTCCTCCCTAGACCTTGGATGTATTTGCATAATCATAATTATCACCTTAAACCATGAAAATCGAAGCCCTGAGCTATGGATGACAAAGCAGGAAGACAGAATGAGCCTTGGTTCTGAAGAGTACCTCTGAACGGCTGTGCGAGTCTTGGACTATCCACCTGCATACATTTGTTATGTGAGAAAAATGAACCACTTCTCTGTTTATGCCACTATTTTTTAGGTTTCTGTGACTTATACTAACAATAAATCATAACCAATCCAGATAGCATCCTTACCTTTTCTTAGGAATCCAGTTCAGTTCAGTCACTCAGTTGTGTCCAACACTTTGTGACCCCATGAACCACAGCACGCCAGGCCTCCCTGTCCAACACCAACAACTCCTGGAGCCTAACCCAAATTCAAGTCCATTGAGTCAGTGATGCCATCCAACCATCTCATTCTCTGTTGTCCCCTTCTCCTCCTGCCCTCAATCTTTCCCAGCATCAGGGTGTTTTCAAATGAGTCAACTTTTCATATCAGGTGGCCAAAATATTGGCGTTTCAGCTTCAACATCAGTCCTTCCAATGAACACTCAGGACTGATCTCCTTTACGATGGACTGGTTGGATCTCCTTGCAGTCCAAGGGACTCTCAAGAGTCTTCTCCAATACCACAGTTCAAAAGCATCCATTCTTCAGCCCTCAGCTTTCTTTATAGTCCAATTCTCACATCTATACATGACTACTGGAAAAATCATAGCCTTGACTAGATGGACCTTTGTTGGCAAAGTAATGTCTCTATTTTTAATATGCTGTCTAGTTTGGTCATAACTTTCCTTCCAAGGAGTAAGTGTCTTTTAATTTCATGGCTGCAATCACCATCTGCAGTGACTTTGGAGCCCTCTCCCCCAAAAAAGGCTCTCACTGTTGTCACTGTTTCCCCATTTATTTCCCATGAAGTGATGAGACCTGATGCCATGATCTTAGTTTCTGAATGTTGAGCTTTAAGCCAACCTTTTCACTCTCCTCTTTCACTTTCATCAAGAGGCTCTTTAGTTCTTCTTCACATTCTGCCATAAGGGTGGTGTCATCTGCCTATCTGAGGTTATTGATACTTCTCCTAGCAATCTTGATTCCAGCTTGTGCTTCCTCCAGTCCAGCGTTTCTCATGATGTACTCTGCAAAGAAGTTCAATAAGCAGGGTAACAATATACAGCCTTGACATACTCCTTTTCCTATTTGGAACCAGTCTGTTGTTCCATGTCCACTTCTAACTGTTGCTTCCTGACCTGCATACAGATTTTTCAAGGGGCAGGTCAGGTGGTCTGGTATTCCCATCTCTTTCAGAATTTCCCACAGTTTATTGTGATCCACACAGTCAAAGGCTTTGGCATAGTCAATCAAGCAGAAATAGATATTTTTCTAAAACTTTCTTGCTTTTTCGATGATCCAGTGGATGTTGGCAATTTAATCTCTGGTTCCTCTACCTTTTCTAAAACCAGCTTGAACATCCAGAAATTCACGGTTCATGTATTGTTGAAACCTTGCTTGGAGAATTTTGAGCATTTCTTTACTAGCCTGTGAGATGAGTGCAACTGTGCAGTAGTTTGAGCATTCTTCGGCATTGCCTTTCTTTGGGATTGGAATGAAAACTGACCTTTTCCAGTCCTGTGGCCACTGCTGAGTTTTCCAAATTTGCTGACATATTGAGTGGAGCACTTTCACAGCATCCTCTTTTAGGCTTGGAAATAGCTCAACTGGAATTCCATCACCTCCACTAGCTTTGTTCGTAGTGATGCTTCCTAAGGCCTACTTGACTTCACATTCCAGGATGTCTGGCTCTAGGTGAGTGATCACACCATCGTAATTAACTGGGACATGAAGATCTTTTCTTGTACAGTTCTTCTGCATATTCTTGCCACCACTTCTTAATATCTTCTGCTTCTGTTAGGTCCATACCATGTCTGTCCTTTATTGAGCCCATCTTTGCATGAAATGTTCCCTTGGTATCTCTAATTTTCTTGAAGATGCCTCTAGTCTTTCCCATTCTATTGTTTTCCTCTATTTCTTTGCACTGATCACTAAGGAGGGCTTTGTTATCTTTCCTTGCTATTCTTTTGAACTCTGCATTCAAATGCTTATATCTTTCCTTTTCTCCTTTGCTTTCACTTCTCTTCTTTTCACAGCTATTTGTAAGGCCTCTTCAGACAGCCATTTTGCTTTTCTGCATTTCTTTTTCTTGAGGATGGTCTTGATCCCTGTCTCTTGTACAAGGTCACAAACCCCCATCCATAGTTCTCAGGCACTCTATCTATCAGATCTAGTCCCTTAACTCTATTTCTCACTTCTACTGTAGAATCATAAGGGACTTGATTTAGGTCATACCTGAATGGTCAGGTGGTTTTCCCTACTTTCTTCAATATAAGTCTGAATTTGGCAATAAGGAGTTCATGATCTGAGCCACAGTCAGCTCCCAGTCTTGTTTTTCCTGACTATATAGAGCTTCTCCATCTTTGGCTGCAAAGAATATAATCAATCTGATTTTGGTGTTGACCATCTGGTGATGTCCATGTGTAGAGTCTTCTCTTGTGTTGTTGGAAGAGGATGTTTGCTATGACCAGTGCGTCCTCTTGGCAAAACTCTATTAGCCATTGCCCTGCTTCATTCTCTATTCCAAGGCCAAACTTGCCTGTTACTCCAGGTGCTTTCTGACTTCCAACTTTAAAAAGCTGGCAATGAAGGATGAAGAGTTGGGCTACATAAGAACTACTCTTTTTTTTTTTTTTTTTTTTGAGCTATAATTCAGTGACGATCAGGCTGTCTCTGCTCACTGTGTTTTACATGATAAAAATAAATGCGTTTTTCTGATATTTAGGTTTGTTGGGAGTAAAAATAGACATAAGACTGTTACTAGCAAAACTATGTTAGATTACTTCAACTAATGTATATGAAGTGAAAGTGAAAGTTGCTCAGTCATGTCCAACTCTTTGGGACCCCATGGACTGTAGCCTGCCAGGCTCCTCTGTCCACAGAATTCTCCAGGCAAGATACTGGAATGTATTGCCATCCCCTCCTCTAGGGGATCTTCCCCACCCAGGAGTAGAACCGGGGTCTGCTGCATTGCAGGCAGATTCTTTACTGTCTGAGCCACCAGGGAAGCCCAATAACATTTCCTTAAATTTCACATTTCTTTTAATCCACTAAGAAAGACAGTGAAAGTGAAGTCGCTCAGTCATGTCCGACTCTTTGCGACCCCATTGACTCTTTGCGACCCCATAGACTCTTTGTGACCCCATAGACTGTAGCCTACCAGCCTCCTCCGTCCACGGGATTTTCCGGGCAAAAGTACTGGAGTGGGTTGCCATTTCCTTCTCCAGAGGATCTTCCTGACCCAGGGATCAAACCCAGGTCTCCCACATCATAGGCAGACGCTTTACCATCTAAGCCACGGTAGATGAAGACTTTTCTAAGTTTTAGTATGGAAAGATGATCTATAGGGCTATTAAAATAAAAATCCTTTTCTGTTTTATTTATTTATTTATTTTTTAAATTTATGCAATGACCTTCAAACTTAACTTTTCCTCTGGGGTGGTTCTTCTGATACCAACAAATTCTGCAATTATTTGATACCAACTCAGTGGCTATTAATTCAATTCAATTTTGACTTTAACTACATGGAGTTAGTTCAGATTCTACAGTTTAAAAGCTCAGTCCCACACAACTTCTCTCACTTCAGACACCTGTTGCAAATTTTGGGCCGACAGGATTTCTGATGAAGGAGCTATAAGTTGAGGTTCCTACAATTCCATCCTTGAATCTGATAATTTGTTAAAATGGCTGACAGAACTCAGGAAAATTCTTCACGTTTCTCAGTTTATTATAAGAACAAAACTCACAACAGCCAAATGGAAGAGATGCATTGAGCAAGCTAGGGGAGGAGGGACACAGTTTCCATGCCCTCTGGGCACTCCACCCTCCCAGATACTATATGTGTTCAGCATCCCAGAAGCTCTCTGAGTCTCACTCTTTGAGAGTTTTTGTAACCCTCTTAGTCCAGAGTTGCTAGTAAAGTAATGCTCGAAATTCTCCAAGTCAGGCTTCAACAGTATGTGAACTGTGAACTTTCAGATGTTCAAGCTGGTTTTAGAAAAGGCAGAGGAGCCAGAGATCAAATTGCCAACAACCGCTGGATCATCGAAAAAGCAAGAGAGTTCCAGAGAAACATCTATTTCTGCTTGATTTACTGTGCCAAAGCCTTTGACTTGGTGGATCACAATAAACTGTGGAAAATTCTGAAAGAGATGGGAATACCAGACCACCTAACGTGCCTCTTGAGAAACCTATATGCAGGTCATGAAGCAACAGTTAGAACTGGACATGGAACAACAGACTGGCTCCAAATAGGAAAAGGAGTACATCAAGGCTGTATATTGTCACCCTGCTTATTGGACTTCTATGCAGAGTACATCATGAGAAACGCTGGGCTGGAAGAAGCACAAGCTAGAATCAAGATTGCTAGCAGAAGTATCAATAACCTCAGATATGCAGATGACACCACCCTTATGGCAGAAAGTGAAGAAGAACTAAAAAGCCTCTTGATGAAAGTGAAAGAGGAGAGTGAAAAAGTTGGCTTAAAGCTCAACATTCAGAAAACTAAGATCATGGCATCTGGTCCCATCACTTCATGGCAAATAGATAGGGAAACAGTGGAAAGAGTGTCAGACTTTATTTTTTTGGGCTCCAAAATCACTGCAGATGGTGACTGCAGCCATGAACTTAAAAGATGCTTACTCCTTGGAAGGAAAGTTATGACCAACCTAGACAGCATATTCAAAGCAGAGACATTACTTTGCCAACAAAGGTCCACCTAGACAAGGCAATGGTTTTTCCTGTGGTCATGTATGGATGTGAGAGTTGGACTGTGAAGAAAGCTGAGCACCGAAGAATTGATGGTTTTGAACTGTGGTGTTGGAGAAGATTGTTGAGAGTCCCTTGGACTGCAAGGAGATCCAACCAGTCCATTCTAAAGATCAGTCCTGGGTGTTCATTAGAAGGACCAATGCTAAAGCTGAAACTCCAACACTTTGGCCACCTCATGAGAAGAGTTGACTCATTGGAAAAGACTTTGATGCTGGGAGGGATTAGGGGCAGGAGGAGAAGGGGATGACAGAGGATGAGATGGCTGGATTGCATCACTGACTTGATGGACATGAGTTTGAGTGAACTCTGGGAGTTGGTGATGGACAAGGAGGCCTGGTGTGCTGTGATTCATGGGGTTGCAAAGAGTCGGACACAACTGAGCGACTGAACTGACTGACTGACTAGCCCAGAGTTGAGGGAGGGGAGGAGGAAGCTGAGTATCCCTTTCCTCTAAGTACCTGTGTAGTCTTTCTGGGGATCAGCTTTCAACATGAGGCTGCCTAAGGACCCCACCCTAAACCACCTCATTAACATCAACTTAGGTGCAATCCAATGGAGAAGGCAATGGCACCCCACTCCAGTACTCCTGCCTGGAAAATACCAAGGATGGAGGAGCCTGGAAGGCTGCAGTCCTTGGGTTCCTGAGGACAGACATGACTGAGCGACTTCACTTTCACTTTTCCCTTTCATGCATTGGAGAAGGAAATGGCAACCCACTCCAGTGTTCTTGCCTGGAGAATCCCAGGGACGGCAGAGCCTGGTGGGCTGCAGTCTATGGGGTCACACAGAGTTGGACATGACTGAAGTGACTTAGCAGCAGCAGCAGCAGGTGCAATCCAAAAGGGCTTCTTTTGAATCATAAAAGAGACTCCTATCAATCAAGAAATTGCAAGGGTTTCAGGAGCTCCTGTCAGAAACCAGGAAAAGAATAAATGAATTTCCTATTATACCACATCCCCTATTTCTTTATCATCCTTTAACTAACCATAACAATGGCATACACACAAAATCGATAGAGTACATTCCCAGGCAGCTAATGGGATGGGCATGAATGTCACAAAATCTTCAACATACAAATGTTAGAGGAAGCAACAGTAGCCAAATTTTAAAGTCAACAGATAATCCTTGAGTAGTAGTTGATAAAAGTTACATACACCCCACCTGACATTGCCACCACAAATTATCCCATAAAGTCTAGGTTCTTTCCAGGCAGATGGAAAGCATTTTGTATGGAGGAAAGTGCAAAGGTCCTCAGTCTTGGTCAATATTCTCAGAGAGTTGGATTCTCTGAAAGATGGATTCATCTATTTATGAAGAATGAAAGCCTCCCTAGCATTAACTTGTCAAATCATTCAGAATCTTTGACTTCTCTGAATAGACCAGATCAAGGCAGAAAAGAATACTGTTTCCATCTGACATCTCAGATCGACAACTCTTAAGTTTATGGAATGATTGTTCAAGTTCATATAGACTAGTGTTACCCAAAAAACTGATTTCACCTCTTGGTGGGTGTGGAGCCAAAACACACAACCAAGTCGCGTATCAGGAGTAGAAAGGACTTGTTATTCAGTTCAGTTCAGTCACTATGTCATGTCCAACTCTGCGACCCCATGGACTGCAGCACAACAGGCTTCCCTGTCCATCACCAACTTCCGGAGCTTGCTCAAACTCATGTCTATTGAGTCAGTGATGCCACCCAACCATCTTATCCCCAGTCATCCCCTTCTCCTCCTGCCTTCAATCTTTCCCAGCATCAGGGTCTCTTCAAATGAGTCAATTCTTCTCATCACATGGCCAAAGTATTGGAGTTTCAGCTTCAACATCAGTCCTTCCAGTAAATATTCAGGACTTATTTCCTTTAGGATGGACTCCTTGCAGTCCAAAGGACTCTCAAGAGTATTCTCCAACACCACAGTTCAAAAGCATCAGTTCTTCAGCACTCAGCTTTCTTTATGGTTCAGCTCTCACATCCATACATGACTACTGGAAAAACCATAGCTTTGACTAAAGGGACCTTTGTCACCAAAGTAATGTCTCTGCTTTTTAATATGCTATCTAGTTTGGTCATAGCTTTTCTTTCAAGGAGCAAGCGGCTTTCAATTTCATGGCTGAGCAGCAGCAGCAGCAGCAGCAGTCACCATCCACAGTGTGTTTGGAGCTCAAGAAAACAAAGTCTGTCACTGTTTCCACTGCTTCTCCATCTAATTGCCATGAAGTGATGGGACCAGATACCATGATCTTAGTTTTCTGCATATTGAGTCTTAAGCCAGCTATTTCACTCTCCTCTTTCACTTTCATCAAGAGGCTCTTCAGGTCCTCTTCACTTTCTGCCATAAGGGTGGTATCTGCATATCTGAGGTTACTGATATTTCTCCCAGCAATCTTGATTCCAGCTTGTGCTTCAGCTAGCCCAGCATTTTGCATGATGTAATCTGCATATAAATTAGATATGCAGGGTGATAATATATAGCCTTGACGTCTCCTTTCCCAATTTGGAGCCAGTCTGTTGTTCCATTGCCTGTTCTAACTGTTGCTTCTTGACCTGTATACAGATTTCTCAAGAGACAGGTAAGGGGTCTGTTATTCCCATCTCTTTAAGAATTTTCCAGTTTGTGGTGATCCACACAGTCAAAGGCTTTGGCATAGTCAATCAAGCAGAAGAGTGGATGTTTTTCTGGAACTCTCTTGCTTTTTTGATGATCCAGCGGATGTTGGCAATTTGATCTCTGGTTCTGCTGCTTTTTCTAAAACCAGCTTGAATATCTGGAAGTTCATAGTTCATGTACTATTGAAGCATGGCTTGGAGAATTTTGAGCATTACTTTGCTTGCATGTGAGATGACTGCAATTATATGGTAGTCTGAACATTCTTTGGCATTGCCTTTCTTTGGGATTGGAATGAAAACTGATCTTCCAGTCCTGTGGCCACTGCTGAGTTTTCCAAATTTGCTAGCTATTGAGTGCAGCACTTTAACAATATCATCTTTTAGGACTTGAAATAGCTCAACTGGAATTCCATCACCTCTACTAACTTCATAATGACGATTCCTAAGGTCCACTTGACTTCGCATTCCAGGATATCTGGCTCTAGGTGAGTGATCACACCATCATGGTTATCTGGGTCATGAAGATCTTTTTTGTATAGTTCTTCTGTGTATTCTTGCCACCTCTTCTTAATATCTTCTGCTTCTGTTAGGTCCATATTGTTTCTGTCCTTTATTGAGCCCATCTCTGGATGAAATGTTCCCTTGGTATCTCTAATTTTTTTGAAGAGATCTCATTGAATGGTCTTTCCCATTCTATTGTTTTCCTCTATTTGTTTGCTTTGGATTTATTATTACTTGCAGCAAATAAGGAGAACACAGAGGATCTTTCCCAAAGTGATATCTTCCTGAACAACAAAACTGGGAAGTTAAGCTAAAGTGACACACATTTTCATCAGGGGCAAAAAAGGTCAATTTCATCATCCCTTAGTTTCCAGTTGATCTAGTGGTTGAGCATTTTAGGCTAATCTTTACCATTGAAACAGAACTGGAAGTCTTTACAATTGATATATTATCTTTGCTATTTTTACTTTTCTTGCCTGATAATAGTTTGTTCCTGTGTTACTTTGTTCCCATGAGATCATTGATCTTGAGACCTGCTCAAAGCCAAACATTGTGGCCAGGCTTAGGTCATAAAATGGCTTATACCAAAACTTGTTTTTCATGTTAAGAAAGTCATACCTGGTCCTCTTTCTCCAGGAACTCCCTGCCCTATTTGCTTATATAAGAATAGAAAGAAATCTATAAATAGAAAAAAGGTTTAAGTCAGCTATGCTAACTGAGGGACTTCCCATGTGGCCCAATGGTAAAGAATCTGTCTGCCAATGTAGGAGATGCAAGAGACAGAGGTTTGATCCCTGGGTCAGGAAGATCCCCTGGAGTCAGAAATGGCAACCCACTCCATTGTACTTGTCTAGAAAATCCTATGGACAGAGGAACCTGGCATGCTATAATACATGAGATCACAAAGAGTTGGACATGGCTGCACTACTAAGCACGCACACAGATGTTAACTGATGTTCTATCTAGAAGAGGCAAATTAAGAAGTTTGAGACTTTGAGAATAAAAGGTTTCTCTGGGTTTCCCTGGTGGCTCAGATGGTAAAGGACCTGCCTGCAGTACAGGAGACCTGGGTTCAATCCCTGGGTCAGGAAGATCCCCTGGAGTAAGAAGTGGCAACCCACTCCTGTATTCTTGCCTGGAGAATTCCATGGACAGAAGAGACTTGTGCGCTACAGTCCACAAGGTCACAAAGAGTCAGATACAACTGAGTCACTAACTCTATCTGGATCTTCAAGCTTGTTAAGTCTACTTGAGGAGAACTGTTCAGACCATGGCTAGTTTCTGTATGAACTGCTTTTATTACCATATAACCAAAGCCCACCCATCCCCTGACTGCCTAGCCTGAAACCTTGTCTCTCTGACTTCAAGTCAACCCCAATAACAGCTGCCTACTCTGACCCCTCTCACACCCTTACCTAGCCACCATTAATCCTTATAATCTGTTCCCTGCTCTAATTGGTAGGACCTGGCCTCAAATACCATCTGTTCCTGCAGCCAAGCCTGAGGCACATGCACGCTGCACCTGCAATTCAGTTATCATGGTGAGTCTCACATCACTGGAGTTTAACAACGATGATGACCAAGGAAAAAAAAATAACATGCACCCACACGCAGGCATACATACAACATACACATGCGTACACACAAACAGCTCCATACACAAAGCCGAAGATCAGATTGTTGTAAAGCTAATTCTTGGAGAATAAGTAGTTCTGACCCTTTCCCTCTTTTCTCTAAAGCTTTAATATAAACTTTTCTCTTCAATCAAAAGTTTTTCCAGGAAATGAAGTTTTACAAAATTATTTTCTGTGCCTACATGTATCAAAGCAGTTGATCAATTCTAATAATTTCATTAAAGCAAAGAAATACAATTAATAGATTATTATCAAATAATAATAATATCAAATAAATCCTGTTTAATAAAGCACTATGTGGACCCAGCCTAGAAAAGCTAAGGGAGTACAATGCAATGATAAAACTTAGTAGAACCTGACCACTATAGAAAGAAAAGAAAATTAAAGCTGGATATACAGTAAAGGAGATCAAACCAGTCAATCTTAAGGGAAATCAATCCTGAATACTCATTGGAAGGACTGATACTGAAGCTGAAACTTCAGTATTTTGGTCATCTAATTCAAACATCTGACTCACTGGAAAAGCCCCAGATGTTGGGAAAGATTGAAGGCAGAACAAGAAGGCATCAAGGGGTGAGATGGTTGAATGGGATCACCAACGCAATGGACATTAACTTGGGCAAACTTTGGGAGATGGTGAGGGACAGAGAGCCCTGGCATGCTGCAGTCCATGGGGTCACAAAGAGTCATCATAACTGGGTGACTGAACAACAATAACAACACTAAAGTAGAATTCCAGTGAGAAAAAATAAGTCAATTCATTTTCAAGATATGAACATCATATTTATAGATACTAGATATTGAGATAGATGGTCTAAATATTTGAATGTGGAGGTGGCTCAGATGGTAAAGGATCTGCCTGCAATGCAGGAAACCCAGGCTCAATCCCTGGGCTGGGAAGATCTCCTGGAGAAGAACATGGCAATCCACTTCAGTATTCTTGCCTGGAGAATCCCATAGACAGAGGAGCCTGGCAGGCTACAGTTTATCAAGTCGCATGGAATCAGACACGGCTAAGCAACTAACACTACAGCCAATCTATATAGGCATGGGTAGAGATAAATATAAGCTAAATATCTCTATACATAAATGTTGAAAATATATATGCAACTATTTTATTTTTGCTTGTATGTAAAATATAATTTATATCAGTGTTTTGTTTAATGCTTTTAAAGAGGAGTAAGGCCAATTGGAAGGCTCATATAAATGCAGCAGATAAAACTGAAACACAGAACAAAATAGGTTTTCTAATAAGGTATAATTAGGGATATAAAAAGAATGATGGCTAAGAAAGGAAAGACCAATTGATTTAAAAATCTGTTACTAACAAGATAAATTGAAGACAATAAAGTGACATAAACTAATGGCAAAAAGCAAGCTGCAGATAAACACTTGGTGAGCTGAGTATTCCTAAGTAATCAGATTGAAAGAACTGCATCTGAACCATAAAAGCCATGAACACTAGGAGCCAGCATATGTTGGCAATCTTGTCTGTGTAGCTTTACTGAATTGACCAAAACACTGCCAATTTGTTTTGTTTTGTGCCATCATAATGGATAGTTGCTGAGCAATTGATTGTGTCTTTGTGCAGTTGGTTGGATTTGGTCATTAAGATAGATGAAATGATTGGACCAAGTGTTTCATGGTCTGGTGGTCTTGGTCACCTTAACGACCCAGTTGTATTGACTGTACAGAAACCTGACCACCATGCATTCCCTCCATCTCCAATTGATATAATCCATATGCTGTCCTTAGAGCTGTTTTCAGCTGTCTGTATTTTTTAAAAGTCTCAGAGAACTAAGAAGCTGCTGAAGGAGACCTAAAATTAACACAAACCAACAACGTAACTATATTAAGACATACAAATCTGTAAACATATTGTAGATAATGAATTCATGAGCACCACACACCACCTACTACTGAAATGTTTTTTAAAAAGCTTCAAGATAAACTTTTCCTATGGAATGCATTAAATTAAGGTTTGTAGATCCTGACATGCTTTCTTCCATCCCCCAGGCAGGCTAAGTCGCTTCAGTCATGGCTGACTCCATGCAAGCCCATGGACTGTAGCCTGCCAGGCTTCCTCTGTCCATGGGATTCTCCAGGCAAGAATACTGAAGTGGGTTACCATGCCCTTCTCCAGGAGATCTTCCCAACCCAGGGACCAAATCTGTGAATCTTACGTCTCCTGCATTGGCAGGTGGGTTTATAATTTTAGGTCAAACATTAAGTGTAAATTAGACTCTAACAACTGGCAGGTGTGGTGCCTGGATCTCCTGACTGCATTCATTAGTGCTGCAAACCTAAGGACTTGTTTCTGTCTTCCAGCTTGAGCCACTGCTGACTGAGCCTGCTGAGCCATTGAAATAAATTCCTCACCTCTAGACCTCTGAGGCCTAAACGTTCAACTGTGGCTCTTGGGTTTTCTTTATGCTTTTCAATTATTCTTTGCAGTCCCTCATCTCCAAGTGCCAGAATTCCAGGGTAAGCCCTGGATGCCTGTGTAATCTGTGTTATAGTACTACCCCTGATGTTGACGCTGGCCACCATATCTTTTTTCTGCTCAACTTTCTCCTGTTTGGTTTGCAACCAATTATCTACTTCCTATGACCAGAGCCCCACTCTCAACAGCTGTACATCCATCTAGGGCCTGGACCCCACCTGGCACCTGTCAGCTCTCCACTCCAGGAACTGGAGCCTTGCCCAAACAATAGCCTTCTGGTGGGGATTCTACAACGTATGGGCACACCTCCCAGAATCATGACTGGCAGCTGCCTGGCTCCCAAGGGCTCCCCCACTGCTGTGCCCTGTCCTACCAGATTGGACTTGGTGCCCAAGATTGCTTGAATCATGCCTGAGCTTGCTCTACAATTTCCGCCTGGGTTTTGTCCTTATACTATGGGAGACCACCTCAACAGTCCATCTACTTGGCACCTCTTCCACTGGCCCAATGCTTCTAATATTGAACACATTTCTCCTGCAAAGCCCACTCACTCATGTCTCACCCTAGCACCCTTGCAAAGGAAACATGAAACTGGGGGCCAGGAACCCAGTGTTTCTAGCATTGTCATTTTAACAGTTGATTCTTGGTTATCTGACCTCTATAATGAAGGGGGTTAGAGCACATGGTGCTAGAAGCTCCTTTTAAATCTGATCTTCTTTCATTCTATGAAAAGGCTTAACATTTGGCTTAGAGATATGAAGAAAATATAAACTGAGCATGTATACAGTTGGCGAGAAATGTTTCTATTAGGATGACTCAAAGGTCAATGTTATACATTCTCATTTGATTCTATTTAGTATTATACTTATGATCTGCTGCTGCTGCTGCTAAGTCACTTCAATTGTGTCCAACTCTGTGTGACCCCATAGACAGCAGCCTACCAGGCTCCCCCGTCCCCGGGATTCTCCAGGCAAGAACACTGGAGTGGGTTGCCATTTCCTTCTCCAATGCATGAAAGTGAAAAGTGAAAGGGAAGTCGCTCAGTCGTGTCCAACTCTTTGTGGCCCCATGGACCGCAGCCTACCAGGCTCCTCTGTCCATGGGATTTTGCAGGCAAGAGTACTGGAGTAGGGTGCCATCACCTTCTCCGATACTTATGATCTAGAAAAGGGAATAAGCAGAACACTAGTGAAAATTGTGAATAATATTAAAACTTAGTTGTTTATTAGCACTGGTAAAGAGAAAATAATATAAATGGGCCTAAAGGATTTAAAAACATAAGTAAAAAGATTAGATTTTTGCCTTAAAAAGTGCTATCAAATATATCAAGAGGGAAACATTATTCAAAATAGATGTTGTACACGTGGGAAAGGCAGTGTAAACATTGTTCAAACTATCCAGAGACACATTTTGTACATTTTTTGAATTAAGAAAGCAGTGGAGTAATGTAAGATAAGAACCAATACAGATTGGGAAACATAGGGTAGTGATCAGACAGTTCCATATAATTTCACCCACTAACGTAGACAGGACTTAATTTCCAACCCATTTTTTATTACTTTTCTTCCACTGTAAAAGCTTAGAAGAAAAACAAGGTACTTACTTTTCTAATCTCCTTGATTTTTCAGACTGTTGTTTAGTTGCTAAGTCACGTCCAACTCTCTGCAGCCCCATGGACTGTAGCCTGCCAGGCTCCTCTATCCATGGGATTTCCCAGGCAAGAACACTGGAGTGGGTTGCCATTTCCTTCTCCAGAGGATTTCGCTGACCCAGGGATCAAACTCTAGTTTCCTACTTGGAAGACAGATTCTTTATCACTGAGCCACCTGGGAAGCTCAACTTTTCAGGTATGATCACTCAACATAGTTCTGACCAATGAGTCATAGGGTAAAATTCACAGGGAAGATTCTGGGAAAGTTATTACTTTCTTATAAAAGGGACAGATATCAGTGTTGCCCCTTTCCTGCTTCCCCATACCTGCCTGGAAAGCATCTATAATATCTGGAGCTGCAGCAACCATTTTACCACCAGAGGTCACACACAGAGTTGTGTCCAGGGGGCAGGGTGGGGTGGGGAGATGCAGCTAAAAATGGTAGAGAAGAAGAAAGAGCTCACTTTCTTCTAGGATCCCTAGTGGTTTCAGCCATGTGATGAGTGAACACTAACAATTGCCTATCAGCACGTTTCTTGTTACAGAATATAGCTCAACTCTTATTTGTAGGTCATAATTAAATTTAGTTATTTGTGGTTAGTTATTTATGGCTCTAAAATCTTCCTAATACACCTGTTTTGTTCCTGGTTTTGTATTGACACACATACAGCCACTCCAAAAAAATTTACCCTACAATGATGACGTTTATGAAAGTGACCAAATGTGTCTACAGAACCATTTCTGGGACAGGAGAGTTGGATTTGGAAAAAATCCTATTTCTGTTTTCAAAACTCAAAATGAAAAAAATGTTTATCTCATAAAGTAACAAGTTTAATATTGGTGTATTTATCTAGAGTTGGATATTGAAAGTCTGGGTTGGGAATATAGATGTGGAAGTACTAATCTCCAAATGCCAGCATTGATTCCCCAAGAAAAAAAAAATCATACTAGGGTCTACATTACTTCCTTTGGCTGAGGTATAAAATATTAAAGAAAGAAATTACTCATTTGTGAAAATTTACTGAGTTACCTAGGATATACTGGGACATGTGCCAAAAATGGAGATACAAAGATAAATAAAATTCAGTTCCTTTCTTTAAGAAATTTTTTTTTTAATTTCTGTATAATGATGGAAATAGGGAGCCAAGTAAATACGGTCAATAATGTGTGATGTGCTTGACAAGGGCCTGAATGAAATAGAAGAGTAGGAACATATAAGAAATGGCAATGGGAGAAAAGTTATGTTTCACAGAAGAGAATTTAGCTGCTACTTGGAAGAATAGAAATTACTTCACTAAACCATGGGAGAAAGTATTCTATGAATTGTAGCCTACATATGTGACAGCAAGGAGATAATTAAGGCATAGACATCTTTGGAAAATGCAGTGAATTAAGTGTTTAGGGATATCACTGGAGAGGTAGATTGGTAGGCTGTGGGATACTGAGGCATTTGGACTGGTTTTTTTTGTTTGTTTGTTTATTTATTTGTGTTTTTTTGCAGTTAACTGGGCATTACTGTGTGAGAGTAAGCAGAGGAGTTTCATGATGTGCAAAGGTTGTTTTAGAAAGATGACCCTGGCAGTGGGTAAAGAATCCACCTTCCAATGCAGGAGACATGAGAGATGCAGGTTCAGTCCCTGACTCGGGAAGATCTCCTGGATGAGGGCATGGCAACCCACTCCAGTATTCTTGCCTGGAGAATCTCATGGGAAGAGGAGCCTGGTGGGCCACAGTCCACTGGGTCGAAAAGAGTTGGACACCACTGAAGCAACTTAGCATGCATGCACGCACAGAGGATCAATTAAATAATTGACAGTGCACACAGGGGAATTAAAAGTTGGAAATCTGTCACACACAAAAAAATCAGACAAGAAATGCAAACCTAAAGTATTGGTGTCTAGAAGATTTCATGACGTACTGAATGTGGGTGAAGAGGAAGAGAGAGGTTTCCAGCACATTTTTGGCCCAAGCAAGTGGGTGAGTGGCCAGTCCTATAAATCAGAATAGGGATTACAGGAGGAGGTGCATATTTTGGTGACAAGATGCGGGGAGGATGATATGATGTTCATTTTTGGAGAGTGAATCATGCGTATGGAGATCTGCATCTGAAGCACAATTGCAACAAGTTCTCAGCTGAAAATACAGAACTGGGAGTCGTACAGAAAGACGTGGTGATAGTGGGAGCTGTGGGCCATGCTCAGGATCCCCAGGCAAGTGGTGACTGAGGAAGAGAAATCTGACAAGAAGAAAGATGGCATTAGAGATGGAGGAGGGGAACTAGGCAAGTGAAATGTCACTGAACAAAGATGCAAAGAAATTAAAGAAAAAACAAAACAGAGTGGTTAGTCTTGAAGCTGCAGAGAAGCCTTATAAGGTAAGAAATAAAATGGTGTGTGTGTGTGTCGGTGTATGTGTAAGAGAAAGAGAGAGAGAACTGGTGACCTAATTAAAAGCAATGGCTTGGTGAACACAAAAGGCAAATTGCCAAGAAGTGAGAATTAAATAGGAGGTGAAGAAGTGAAGATGGTAGGCAGAGACACAATGAGATGCAAAGCTGGGGTTAAGGAGTGTTTATCTATTAAGAGGTGGAAGAAGCTAGAGTATTTTAAAAGATGAAGCTGAAGATTCAGTTGAGAGGATGGCAATAACGATACAGAAGGAACAGGGGGACTAACTTCTCTGAGGAATTATGAGAAGATCTTTCAAATATGCAAGGGAAACCATCTCCACTTTGCCAGGTTTGAGTGCATGTAAGTCTGAGGGTGGCAAAACAACAGATGAGTGGAATCCCTGCCTGAACGCCTCTACTTTCTAAGTGAAAGCAAAGGTATGGTATTGGTCATGCTGAGAATAAAGGGGAGAAAAGAAATAATAAAAATGAAAAAATATGGAATATGCAATTTTCCAAATGGGCAAAGAACAGTGTGAAGAAAGAGTCTCCAGCACTGCTTATATGCTATGTTGATATGCTAGTGGGATGGAGGAAGAAGAGGGATATTGAAAAGACAAAAGAGAGGAAGCAGAATTGATGAATCCTGGAGAAAGTGATCAGTTTTGCATAGGGGAAGTGTAATCTTTTTCTCTGACATGAGAATAAGGAAGATAAGGGTTTCTGGACTTTAGTCTTGTGCCTCAGAAATAGTGTCTTGAGAGTCTTATAGACGTGGTGGAGAAATCTGGACTGGATACAAAGGCAATTCAGTAAACAAATACCTTGTTGAATCAATGCTGATGAATGGTTTAGTGCTTGTGTGGAGAGAGCTTTGTATTTGCATGCCCAAGGATTTTGTCCTTGGCCCTGTCCTGTCAGGCTTTTTTTTTTTTTTTTTTTTTAATTCAATGCCCCAGCTAGAGATATATAAGGCTTGCTCATCAAATGTGTAGATGACACGAAGCCAGAAGGGATAAAGATGACAGAAATGTGGGATGACAGAATTAGGATCTAAAGAATTATTGACAGGGTGAGATGATGGGCCAACTCTAACAAGAAAAAGTAAACAAGAATATATACAATGTTTTACCCAGAGGAAAAAGCAAGGTAACAGTAGAACCAGACAACCTCAGGAAGGTGTGAAGGGTGTTCGGTTTCGCAGGGCCACACATAGACAAAGATTTCAAGATTTTAATTGGAATAAATAAGTAGTGTGCTAGATGTGGCTAGATAAGCTTTTGCAAGCTGTTATATTTTCAGGAATTTTGCAAGCCAGTAGTTAAACATAGCATTATTAAAAAGTCAACTATTTATAAACCGTAAGATTAAATAACTTATATTAAAAGCAAATAATAAAGGCTCAAAGCATATCACTTCCTAATTTAATTTTTTTTAACTGTTATCTATGCTCTTGAGATTATTTACGTCTATTGTATCTATCTGGTGAAAATTCTATAGCATGTTGCTTTGTTGTGCATCTCTCCCCAGCTTTGCATTCAGTGATGTCACATCTGCAGTTTGAAAAAGGCCATGGTAGGAATATTTACACCAAAGAAATTGGCAAATAGTACAAATCATGTCTCTCCCACCCCAGCCTCTAGAGAGCCAGTCGTTAAACACATACCAGCACACCACTGAATAAGGTCACAATTCATTAATATAGTAGCGGGGCACACATATATGCACACACGCATGAACACACACATAGAGCTCTTATAGTTCCATGATATATTAATCGATACTTAACATCTAAAGTTATGGAAGGGATTTATTCTTTTCTCATGCAAGCATATTTATTAGCTAGGATGCTATATTTTAAGGAATAAAAATCATTTGTAGTGTGTTAAGGTAGGAATGTTACCAGAATGAAAGGCCTCAAAATCTTATTAAGAAGAGCTCTAGAGGTGTTTAGTGTGCACAAGACTCAAGGAGGATGGATGAATTGTATTTAAACACTTGCTGGAATAATATGTGAAAGAGATATTATTTGTGGTGGCCCCAGGGAATGCAAACAGGATTACCAGGGGATGCTTGCTGCTGCTGCTGCTGCTGCTGCTAAGTCGCTTCAGTTGTGTCCAACTCTGTGAGACCCACCAGGCTCCTCTGTCCCTGGGATTCTCCAGGCAAGAACACTGGAGTGGGTTGCCATTTCCTTCTCCAATGCACGAAAGTGAAAAGTGAAAGGGGATGCTTCAGTTCAGTTCAGTTCATTTCAGTTCAGTCGCTCAGTCATGTCCGACTCTTTGAGACCCCATGAATTGCAGCACACCAGACCTCCCTGTCCATCACCATCTCCCGGAGTTCACTCAGACTCACATCCATTGAGTCTGTGATGCCATCCAGCCATCTCATCCTCTGTCATCCCCTTCTCCTCCTGCCCCCAATCCCTCCCAGCATCAGAGTCTTTTCCAATAAGTCAACTCTTTGCATGAGGTGGCCAAAGTACTGGAGTTTCAGCTTTAGCATCATTCTTTCCAAAGAAATCCCAGGGCTGATCTCCTTCAGAATAGACTGGTTGGATCTCCTTGCAGTCCGAGGGACTCTCAAGAGTCTTCTCCAACACCACAGTTCAAAAGCATCAATTCTTCGGTGCTCAGCCTTCTTCACAGTCCAACTCTCACATCCATACGTGACCACGGGAAAAACCATAGCCTTGACTAGACGGACCTTAGTCAGCAAAGTAATGTCTCTGCTTTTGAACATACTATCTAGTCATAGATAGTATCTGGTCATAACTTTTCTTCCAAGGAGTAAATGTCTTTTAATTTCATGGCTGCAGTCACCATCCGCAGTGATTTTGTAGCCCAAAAAAATAAAGTCTGACAGTTTCTACTGTTTCCCCATCTATTTCCCATGAAGTGATGGGACCAGATGCCATGATCTTCGTTTTCTGAATGTTGAGCTTTAAGCCAACTTTTTCACTTTCCTCTTTCACTTTCATCAAGAGGCTTTTTAGTTCCTCTTCACTTTCTGCCATAAGGGTGGTGTCATCTGCATATCTGAGGTTATTGATATTTCTCCCAGCAATCTTGATTCCAGCTTGTGTTTCTTCCAGTCCAGCATTTCTCATGATGTACTCTGCATATAAGTTAAATAAGCAGGGTGACAATATACAGCCCTGACGCACTTCTTTTCCTATTTGGAACCAGTCTGTTGTTCCATGTCCAGTTCTAACTGTTGCTTCCTGACCTGCATACAGATTTCTCAAGAAGCAGGTCAGGTGGTCTGGTATTCCAATCAGAATTTTCCAGAGTTTATTGTGATCCACCAAGTCAAAGGCTTTGGCATAGTCAATCAAGCAGAAATAGATATTTTTCTGGAACTCTCTTGCTTTTTCATGATCCAGCGGATGTTGGCAATTTGATCTCTGGTTCCTTTGCCTTTTCTAAAACCAGCTTGAACATCAGGAAGTTCATGGTTCACATATTGTTGAAGCCTGGCTTGGAGAATTTTGAGCATTACTTTACTAGCATGTGAGATGAGTGCAATTGTGCGGTAGTTTGAGCATTCTTTGACATTGCCTTTCATTGGGATTGGAATGAAAACTGACCTTTTTCAGTCCTGTGGTAGAGGAAGACAAATATCAGTTTCTACAGGAGAGACCATCCCAACACTTGGCAAAAGTTAAAAATGAAAAGCTTTGGAAGTAACATGGTTTTCTTCAAGCACAGGTCAAATGGAGAGTTTGGGCCAGATGACATTATAGGTGTCATTCAACCTCATGGGATCTTTGAAGCTCAGGGACAGGCAATACAAATGACTGAAGACATGCAGGGCTCAACTTCTGTGAAGCTGATTATTTGAAGACTTACTAAGAGGGAGCACATATCCTCCTTGTCCATCAGATCATTAAACACATCTACTCTGATGGAGACCCAGAAGATGACAATCTGCTAATGTGAAGGAAAGAGACTCCTAATACATCAAATATTAAGAATGAGGATGACAACACCTTAATGAGAGATTTCCTGAATTTAAAAAAGGAAACTAAACTTTGGAGCCATTAGTTAGTGTCAGGAAGACAGACAAGATAACATTTTTGAGCTCCAATCTCTATAATTGTAATCTCTCAATGCTGTATAATCTAAAGACTGGATTAAAAAAACATAAATATAGTATCACCTTCTAGTCTTCAACATTTATATGTGGATTAGAGAGGCCACGGTGTGGTCTATAGAATAGTGCACTTGCAGATAACCTGGGAGAATTATTACATGCTAATTTTGTCTGGGAAATTCAGTGAAGTGAAGTGAAGTCGCTCAGTCGTGACCGACTCTTTGCGACCCCATAGACTGTAGCCTACTAGGCTCCTCTGTCCATGGGATTTTCCAGGCAATAGTACTGGAGTGGATTGCCATTTCCTTCTCCAGGGGATCTTCCCAACCCAGGGCTCGAACCCAGGTCTCCCGCATTGTAGACAGATGCTTTACTGTCTGAGCCACCAGGGGATATTTCAATCAACAAAGAATCTTGAGAAGCCTAAATGATGAAATTTTTTGTTGAATTTTAGAAACATTTGCGATTTTAAAATGAAGGAAGAAATAAAGAACCTGGAAATAGAAAATTAAATAATCAGCCAAGGAATTGGGGAGACTCTTACAGGTACTAGGATGGATTTAAAAGAAGATCAGATGAGGATTATTGGGAATATATACATTCCAGAATCTTAAGGACAGAGAATGTTCAAGAAAATTCCATGGACAGAATACATTAGACTCACAGGTGTGTTTTGATGGCTTCACTGTGAATAAGTTCAGTGTAAACAAGAGTAGACTTGAATTTCAGACAAGAAAGGATCAAGTATGTGAAACAAAGAAACTCAGTTCTAGTTTTGATAAAATCATGGTGGAGTGAAGAAAGGGAAAGAGGGGGGACCCACAGTTTTGGATTATAGGATGGGCCACCTTCTTTGCATGAGAGTTGAAATCAATAATGTTTAAGTAAAACCTATAAATGTTTCAAGCCAAGATGAGTACATTAAGTAATATGAAGCTATATATCCAAAATTTCTTTTACTATCCAACTAAAAATTGTATAGACACTCAGAGGGCTCAGACAAACCTTGTGCACACCAGGACCCAGGGACCCCTCAGAGACTGAGACAGCACTGTGTTTGAGCATCTCCTCTGGAGGTATGGGTCAGCAGGGAACTGCCACAGGGACAGGGGCTCTGGGTGCAGCAGACTTGGGTATGACATAAGCCCTCTTGGAGAAGCCGCCTTTAACCCCACCATAGAGCTGCCAGAACTTAACAGGACTGGGAAATAGACTCTTGGAGGGCACAAACAGAACCTTGTGCACCAGGACCCAGGAGAAAGGAGCAGGGACCTCACGAGAGACTGACCCAGACTTGCCCAGGAGTGTCCAGGAGTCTCCAGCAGAGGCGTGGGTCAGAGGGGGCCTGCTGCAGTGTTGGGGGCATTGAGTGTAGCAGTACTGCATGGAATCTTTTGAAGGAGGTCACCATTGTCTCCATTACCTCCACCATAGTTTGGCCCCTGGTAAATAAAAGGGAGGGAACACAGCTTCACCCATCAACAGAAAATTGGATTAAAGATTTGCTGAGCATGGCCCCACCCATCAGAAGAAGACCCAGTTTCTCCCTCAGTCAGTCTCTCCCATGAGGAAGCTTCCATAAGCCTCTTATCCTTCTGCATCAGAGGGAAGACAGACTGAAAACCACAATCACAGAAAATGACCAATCTGATCACATGGACCACAGCCCTGTCTAACTCAATGAAACTAAGAGCCATACCTTGTAGGGCCACCCAAGATAGATGGATCATGGTGGAGGGTTCTGACAAAATGTGGTCCACTGGAGAAGGGAATGGCAAACCACTTCAGTATTCTTGCCTTGAGAACCCCATGAACAATATGAAAAGGCAATAAGAGAGGACACTGAAAGATGAACTCCCCAGGTTGGTAGGTGCCCAATATGCTGCTGGAGATCAGTGGAGAAATAACTCCAGAAAAAATAAAGAGACAAAGCCAAAGCAAAAACAGTGCCCCATTGTGGATGCGACTGGTGATGGAAGTAAGTCCGATGCTATGAAGAGCAATATTGCATAGGAACCTGAAGGTTAGGTCTATGAATCAAGGAAAATTGGAAGGGGTCAAACAGGAGATGGCAAGAGTGAGCATCAACATTTTAGGAATCAGTGAACTAAAACGGACTGGAATGAGTGAATTTAACTCAGATGACCATTATATCTACCACTGTGGGCAGGATTCCCTTAGAAGAAATGGAGTAGCCATCATGGTCAACAAAATATTTCAAAATGCAGTCCTTGGATGCAGTCTCGAAAACAACAGAATGATCTCTGTTCCTTTTCAAGGCAAACCATTCAATATCACAGTAATCCAAGCCTATGCCCCGACCAGTAATGCTGAAGAAGCTGAAGTTGTACGGCTCTATGAAGACTTACAAGACCTTCTAGAACTAACACCCCTAAAAGATGTCCTTTTCCATATAGGGGACTGGAATGGAAAAGTATGAAGTCAAGGAACACCTGGAGTAACAGGCAAATTTGGCTTTGGACTACAGAATGAAGCAGGGCAAAGGCTAATAGAGTTTTGCGAAGAGAACACACTGGTCATAAGAAACACCTTCTTCCAACAACACAAGAGAAGACTCTACACAAAGACATCACCAGATGGGGTCAATAGTGAAATCAGATTGATTATATTCTTTGCAGCCAAAGATGGAGAAGCTCTATACAATCAGCAAAAACAACACCAGGAGCTGACTATGGCTCAGATCATGAACTCTTTATTGCCAAATTCAGGCTTAAATTGAAGAAAGTAGGGAAAACCACTTGACCATTCAGGTAAGACCTAAATCAAATCCCTTATGATTCTACAGTGGAAGTGAGAAATAGATTTAAGGGCCTAGATCTGATAGACAGAGTGCCTGAGGAACTATGGACGGATGTTCGTGACATTGTACAGGATACAGGGATCAAGACCATCCCCATGGAAAAGAAATGCAAAAAAGCAAAATGGCTGTCTGGGGAGGGCTTACAAATAGCTGTGAAAAGAAGAGAAGCAAAAAGCAAAGGAGAAAAGGAAAGATATAAGCATCTGAATGCAGAATTCCAAAGAATAGTAAGGAGAGATAAGAAAGCCTTCCACAGGGGTCAATGCAAAGAAATAGAGGAAAACAATAGAATGGGAAAGACTAGAGATCTCTTCAAGAAAATTAGAGATACCAAGGAAACATTTCATGCAAAGATGGGCTCAATAAAGGACAGAAATTGTAGGGACCCAACAGAAGCAGAAGATGTTAAGAAGAGGTGGCAAGAATACACAGAAGAACTGTACAGATCTTCATGACCAAGATAACCACGATGGTGTGATCACTCACCTAGAGCCAGACATCCTGGAATGTGAAGTCAAGTGGGCCTTACGAAGCATCACTATGAACAAAGCTAGTGGAGGTGATGGAATTCCAGTTGAGCTAGTTCCAATCCTAAAAGATGATGCTGTGAAAGTGCTACACTCAATTTGCCAGCAAATTTGGAAAACTCAGCAGTGGCCATAGGACTGGAAAAGGTCAGTTTTCGTTCCAATCCCAAAGAAAGACAATGCCAAAGAATGTTCAGACTACCACACAATTGCATTCATCTCACACTCTAGTAAAGTAATACTCAAAATTATCCTAGCCAGACTTCAGCAATATGTGAACTGTGAACTTCCAGATGTTAAAGCTGGTTTTAGAAAAGGCAGAGGAACTAGAGATCAAATTGCCAACATCTGCTGGATCATCGAAAAAGCAAGAAAGTTTTAGAAAAATATCTATTTCTGCTTGATTGACTATACCAAAGCCTTTGACTGTGTGGATGACCAGAAACTGTGGAAAATTCTGTAAGAGATGGGAATACCATACCACCTGACCTACCTCTTGAGAAATCTGTATGCAGGTCAGGAAGCAACAGTTAGAACTGGACATCGAATAAGAGACTGGTTCCGAATAAGGAAAGAAATACGTCAAGGCTGCATATTGTCACCCTGTTTATTTATCTTATATGCAGAGTACATCATGAGAAGCACTGGGATGGATGAAGCACAAGGTGGAATCAAGACTGCCAGGAGAAATATTAATAACCTCAGATATGCAGATGACACCACCCTTATGGTAGAAAGCAAAGAACTAAATAGCCTCTTGATGAAGATGAAAGAGGAGACTGAAAAAGTTGGCTTAAAACTCAACATTCATAAAATGAAGATTATGGCATCTGGTCCCACACTTCATGGAAAATAGATGGGGAAACAATGGAAACAGTGACAGACTTTATTTTGGGGGGGCTCCAAAATCACTGCAGATGGTGACTGCAGCCATGAAATTAAAAGACGCTTACTCCTTGGAAGAAAAGTTATGACCAACCTAGACAGCATATTAAAAAGCAGAGTCATTACTTTGTCAACCATGGTCCATCTAGTCAAGGCTATGGTTTTTCCAGTAGTCATATATGGATGTGAGAGTTGGACTATAAAGAATGCTGAGTGCTGAAGAATTGATGCTTTTGATCCATGGTGTTGGAGAAGACTCTTGAAAGTCCCTTGGACTGCAAGGAGATCAAACCAGTCAATCCTAAAGGAAATCAGTCCTGAATATTCATTGGAAGGACTGATGTTGAAGCTGAAACTCCAATATGGCCACCTGATGAGAAGAACTGACTCATTTGAAAGACCTTGATGCTGGGAAAGATTGAAAGTGGGAGAAGAAGAAGACAGAGGATGAGATGGTTGGAAGGCATCACCGACTCAATGGACATGAGTTTGAATAAGCTCCAGGAGTTGGTGATGGACAGGGAAGCCTGGTGTTCTGCAGCTCGTGGAGTCTCAAAGAGTTAGACACGACTGGGCTACTGAACTAAACTGATGGTACATCCCAATTTTTGAAATATGTAACTTGTGATTTCTTATTCCAAATAAATATTCACTTTCAATTTTAACTTGTATTCATCCTCTTAAATAAGGATCCTCGAAATCATATAAGGTTTAAATCTTAAAATCCATCTATGCCCCTGCAGGAAATACCAGAATGCATTTTTTTTTTTAATTAGGAAATGGCATTTGCAATGCAGATATGTGCATTCCAGTTAGGAGGTAAGCTGATAAGTGAACTGCTACAATACTTGAACGGGATTGAAGAGAGATGTGTGTAAAGTTCTGTGGTTCCTTCAATGATCAGTTTCATCAGTTAGACAAAATGCTCTAATTTCCAACTCTTATGATGCTTTGGTAGCAGAAGTTTGTGTAAGTTGATGGAATTTTTCACATCAGCTTATTAAAACACTCAGTAAGCCAATGATTTCAATTTGCCCATGCAGACAATCTCGAACTTCCCTGGTCACTATGCAGCTACTGAGTCCTAGCTTACAGGCTACATGCTTTTTGTCTTCTCTTCCTCTGCTATCAGCACATGGTTCCCTCCCTGAGATACCCTTGTTCTGGGATATTGGCTACTCAGATTCTCAGATGGCCTCCAGAGCATGCTGGAAGGAGACAGTCTGAAAGGATTGGTGACAAGTCTGGAAAGATGGACGAAGATTGAGAGGGTCCTAAAAATGATCCAGGTCTTGGCTTCAAACTCTCATCTGCCTGCGGAAAGCAGGATGAATTCTGGCGATGAGGCTATACGGAAATGCTCTCAGCTTAATTAATATGATGACATTACATCACAGAGGCTTGCTTGCCTTTCCTTGGAACCAGATGGAGCATGTCTGCCTGGAAGACTTTGGCAGGCTCAGACAACTTCTGAGTCTTTGTCTTACAATCTGGTCTTGTGTTGCACTTGAACCTTTTTATTTATTTATTTTTGTACTTGGACTTTGCAGTGCTTCCATAAAATGAGAACTTTCAGAACTGACTCATCACTTCTCCTTTCAATACCACATCTTGTTCTGGACCTCCACACATCCGAGCTTTGTATTCTCAATCTCCAGGCTGCCCAGGTTCAATCTCCAAGCCACTTGTGATTCTTCTATTTTTCTCTTCCCTCTTGATATACTTCTGTGAGGTAAATGAGACATGAATATGTAAAGCATAAAACATATGATATCTGAAACATACTAGGCACTCAACAAGTGACCGTTCGCTTTCTTTTCCACCTCCCCTTCCTGGTCTAGGCATTAGAATGCCCCTCTCACTGAGCCCCACTGTATCTGTCTCTTCATCCATACTAGACAACATCACTACAGAAATTCTCTACAGTGTTCCTTCTCACAAGCCTTATGTCTAATCCCCTCCAGTGGGTTGACATCCTCAGAAAGCTGTATCCAAGTCCCAGTCCCCAGTTCCTATGAATGTGACCTCTCTTGGAAAAAGGGTCTTTGCGTATGTGATTAGGTGATTGAAGATGAAATCCTCCTGGATTTAGAGTGGATCGTGGAGTCAATGACAGATGTTCTTATAAGAGGAAAGGAAGACCATGTGAAGATGGAGGCAGGGACTGGATTCATGCACCTTCAAACCGAGGAATAGCAAGGACTGCCCACAGCCCCCAGAAACTAGAATAAAGGTATGAAATGGATTCTCCCTCAGAGCCTGCAGGAGGAACTATTGCAACTAATACTTCAAATTCAGAGTTTTAAAATGTGAGAGAATAAATATGCTATGGAAGCCCTAGGACGGCAATACACTCCTCTTGCCTGGCCCTCGGGTCCTTCTTGGTCTCAGTGTAGCCAGCTCTTCCAAGGTTTTCTCTCATTGCTCTCCTTTCTAGCTCCCCCTCTTCTGCATATTGCCAGTCCTGACAGTCCTGTGATCATGTGGTGAATATTTATGAATTTTGCCTTTTCTGACATAGTCCTTCTACCTTCTCTGAAACTGTCTTCTCTACTTGTTAACTCCTAATCATGAAATAAAAGACGTACCCAGTCCACAGTGATTTTCGTCCTATTCTGAATTCTTATAGCACATATTTGACATTTAATGTTGTTTGGTTCAAACAGCACATTATTTTTTCATTTCACATATGTATACCCTTAAGGGCAGGATGTTTTTGCAACATAGAAAATGTTAGATAAGTGAATGAAGTCAGAAAGTGCTGGTAGAGAATACCCCTGTTACTGGCTTGTCTTCTCAAAAGCCACACATGGAAGCCCTATACCTCAGTCCCTCAAAATGTGACTGTGTTTGGAATCAGGGCTATTAAAGAGGAAAGTAAGGTTCAGTTCAGTTCAGATCAGTCACTCAGTTGTTACCAACTCTTTGCAATACCATGAACTGCAGCACACCAGGCCTCCCTGTCAATCACCAACTCCCAGAGTTTACCCAAACTCATGTCCATTGAGTCGGTGATGCCATCCAACCATCTCACCCTCTGTTGTTCCCTTCTCCTCCTACCCTCAATCTTTCACAACATCAGGGTCTTTTCAAATGAATCAGCTCTTCGCATTAGGTGGCCAAAGTATTGGAGTTTCAGCTTCAACATCAGTCCTTCCAATGAATATTCAGGACTGATTTTCTTTAGGATGGACTGGTTGGATCTCTTGGCAGTCCAAGGGACTCTCAAGAGTCTTCTCCAACATCACAGTTCAAAAGCATCAATTCTTCGGCAGTCAGCTTTCCTTATAGTCCAACTCTCACATCCATATATGACTACTGGGAAAATCATAGCCTTGGCTAGACAGACCTTTGTTGGCAAAGTAATGTCTCTGCTTTTTAATATGCTGTCTAGGTTGGTCGTAACTTTCCTTCCAAGAAATAAGCTGCAGTCACTATCTGCAGTGATTTTGGAGCCCCCAAAAATAAAGTCTGACACTGTTTCCACTGTTATCCCATCTATTTACCATGAAGTGATGGGACTGGATGCCATGATCTTCCTTTTCTGAATGTTGAGCTTTAAGCCAACTTTTTCACTCTCCTCTTTCACTTTTATCAATGGCTCTTCCGTTTCTCTTCGCTTTCTGCCATAAGGATGGTGTCATCTGCATATCTGAGGTTATTAATATTTATCCTGGCAATCTTGATTCTAGCTTGTGCTTCTTCCAGCTCAGCGTTTCTCATGATGTACTCTGCATATAAGTCAAATAAGCAAGGTGACAGTATACAGCCTTGACATACTCCTTTTCCTATTTGGAACCAGTCTGTTGTTCCATGTCCAGTTCTAACTGTTGCTTCCTGACCTGCATACAGATTTCTCAAGAGGCAGGTCAGGTGGTCTGGCATTCCAATCTCTTTCAGAATTTTCCACAGTTTATTGTGATCCACCAAGTCAAAGGCTTTGTAATAGTCAATCAAGCAGAAATAGATGTTTTTCTGGAACTCACTTGCTTTTTGATGATCCAGCAGATGTTGGCAATTTGATATCTGGTTCCTCTACCTTTTCTAAAACCAGCTTGAACATCAGGAAGTTCACGGTTCATGTATTGCTGAAGCCTGGCTTGGAGAATTTTAAGCATTACTTTACTAGCATGTGAGATGAGTGCAATTGTGCAGTAGTTTGAGCATTCTTTGGCATTGCCTTTCTTTGTGATTGGAACAAAAACTGACCTTTTCCAGTCCTGTGGCCATTGCTGAGTTTTCCAAATTTGCTGGCATATTGAGTGCAGCACCTTCACAACATCATCTTTTAGGATTGGAACTAGCTCAACTGGAATTCCATCACTTCCACTAGCTTTATTCATAGTGATGCTTCCTAAGGCCCACTTGACTTCACATTCCAGGATGTCTGGCTCTAGGTGAGTGATCACACCATCATGGTTATCCGATTCATGAAGATCTTTTATGTATAGTTCTTCTGTGTATTTTGCCACCTCTTCTTAATATCTTCTACTTCTGTTGGGTCCCTACCATTTCTGTCCTTTATTTAGCCCATCTTTGCATGAAATGTTCCCTTGGTATCTCTAATTTTCCTGAAGAGATCTCTAGTCTTTCCCATTCTATTGTTTTCCTCTATTTCTTTGCATGGATTGCTGAAGAAGGCTTTCTTATCTCTCCTTGCTATTCTTTGGAACTCTGCATTTAAATGGGTATATCTTTCCTTTTCTCCTTTGCTTTTTGCTTCTCTTCTTTTCACAGCTATTTGTAAGCCCTCCTCAGACAGCCATTTTGCTTTTCTGCATTTCTTTTTCTTGAGGATGGTCTTGATCCCTTCCTCCTGTACAGTGTCACAAACTTCTGTCCATAGTTCCTCAGGCACTCTGTCTATCAGATCTAGTCCCTTAAATCTATTTCTCACTTCCACTGTAGAATCATAAGGGATTTGATTTAGGTCTTACCTGAATGGTCAAGTGGTTTTCCCTACTTTCTTCAATTTAAGCCTGAATTTGGCAATAAAGTGTTCATAATATGAGCCACAGTCAGCTCCTGGTGTTGTTTTTGCTGATTGTATAGAGCTTCTCCATCTTTGGCTGCAAAGAATATAATCAACCTGATCTCAGTATTGACCCTATGTGGTGATGTTCATGTGTAGAGTCTTCTCTTATGTTGTTGGAAGAGGCTGTTTCCTATGACCAGTGCATTCTCTTGACAAAACTGTATTAGCCTTTGCCCTGCTTCATTCTGTAGTCCAAGGCCAAATTTGCCTGTTACTCCAGGTGTTCCTTGACTTCATACTTTTCCATTCCAGTCCCCTATAAGGAAAAGGACATCTTTTGCGGGTGTTAGTTCTAGAAGGTCTTGTAAGTCTTCATAGAGCCATTCAACTTCAGCTTCTTCAGCATCACTGGTCAAGGCATAGACTTGGATTACCATAATATTGAATGGTTTGCCCTGGAAACGAACAGAGACCATTCTGTCATTTTTGAGATTGCATCTAAGTACTGCATTTCAGACTCTTTTGTTGACTATGATGGCTACTCCATTTCTTCTAAGGGATTCTTGCCCACAGCAGTAGATACAATGGTCATCTGAGTTAAATTCACCCATTCCAGTCCATTTTAGTTTGCTGATTCCTAGAATGTCGATGTTCACTCTTGTCATCTCCTGTTTGACCACTTCTAATTTGCCTTGATTCATGGACCTGACATTCCAGGTTCCTATGCAATATTGCTCTTTATAGCATCAGACCTTGCTTCTATCACCAGTCACATCCACAAATGGGTATTGTTTTTGCTTTGACTCCATCCCTTCATTCTTTCTGGAGTTATTTCTCCACTGATCTCCAGCAGCATATTGGGCACCTACAGACCTGGGGAGTTCATCTTTCAGCATCCTCTCTGATTGCCTTTTCATACTGTTCATGGGGTTCTCAAGACAAGAATACTGAAGTGGTTTGCCATTCCCTTCTCCAGTGGACCACATTTTGTCAGACCTCTCCACCATGACCCGTCTGTCTTAGATGGCCCCACACAGCATGGCTTAGTTTCATTGAGTTAGACAAGGCTGTGATCCATGTGGTCAGAATGGCTAGTTGTCTGTGATTGTGGTTTCAGTCTGTCTGCCCTGTGATGCACTCTCTCAGCGCCTACCGTCTTACTTGAGTTTCTCTTACCTTGTACGTGGGCTATCTCTTCACGGCTGCTGCAGCAAAGTGCAGCTGCTGCTCCCTACCTAGGATGTGGGGTAGCTCCTCACGGCCACTGCTCCTGACCTTGGACAGGAAAGTAAGGTTAAACAAGTTTATATGAGTCAGCTCTAATCCAGTTGACTGACGTCCTTTAATAAGGGGAAATTTGGATACAGGGCGACATCAAGGGTGCACGTATACAGAGGGACCTCTTCATGAAGCGGCAGCCATCTGCAAGTCCAGGAGAGAGGCCTGGAATCGACCCTTCTCTCCTGGCCCTCAGGAGGAAGCAACCCTGCAAGCACCTTGGTCTTCTAGCCGCCAGAAATGTGAGCAAATAAAATTCTGTTGTTTAAGCCACCTAGTTTGTGGTATTTTGTTATAGTAATCATAGCATACTACTACAACAGGTAAAAGGCTGACTAAATGTTGAAAAAAAAAATCTTGCAAAGGGGAGAGAAAAGATGAAGATATTCTCTACCTGATTGGACAATGTTCTTTTCTCAAGTAGCAATCATAAAATGGTAAGCTATCTGACAGAGCCATTAGTAAAGCCTAGCAACAACTGGGTTTGTTATGAAAAGCAACATCAGTTTAGTATGAAATTCAAAGAGCTCTGAGAAAGGAACTGGGAACTGGCCTTCACCACTCTTCACCTTCTTCTAGAATGATGGTATTGCCTAACCTATAGTCAGGAAGTTACCTGATAGTCTCATGAATTAATCCCTAGTCTTAGATTATTTTAAGAGTTTACATTTAAGGGTTTTCTGGGATTATCTATAAATGTATACAGATTAGTGGATCCACTGTAGAGTTGGCTGGTGGGGATCAGGACAATAATAGTCATTTAACTTGTTTTTATATATACTTTTTTTTTTTTTTGCCAAGATCCTATCTGTGTGTGCTTTATTCCTTCCTCATCCTTCTGCCACCTCCATTCAGCTTTCCTAGTGGCTCAGATGGTAAGGGGTCCTCCTGCAATTCAGGAGACCCAAGTTCAATCCCTGGGTCATGAAGATCCCCTAGAGAAGGGAATGGCAACCCACTCCAGTATTCTTGCCTGGAGGATTCTATGGACAGAGGAGCCTGATGGGCTAGAGTCCACGGGGTTGCCAAGAGTCAGACATGACTGAGTGCCTAACATTTGAACCTCCCTTGCTTAAAGGAAAAGTGATACATTAGAATTTATTCCATATTATTCAAATTAAATTTAGAATCTTGATCTCCCTTCTGGGATGTAATTTTTAGAAGCTCATTGACAGAATGTACTATGTCCAGAGGGAGGCACCCAAAATTGTGAGGACTCTAAATGCTGAAGCACCTGAGGATGGTTGAACATATACTGAGGATATATATACACACACACACTGGGTGGATATATACTGAGGACTTGCTATTGGATGCAGGGATCAATGTGTTCTTCATGGCTCTTGAGGGTAAGAGCTGGACTAAGAAGTGGACCTTTCAGGATGCTGATTTCATTTCAACACAAAAGCTTCCACTACATGGTCTAAACTCCTAAGGATCAGAAGTTGTGAGCTGTAGAAGCCCACTGAGTGTTGCTGTATTTTAGTGGTTGACGGGGTCTGGAGTTGTGGCTTTGCCTCTTGTTACCTGTGTGTCCTTGTCTGGGTACTTAATTTACTAGTTTAAATAGTCCCATCAAAATGAAATGAATGATTGTATCTATCTCATTTTGAATATTAGGTGAAATAATGTATGTAAATTGCTGAGAAAACTGGGGGTAACAAAGGCGGTTTAACATACTAAGTCACATAGTTCATCCAGGCCTGTGCTTGATTTTGAACTCTAGACTCTGATTTAATCATGCCATGTTGTTTCCAAGTTTCCTCCCCACAAATAAAAGGGTAAAGAAGATATAAATGGGAGAGCTGAGGAGTCTATTGAAAGGGAAAGCAGTTGGCCCTTTTCCATAGCCAACTATGGTCCTTGTTAGGCCACATTGTTGATGCAATGATCTTATCTATGAATCTGTTTAAATACCCAATTACGCTTTATTTTCTCTCTCTCTCTCTCTCTCTCTCTCTCTCTCTCTCTCTCTCTCTCTCTCTCTTGCTCTCAGTTCTCACCCCTCTGCTTCCTCCTTTATCACCCTCCAGCCCTCAGCGGGCTAAGCAGGCAGACACTAATCCCAACAGGAATGACTCTGACGAAGCTGTTTCTTATCCATTGTTTACCTCTTCTGTCACTTAAATATATAGATGGTTGTTTTTGAAAACTTGGCTTTGACTGGTCTCATTACAACATTAAAAAAAAATATTAAACTCAGAACCGAATTCTTTTTTATCATTAAATAAGAAAACTAAGAAGCAAACTGAGAGGAGTAAAAGAATAAGTAAGGCTGGATCCGAAGCAGGTCATACTCAAGAAGTACTCTGGGAATAATTTATAACCATTACCCCACTGGGAGTCTCTCTGAGATAGTCCATTCTAAGGTGAGTGTACTTTGAATTTTGTCAAAATGTACTGAGCACCTATTAAGCCTAGTGATCTTGATAATAAGTATGATAATAAGTTGTCTGGTTGATGGGCTCATGTATGGGATGGACTAGAAAGAATATGAACTATTTAATTGGGTTTCCCTGGTAGCTCAGATGGTAAAGAAGCTGCCTACAGTACAGGAGACCTGGGTTGGATCCCTGGGTTGGGAAGATCCCGTGGAGAAGGGAGTGGCAACCCATCCAATATTCTTGCCTCAAAAATTCCACGAACGGGATCGCAGAGCTGGACATGACTAAGCGACTAATACTTTAATTACTTTAATTGGGAATGTTTATCATGACTAATGAACAACAAGAAAGAGTCCGAAAAGTTCTTCAAGATATTTACTTGAAAACATCACCAAAATTTCAGAAAAGTACAGTGTTTGAGGTAAAGCTACTATGTACTGAGAATGACTTTATTGCACTTTGCATGAATTATATTATTTGGTACTCAAAACATGTTGACAAGGTTGACATTATTATCCCCATTTTACTGATTGGAAAACTAGGTGCAGGGACTTCCCTAGTGGCCCAATGGCTAAGACTCTGAGCTCTCAATGCAAGAGGCCAGGGTTCAATCCCTGGTCAGGGAACTAGATCCCCCAAGCTGCAGCTAAAGATCCCGCATGCCACAAGGAAGAGTGAAGATTCCATGTGCTGCAACTCTGAGCTGGCACAGCCAAACACACAGGTGCGCGCGCGCACACACACACACACACACACACACACACACACACACACACATATATATATAAAGAAAACTAACCGCAGATTCAGTAACATTCCCAAGATCACACAGCACTATATATATCTAAAATCTATGTCATGTATGCTTTCTTTAAAGTCATAGTTTCCTCCACCCAAATTATGAAAAACCGTAAATGAAATTGAAGAAATAGCCTTCATGATATATTTTGTCTTCTCATGACAGATGAATTTACTTTTATTCTTCTTGTCCGAACTGTAAACTATCATTCTGGGCTTGCCAAACAAAGAATGTCACTAACTAACTCTGTAAGGGTTACGTCATTAGCCCTGCTGTCACTGACCTTTAATATACCCTGAAAGTTCAGGGTGGAGATCAGGAATGAAGCACTCTGTGCTCTGAGAAAACTGGCAGAACTGGCCTTCTGATGGATATGTTTAGGAAAAATTTTTAAAGAACATGGATTTTTGTACCTTTCCATTCTTAGAAAAGCTCTAAAACCATTAACCAAGATAAAAGCACTAAAACCATTAATCAAGATATCTTTTCCTTGTGTCTAGCAGTAATCTTATACCAAGATGGACCAAGCATATGTCACCAAGATCTCCTGTGTGCCGACCTTCCCACTTACCTCAGCAGCTCCTCAGAACTCTCTGAGAGCCTGTCTCCCAGGCTATAGTCCTTAACAAATTCCCAGTTTTGTAAAATGGAAAAAGTAAAATGGAAACTCAGAGCTCTCACATTGTGTTTTTACTTCAGTCAGTAGACACTATTCATATTACACAGATAGCTCAGTTTTTTCAGTAAAATTAGAAGAAACTCTAATTTTCAAACAGGTGCATGTGCATTAAGAAAAAAAAAACCACTATGTGATTTTTATATATGAATGCTAAACCCTAAACATTAGTTATTACTTCTGAACTTGAGTGCTTAGAATGTTTAAAATGCAGTACATTTATGTGGGTTTTTCAAGGCTTTTGGAGCATGTATGAGATATGTTTGTGCATGTCTAAATTTATGTAGAACATAAATTTTAAAACACATGTATTTAAGTTATATGAGTACTGAGCACAGTTTCTACAGGGTAGGATATTCACATGTTTCGTTTTTGGGGGAGAACTTAACCCTCACAATGATTAACTGTGCATAAAATCTAAATAGCATATATAACGTATTGTATAGGTCTGACTACTCTTTCAGAATAGCAGTTGTTTGCTTTTACAGTATTGGGAAGAGAAAAGAATTAGTAAAGAAATATTAGCATTCCTCAAGCTCCTCTTCTCTAAAACATATTCCATAAAATCTCTTGAACAGGCTGGAACACCCTTCTATGCCCCCACCGCACCATCCTCTCAATGCAGTGGGAAAGTCGGTGGGTAATTGGGTCCAGATTGGAGACGTTTAAATATTCATGAGGCTGGCAGGGGACTGGGAGGGGGGTGACTGTCTAGAATGGGGGTGGGGGCTGGGGGAAGTGATTAGTCATTAAAAGCTAGTGAACAATTCTGAGAAAGAGATCCAGAGACAGGGAAGAAAAAGAGAGATAGGCAGAGGGTGGGTGGGGAGATGAGAAAAGAGGAAGAGAGGCAAGAGGAGAGTGAGAGCCAGAGGGGGAGAGCGAGCATGTGCGGTGAGCAATAGCTGTGGACCTTACAGTTGCTGCTAACTGCCCTGGTGTGTGTGAGCGAGAGAGAGAGGGAGGGAGGCAGAGAGCGCGCGCTAGCGCGAGAGAGAGAGCGAGTGAGCAAGCGAGCAGAAAAGAGGTGGAGAGGGGGGGAGTAAGAAAGAGAGAGGAGGAAAGGAGAGAAGGCAGGAAGAAGGCAAGGGACGATACAACCATGCTGTGCTGTATGCGAAGAACCAAACAGGTAGACCTAAAGATTTTTACTTCTTCTTCTTGTGAAATTACCAGTGTGCAATATTTCCCTGTGAAGGTAGAAAAAATATTTTAACCGCTTCTGCTCTGGCCATGGTGCTCCCGTTTCCTTAGCATATGGCAACTGATGCTTGCATCCCAGCTTTTATTCTGTTCTTTCATAGTCTGGTTTTGGAATGCTGCTACTAATTAGGAGGAGGTTAGAAAAAAAAATACGCCTGTTTGGCTAGAAAAAAGATTTTTTTTTTTTTTAGGTGTCTGGTTTTGCCGGTGTGGATATGAAGAGAGGTGTGGGGGAGAAAATGTGGGCTCTGCCTACAAGATGGGGAGGCAATCCTTTATATTATTCGCAAAAAAACCGGGAGGTTGAAAGAATCATATTCAGTAATGAGTACTGCTTGTGCTATCGTACAATTTTCTCACATGTGCTGCGGAAGAAGCCCTATTTCCCACATGCATGAGCTGCACATTGGCGCAGGTATTAATGGGAAAACATGTGAAGGTTGAATTAATTTATTTTTCAATGAATGAATGAAACTGTAATATGGGAGATTTTTAAAAGAGAATCTAGAGACTGCCGGGGCTGGGAAAGAAATTGGCCATATAGAAGGGGAAAATTCAGTCGATTGTGCACCAGCTGGTCCGAGGAGAGGGTGGACCACGCCCCTAGGAGCTTTGAGCACCGACGGGATGGGAAAGACGAGCGGAGAATTACCTGTTGGAAACCAGGTCTCTTCTCCCCTTCCTTTGCATCTTTCCTGGAATTGTAGTGACCAAAGACGGGCTAACATTCCGGATTATAAGCATGGTGACTCATTTTCATCAGGAAAAGGGACACATCGAAGATTAGCAAGAAGCAGAGTCCCCTCCCTCTCTCCCACACTGCTCCCGCTGCTCAGGTTTTCCTTCCATTTTCAAATTGCTCACTTGTTTCGTGAAAGACATTTTAGAAACTTGATTGGGGTAAGGGTGGGGAGGAATGACTAGGACGGTATTCCGCAGCAACCGACAGTGCCGCGGCATCCGCCAAAAGACGCTTTCCAACATTGATGGGAACACCTCTGAGGGATTTTGGCGAAGGTTAAGGAGGAAAATGGATGTGGGATTTGGGTGAGTGTGTGCTTGTACGTGTGTGTGCGTCTTCCTGGGAGGGGAGGATGTCTTGGGCAAAAAAGCCCTTTGCACATTGACTGCCTTGTGGGTGGGGTGCAAGATACAGGATTTGGGCATTATTTCTGTGCAGGTATTGGATGGGGGGGCAATTTGTAATATACCTGGCGAATCCGAAGAGAGTGGAGGGGTGGGGAAGAACCTGGCTGCCAGCTTTGCACTTTTAGCCAGCGCCCTGGAAGAGGGGCGCGGCGGGGGAGGGGGGGGAGGGGCGAGGTAGTGAGGGTAAAGGAGAAGGAAGAGGAAGGGGGAGACTGAAGCAGAATCTCAGAGCAGTGGGTGGAGAGGGTGGAGAGACCGGGGACAAAACTAAATAAATAACTAACTAGGTAGATAGATATTAATAGATAGATGATAAAGTAGCAGGCACCTGTGGTTTTGCATGTGGTTTGTGTAAGGATGTTTGGGGAAGGCGAAGAGTCTTACATGTGGCACTTCGCTAAACTGCTCTAGGATTCCAGAGACTGATGCTTCCGTTCCCTCATTTTTCAAACCTGCACGTTTCCTCTCCTTATCTTCCTTCATTCTAATACATAAATGCAGTAGATACAGGTGGCTGAGCTAAGCACACTGTCAAGAAAATGTTCTGAAGTTGCCTTCCTGATGAGCTGCAGAAATAAAATTTAGGAAGGCAGAGCCTTAAGGAAACCAATGCTAGTCATTAAAAAAAAAAAAGCTTTAATTTGGGGAAAGAAAAAATATGCTGGTTTACAACTTTATGTCACCTTATGTATACACATACATGTGTATATACACATGCCCCCTCTGACAAAGGAAACCAAGCATGATATTTTAAAAGGGAATTGAGGCTAAAGAAATTCCCTTCCCCAAAGGGGACAGCTGCCTTCACCTGGGTTCTCTCACTGACAGCCCCAAGCATTCACTAGGATGTGTGCAAAGTGATGAAGCTGAAGTAGTGTGTTTCGGGAGTTGTAGAAATTCATATGTGAATGTGTACAGTATCTGCATACTTCACGTAGGACAGTCATGCATGTACCCTGTATGGTTTCCATATGCCGGCATGTGTTTTAGCATAATTCATATTCAAGAGAGAAAATGGAAAGGTATAGAAATAGTCCTCTTTTGCCCATACGTTTCATACATGTGTACTTCTGTGTGAAATGGTCCTGGCCCCTGCTGACCATTGCTATGTATCATTCACGTAAGTCAGGATTTAGGATGCCATTAAATCAGATGGAAGGAAATGGTGTATTCAGGGTGTGGGCTCACACTGCACTGACTGGCATTTCTATAGCTTGAGTACTTAGTCTCACACAGGTTTTGTGCTTGAGGGTGAAATGATCCTATATCATTTATGACAGACTCGGGTTGTATTTATCGTTCTTCTGCCATTTATTTACCATCCTAGTGCTTAACAGAGAATAAAACAAGGGCAAAATCCTGCAAAGGTCTAAACTCTGCCACACCCATGAAATCCAGCAGAAACATGGGAGGGGGCCGGGGGCTGCACTTCCTTCCTCTTCCACTTGAGCTGCATAAAGAAGCAGTCCTGGTTTTCCGAGTTGTAATACATTGCCTATGGCTGCGAAGAAAGCATAAATGATCTTTATTAGCCGCTAATTACCACTATAGATTATTATAGCAGGAAGAAGAGAATGAGAGTGGGGTGGAGAGAAGTAGAGGATAAAGGAGTGGTTAAAAGAGAAATAAAACAGAAGGATCCCTGAGATTTTATTGGCTTATGATTTTCAAATGTCTTGGGGCTAACTTTAAATAGCTTAATTACCATGCGTTCTGCAGATGATGAAAAACTTGCGAGATGTGACCTGTGTCCACAAAGCAATAGAACTGCGAGGTGTTTCTTTTGTTGCAAAATAAAGACTTTAATTTGTAACTAAAGTATAAAGAACACCAATGCAAGCAAGAAGCTCTCTAGCCCCCACCCCTCAACACTACCAACATCTGCATTTTTCTGCATATGACAGATAATTCTTAGTGTGATCTGCGGTTCAGAATTCCAACCTGGCTGTGTCTTTCCCTTGCAATGCTGGAAAGGTGTGGAAGGATGCTGCCTGGCTGCTTGGTGCAGACGATTCCTTCCAGTGATAAATTGAATTCCTCCTGAATTTCACTGAGCCACACCCAGTGTCACCAGGGACTAAGAGGATTAATTAAATAGAGGCATTCTATGTAATATAGTTGAAACTGTTCAGTTTTTTAAATTAAATGGTGATTTCTACCACACATTTCCAAATCTAAACAGAAGAAGAAATCATTTAAAGGGCATTTTTTTCTACCAAATTGTCTAGACTTGCAGAGAATCTTAGAGAATTAATGGTGAATCTAGAAATGCATTAATATCTGGTGAATCTATAATTCCTTCTAGCCCATGCCAGGGTGCAGATACAATGATCCCTGCTCTCTCATGCTGACAGTCTATAACCCTGGTACCCTCTTTCTCCATGCATGGTGAGGCAGTTGGGTTAAGAAAATGTAGGGTTAATTTTCTCTCTTGCTGAGCTGGCATAACTACAGAAACCTTTCATGTTTTATGCTAAAGGGGAGCACTCCTTTTCACTGAGAAGGAGAGTGGCTCCAGGTCTCCTTTTCCTCCGTCTTAGTGAAATTGTCAGTGTTAAGCCTGGGGCTGATTAATCTACATATGTCAGTTTTACCTGGCACCAGAAGGAAAAGGGCGGGGGTGTCCTTGCATTAGTGGTAGGCAGATATATTAACCAAATGTTCTCCTTGTTTATACTGATAAAGTAAGAAAAGTCTAGAACTTCCTCTAATATTAAAGGGACATTTCAAAGGGTGCACATACTTAGGTCATCTCAAGAGAAGATACAATATTTAAATAATTACTTCCCTATCAGCTGTCATAGGCAACCCACTCCAGTGTTCTTGCCTGGAGAATCCCAGGGATGGAGGAGCCTGGTGGGCTGCTGTCTATGGGGTCGCACAGAGTCGGACAGGACTGAAGCGACTTAGCAGCAGCATTAGCTGTCATAGAGGCATTCAGGCAACCAAGTGTGTCTGTTGTCAAAGAAGTGATTGTGGGCAGGAATTCTCCATCTGAATTTCTGAAGTATGGTCTGGTTGCCCCTGTACCACTGTACTGATTTTCAGAACATTCTCTTTAGTGTTGGGAAGAGCACTGTGCTGAGAGTCCCCAGTTTATACAACTTACTGATTCTGTGGTCTTGAATGAATCATATAATCTTTGGCTTCAATTTCCTCCTGTAGGATGGAGACTAAAACTCAAAAAATGAAAACAAACAAACCAAAAGTCCTTCCATGCTTACTTTGAAAGTTTCTGTGAGGATCAAGCAAAATTGATATGAAAACAAAGACTGATACAAATAAAAGAAACTTTTCTCTCTGAGGTTTGCAACATGAGGCTTGGCTTAGAAACTGCCCACCTTTCAGGACTGTCAAGCGCCTGGTACACTTCCGTTTCCTGTTGGAGAAGTCGTTCCTTCTGTTCATCCTTGATTCCTCCTCTTCATCACTCCCCATTCACTATCCCATCTTTAAATAGAGGGCTTCTGTTCCTGTAATTCCACTAAAACGTGTTCTGAAAGAGATAGCCTATCCAGTGACTGTCTTTTAGTTTGCATCTCATTTGCTGTCTCTTTGGTATTTTATATTGTTGTCCATCCCTCTTCCTGAAACTATCTCCTCATTTGGCCCTATCATATCTTTCCTCTTTCTCCTCCCTCTCAGATAGGTTCTTTTCTGTTCTTTGCTGGCTTTGTTCATTCTCTCCCTCCCCAAATATCAATTATATGCTAATTATTTATCTTGATCTACACACTAGATTCTATACACCCTCATTCTACACACTAAATTCTAGGTGGTCTCACTCACCTCCAGAGTTGAAAATACCTGTGTGATTTCCAAATCTGTAAACTAGATCTCTCCCTTGAGCTCTGATCCATAGACATCTCTGTTGATATTTCAGAGATGCCCATGCTCATGATGAATAAAGCCAAACTCAGTGTTTCCCATTTTGTACCACTTAGTCTTCCTCCAAATTCCCACCCTTCTTGCTGTAACACCATCTATCCAGCTTCCAAACTCTAGAAAAATGGTATTGATTCTAAAACTATTCTTTCCTTTCAGCCCCCAAATCTAGTTATGAAATTCTTAGATCCTCATTAAAAAGATTTTGAATTCATCCTCTGCTTTTCCACCTGCACCACAAATAACCTAGTTCTGACTTTCATTACCTCATATCTGGACAAAGACAATAACTTCTTATCTGGACTCCCTACATCCTCCATCTTGCTCTCCTTCCATTCTTGCAAATAACACTGCTCTTATCTTTACCTAACACAAACCTGATCAGCTTATTTCCTTCCTGACAATCTTCTAATGGTTCTATATTAATGGTAAGCTAAATACAAACTCTTCAGGGCTGATGGAATGATCTAGTCTTGACTATCTTTCCAGTACTGTCTTCAAATACCTCTTCCCTCAACTGATGATACCACATCAATATTTCAGGCCTTGGTGTCTTTGCTCTATGCCTAGAAAATTTCCTTTCCCTCTGCAAAAGTTAGCTTTTTTAAGCCATTCTCGACCTCCCTTGAATTGTTTTCTTCTACCTTCTTTGTGACCATGCTATAGTCTGTATAATCACCATTATACCCTTTGTTACACTATATAGCATTGGTTTTTCCCACATACTGGTGTCCATACTGTGAGCTGTTAAAGGGAAATGTGAAACCTTAATCATTTGTCTATCTCCAGTGCCTACCGCAATGCTTGGCACATAATGTAATGGATTTTAACTGTGGATAATCTGTTTGTTAAATGAATACAGAACTAGTTTTACAGTTTTTCCGTGAGTTGCGGTGTATATAAAGGATGGAACCTCTACTAGATTTTTTAAAGATCTATTGGCACCAAATTTTGAAGTGGAACTAAACATTATTGATTCTTGTTAATAATCAACAGACATGAAAACCGTTGCTTTTTAATGAAAGCAGATACAGAACGCAAAATGAGCCCATGTAGACTATGTTTCTCCCAACTATCATAACTGGTACCACCAGCAAACTTCACTTTGATGTCTCCTCCCCACCACTCAGCACACTAGCTGTGGTTAGCAGAGTCCTAGGTTATGCACACACTTATCATTATCTTGGATCTTCTCGGGCCCTTCCTTTTGGGCCCCAGTTGCTTACACATGTTGATTTGCTCCACAACTATTCCACACAGACCGTGACTCAATCTCTCACTACCCTTCGTTATTTCATTGATCGCACAAACTTAAAAAAAAAAAGGTGTGTACTTTGGCCTGTGCTCAGAGGCCCGCATCCAGGAATTAATTTTAGTTTCATTTGGGTTTATTTTCTTCCCACTGAACTAGGCACAAAATAATATTCCACAAAGAGAAATCTTGCATGAAGTTAAAGGGAGATTGAATGGTAAGTAGTCCCTCAAATGTCTGTTGAATGAATGAGAATCAGAGAAAGTTTATCTTTCTTAGCTTGGAATAGGGTAAAGGAATTTGGATTCTGAGGCAGGCCTATGGTGGCCAGGATGAGGCACATTGTGAATACAGCTTTACCTGAAAATACTTTTTGCCAGACCCTCAGTAGTGGATTTTTTCTGACTTAATTAGCATGGCCTTGAGAACAGTAAGACCAGATGATCTATCAGTGAAGCTGAATAGTGTTTCCCAGTCTCCACACCCTCTTGCTCATGGCTCTTGGTGTTTTTCTTTCAGCTTTCCTTTTTTTTCTCTCCTCCCCTCATGTTCAAGTAGAGTTTTTCTAATTAAGTAATGCCAGCTCACATTTAGTGGACAAGGCCAAAATATGAGAGTTTTAAGAAAAAGTATGTCCCTTCCAACTTTTCAAATAGGTGTTTTAGACAACACAGGTACATTAAGCTATATCTGGTACATAGTAGCTTATTAATTAAAAAAAATATTTATTGAGGGAATAAAAGTAGGGAGGGAGAGATCTTCATGATGGGCCATGAGGGGATATGTTAAGGTACAGAAGACCATAGCCTATGTACCTACTGAGAACTGGCTATGTGTATATGCACACTCAGTTCTACTGATCCTCCTCTAAAGGTATGTATGTGTGTGTGCTTAGTCACCCAGTCATCTGATTCTTTGCAACCCTTTGGATGGTAGCCCATCAGGTTACTCTGTCCATGGGATTTTTCAGGCAAGAATTCTGGAGTGGGTTGCCATTTTCCTCCTCCAGGGAGCTTCCTGATCCAGGGGTTGAACCTGCATTTCCTGTGTCTCCTGCACTGGTAGGCAGATTCTTTATCAGCTGAGACATCAGGGAAGCCCTGCCCTCAAGGTGTTGGTGGTCAAAGTTACTATTGTGTTTCCGTCCTGCTCAGAATAGAGTGACACCCTTGCAATGAGTTTAGATTGTACAATGGGAGCATGACCCTCTAGATTCCCTATCGTTAGTTATTCACAGATCTTATTTTCTTAGATGTTGTGTGTTTAATGTCCTATTTATGTCTTTGTAGTGGAATAAACCCTACCCTGGGTTCTAGACCCGGCTCTGCCAATTGCTTGTCCTGTGACCTTGGGTAAGTAACAGCATCTTTCTGAGCCTCAGTTTATCCATCTATATAAGTGGGCACATAAAAAGAATACTCCAAATCCAGACCTGCCTTTTCTACTAAGTTGGTGTGAGGCTCAAATAAAGTCATAAAAATAAAAGTGTTTTGTAAACAATGTGTTTTTCAAGTGCAAAGTATTATTAATTGAGGAATTCCACATATTGAAACCTAAAGTACTCATGGTTCTATGTAAAGGAGTACTCTTGCTCTCTATAGAATATGCATACATTTTCAGTTTTCACTCCTCCTCTCCTGTTCTCTAAAGAGTAAGCATATCATGCTAATGGGTGGGAGCATGTGCTTGCATGCTAAGTCACGTCAGTTGTGTCCAACTCTTTGGAACCCTATGGACTGTAGCCCGCCAGGCTCCTCTGTCCATGGGATTCTGCAGGCAAAAATACTGGAGTGGGTTACCATGGTCTTCTCCAGGGGAATCTACCCAACCCAGGGATTGAACCCACGTGTCTATGTCTCCTGCATTGGAAGGTCGATTCTTTACCACTGGCGCCACCTGGAAAGCCCTTGGGTGGGTGGGAACATAGCATATTTCTATCATTTCCTTTGAAAACTTCAGTGAGAGAAGTAAAATAAGCAGATGTTCAAATTGTCATGCAACACCAAGGATCGGTTCAAAGACATTTTTCTTTTTATCTTTTTCTGATTTAGTCTGTTCTTCACATTTAGATTTCTCATCTCCATTTGCTAAACTGGCTGCTTCTCCCCATCCTCGTCCCCACCCCCACATCACTTCCAAACTGTGTTCTCAGCACTAAGATTACCAGGCATGCTGTGCTCACATCAATCACTGGAGGGCCCAGTCAGGCAGAAGAGTGGAGAGGAAATGTGGGGCTGATTGGGAGACTAAAAATGAGGATGGAGCCTGGTTGGAGACAGCACTGTGGAAAGGTGATCACTTAAGCACAGTCTTCATAAAATCTCAGGGTGCCTCAGCATCAGGAATGAACCTTGATCAGAAGTGATGCACAGTCCTTGAACCTTTGCCAACTCATCTCTAACACCATAAATAATCCAAACTCTCAGGACCTCTACAAAGAATCTTTCACTTCTCCTGTGTCCCCTGGTTAATTGGGATAAGTTACCTATTTAATAATACAAAATTTATCCAATTCTGATACAAGCAATAAACTTTTACAACCCAAAGGATCTGATTTCTTAATGTATGGCTAATATTTTAAAAATATTTTTAACAACTGGATCAAGTTTGTCCAAGAGATTTGTTTATCCTAGAAGCCAAAAGTTTAGAAAAATTAATATCATGGATATTTTGAAAAATATTTTCATAAAGGGAGCTTATTTAGAGTTTAGAAAGATACATTAATTAGAAATTTTGGGAAAAGCAGGGCTTCCCTTGTGGATCAGACAGTAAAGAATCGGCCTGCAATGCGGGAGACCTGGGTTTGATCCATGGGTCGGGAAGATTCCCTGGAGAAGGAAATGACAACCCACTCCAGTAATCTTGCTGGGAGAATCCCCATGGACAAAGAAGCCTGGCAAGCTATAGTACATGGAGTTGCAAAGAGCTGGACATGACTGAGTGGCTAAGCACAGAGGGAAGGAATTTTTTTTTTTTAATTTGGAGTATATTTATAGTTGGTTAATGATCACCTTTAATCTTTCACTCTACCTTCCTTTCTCTGTCCTCTCTCTGTCTCTGTGTATATGTGTCAGAGTGTGTATGCGTTTTTCTTTCTCTCCCTCCCTGTCTCTATCCACACACTCACACTTATGTACTTGTATTTATATGTCCTTTGATTGGGTATAAGTAACAGACCCCACCTTTAGTGGTCTAGAAAAGGAATCTATTGAAAGGAAACTAGATATCACAATTAAGAAAGTTGAAAAGCCAAGCTTATGGGAACCAAAGTAGATCTGGAAACCTCAATGTAAGGAATTCATAGACTTTCTTTCTGGAGCCCTGCATTTAAAAGAATCGGTTACTAATAACCCCAGCTTCTCTGCCTTTCAATTAAAAATTTTAGCTGAGAGATAGAAATATATCTCTTTACATATACATATACAAAGAGCAATAAAAAGGAGATAGAGAATATGAGAGAAAGAATGAGACTGAATAAACCTGATGGGTCCTTCTCAGCTCAGCAGGTTATCAGTAGACCAAACTTTCATGCATTGGAGAAGGAAATGGCAACCCACTCCAGTGTTCTTGCCTGGAGAATCCCAGGGACGGCGGAGCCTGGTGGGCTGCCATCTATGGGGTTGCACAGAGTCGGACACGACTGAAGCGACTTAGCAGCAGCAGCAGCAGCCTTCATCTCTGACTGGAGGAAGAAATACATCATGTGGCTTAGACAATTTCTGGAAACGCATACCTGTAGATCTAGGGAGAGACTAAATTCACTGAGAAAGAGTCTCCTGTATATGTACCTGTATGTGCATAATAGGAAAGCTCAGCCGATTAGGAGGGATTTACCTCAAAAGTGGTAGATCACTATTTTTCCTTTGGCTGTTTTAATTTTGCATATATTATATTCTTATTATTGGTAGGGTTGTCATCACTGATGACTCTGAAAGGAAGCAGTAACCACACAAATAACTGATCTCAAGAGCTCTCATACCTAACAGAGGAAGGTTAGGGCACGTCTCCATACCTAGAGTGGACAAGCACTAGGCCTTCACTCTTTTCCAGGAGTTAAACTCTGGCAGGTACCCCCTGACTAAAAGGAATATCAGCTACCATATATTCTTGCTAATTTGGCATAGTGGAACTTTGATCTATGTTTTCCATTGGATTTATGGGATTCATTTCTGTGAAAGTATTGGGCAATAATGAGTATAAAACATTTCCCTTGAATTTATATCAAAGAAATGCTACTCCTTGATATTAGCCACTTCATTTTGAATGTCCTTGAATTAATTCCAGCTGTAATCATCATATTTATCTATTTTTAGCAAATTGACACTTGCTAAAATATTGAGCTGTTGCCTCCATATGCACCAGTTTGCTCTAAATAGAGAATTTTGGTAATTAGCTTTCATCTATTTGTAATCTCAGTTCCAATAACTATTCAGAATATTATTTTTAAATGAAAACTTGAAAGACCCTAATGTCTTCCCATTAATGACCATATGTAAGAGCTAGATGAGGCAGAGAAAAAAATAAACGAAATGATCTCCAAAGGTTAAGCAAACTCACGAATTGGCTGCTTTTCTAAATGGCTTCAGAACCTCTTAGTCAGCACAACCAGCCTAGGAACTAGCTTAAACTAGGAGCTGTTAACATGCAAATCCTCTTCCCTCTCCTACTTTGCTTTTTGTTCAGAAACCAGTTTACCAGTTTGGAGTATAAACTGAAAAGTAAAAGTTCTTCTTAATCACCAAACTAGATCCTCAACAGCTATTCCAAGAGAGGCATTCCACAATTCTACTCAAACTTCAGTACACAGGATCGTCTCTGATATGTACCTGCCCTCCCCTCCAAAAAAATTAAGGCAGGATCTCTTTAAAGAGAAATTATTAGTTTCTAACTAATTAACTTGCAATTAGATTTCTCGATACATATTGTACTGATGACAACCCACTTTGGCCATCCAGACTCTTCAGAGTTCTAATGGGGGATGGGAAATAAGTATTGAGTATTTTTACCAGGGGCTTCCCTGGTAGCTCAGTGGTATAGAATCTGCTTGCAATACAGGAGATCTGAGTTCAGTCCCTGGGTCGGGTAGATCCCCAGGAGGAGGAAATGGCAATCCACTCCAATATTCTTCCCTGGGAAATCCCACGGACAGAGGACCCTAGCAGTCTATGTTCTGTGGTGTCGCAAAAGAGTGAGACAAGACATAGCGACGAAACAACAACGTTTAGGGTGAACATTGCATTTCAAAGCTGCTTTTCTTGATATCTTTATTTGTGAGATGTAAAGGAATAGTGAGACTTTATAACTGATCTGTTGTAAACATCCTGCATTTCAGCTTCAGCTAGGCATTTGGGTAATTTATCTTCCACAGCTTTATTGGATTAATATTTCTAAAAACTTCTAAGATTTTCAAAAGGAAGGAGAGGATATTATCTCATTTAAAAAATACTGGCTATTTCTTTAGACAAATCCGATTGAGCAGGGGAGGGTTGAGTTATTCAAGTGTTTTTTTCTTAAGAGTAAGCACCATTTGCAATCTTCCCTTAATGATTGCATCTCAAGGACTTATTTACTTCAATGAAAGAGAAAGTGATTCTGTTTTCTCTATCATCCTGGAAAGCTACTCTGGAGAAATCAGGTTGGTATTTAGGATTCATTTGAATAAATCCTTCTTGCTAATTTAAAACCTGTGCTCCTCATGACTTTGATTGCCTTTGACTGAGAACACAGAGTGATACCTTTTGATCACTCAGTCAGATTTGTGCTTCGTACTGATGGACAGCTAACTGGAGAGCTGTACAGAAAACAGCAAGTTTGTCGCGTAGTTTCTTCCACCTTGAACTTCATACCTTACCCCTTTGGAGCAAAACCAGGGTAGAAGAGGAAATGAAGAGGAGTCTTCTTGAAAAGGGAAGAGGAGTTACAAAATAGAATTACTGTTTGGAATTGGGCCATTGCCCTCTAGTGAAAACTGTCAAGGGAACATTAAAGGCCACAGATGGCTCAGACTTCACTTCTGGACATCCTCTGGAAGATACAGGGAATCCAAGAATAAGAGTGTTTAGGAAAGAATCCAAGAAGTTTGGACACTAGTATGCTAAGTATATTTGAGCAACAAATTCAGTTTTTATCCTCACTTAAGTGAAAAGAAACTTAATTCTTAGCTTAAGAAAAAAGACTATATCTTTCCTGTAGGCTTTATAGTTCTTCTGTGTTCTCATTGTAGTGGCACTAGAAACTGATTGGATCATATATATACAAACTGAAGTTTATTTTTACCATACTTGGGTATATTGTAAAAATCCACTCATGAAGGACCAAAATTATGAGAAACACAGGAAAGCCAATAGAAAAATTAAATTTCCCATAATCTAAGACTTCCAGATACTAAAAACATTATTATTTTTCTTTATCTTTTTGTTATTACCTCGGAAAGTGTCTTGTTAAGCTAATTATCTTTTCCCTGGACTAGACCCCTGACTCCCCTATACTTGCAATGTCTTTTTGGAGAGACATCAGACATATGAGTCAGTTATCAAACTCATAATATGGAAGTAACTGATTACTCTTCCTTCCCTCATAAAAGCCACACTATCAGTTACCAAATTCTTTTTGCAATGTTTTATACATCTGTTTTTTCCTTCTTCTGCCAGCCTTTCTCAACCAGCTTTCTAGAATAGAGCCAAGCCTTAACACCCCTTAATACCCTAGAGTCCCTAATTGTACATAATGAATTAATCTCCTTCCGATACATCTAGATCCATATTAGTTACACACCATCCTTGGCAGAGTGCAGAAAACACGCAAATCATTTTTTTATGTGTCTGTGGTTCAGATGAGAAACCCCAGGTAAGAAAAGCTGGATAATCACCAAAATGTCTTGCCTTTTTGGCATCACCTTTACATACTCTCTGATGGTTAATCTTACTTTTTACTCCCCTTTTTCTCAAAATTTCAATGGTTGTTCTTTGTGTCGAGCATTCATTCTAATATATTTATTTATGATTGTTTTTCATGGCTTCTCAGAATCTGGTACCAATCTTCTCATCTTGCCTTACCTCCTATTGGCTCTGCCATGGACTTGGATTGGGAATTTAAACAAATTTAATGTCTCTGGGCTATCATTTTTCTCTACATAAAATAAGAATACTGAACAAAATTGTCTCTAAGGCTTTCCAACTCATGAAATAACAAGTTCTGTAGCAAAGCTCCTCCTCCGCTTTGGCACTTTGTCTCAGCTGGCCAGACTGAGTATGAATGTAAATATTCATGTCCCTATACTTTTGTTCAGTATAATTTCCTCAACTTAAAATATGCCCTTTGTGCCTAGGTCAATTTCACCCACCCTTTGAGGCCTAAGTAAAGAGCTATCCCATTTGTGAAGCCTTCTTTGATGGCCAGTGACTTCTTCCCCTCTTAGTTCTTCAGTAGCATATACTATCTATCCTGTTTTTTCAGCATTCATTAAACAAAGTCCTACTTGATTATCCATTAGTATGTACCTGATCGTCCCACACTTGTCTGCAGACTCTTTGAAAATAAGGTATGGAGTTCAGAACCTGGCTCAAGATACACATTTGAGTGTTTCTGGGGGAGTGTACAAGACAAAGTGATGGATCTGTAAGCTTTCAGAAAGAGAAGTAGAGCTTTCTTGTATGACCTCTCTGGGACATTTAAAACCAGGAAACATACCTTCTTATTTATTTTCTTGGCTTCCATACTACTTATTTCTGCTGTGTTTTCTCTTCTCTATCCTTAGTTTCACATTCTTTGGTTTTCTCCTTGGCTCCTCCTTCTCTATCAACCCTTGAAATATTGTTGTTATGTAGGTTTTGTCCTTCTTGGGCTTCCCTGGTGGCTCAGCAGTAAAGACTCTGCCTGCAATGCAGGAAACCTGGGTTCGATCCCTGGGTCAGAAAGATCCCCTGGAGGAGGGCATGGAAGCCCACTCTTTCTAGCCAAGAGAATCCCATGAACAGAGGAGCCTGGCGGGCTGCAGTCCATAGAGTCGCACAGAATTGTACATGACTCAGGTGACTAAGCAGTGGCAGCGCAGTCCTTCTTGCATGTTCTCATTTGACAGAAGCTCCAAGAATAATCCATGTCTACAACTCCTACATGACCCAGTTCAGTTCAGTTCAGTCGCTCAGTCCTGTCCAACTCTTTCAGTTCAGTTCAGTTCAGTTCAGTCGCTCAGTCATGTCCAATTCTTTGCGGCCCCATGAATTGCAGCACTCCAGGCCTCCCTGTCTATCACCAACTCCTGGAGTTCACTCAGACTCGTGTCCATCGAGTCAGTGATGCCATCCAGCCATCTCATCCTCTGTCGTCCCCTTCTTCTCCTGCCCCCAATCCCTCCCAGCATCAGAGTCTTTTCCAATGAGTCAACTCTTTGCGACCCCATCAATTGCAGCACCCCAGGCCTCCCTGTCCATCACCAACTCCTGGAGTTCATTCAGACTCACATCCATCGAGTCAGTGATGTCATCCAGCCGTCTCATCCTCTGTCATCCCTTTCTCCTCCTGCCCCCAATCCATCCCAGCATCAGAGTCTTTTCCAATGAGTCAACCCTTCACATGAGGTGGCCAAAGTACTGGAGTTTCAGCTTCAGCATCAGTCCTTCCAATGAACCCCAGGACTGATCTCCTTTAGAATGGACTGGTTGGATCTCCTGGCAGTCCAAGGGACTCTCAACAATCTTCTCCAACACCACAATTCAAAACCATCAGTTCTTTGGTGCTCAGCCTTCTTCACAGTCCAACTCTCACATCCATGCATGACCACAGGAAAAACCATAGCCTTGACTAGACGGACTTTTGTTGGCAAAGTAATGTCTCTGCTTTTCAATATGCTATCTATATTGGTCATAACTTTCCTTCCAAGGAGTAAGCATCTTTTAATTTCATGGCTGCAGTCACCATCTGCAGTGATTTTGGAGCCCAAAAAAATAAAGTCTGACACTGTTTCCACTGTTTCCCCATCTATTTCCCATGAAGTGGTGGGACCAGATGCCATGATCTTTGTTTTCTGAATGTTGAGCTTTAAGCCAACTTTTTCACTCTCCTCTTTCACTTTCATCAAGAGGCTTTTTAGTTCCTCTTCACTTTCTGCCATAAGGGTGGTGTCATCTGCATATCTGAGGTTATTGATATCTCTCCAGGCAATCTTGATTCCAGCTTGTGCTTCTTCCAGCCCAGTGTTTCTCATGATATACTCTGCATATAAGTTCAATAAGCAGGGTGACAATATACAGCCTTGACCTACTCCTTTTCCTATTTGGAACCAGTCTGTTGTTCCATGTCCAGTTCTAACTGTTGCTTTCTGACCTGCATACAGGTTTCTCAAGAGGCAGGTCAGGTGGTCTGGTATTCCCATCTCTTTCAGAATTTTCCACAGTTTATTGTGATCCACACAGTCAAAGGCTTTGGCATAGTCAATCAAGCAGAAATAGATGTTTTTCTGGAGCTCTCTTCCTTTTTCCATGACTGCTGCTGCTGCTAAGTCGCTTCAGTCATGTCCGACTCTATGTGACCCCATAGACAGCAGCCCACCAGGCTCCTCTGTCCCTGGGATTCTCCAGGCAAGAACACTGGAGTGGGTTGCCATTTCCTTCTCCAATGCATGAAAGTGAAAAGTGAAAGTGAAGTCACTCCGTTGTGTCCGACTCTTAGCTAATGGGGCTCAAATTCTCCAGGATCCCTAGCCACATCTATTTCCTGGGCTTTAGAGCTTTGTATCTAACTGTCCACTAGAAATCTTATTCTGATGACCATCAGGAGCCCAGTCTCCACGTGTCCTAAAAATAAGTCTTCATCGTTTGGTCCCAAATCTCTTCCCCATTCTCATTCAGTCATCAAAATGGAAATGAAATCCTGACTCATCCCCAAATCTCCCTTTTATGGTTAGATGCTACTACTTTTTCTAGTTTTCATAGGTGAAAAACAAACACAATAGCTGTTCATTCTTCCTTTGCCATTGCCCTCTACCTCAAAACATCTTATCTCTGACCCCTTTTTTTCATTTCTACTATCATCTCTAACCCAGTTGTCACTCATGAGAACTAACACAAAGGCCTCCCCTTCTAATCTGCTATCTTTCATCCACAACCCCTTACAATCATTCTCTCCTCAGCAGAAACAGCGGCATTTTAAACAGTGTTTATCAGATTATGTGTTTCCATGATTTAAAAATCTTTAATGCTTCCTATTCCACATAGAACCCAAACCAAACTCATTACCAAGGCCTATGAAAGTCTACACGATACAGGACCTCCTCCCCTGAATTCTTCTTATAAACATACCCTTCTTGCTTACCAAGTCTACTGGCCTCCTTTTAGTCTTTAAAATCCACCAAGCACGTTCCCCCTTCAAAGCCTTTGCATGTATCACTCTCTCTACCCAGAAAGCTCTTTCTCTGACTCTTGAGAGACCTTTTGTGACAAATCCATCTGAATGGCATCCAGGTCACTTTCTAATCCATTGCCCCACTTCTATTTTCTTTAAGGATTGTGCGCAACCTGTTTTTTAAAAAATGTACTGGCTAATTTTCTGGTCCCTGTCTATCTCTTCAAACTTCAAAATCTACTCCTCTTCATATCCCACTCCAGGTCTTCCCTGGGGGCCCAGTCAGTAGAGTCTGCCTGCAATGCTGGAGACCCAGGTTCAATCCCTGGGTCAGGAAAATTCCCTGGAGAAGGAAATAGCAACACACTCCAGTATTCTTCCCTGGAAAATCCCATGGACAGAGGAGCCTGGTGGGCTACAGTCCATGGGTTCACAGAGATACAGACACGACTGAGTGACTAACACTCATTTTCCACACTCCATGGCAATTGTTCAGTTTCATGGAACAACCCATGTTACTTCATTCTTTTTATTTTTTAATTTTTATTTTTACTTTATTTTACTTTACAATACTGTAGTGGTTTTGCCATACATTGACATGAATCCACCACGAGTGTACATGCGATCCCAAACATGAACCCCCCTCCCACCTCCCTCCCCATAACATCTCTCTGGGTCATCCCCGCGCACCAGCCCCAAGCATGCTGTATCCTGCATTGGACATAGACTGGCGATTCGTTTCTTACATGATAGTATACGTGTTTCAATGACATTCTCCCAAATCATCCCACCCTCTCCCTCTCCCTCAGAGTCCAAAAGTCTGCTCTACACATCCGTGTCTCTTTATTCCTCTCTAAAAACTATTCTTTTTTGCTAGAATGTCTTGCTTTCATTTTTTTCTACATGCCATATTTCTCATGTATTTCCACAATGTGGCTAGAGTCACTACCTTCTTTGTGGAGACTCCTTGATCCTCCAGGTAGATATGTGTTTGCCATTGTTGTATCTAGTACCTGCCTATACCACACCATTCCACAGACTTTTATAAATATTCACTATGTGTCTGTCTCTTTTGCTATACTAGAAACTCCACATTATAGGCTCCCATTAAATAGAAGTTGAGTCAATGAAGCCCACGCAAAGGACCAAATATCAGCGTCTAATGAGTCAAAATTTGGTTAGTTTAAGGCAAACATTGCCCACTTCTCACCAATTAATCATGGAACGTGCCCACTCTGGCACACTTTATAATTAGGCACCTGATAGAGATCTCACACAGAGCTAAGATCGCACAGAGTTGGATTTCACCCAAGTGGTGCCAGCTGGTTGCTTCAGCAAGTAACAGTCCTCATGTTGTGGAGAGATACTTCAACATGGAAAGATAGCCATGCTATCTTGATTCAAGCTAAGGATGAGTAGCTGTTTAAAATGATATAGTTTTTTAACCCATTAATATGCCTTCTTCCAAGCTTGGCCTTAAATATTCAACCTTTTCATAATATCTAAAACTGGAGACCTCTGAAACCCCTCCCAGAGGAATCCTGGTGAAATTTCACATCTTTCTTCTTTGTTAATGATATGACTCACAGTCTGCTTGCATTTACTCTTTTTCCTTTTACTCTCTTTAATTCCAAATTAGAAAAAAATGTGCACTGTGATGTTTAATTGTTGTTTTGTCTGGTGCCTGTCTATGTGCTATGGAAGCATCCATCTGTCCGATGTTGTATCTAGCCACAAACTGATAAACAAAAGGAAAGATTTTCCTACAGGGGAATGAAACAAATGGCCAGGTAATCACTGAGTTAGCAGCACCTAACATATGTGTCTTACACACAAAATTTATGATTCTGACTGGGAAATGGAGCTGAGGAAGAATGGGAATAATATCCAATGTACTCTGTTTCCTTTTTAAGAAAATAGATGATAATCAAGAAAGGAGAAGAATGATTCATGGTCATTAGGCAGCTAGGTCCCTTTGAACTAAATCTATATAACATGGAGATTAAAAATACTTTTTTTGTCTGGCTGGAAACTTAAAAGCTCTTTTAAATTTCTTTCTTCAGGAAATGGTATTCTAAGTTTCAAGCTGCTAACTTGCAAAACAAACTTTAGAAACACATCTCATTTATAGGTTGGGGTAATGCTTATTCCAAAATCAAATTTGAGGAGGACCAAAAGAATATAATTTTCCTGTTTAGGGAACGGATGAGCATAAGGAAGGCAAGCTGAAGCAGACTTCATATGAAAAAAAAATGAGTCACTTTTCTCAGTTGTACATTTTTTATTTCGGTAATTATGTGGGAGGTGAAGAAGATACATGAGTAGTTTGGGTTGCTGAGAAAGTAGATGGGAGAAGCAAGTATTCAACGTTGGAGAAGTTGGATTGATGAGATATGATAGAACTCTGAAAGATGTACCTTACATGGATGGAACCCCTGGAGCCACTTCTAGAAGAAAATTCATTTTACATCCCGCTAATCTAGCCAAACATTCTTTTGCTACCACTTTCCAGACTTTTGGACTTCCTTGTGGCTCAGCTGGTAAAGGATCTGCCTGCAATGTGGGAGACCTGGGTTCAATCCCTGGGTTGGAAAGATCCCCTGGAGAAGGGAAAGGCTACCCACTCCAGTATTCTGCCCTGGAGAATTCCATGGACTGTATATATAGCCCATGGGGTCACAAAGAGTCGGACACAACTGAGAGACTTTCACTTCACTTCACTTCCAGGCTTTTCCATAGGCTGTTTTCTCAGTAGACCTTTTAAAGAGTGGAAAACTTTCACCCGAAGGTTCTACCTTTTCAATTGTTACATACCCAGAGACGCCACAGTGTCAGGCCAATGTAAATTTTAAGTTGCCAATAACCCTATCATTCTCCAGGAATAGTCAACTAATCTGGGTTGTTTTGATTAAACAAAATTTCAGCCAAATTCTCTGAAACTGAGAAGAAAATTTTCCTTGGATTTCAGTAGAGGTTCAACGGGTCAGGCTTAAGTTGGTTCAAAAAATTAGAGAATAGGCTAATTAACCTAGGGGATAACAAGATCTAGGAGGCATTATACATATAAGCTATGTGCTGTACTCAGTAGTTCAGTCGTGTCCGACTCTGCAACCCCATGGACTGCAGCCCACCAGGCTCTTCTGTCCATGGGATTCTCCAGGCAAGAATACTAGAGTGGGTAGCCTTTCCCTTCTCCAGGGGATCTTCCCAACCCAGGGATCGAACCCAGGTCTCCTGCATTGCAGCTGGATTCTTTACTGGCTGAAACACCTGGGAAACCCAAGAATACTGAAGTGGGTAGCCTATCCCTTCTCTAGGGGATCTTCCTGACCCAGGAATCAAACTGGCACCTCCTGATTCTTTACCACCTAAGCTACCAGGGAAGCCCCATACACATAGGCTTTGATTACCTCCTAACATTAAGCAGTGCTGTCTTCTCTATCCGAAATGCATTCTTTCCCCCATCTGCCAAACTTTATTCTGAATCCAAAAATTCTGTTGAAAAATCACCTTTTTTATAAAATCATGCCAGACCTTTCCTCATTCTCCATCTGAATCCATGCTGTAATCACTGTAGTAACCTCCCTAGTAACTCTTCCTTCCCTGTATTGTCTACACATATGTGTATATGTTGCCCATATCTATATATGTATATGCACACACACACCAGACACCCACACACAGAGAAAGAGAAAGAGAGAAAGCATGTATATGTTCTGTACTTGCTGTCCTTTCCTACTTCCCTGGACACTGCTTAAGTTTCATTCCTGGGTTCACCACTATTTTAGATTTAACAAAGCACTCTACACTGCTTGCTACTAACTACCCTTTTATTTACTCTCCCAAGGAAAAGTTGTCATCCTCTCACTGTATGCCTGATGGTAATAAATATCACTGATTAGTAGGGTTAAGGGATCTTTGTTGATGTTTAGTGATGTCTAACCTCTTCTGCGACTCCATGAACTATAGCCTGCCATGCTCCTCTGTCCTTAGGATTCTCCAGACAAGAATAATGGAGTGGGTTGCCATTTCCTTCTCCAGGGGATCTTCCCAACCCAGGGACTGAACCCAAGTCTCCTGCTTTGGCAGGTGGATTCTTTACCACTGACCCAGGGAAGCCCTGAAGAGATCTTACAGATTATCTAGTTTGTTTTTTAAATTTCTTTAGAGCCACAGAACTTTTTGTTCCAGATATTTCTCAGAAACCAATACATAAAATAGATAAAAGGTGCTGTTTGGCTAGAGCAGAGTTTGGTGGCCCAGACTTCTGTGTTGTCAGTCCCCTCCTGTCTGCCCTGATCCCCTCTGAGGAAGCCTGGGGAGCAGTTTGGGAAACACTGATCTACATCCAATCCTCATAGTGCAGAGGCTGGGAAATTAAGGTCATTGAGCTCAGAAAAGGCTGAGAGGGAGTTTCTACCTGTGTCAGTGCCATTTCTTTCAGAGGGCTAACAGAAGATCGTCCTTCAATTTCTGGATGTATGAGTCCCTAAACATTCTAAATTTGTGCAATCAGCATTTATGTTGTTTGTAACGTACAGGATTCTTTAACAAATGAAGACTAAAAGTTTTTCTTTTTCTAACTTCTGATTAATTTATCTTATTTTTCAATAAGTATTTTTCATCAGTATTCATTTTAGGAGACAATATTTTCCTCAAATGTTATGGTGGTGGTGGTGGAGGTTGTCGCTAAGTTGTGTCCAACTCTTGTGACCCCATGAACTGCAGCCCGCCAAGCTTATCTGTCCGAGGGATTTCTGGACCACAGGAAAGCCCTTCAAATGTCATATGGAAGACATATATTTATTCAAGAAACATTTTTTTAGCCATCTACTGAGTCAGAAATGGAGTAGCATCACGGTCAACAAAAGAGTCCAAAAAGCAGTACTTGGATGCAATCTCAAAAATGACAGAATGATCTCTGTTCGTCTCCAAGGCAAACCATTCAATATCACAGTTACCCAAGTCTATGCCCCAACCAGCAATGCTGAAGAAACTGAAGTTGAATGGTTTTATGAAGACCTATAAGATCTTTTAGAACCAACACCCAAAAAAGATGTCATTTTCATTATACGGGACTGGAATGCAAAGTAGGAAGTCCAGAAACACCTGGAGTAACAGGCAAATTTGGCCTTGGAATGTGGAATGAAGCAGGGCAAAGACTAATAGAATTTTGCCAAGAAAATACACTGGTCATAGCAAACACCCTCTTCCAACAACACAAGAGAAGACTCTACACATGGACATCACCAGATGGTCAACACCGAAATCAGATTGATTATATTCTATGCAGCCAAAGATGGAAAAGCTCTATACAGCCAACAAAAACAAGACCAGGAGCTGACTGTGGCTCAGATCATGAACTCCTTATTACCAAATTCAGACTCAAATTGAAGAAAGTAGGGAAAACCGCTAGACCATTCAGGTATGACCTCAATCAAATCCCTTATGATTATACAGTGGAAGTGAGAAATAGATTTAAGGGTCTAGATCGGATAGATAGAGTGGCTGATGAACTATGGAATGAGGTTTGTGACATTGTACAGGAGAAAGGGTTCAAGACCATCCCCATGGAAAAGAAATGCAAAAAAGCAAAATGGCTGTCTGGGGAGGCCTTACAAATAGCTGTGAAAAGAAGAGAAGCAAAAAGCAAAGGAGAAAAGGAAAGATATAAGCATCTGAATGCAGAGATCCAAAGAATAGCGAGAAGAGATAAGAAAGCCTTCCTCAGTGATCAATGCAAAGAAATAGAGGAAAACAACAGAATGGGAAAGACTAGAGATCTCTTCAAGAAAACTGGAGATACCAAGTGAACATTTCATGCAAAGACGGGCTCGATAAAGAACAGAAATGGTATGGACCTAACAGAAGCAGAAGATATTAAGAAGAGGTGGCAAGAATACACAGAAGAACTGTACAAAAAAGATCTTCATGACCCAGATAATCTTGAGCCAGACATCTTGGAAAGTGAAGTCAGGTGGGCCTTGGAAAGCATCACTATGAACAAAGCTAGTGGAGGTGATGGAATTCCAGTTGAGCTGTTTCAAATCCTGAAAGATGATGCTGTGAAAGTGCTGCACTCAATATGCCAGCAAATTTGGAAAACTCAGCAGTGGCCACAGGACTGGAAAAAGTCAGTTTTCATTCCAATCCCAAAGAAAGGCAATGCCAAAGAATGCTCAAATTACCGCACAATTGCACTAATCTCACAGGCTAGTAAAGTAATGCTCAAAATTCTCCAAGCCATGCTTCAGCAATATGTGAACTGTGAACTCCCTGATGTTCAAGCTGGTTTTAGAAAAGGCAGAGGAACCAGAGATCAAATTGCCAACATCCTCTGGATCATGGAAAAAGCAAGAGAGTTCCAGGAAAACATCTATATATATATGTATTGGTTTGGAGTCTGGAACTAGGAATTATTATTATCTTACCTTATAGATGTGGCCAATAAAATAAGAATAGAAATTTTAGCTGGCTTCACACTTAGAAGGAGGAGAGGCTTATCAATTCCAGGCAACTGGAATGTGAGCATCTCAAGACCTAGACTCAGCCACTCTGAATCTTGAAGGAATGATACAAAGATGCAAAGACAATGATAAACTATCCTCAGTGATAGTGGTATCTGGGGTCTGGTATCTATGGTGTCTGCAAACTGATATCCTAACCAGTCAGCAGTTTTGCCTTGACTGTGTTTCCTGGGTCCAGCTTGCTTTCCTTAGTTCCTGCCTATTTTTTGAGGCTTGTTCTCTGGCCTTCCCATCAATAATGTAGGCTTTGATGTTATCTAAATCCAGTCTAGCATGCAAGAATCTGACTGGCACAATTCTACTCTCAAGAAATCAGACCAAAGATACTAATATTTTTCCTCATATTATGGCAGCAGTCTCAGGGTGTTTGCACTCCTTCTTCCTTCAGCCTGAAATGCTTTGTTCATGCCTATTCTTGTGACTTGCTCCCTTACTTCCTCAGGACTCTGCTCATATCTCACCTGTGTAAATCTCAAGGAGGCTTTCTCACATCATCCTGTATAAAGAAGAACCCACCCGACACTCTCTTTCTCTCCCATTTTATTTTCTTTTATTTTTCTCTTTAACCCTTGCATCCACCCAAGATATTTATTCTGTATTATTTCCTGACACCATGGCATGTAAAATTCATGAGGGCTCCCTAACTCTTTTAGTTACTGATATTTCCTGGCACCTAGCACATTGAGATGATCAACAAGCATTTCTTGAATAAATAAATGAATTTAAACTCTGTTCAAATGTAATAATAACAATAAGCTAAAAATGTGCTATGGGTTTTTCAGGCGGCACTAGTGGTAAAGAACTTGCTTGTCAAAGAAGGAGACATAAGAGACTCAGGCTCAATCCCTGGGCAGGAAGATCCCCTGGAGGAGGGCATGGCAACCCATTCCAGTACTCGTGCCTGGAGAATCCCATGGACAGAGGAGCCTGGTGGGCTACGGTTTATAGGGTTGCAAACAGTCAGACACGACTGAAGCTACTTAGCATGCACACACACAGATGTGCTATAGCTAATACATTCACTCCACCTTCTACCATGTTCTTCTTGATTTCTGCCCCTTAATCCTGACCTTCAATAGCCCATATATTTCCATCTATCTGAGATAGATATATCACAATATATGTGATAGAGTGGATTTCCTGAGAGCAATGAAAGCAGAATTTGGTCCTGTCTACCACTACAAAATGCTTATTTATCTCTCCTTTTACATTTTAATTGTTTAAATATTTGGGGAGGATTTTCCTGCTGTGGTAAATTTATACTCATTAAATTGTCAAACATGATGGTATTATTTATTTATTTGTTGCAGGCACTGTAGGGGGAAATGCTTGCTGTTGCCACTGGCACCATCTGGCTTTGACTGATTATTGTATTTCACCTGATAGTCTTTGGACAGGACTATCAGGGTGATGAATGGATGAGAGTGGGAGGAGTTCAAACACTGGTTGAGAAAGGATAACAAACCTGTAGCAATAAGTCAGACACCAGGAGGCATTCTAAACACTGAATAAGATAGAACATCCATCGCATGTCCTATTTGCATTTCAGGTTAGTCTTCAGTCAACATGGCAAAAACACTCCAAGATAAAGATTCTAGAAAAGATTTAAGTTGCTAGGCAAAAAGAAAAATCCTTTATGGTGGTTACTGAGTTTACCATGATTCCACATGGTTGTGACTGCAGCTAGAATTCTTCATACATCTTTTCTCAGCATCAGTAACTTATACTTTTACAGAGATTTAAATAAAAATAAACCTTTTCAAGACATTCCAACATTCTAAAAGATAATTTGATTTGTGGGAATTAAAGGATAGAATGGGTTTCCCCGGTGGCTCAGATGGTAAAGAATCTGCCTGCAATGAGGGAGATCTGGGTTTGACCCCTGGATTGGGAAGATCCCCTAGAAGAGGAATGGAATGTACAATATTGAATGGTGGCATAATGGCCAGGCACTGGGTTCTGGGATGATAACTTGATCTTGGACCAAAACCCAACCTGCCTGGCATTCTCAAAGCCTGATCGTCATCAGAAGTTTTATTCCAGACAGAAATGAAGTGATAGCTTTGCCAATGCGGGGCATCCTCAGCATGCCTGGATCCATCTGACTGTCTTGTTGGGGCAGGGGGCCTAGAAAAGCTATTATTCAATCATTCATCTTTCCCTGGCGAGAGACATCTTTAAGGTACATGGATTATTTTGGTTTATCAGTAGATCACCTATCACTTTCATAGTATCTTCCAGTTAGAAGTAATTTTAGAAGTCATCTTGTCTATGAAATCATTCATGTATTAATCTTTGCTATTGTTTAGTTGTGTCATGTCTGACTCCTTGCAACCCCATGAACTGCAGCACCCCAGGCTTCTCTGTCCTTCACTAACTTCCTGAGTTTGTTCAAGTTCATGTCTATTGAGTTGGTGATGTCATCCAACCATCTCATCTTCTGTCTTCCCCTTCTCCTCCTGCCTTAAATCTTTCCCAGCATCAAGGTCTTTTCCAATGAGTCAGTACTTTGCATCAGGTGGCCAGAGTATTGGAGTTTCAGCTTCAGCATCAGTCCTTCCAGTGAATTTCCTTTGTGGATTGACTGATGGGATCTCCTTGTTGTCCGAGGCACTCTCAAGAGTCCAGCACCACAATTCAAAAGTATCAATTCTTTGATGCTCAGCTTTCTTTATGGTCCAGCTCTCACATCTGTACATGACTACTGGCAAAATCATAGTTTTGACTATATGGACCTTTGTCAGCAAATGATGTCTCTGCTTTTTAACATGCTGTTTAGGTTTGTCATAGCTTTACTTCCAAGGAGTAAGCATCTTTTAATTTCATGGCTGCAGAAACACTGTCTGCAGTGATTTTGGAGCCCAAGAAAATAAAATCAGGCACTGTTTCCATTTTTTCCCCTTCTATTCTCCATGAAGTGATGGGACCGGATGCCATGATCTTAGTTTTTTGAATGTTGAGTTTTAAACAAACTTTTTCAGTCCTCTTTTACTCTCATCAAGAGGCTCTTTAGTCCTTTTCAGTTTCTGCCATTAGAGTGGTATCATCTGCATATCTGAGGTTGCTGATATTTCTCCCAGCAATCTTGATTCCAACTTGCAATTTATCATTTATTCATTAGGAAATATTTATTAAGTGTCTACTATAAATTAAAGGATGCTGATTGAAAAAATGAATCACATATGGTTGCCCCCTCTATAGGATACATGAATTTCTCTCCATGACATCATTATCAGCTTGGAGTTTAGCCTTCGCTGGAGTATCTCTGACAAGTTGGGTGATGGTATTATTCATTTATAGCACTCCTCAAATGAGAGAAAGCAGGTTAACCTCACTTAAAAGGGTAGAAGGGCCCAACCAAAACTTTGCTTACCCTCATCATTCAAAAAGTCAGATGCAGAATCTTTGAAGTCGAAGTTACATACTTGAATATCTGAACAGTTAATTTAGTGAACTGTTTCCCCCGTGTCTTCTTATCTTGACCTCTGTCAAACTTCACTATGCCTGGCCATTTTTCATGCTCACCCAGAGGTGGGAGCTAAATACCAAATTTGGATATTTGTAACCGATGAGTTTTAGACTCTTGTTGCCAGAAAAAGAATCCCCAAACCTTTTAATGTATTTCAGAACATTCTCTCTTCTTAATGAATGAAATTTCATCAGCTCAGTTTAGTTTTGTTTGCACAGAAAAATCAAGCTTTGGAATAAGTCTAGGGTGTTAAAATTCCTACAGTTGTCCAAAGCTTTGAAATATCTCAACAAAAAACACTTATTGAGATATTTTAGAATTTGGCCTTGGCAAGAATTTCAGTGTTAAGAGTTCCCCACAAAATGAAAAATAAAATGACATGCAAATATATACATACATATATAAAACCCAAACTGTGGATTGGGGTTTTAGAGATTTCTGAGATTTGTAGTTTGGGTCTAATGTAATGGTCAATTGTAATTTGTCATAACTTTGGCTTAATAATAATTTTAAGAAATTTAACAGTGGACTTGTGCAGTTGCTAAGTCATGTCCAGCTCTTTGTGCTCTGATGTCCTCCACTGTCTCCCTGAGTTTGCGCAAATTCGTGTCCGCTGAGTCAGTGATGCGATCTAACCATCTCATCCTCTGCTACCCCCTTCTTCTTTTGGACTAACTTTAAAAAAATTTTAATGTGCTACTGAAACTAAACATATTAGATTATGCCTCATGATAACATTTTTCTTAAACCATGATTTCAGATTCTCCTAATATTCCCTCACTGTCAGGGTCCAGAAACTCAGGGCCAAGGGTAAGTCAGCCTTAGATAAACAGATTGTCTGGCCTAGGCCACCAATCTGTCCAGCATTTGTGACCTACAAAGATTTTTCCTGCAAGCATCTTTGCTTATGCCAACTGTTTATATGCACAGTGGAAACTTCCAAAGCTGTCACTCCCAGGTTAGCTTTGCTTACCCAACTAACTGATACTGTGCTGGGGCATTCTTTTTTCTTGCTTCTTTTTTCTCTTTCTTTCAAAGCCAAGAAAGGCTCAATTAACTGATGAGTTTGGTCAAGAAAAGAAGCTGAAGGACAAGACCTGAAAATCACAGCATTTAAACTTTGCACAGTGTCTTGATGATGGAGCAGGGGCTAAGAGGTGGCTACTATAGGTGGAGATACAGAAAGAGTCTAGCGAAAGAGCACAGTGGAGATTACACATACACTTTAAATCATTCTGAAGAAATTGAAGAAAACAGAAATAAGCTAAAGACAAAGGAGGTGAAGCTCCTCGGCTATTCTGAATTAAGCACAAACCCTCAGAAATAATTGCAGTGCCCTAATGAGTAGATTACTATTTCTTATGAAGAAGATATAATCAGAAAAGATCTCAACCATTGAGAATGACTTGCAATTTGGTGCTATATTGAATGTCAAAAACCCTTTTTCTCATCCTCTTTTATATGTTATGTATCTCTTTCCAGGAAATTAAACAACCATCTCATATTTCCTGAACTCTGACTGTGACCTAACTCTGTTACTAATATGTACTATTGGATGCATTATAATGGGCAGGGCAATATAAACCCCACCATTAAGAAGGGGAAAGGAGGCTGATGTCTAAGAAATATGTACAAACTGAATAACACTCATGAAAATAACAAAACAAGCTAGTCTGTAATTAAGGGTATGGGTGCTGTAAGAGATCAGTGAAGTGTCACTGGATGAGGCCGAGGGACAGGAAGCTTTAAGGATGGGAAAAGTAGGAGACTGTTTAAGATGAGAGAGGAGAGACAGTATTCCAGCTAAGTGGGATGACATAGTGCCTTGTGGAACCTTGAGGAGACCATTCTGAAGAACATGAAGAGTGTCTGATGGTAAGAGTTAGGAGGTGAAATATGAGTGTAGATTGTCTTAGCCACACACACACACACACACACACACACACAGTAAAAAAAAAAAAAACCTGCTATGGTAAGAAATTGTGACATGATCGTCTTTTGACTAAGGGAGTGACATGATGAAAGAGGTATTTATGGTACCTAGGTATGGAAGATTGCATGGGGAGACTGGAGACAGGAAAGCAAGTTACAAGATTATTTTTAAAAAAATAAGAATGAGCAGATAAACCCTTGAACTAAGGTGTTCATGACTGGAATTGAAATGTGAAACTAATTGCGGACCTTTTGAGAAAAAGGGACAATTTTAGATCCTGTGGGATATGAAGAAGTGTCTCTATCAATACATGTGGTCTGTGACCATTCTAACTTTTTCAGACCAAGTCACATGTGGTACAGGCAGTATCACAAAGCCAGGAGTAGAAGCCTCCTTTGTTTTATACAATTACTATGGACTCTTCTGTAGATTTATCTGTGCTTCATTTTCACTTCCCTAGTTCTTGGATTGCTAGCTCTGTATATCACATTATTTTCTGCTTCTGATCCCTTCAGGTAGACCCTATCAAATATTCTTACTTGGCCTCTGAGATTGGGGATCCCCTGGGCACTATACTCTCAGTCCTGCTCTCTTCTTTAGACTTGGACATCTTGTAAATGCAGATATTCCCCCAGAACAAGGTCTTAGTCTTTCTCATCTTTTATCTCTAATTTTCATTAGAAATCTTGTCCACCTTTATAGCTTCAAGTATCACCTCTCCATAAATATATCTCTCAGGTTTACATTTCCCCTCCTAAAATGCTTCTTATATCTCCAGTTGGATTCCACCTTCTAATTGTCTGAAGCTGAGTGCATTGCCTTTCTCCAAAATCCATCTTAAACTTTGAATTCTCCATTTTCTATTAATACTTCCAGTCTCAGTGATGATTTTTCTCTTCTTAATTTCTAAAGCACATATTAGCTGTACCAGTCATTTAATTTTGGATTTATGCTACTTTATTTATGTAACTATTTAATTTTATTTCTTGTTACCATACATAATTATATATATTTGATGGCAAGAACTGCTTTTTTACATCTCTGTATTTTCGATTCCTACCTCAGTTCAGTTCAGTCTCTCAGTTGTGGACTCTTTGCGACCCCATGAATCGCAGCACACCAGGCCTTCCTGTCCATCACCAACTCCCGGAGTTCACTCAGACTCACGTCCATTGAGTCAGTGATGCCATCCAGCCATCTCATCCTCTGTCATCCCCTTTTCCTCCTGTCCCCAATCCCTCCCAGCATTAGAGTCTTTTCCAATGAGTCAACTCTTCACATGAGGTGGCCAAAGTACTGGAGTTTCAGCTTTAGCATCATTCCTTCCAAAGAACACGCAGGGCTGATCTCCTTTAAAATGGACTGGTTGGATCTCTTTGCAGTCCAAGGGACTCTCAAGAGTCTTCTTCAACACCACAGTTCAAAAGCATCAGTTCTTTGGTGCTCAGCTTTCTTCACAGTCCAACTCTCACATCCATACGTGACTACTGGAAAAACCATAGCCTTGACTAGACGGACCTTGGTCGGCAAAGTAATGTCTTTGCTTTTGAATATGCTATCTAGATTGGTCATCACTTTTCTTCCAAGGAGTAAGCGTCTTTTAATTTCATGGCTGCAGTCACCATCTGCAGTGGTTTTGGAGCCCAAAAAAATAAAGTCTGCCACTGTTTCCACTGTTTCCCCATCTATTTCCCATGAAGTGATGGGACCAGATGCCATGATCTTTGTTTTCTGAATGTTGAGCTTTAAGCCAACTTTTTCACTCTCCTCTTTCACTTTCATCAAGAGGCTTTTTAGTTCCTCTTCACTTTCTGCCATAAGGGTGGTGTCATCTGCATATCAACGGACCTTTTGAGAAAAAGGGACAATTTTAGATCCTGTGGGACATGAAGAAGTGTCTCTATCAATACATGTGATCTGTGACCGTTCTAACTTTTTCAGACCAAGTCACATGCGATACAGGCAGTATCACAAAGCCAGGAGTAGAAGCCTTCTTTGTTTTATACAATTACTGTGGACTCTTCTGTAGATTTATCTGTGGTTATTGATATTTCTCCCGGCAATCTTGATTCCAGCTTGTATTTCTTTCAGTCCAGCATTTCTCATGATGTACTCTGCATAGAAGCTAAATAAGCAGGGTGACGAGATACAGCCTTGACGTACTCCTTTTCCTATTTGGAACCAGTCTGTTGTTCCATGTCCAGTTCTAACTGTTGCTTCCTGACCTGCATACAGGTTTCTCAAGAGGCAGGTCAGGAGGTCTGGTATTCCCAATTCTTGAAGAATTTTCTACAGTTTACTGTGATCCACACAGTCAAAGGCTTTGGCATAGTCAATCAAGCAGAAATAGATGTTTTTCTGGAACTCTCTTGCTTTTTCCATGATCCAGAGGATGTTGGCAATTTGATCTCTGGTTCCTCTGCCTTTTCTAAAACCAGAAAGTTCATGGTTCACATATTGCTAAAGCCTGGCTTGGAGAATTTTGAGCATTACTTTACTAGCATGTGAGATGAGTGCAATTGTGCGGTAATTTGAGCATTTATTGGCATTGCCTTTCTTTGAGATTGGAATGAAAACTGACGTTTTCCAGTCCTGTGGCCACTGCTGAGTTTTCCAAATTTGCTGGCATATTGAGTGCAGCACCTTCACAACATCATCTTTTAGGACTGGAACTAGCTCAACTGGAATTCCATCACCTCCACTAGCTTTGTTCATAGTGATGCTTTCTAAGGCCCACTTGACTTCACATTCCAGGATGTCTGGCCCTAGGTGAATGATCACACCATCGTGATTATCTTGGTTGTGAAGATCTTTTTTGTACAGTTCTTCTGTGTATTCTTGCCACCTCTTCTTAATATCTTCTGCTTCTCTTAGGTCCCTACAATTTCTGTCCTTTATCGAGCCCATCTTTGCCTGAAATGTTCCCTTGGTATCTCTAATTTTCCTGAAGAGATCCCTAGTCTTTCCCATTCTGTTGTTTTCCTCTATTTCTTTGCACTGATCACTGAGGAAGGCTTTCTTATCTCTTTTTGCTATTCTTTAGACTCTGCATTCAGATGCTTATATCTTTCCTTTCCTCCTTTGCTTTTCACTTCCTTCTTTTCACAACTATTTTTAAGGCCTTCCCAGACAGCCATTTTGCTTTTTTGTATTTCTTTTCCATGGGGATGGTCTTGATCCCTGTCTCCTGTACAATGTCGCGAACTTCATTCCATAGTTCATCAGGCACTCTGTCTATCAGATCTAGGCTCTTAAATCTATTTCTCACTTCCACTGTACAATCATAAGGGATTTGATTGAGGTCATACCTGAATGGTCTAGTGGTTTTCTCTACTTTTTTCAATTTAAGTCTGAATTTTGCAATAAGGAGTTCATGATCTGTGAGAGTTGGACTGTGAAGAAAGCTGAGTGCCAAAGAATTAATGCTTTTGAACTGTGGTGTTGGAGAAGACTCTGGAGAGTCCCTTGGACTGCAAGGAGATCCAACCAGTCCATTCTGAAGGAGATCAGCCCTGGGATTTCTTTGGAAGAAATGATGCTAAAGCTGAAACTCCAGTACTTTGGCCACCTCATGATAAGAGTTGATTTATTGGAAAAGACTCTGATTCTGGGAGGGATTGGGGGCAGGAGGAGAAGGGGACGACAGAGGATGAGATGGCTGGATGGCATCACTGACTCAATGGACGTGAGTCTGAGTGAACTCCGGGAGTTGGTGATGGACAGGGAGGCCTGGCGTGCTGCGATTCATGGGGTCACAAAGAGTCAGACACGACTGAGCGACTAAACTGAACTGAACTGATCTGAGCCAGAGTCACCTCCCAGTCTTGTTTTTGCTGACTGTATAGAGCTTCTCCATCTTTGGCTGCAAAGAATATAATCAATCTGTGTTGACCATCTAGTGATGTCCATGTAGAGTCTTGTGTTGTTGGAAGATGGTGTTTTCTATGACCAGTGTGTTCTCGTGGCAAAATTCTATTAGCCTTTGCCCTGCTTCATTCCATATTCCAAGGCCAAATTTGCCTGTTACTCCAGGTTTTTCTTGACTTCCTACCTAGTACTGATTCCTACCTAATATTCTGTAAATGATTTTTATTGTTAACATATCTCAACTAAGTTGCTAATATGTTGCATATTGCTTTCTCATTTTGTCCATTTTTGAAAGCGTTCAGAGATTTTGATGAAATTAGTAGATATGAAGACTTAACTGTGGTTCAGACCAGCATTTTGAGACAAAATGGCAGCTAATAAATTTACTGATAAGAGATTTTTCTCTAACAGTGGGTTCTGTACAATTTTATAAATGTTTCAACTGAATAAGTCCTGCTATTCAGAACCTCTGATAGAGTGAGCTATCAGTCAAAACTTTTTGAGTTGAAGTATCTAGAGTTAGGTTAGGTTATGCAGATACCCTAATGAGAGGCAACGCTGAGCTAAATATCAAATACTGGATGCCTGCACCTTATTCGAGAAAATACTGACAGCAAGGACTACTCATTTCTCAATTTTTATTGACCAAATCACAAGACAGTTTTTTCCAGCATCAAAAGAGGTTAGAAAAAGATTTAAGGAATAGTTTCTGCTTTCACTTTGTGTTTTAAGCCATTAGTTTACCTAGGGTAACCTCTGCTTTTCAAACTTTTGTGTCTCCCAGAACTGGGTTTACAGATGCCTAGAATGAATGAGCTAGAAAGAACTTGACTATCTAGTTTATCTCTTGTTTAGAGATATGCTACTTGCCTCCTCTATGCCTTGTCCCCAAAGCCCCGACTTTGTACTGACCCCAGAGTTTGGGTGGTGATAGTGGTGGTGGTTTAGTTGCTAAGTCGTATCCAACTCCTGTGACCCCATGGACTGTAGCTCGCCAGACTCCTCTGTCCATGGGATTTTCCAGGCAAGAATACTGGAGTGGATTGCCATTTCCTTCTCCAGGGGATCTTCCTGACTCAGGAACCTAAGTCTCCCGCATTGCAGGCAGATTCTTTACTGACTGAGCTATGAGGGAAGCCCACAGAGTTTGGGTAATTCCATCCAAATGGAAATGTTGCTATTATAAAATACCATTTTTGCCTAGTTCATATTTAATAATTTTTTCCATCAAAAACTAGATTGACTTTTCACTTTTTAGACACTTTCCCATGAAAAAATAGACTGATCTCTCACTTTTTAGGTACTAAATATTTGAAATTTAAAAATTAGTCCTAAAGAAGAGTTTTCAAAATATGTAAACCACTAGTAGGAAGGAAACATCACTTTCCATCTCTGTCCTGCCCATTCTTCCCTCTACCACAAATCCACTGTATATAAGATTTATGCATTGCTTCCACAATAAATCTACCATTCTTAAGTCTGGAAAATCAGTTCAGTTGACTCTCATTAGCTTGAAGTTATTTGTTCTGATGTAAAATAGTCTGTATTTCATGTATTCGGTTTTAATTTATCAGTTGGCCACTATGTGTACAAAACAGAGTTAGTGCTCACAGCAAAATACTGTACAGAGTCTCTTGAACATTGACTATTATACCCATTTTTGGTATGACCCTAAGCAAGATCCCTTGTCTGTGTGCTCAGTCACTTAGTCATGTCTGACTCTGTGCAACACCATGGATTGTAGCCCATGAGGCTCCTCTGTCCATGGGATTTTCCAGGCAAGAATACTAGAGTAGGTTGCCGTTTCCTCCTCCAGGGGATCTTACTGACCTAGGGATCGAACCCACATCTCCTGCACTGGCGGGCAGATTCTTGTCCACTTATTCCCCTACTGTGGATGAAATAGCAAATTACAAGAGTTTATCTGAAAAGTTCTTCTCTGGAGAAAGAGACTTAGGAAATATAAACTCTCCTTACTGAAGAGCCCAGCAACTCTTCCCAGGATGATCTGAGAAAAAGACAGGCAAATCCAATTGTACTTCAGCACACCTCTCCCACAGCCTTTTAAAAAAATCCCTATTTTATTTGAACACTAAGTTCCTGAGCCAAAAGAATGCTTCAGCCAAATCTTCCTTCCTGGGGGCAAAAGCAATCTCACAGTGTTATACTCTCAGAAAGGCAGATACTGCGGAATGTTAACTGGACAAAAGATGGCTTTCTTTTTCCTCCAGCAAAAATTGCTCCAATTACTTGAGAAAGAGACACAATGTGATGTTTATTCCTGTTTACAGATGTTTAACCAGTGCCCCTTCAGAGGGTCATGTGTCTACAAACAGCATCATGGTAATTATATCCATTGCTGTAAAGAACAGATGTGGAAATTGGTGGTTTCTTGGGGGAAATAATGCCAAGTCCACTTTCTAGAAACGTATCCAGTGCAACACAGCTGTAACATTCTGTGTGGTGGTCTCTTTAGTGTCTGTAACTGCATGTGTTTACATTCAAAGAATATGGGAGTTCAGCAGGGCACCCAGCAGAAAAGCCCAGGGGCACCTCAAAAAAAGATGCAGATCTTTTGACATACTTGAAAATTCCTAGTGATACTGGATACATCTCCATAGACAAAGAAGGTAAATCTTTAATTCTAAAGTTTTCCAATCAGGAAATGTGTACTGAAAAGAGAGTAGAATGAAGAACTCTGCTGCTCCACACATCTCTGAGGTCTATGCATCCTAGCTGTAGCAAGACTTTTGTGAGGCTAGACTGCCTCAAAGTGATCATACTTTGAACTGTGAACACCACAGTATCCTTAAACTCATCACTGCAGGTTCATCACTGCAGGTTCTGGCAGGGATCAGGGGTCTCTGGTTGTCTCCTGAAAACTAGAATTCAATGGTTCCTTATTTTAAATGCCTATGTTACCTTAGACATAACAAGAAGAATCTATGTCATATATTGTGTGCAGAATGTTATACAGAGATCCAGTGTGTGCCTAAAGGATGAGATTTCTCCTGATTCAAGGCTATCCGTGCCTTCACACATACCAAAGAGATGTGCAGAAGACAATATGTATCCTATAAATTAGTAATCATGATGAAACATTGGAAGTTAATTTGCATTTACATTGCATACAATGATATGCAATGACATTATGCCTAATTTAGGAATTTTGCTGCTGGGGCAAAAAAGTGTAATCTTCTTCTTCCAGGCTATGCTTTTCTGCTTTTCATGATTCCACATAAACTACCCAACAGCACCAAACCAGGTCTTTATGATTGAAGTGTAACAGAGGAGCCATCTAGTCTGCTAATCTGGATCTTTCAGGCCCAGAATGCAAGGATAATAAAGAGACCTGCCAAGTGCCTTAGGCCAAAGCATGCCTTTTAACACTAATGATCGGATTCAGCTATCTACTTTGTCCCAGTTTCAGCCTTCTCATTCTCTGTGGCTCTAGGGACTCAAAGGGAAACGCAAGAGGTGAGGAGGCCTAGCCCCATCTCATTGGTTGCCTCACTCTCTCTCTAGGCCTAGGCCTATGGAAGGACATGGTTTAATGATCTCTCCTAGGTCTCGTGTTGGGTTGAGTATACCTACAGGTTAGAATTTAAGACAGGAATTCTTGATCCTAAGTATGGCGTGCTTGTTTGCTAAGTCACTTCCATAGCGTCCAACTCTTTGTGACCTTGTGGATTGTAGCCCACCAAGCTCCTCTTTCCATGGGATTCTCCAGGCAAGAATACTGGAGTGGGTTGCTGTGCCCTCCTCCAGGGGATCTTCCTGACCCAGGGATTGAACCTGTATCTCTTGCAACTCCTATACTGCAGGAGGATTCTTTATCACTGAGCCACCCAGCAAGCCCTCATACGTGTGGGATAGCCCCCTAATTGTCCCTAAAATCTGGAGGCAATATGGTAGGAGTAGAAAATTCTGACTGTTGCTTGATATAAGCATTTTCAGTAAAATCAAAGAAGCTATTTCCAAAAGGAAATGTGGCTCCAGTTTATCATCCTCATTGTGATCTAAGCTCACTGGGATAGGGGTCCCCAGTCCCTGGGCCCAGAACCTGTACCGGTCCACAGGGAGTTAGGAACCCGGGCCACATAGCAGGAAGTAAGTGGTGGCAAGCGAGGAAGCTTCATCTGCTGCTCACCATTGCTCCTCGTGGCTCATATGACTGCCTAAACCACCCCCCAACACTGCTGCCTGCCATCTGTGAAAAAACTTGTCTTCCATGAAACTGGCCCTTGGTGTGCAAAAGGTTGGGGACCCCTGCCCCAAGGTACTTATTAAAATGCATTTCAGGCCTTCTGCAGAGCTACTCAGTCAGCCCCGGGGGAATCTGCTTTACCGTAGCACGCGAGTGGTAAGATACATACCCTAAGATTGGGAACCCTCCATCTGGGTGAATGAGCACTTTTTCTGCCCATCTGTAAGTTGGCTGAGAGAAAATCATTAGTCTACTCTAAACTTCAGTTTTGCAGTAATGAAAACCATATCTATCTTTCCCGTTTCCCAGAAAATGTTAATATCTTAGTAGGACAGGCTCTCAGGAAACAGCTTCTTAGAAGAGCAAGCAATTTTTAGTTACAAATGGCTTGTTTTTCAAAAATAAACTTGATAAAAGTGCTTTTGCTACAGAAATAGCTTTAAATGGTGTTAATGTTTCTGGGCCTGGCTATAAAACTCAGGTTGATCCAAAATGTAGCTGGACTGCTATACATTTGCAATGAAAACACAGGAGAAAACAATAATGCTATTGGGTTTGGGAAAGTAATAGAACCAGTTCTTCATATCTAATTCCACACACTTACCCCTAAAACTTCCTTTTTCTGATCTAGAGGTATTATACTAGCCCCATTCAACAGTAGCCAGAATGGAAATTATAGTAAAACTCTTGTTTACTAGGTAACTTTGAATCATGATGGGATTCTAAAGAGGAATAATAAGAGGGGTGAATAAAAAGGAAATTTCTCATGTTGACTGAGCAACAGAAGAAATATTGCAGGGAGGTGAATTCAGGGTGGTGGGTAAACAGAGAAAAGGACATTAAAGAGGAAATTAGTGGTTTGGTGAAGACCTGATTGGAAGTGTAGAAGAGGTTATTTGCTTAGGTCTAAGGAGAACTTGTAGGATGAATGGCTTTTCCCCAACTCCCTGGCCCCGCCTATCAGTCTACACAGAAGAAAGGAATAATGGGTAAGAGATTTTGTCAATTACCAATAGTTACCACCAGATGGCGAAATTGATCCCAGGCCTCTTGCTACTGGTCAGTTTATTGGAAAAAAGGGAGAAGAATCTGCGTATTGCTTGGGAATTCATTCATTTATTCAACAAATATTTAATAAGTGTCCACTATGTCTGATGAACTATGCCAGGAACTGCCTGATATTGAAACAGGAGGGAAGGGAGCAGGGCACAACCTTTAAAAGAGTGACATACCATCAGCAGACGAATGGATAAGAAAGCTGTGGTACATATACACAATGGAGTATTACTCAGCCATTAAAAAGAATACATTTGAATCAGTTCTAATGAGGTGGATGAAACTGGAGCCAATTATACAGAGTGAAGTAAGCCAGAAAGAAAAACACCAGTACAGTACACTAACACATATATATGGAATTTAGAAAGATGGTAATGATAACCCTGTATGTGAGACAGCAAAAGAGACACAGATGTATAGAACAGACTTTTGGACTCTGTGGGAGAGGGAGAGGGTGGGATGATTTGGGAGAATGGCATTGAAACATGTATACTATCATGTAAGAAACGAATCGCCAGTCTAGGTTTGATACAGGATACAGGATGCTTGGGACTGGTGCACTGGGATGACCCAGAGAGATGATATGGGGAGGGAGGTGGAAGGGGGGTTCAGGATTGGGAACTCATGTACACCCGTGGCAGATTCATGTCAATGTATGGCAAAACCAACACAGTATTGTAAAGTAAAATAAAAAAATTTTAAAAAGAGAGAGAAAAAAAACATAAAAGAGTGACATAGCCCAAGGACACAACATATCAGAACCAAATAGGTCCAAGATGGCAGACAAGTAGACTTCCACTAGACCTTGAGCTTCAGTATACACTCACTGTAACACATCAGCAAAATGACACACCCACAGGCACCTTGAAAGTTCCCAGGCTGACCATCAAAGACCAAAAAGGAGGCAGTGGCCCAATTCCTGGAAATCTCCACCCTTTCCCCAAAATAGTTAGAATAATCTTCCCACTCATTATCCTCTGAAATTACCCAGCCCATAGAAGCTAACCATACCACATTTTGTCTCTGCACTTGCCCCTATGATAGCCTACATGCTTGTCTATGGAATGAGTTTCCCTTTAAATAAATCCACTTATAATCTATCACTTTGTGAATTCTTTCTGTGATGAGACATCAAACCTCAACTTCATTAGGTCCTAAAACCAGGTGTGTGATCTCAGTTGAAAGACCGTGGGTTTTGGCCAGGTTCGAGTCCAAGCACATGGATTCAAATCCCACTCTGAGGGGCACAGCTTCAATATGTCCAACCTAACAAAGTCCCTGCCCTCAATGAACTTACAGTTGGGTGGTAAGCTAAACTGGCACAAGAATTTTGTTGTTGTTCAGTCACTCGGTCGTGTCCAGCTTTTTGAGACCCATTGGACTGCAGCACACCAGACTTCCCTGTCCTTCACCATCTCCCGAAGCTTGCTCAAATTCATGTCCACTGAGTCAGTGATGCCATCCAACCATCTTGTCCTCTGTTGTTCCCTTTTCCTCCTGCTTTCAACCTTTTCCAGCATTAGGGTCTTTTCCAACGAGTCATCTCTTTGCATCAGGTGGCCAAAGTATTAGAGTTTTGACTTCAGCATCAGTTCTTCCAATGAATATTCAGGATTGATTTCCTTTAGGATGACTGGTTTAATGTCCTTGCAGTCCAAGGGACTCTCAAAAGTCTTCTCCAACACCACAGTTCAAAAGCATCAATTCTTTGGTGCTCAGCATTCTTTATGGTCCAACTCTCACATCCATACATAACTACTGGAAAAATCATAACTTTGACTATATGGACCTTTGTTGGCAAAGTAACATCTCTGTTCTTTAATACGCTATCTAGGTTTGTCATAGCTTTTCTTCCAAAGAGCAAGCATCTTTTAGTTTCATGGCATAAGAATGGCCCTAGAATATTAGTTAATATTCTTCTTGGGTAGTGAAATACAGGCTTTCTCCTCTGGTGATTTGCCCCAATGTCAGCTCAGACAAAACCAAAGATAGACAAAGCCAGTACTTCTTTTCTTCCAGGAAGGTACCCATACCTGGAAGACTGCCCCCTAGTTTCTCCTCCACCCCACCCATTGGTCTTCTATGAGCCAACCTTCAGTTTCCCCTCAAATAAAAATGTACTAGCCTTTGGTCTCTTGCTTTCAAAATACAGGTCATTGTGCAGTTCATTAAGTGAACTGTATTAATCCGATTAACCTAGAGAGGTGTTACAGAATTCCTCACCTTTGATATTATTTGCATTTTAGGTAAACTTACTGAGTTTTCAGTGTTTATTTGTTTGCTTGTTTTGCTTCTTTTCCACGGTGCTTCCAAAGCCTAGTAACATTTAACCTTTTGGGGGTATTGGATACCTCTGACATTTTTATAAATGCTATAGGGAACCAACTGCAAAATAATCATATGAACAAAGTACAAGGCATGTTACTTCACAATCAGGGACATCCTGAAGCCCATTCTTAGACCAAAAAAAAAAAAAAAATCATCTATCATCTCATTCAAAGAATTGACACAAACCATGGGAGCGTGTGGCACAACACTCTGAAAAGCAGAGGAAGGGGTTTAAGCAAACTTTCTTATTTTCCCTAAGCAGAGGAGCAGGGCCTGATTTGTGTCTCTCCCCGGTTTCTGTCCAGCACACACAGCTGACAGCTAGGTCTCTCTTTTACGAACCACTCAGCCTTTGTCTCCCAGCCCCTCCTTCCCCGCCCCCCACCACGCCCCCTCCGCATTTCGACTCCGGTTTCCGTCCCATAGTCACTCTTCCCATCTCATTTTTTCCTCCCTTAGGCGTTTCCTCCGGCCTCTCTTTAGGGTGACCTCATCCCTTTGTTTCTCTTCATCAGCCCCTCCCGACATCCTCGTCCTTGGCTGCGGGCGTGGCCGGGCCGATGGTACCCTGGGGACCTCAGGGCGTGGCTCGGACCCCCTCCTCCAATACCCCAAACCTCGGGAGAGAATTCCAGTGCCCCCAGAAGACTGGGGAGTTGTGTTTTATCTTAACGAGCATTCACAAACTCTCCTGGGGAAATAATTGCTTCTTTCAGCTGCTGGGACGACAAAAGCATCAGCCGGCGCCCCAGGCCGCTCGGTGGCTGGGCAGCGCGAGAGGCGGTGCGTGAGGCGCGATGCGCCGGCTCCTCCTCGTCAGTCCGCCGGCAGCGGCACAGCCGCCCAGCTTACCAGGGACCAAGCCCCCAGTCACGTCTAGGTTACACAGCAGGTGAGGAAGGCAGAAGAGAGAAAGCTGGGTCAATTGCAAGTCTCACTCCTGTCCCTCCCAGTTTTCCCTTGTTTGGGGGCTGCAAGGAGCACGTTAGCACGGCTCTGGCTGTTGGCACCTGTTTCTTTAGAGGGCTGGGAGCAGCGGACAGGAAGGTTTCTATATATCAGCAGGAAAAGACCTTTGGAAACTGAACAGGAATACCTTGTCCTTAGGTTACAACATAGGCTAGAAAATCAACTAAGGTCAGGGCCAGAAACAATGAGCCTTCATTATCGAAAGAAAAAGTTAACCACATTTTCTCGCTTGAGCTTTCCATTTCCCAGGATAGAACACAAGCTCCACAGACAACTGCAAATGAGTTACTTTCGGGTGGGGATGGGGATGGGGATGGGAATGGGGGTGGGGTGGGGTGGGGTGGGGATGGGGATGGGGATGGGGGAAGGATGGTAAATGGAGCAGGTGGGAAGAAGTGAGACACTTTCTCTAGATGTGGCCAAATTTATACTGTGAGATTTTCTCTTAGCCTGGAATCATGGCACCAGCATGCATGTTTCATTCATTAAATAACTTTAAAAAATGACTTTAAAAAATTAAGGTGATATAAACAGACTGGGAAATAGATGGGGAAACAGTGTCAGACTATTTTGGGGGGCTCCAAAATCACTGCAGATGGTGACTGCAGCCATGAAATTAAAAGACACTTACTCCTTGGAAGAAAAGTTATGACAAACCTAGATAGCATATTCAAAAGCAGAGACATTACTTTGCCAACTAAGGGCCGTCTAGTCAAGGCTATGGTTTTTCCAGTAGTCATGTATGGATGTGAGAGTTGGACTATGAAGAAGGCTGAGCACCGAAGAATTGATGCTTTTGAACTGTTGTGTTGGAGAAGACTCTTGAGAGTCCCTTGGACTGCAAGGAGATCCAACCAGTCCATTCTGAAGGAGATCAGCCCTGAGATTTCTTTGGAAGGAATGATGCTAAAGCTGAAGCTCCAGTACTTTGGCCACCTCATGCGAAGAGTTGACTCATTGGAAAAGACTGATTCTGGGAGGGATTGGGGGCAGGAGGAGAAGGGGACCTTAGAGGATGAGATTGCTGGATGGCATCATGGACTCGATGGACGTGAGTCTGAGTGAACTCCGGGAGATGGTGATGGACAGGGAGGCCTGGCGTGCTACGATTCATGGGGTCGCAAAGAGTTGGACACGACTGAGCGGCTGAACTGAACTGAAACAGACTTTATTAACTTCATGAGGCCAGTAGTCTCTGGTCTCAAGGGTCTGGGCACCTGCAAAATAGGGTAGAAATCAGGATGCTTTTATATGATAAAAAATAAGAAAGAAACAAGTATAGAGCCCATAGATGACTCAGCATTTGGGGATTAGCTGACTGGTTACACTGTGTTTCTGGTCACATGGGTCATTTACAGGCACACAAAAATTAACTTAAATTTCAGTTTGCTGACCTAGCACCCTGGGCAGGAGTGGCTTCATCTTGACCTGGGAGGATGGATGAGCTGCAGAGGAAGGAAAATCAACTCCATTTGCAAGTGATGAGGGTCTGAAGCTGAGGGGAGTTAGAGCTTTCTCTCCCTGTGTTCTGACCTCTTTTTCACATTTAAATAGGTTGAAGCCAACTGTGGCACTGGATGAGTATTTTGCATAGCTTGTTTATTTATTTTTAGCAGTCTCAGATTTCTTTTCCCCCAACTAGGACAGTAGATTTCATTCAGATTTTCCATACATCTTTTGGCTTTAAAAATTGTCAAGTAAGGCGTTCCTATAGAAGGCTTTACTTTCACACAAAGGCCTTTGGGGAAAGTGCAGCTTTTTCAGTATAATCCCTCACTCTTATCTGACTCTTTGCTACCTCATGGACTGCAGCAAGCCAGGCCTCCCTGTCTATCACCGACTCCTGGAGTTCACTCAAACTCATGTCCATTGAGTCGGTGATGCCATCCAACCACCTCTTTCTCAGTCATCCCCTTCTCCTCCTGCCTTCAATCTTTCCCAGCATCAGAGTCTTTTCCAATGAGTCAGTTCTTCGCATCAGGTGGCCAAAGTATTGGAGTTTCAGCTTCAACATCAGTCCTTCCAGTGAATATTCAGGACTGATTTTCTTTAGGATGGACTGGTTGGATCTCTTTGCAGTCCAAGGGACTCTCAAGAGTCTTCTCCAACACCACAGTTCAAAGCATCAATTCTTCAGCGCTCAAGCTTTTTGCTCACTGATAAAAGATGTGTTCTTGCATTCTGAGAGAGTTTGAATTAGGTGCGGTAAGGAAGACGGTATCTGTTTTCCAAATGAGGAAGGTCATTAGCTGATTCACAGAGCATGCAAGTAAAGGCATCTTGAAATGTGTTAGAATCAAGAGTCTTGGCACATGGGGTCCTGGCCAGCGGACAAATTCTGTGCTCACTTACTTTGGTGATTCTCTCTGGGAACTGGTACTTTTCAGAAATATCTTAGTCTCATGATATGTTCAATGTATTACATAACTCATTTTAAAAGTTAAGTGACAGTTGATGTTAACGTGTATGGGGGAGACCTTGTCCACTTCAGAGTAAGATTAGATCACAGGAAACTTCTCTGAGGCTTTCCTTCTTAGGAGAATAGAAAAATGGAACACATATACATTTGCACACAGTTGATGCCGAAAGCTCACTTCTGTATACACTGGTGCCAATCAAATCTTGGAGACAGACAGAAAGATTGTGGGTAAGGTAGAAAACAATAGCTTTATTGCTTTGCCACGCAAAGGGGGACACAGCAGGCCCATGCCCTTAAAACCATGTGTCCCCACTTGGGGAAGATAGTGACAACTTTTATAGTGATGGTTCAAAGATGGCTTTGTCAGCTTGTGGACATTCTTCTGTTGGGTTGGTGATGAGGCAAGTAGAAGTCAATATCATCAGCCTTCAGGTCCAGCTGGTTTGGGGTCTACATGCTAGTGGGCAACATATTATCTTTAATCATTAACTTCTTCCACCTGAAGGGGGCTTTAGTGTCTGCAAAATAGCTCAAAGGTCCTGTTGTGTTTATCCCTTGATTGGGTCTTCTCAGGTGGCTCAGTGGTAAAGAATCCCCCTGTCAAGCAGGAGACCTGGGTTCTATCCCTGGGTTAGGAAGATCCCCTGGAAAAGGAAATGGCAACCCACTCCAGTATTCTTGCCTGGGAAATCCCATGGACAGAGGAGCCTGGTGGGCTACAGTCCATGGGGTTTCAAAGAATTGGACATGACTTAGCAACTGAACAACAACAATTCCCTGATGGGGCAACAGGACCCTGCCACAAGGCTGCTCTTGACTGTTTTCTCCTTGATCTTGCATCCCCTCCCTTCCCCAATTAACAACTACTTGAATCTGCCCAGTGGAACTCAGGGAAGATCATGGAAGCTGAAGGAAGGCTGTTTGCTATAATCTAAGAAATGGGGAACACAGAAAGGCCCTGTGCCCAGGTGCTCCACAAGGCCCTGAGTGGTACCACAATTAGGACTTTGATACTTTGGCTGTTTGAGTCTTGACTCTCCTAGTCAACCACCTCAGGGTACAGATACAGAAACTGAGGCCCAGAGAAACAGAAACTTCTGTGGGGTTACAGTGGAATGGGACATGTCAGATTTACAATCTACTCGTCTCCTGATTGCCAATTCATGGCTTTAGCTAGTTTATCTGCTGCTTCTTATTTCTCTGAATTCCATAATAGAGACATCTCTGAAATTGTACTTTTCATTTGAAGAAATATTCAAAAGGAACTGTGGATCTTCCAGGAAAAGTGTGTTTAGTTTGAGCACCATAGGCCAGGACATTTCACACAGTGATGTGCAAAAGATTCGTGGGAATGCAGATCCTGATGAACAGATGTAGGGGGCGGGGACGGCGGGAGGGGGGACCCAGCTCTTGGAAGCGTGGATGCGGTCACTCCATGTACTGAGCGGCAGAACAGCAGCCAGCATCTTTCCTCCTTGCCTTTCCTTTCTCAGTGGTGGAACAGCCCTGGGGATTTCAGGAGCCCTTGTTTTTCCTGTTACCAGCCAGGTCGCTATGCTCCCTCAGCTGATCAGGATGCCTTTCACTGCTCTGTCCTCACCCAGACCTGAGACTGTTGGAGAGAGTCCCTAGAGACAGGGACTTGAGCTAGAGGGTGTGATCTTTTGTCTAGTGACTTAGCACCATTTAAGTTGCTTCCACAAAACCTCTTACACATAAGCAACGGGCTCAATTCTGATGGTTAAAAAAAGTCTTTCTTCTCTCGCACAAGTGGCCTCCCAGCTGCAGCTCATTTCTCTCCTTCTGGGAGTGCAGCTGGTGTGCTGCAAGCTCACAGGCCTGACCCTAACCCTGGGGCTCAGCAGGTCTCTTTGTGCATTTCCCCAGGGATCGCTTTTACCTTGCATTTCTCTAGCTGTCTACCCACATTCAGGTCTGAGTGCACCCTCTCAGCTGAGCAAACAGTTGAGCAATGACAGGGCAGGACTCTTCGCAGGTAGGCAAGCTTAGGACTTCCCTAGCGGTCCAGTGGTTAAGACCTCGTGCTTCCAATGCAAGCGGTACTGGGTTTGATCCCTGGTAGGGGGATTAAGATCCCACATGCCTTGCAGTGCGGCAAAAAAAACATATAATAATAAAGCAGTCCAGCTTCAGTGGCACCCACGTCTCATGTCTCCTTTCTAGAAGCTTACCTGCCTCCGACGTCCTCTGCTGTGGCTCTTTGAGTTGCTCTGTCAGTTTTTTCAGTCTTCCTTATTATCAACTATTCTCAGGAAAGAAACAATTTAATCCAAACTATAACACACCTTCACCAGACTTTTATTAAGGCCTTACTATGTGAAACAGGGGTAGAGTGGTAGACAGGGTGAGCTCTGGAGCCTAACTGCCTAAATAATCAAATCAGAGCGCTACACTTATTAAATATGGAACCTTCCCAAGTATAGTTTTGTCATCTGTAAAAAATAATATCACTTATCTCATACATTATAATTAGCATAATACCTACCTCATGCATTTGTTATGAGATTTTCCATGCAAAACCTTTAGCTCAGTGCCTTAGCAAAGTGATCAATAAATGTCAGCCTCTAGAATTAAGGTCCTGAACCCAATTCCAGTGTGGCAGTGGAAGGGCTGTCCCACACCAACAGCCATTCCCCAGATGCCAGCTATGTATCCTACAATCAATTCAATTCCACCACCGTCTACCCAGAGACAGTAGATTCCACTGGTAAATGCTCAGTCTTGGAAGACACCCTCCACTTCAGATACCAGTCTCAAGCCCTGGTTGTTCCCTATGCTTCTGATTGATTGGCTACTTAACCAGAGGTTCCAACAACCCCCTTCTACTCAGGATCCAATTGCAAGTCCATGTTATTACCTGTACCTCTTACAGACTGGCTATAAATCGAGGTTCCCATGACCCCCTCCTTGGATTTGATTAATTTGCTAGAGCAGCTTCCCAGGTGGGTGCTCTGCTGTGCTTAGTCGTTCAGTCATGTCCGACTTTTTGCAACCCCATGGGCTGTAGCCCACTAGGCTCCTATGTCCGTGGGAATTCTCCAGGCAAGAATACTGGAGTGGATTGCCATGCCCTCTGCCAGGGGATCTTCCCAACCCAGGGATCAAACCCAGGTCTCCCGCATTATGGGCAGATTCTTTACCACCTGAGTCACCAGGAAAGCCCAAGAATACTGGAGTGGGTAGCCTATGCCTTCTCCAGGGGAATTTCCCTGTTCTAGGAGTGCAGCTGGCGTGCTGTGAGCTCACAGGCCTGCCCCTCCCTGGGTTGATTCTGACCCAGGAATTGAACCCAAGTGTCCTGCATTGCAGGCAGATTCTTTACTACCTGAGCTACCAGGGAAGCCCATGTGGGTGCAGTGGTAAAGAATCCTAGTCCACTGCCAATGCAGGAGACAGAGGAGACCCAGGTTTGATCCCTGAGTCAGGAAGAACCCCTAGAGAAGGGAAAGGCAACCCACTTCAGTATTCTTGCCTGGGAAATCCCATGGATAGAGGAGCCTTGTGGGCTACAGTCCATGGGGTTGCAACAAGTCAGACATAGCTGAGCACACACGCACACACATAGCTTCCAGGACTCAGGAAGCTCCTTTACTCACTATTTCACCAGTTTATTAAAACAGATTATATAACTCAAGAACAGTCAGATGGAAGAGGGGCCTAAGGCAAGGTGTGGGAAAGGACACTGAGCACACCATTCTCCTTAAATCTCCACAGGTTTGTGGTGAACCAAACCCTGTTTTGCGTTTTTTATGGAAGCTTCATGACACAGACATAATTGATGAAACCACTGGCCACTGATGACTGATTCAACCTCCAGACCTTCTAGCCTTTCAGCAGGTCAGAGGGTGGGACGAAAACCCCAACCCTCTAATCATGTGGCTGGTTTTGCTGGCAACCAGTCTCCCCCAGACCCTCAAGCAGTCACTTCATTAATATAACGAAAGACACCTTGATTCCTCTCATCACAGGAAATTCCAAAGGTTTTCGGAGCTCTGTGTCCAAAGTGGGAATGAAGATCAATATTTTTTTTTACCATAAATCACAATATCTATTGAGTATCCTCAATGAAGTAGCCTCTATTATTAAGATAATATTCCTGTCCTCAGAGAGTTTACATAGTAATGGAGAGTTTGAAAAATATGTACATTGATTACTACAATGAAAAAAATGATAGATGCATGGATATGCAGAGGCAGATATTGGTGAGGGCCAAATTGTGAGTGAAGTCACAGACCTCGGGGAGTGAGGAGCGATTTTCAGTGGGAAGCCTGTAGAGTTTAACCTAAAGGTAAATCCTGCCCCAGAGATTAGCAAAGAAACCTTCAAGCTAAGAATGATTTCCACCTTTTTAAACGGTTGACAGAAAATCAAGAATAACGATATTTCACCTGCATGGTAAGTCGTGTCAATCTGTGCAACCCTTTGCAGATTGTAGGGCAATCTTCCTTCCCAACTCAGGGATTGAACCCGGGTCTCCTGTGTTTCCTGTATTGGCAGGTGGGTTCTTTACCACTAGCACCACCTGGGAAGGGATATTTCGTGATCCCTTACAATAATGTAAAGTCCAAATTTCAATGTTCAAAAATAAAGTTTTACTGGAACACAGTCATGCTCATTAATTTAGATAGCAGCTATAGCTTATTGGATGCTATAAGACAGAATTGTGACAAAATTGAGTGATTGTGACAAAAACCTGATGTCCCAGAGAGCCAAAAATATTTACTTCCTGGCCCTTTGCAGAAAAATTTTGCTGGCCTCTGAACTGCCCTTCTAGGAGGGTGCAAGAAAATTCTCTAGTCAATGTGAGGATTGGACTGAATCTTGACAGGTGTTTGGAGTTTCAAAAGACACACAAGGTAGATATCTGTGGAAAGCCACATTGTTAGTAAGCTCATAGAATTATGGGGGTGAGGAGCATGTTCAGTGAGCCGCACGTGGACCTACTTAGCTACGGTAAAGGGTGAGCTCGTGAGAGAAGCAGGTAAGGCAGACTGGGTCCATTCCATGAATTTCTCAAATGCTAAACCAATACATATCTTCTTGGCTTGCTAAGTTATGGGACTATTTAAAGAACTGTGTGTGGGGGGCATGTAATGATAAAACCATAACTCTATTTTAGCTTAAACTCTTAAAATATGTAGCACAGTGTGGAAAACAGACCAATTAAGAGAGCTTCTACAGCGTTCGCTTTTAGTGTCTGTTGTAAACCTTAAAATAAGGGAATAATGCTCAAAGGTGGAATTTCAGACACTGATAAAAAGAGAATTTTTGTCTAGGTCTTTCCTGTACACCCACTCTGCTACTGCCACCAACTATGCCATTATTACCTCAGTTCTCCACGGTAATTTAAACTTTCTGTTGTGTATTTCTGGGGTGCAGAGCCAGAATGATTTGCACTCACTTACTAGAGGCTATGGAGGTACCAGGTGAGTACCAGGGTTTGCTTTTACTGTGCTTTTGGCTTTTGGAGAAACTAGGGGATTATTCTAACCTAGAGCCACTGAGTTGCCCCAACCATGTAGGCAGATAGCTAATGAATTGCCCTGGAAATCTTTTATTCATAGTCTTGGGTCCAGTCCTGAGCTGACATGGAGTATCATTGATTTCTGGAGAGTAAATCAGAATTGTGGGAAGAGTGGTTGCATCGTCCTACCTTCCTGGAACTCTGGAGTTCAGGACAGTCTCCAAGGCTTCCCCACGTTAGGACATGTCTGTAAAACTCCCCATTTTTTAGAGTTTCACAGTGCTGGACATGAACCTGGGGTTGTGTGTGACACTTTGGCTTGCAACGCAAGGTTATGGAACATCTCATAGTTGTCTGTGCATCAAGAAGGGAAAGTACTTTTCATTACTTCAAGACCTCAGAATCAGACTTAATACCTCCTTAGTAGTAATAGAAGTGTTAGTCGTTAAGTTGTGTATGACTCTTTGTGAGTTCATGGGCTGCATGCAGCCCACCAGGTTCCTCTGTCTATGGAATTTTCCAGGCAAGAATACTAGAATGGGTTGCCATTCCTTTCTCCAGAGGATCTTCCTGACCCAGGGATCGAACCCTGGTCTCCTGCATTGCAGGCATTCTTTGCCCTTTGAGCCACCAGGAAAGCCCCAACACTTGCTTAATTGTTATGGCTCAAAGATCAGGTTATCATACATCTTTCGAAGGTAGGTTCATCTAGTTTAATCCAGAAGTTGGAGAATTTGCTTACCTAGTTTCAAAAACAAATGAGGGAATTTTCTCTTTGATGGCTTCAAAGGGTGCAGTGTTTTCTTCTTGTAGAACCACAAAGCTCATTCTTTGTGCCATGATGAGCATTGTCACTAAACTCATCTCCCAAGAAGTTGTGTAGGATAACTAGTATGATTTTTTTTGAGAATCTAATCAGAGCAAGTGTGACGTCCATGGAATAGTTCTAGATACAATTCTCTATCTGCCTCAGTATAATTGTGAGTCAAGTAACAGGAATAGTTGGTTCAAGAAAAAGTCAATGTTTAATTCAGGAACTCTGGATTTAAATCCTCAGACTTTTGAATAAATCTTTCCCACCTGCTCAGCCCATTTCCTCTGATAAGTCTAAGAGTGACTCCAGTTTATTCATCTGCTTTTTTCATGTAATTAAATAGACCTGATCCTGTCCTGAGGCCCTCCCCTCACACTTCCCCCAAGATTGCTTCCTCTGTTCCGGTGTTTTCTTTCTCTTGCTTTCAGAATTAATAGGAAACTTGGTCTCTGAGCTGTTCTCAGCATCGCAAGTGTGAACCTTCCCTGTCAAAATCTTCACAAGGAAAATGAGTCACAGCATCACCAGGGTGATGAGGTCACGATACCATAGCCCCTGCTTTAAAAATGTATTTGTACTTTTCTGTTGTAAATCGATTTTACAAGAACTATGAAATTGGCGGTGACAGCTCTGAAGCCTGTTCTTTTCGACACTGGTAACTGGCTCAGCCTTGGCAGGCACTGTCCATGACCGAGTCATGCTCTGGGTTCTCCCACCATCCACTCTGCCTTTCACCTTGCCTGGGAGGCTGGAGACAGCGCATGCCGTGAGTGCACCAGCCCTGTTTTCCTGGGGTCATTTTACCTCCCATGCAACTGTGCAAAGTTTTGAGTTCAAACTCTGTTACTTACTAGCTATGTGATTTTGAGCAAGTTATTTAATGTCCCTATGCCTAAGCCCCTTGACCTATAAAATAAAATTAAATTTAATAAATCTATTTTTATAACACATAATAAAGTGCCTAGAAGAGTAGTTGGCACATGGTACTATATAATTCTTCAATTTATTATTAGAATAAAATACCCTCAGAGGGTATTTTATAGTACCTTTAAAGAGGCTTTTTGAGAGAAGCATTTGTTATTTTTATGAAATATGCATAGCCCTAAAAAATTCCTCCATAATCTATCAGAGACAGAAAACTATAAAATATTTATCCAACAATGCATCTAATCCTTAGTCTCTAGAAAGTAGCAACTTTCACTTCACTTGTATTGCCTTCTTCCAGGCAATTATTTATTGAGTTTTTAAAAGCAGACGTTTTACAAATACTGTTTTCTTTCATCCTCAAGAAAGTCTGCACGGTAAATGTTAGTATCTATACGGTGGATGTAGAAGCTAAATTCTGAAGAAATTAAGTCATTTATTGCAGGTCATATATTTCAACCATGGCTGAACCAGGATTTGAACATGAATTGTTTGAGCCAAAAACCATGCCAGGGAATATGACCTAAAGAGAATTTGATGCCTAAAAACAGAGGGAGGGGCAAGAGAAGAAGAGTGACAAGAATAACAACATTAGCAAATTTAGATTCAGTTATGATTTATCGATTTTTCTAGAGTCTTGTATGTTTGCCCTTATACTATCCAAAAGCTTGGGGACAGAATTTCAGTTAAGATGGAAATAAGTCTATTTGTCTTGAAACTGTATGCCATCGAACTGACATCCCCACCCCCCTCACCAAAAATATTCATTTGTTTTTTCCACACATGAAAGAATACAACATATCTTCTAGAATCAGAAAGAAAGCATGTTGTTCTTTTTTGTTTTTCTTGATTTCTCACGTGCTGTTCTAAATGGGCAATCACATACCTGGTGATTGATGTAGACCATTAAGTCATGTGCAAATTACTGTTGACAGATAGCAATGTGCCTGCAAAATCATCCCACTAGTCACCTCATAGAAATAAGCACACTATACAAAGCAGTATGCTTGCTGTGCAAGTGCAGTTTCAAGAAAAATCACCCACTTCCCCCTTTCAAACATGTTCCTGCTCCTAATCCCTCCTATACAGAGATTCTGGAGCCATCTGTTATAAGACCTGGAATGTAGACCAATTCTGTTCATTACAAAGTACTTCAAGTAGTCTTAGTGCTGATATTAGCATTGCTACTATTCAGTGACTCTTCTTTTTTGGAGTGTTTTGTATTGAATTCTTAGATTGAATTCTGTTAGGTTCCTTAAAATTCAAGGAGATTGAAAACCTAGGCTTAAGATCTGCTCTAGTATTTGTTGGCCTTTCCACCAATCTGTGTTTCAGTTGCTTCAGTTTATGAAGGGGAAAGCATACTTGCTCAGCCTACTTCATTGTAATTCCTCAAGGAACAGTTTTATGAGGTGGAAAGTACTTCATAACCTGAAATATGTAAATTCAATTTACTGTCATTTTTTTTTAAAGCAAATAGCATCTCAGGTTCGTTTCCATCTTTTGCCAGCTGTTTCATAACGCCGTGCACCCTAATGACATGTTAGGTGTGTGCTAGGTACAATGATACTTGGAGGAGCTTCGCTAACATCCAACAGGCATGCACTGGGTAGAGCTGGAAGCCCCACATCTTGATCTCCCTCTCCTTGGGACCACATGCTCCTAAGCTAACCTCCCACAAAGTTTTCTGGCAGCTGCATTCACAGCTTTCACCAAGGATGAGTAGACAGAGGAGCTCTCAGAACCTACAGGGCAATTGTTTTCCTGATGTGGAAGACCTATAGACAGATAGTGAGACAGAGATGTGAAATAGTAGCTATATCAGATTTTTTCTGTTGTTGTTGGATGGGGGTAGGGGTGTCAAGTAAAAGGTACATTTTGAGAATGAACACACTTCTTGTTTAAGTGAATTTCCATCACAAAGATGCTGGATCATGTGGTGGTTTAGACACGGGTAAAGTTAAAGAGGATTGGTGTATGTTAGGAGAGAGGGATTGTGATTTACCCTTGACAGTATAAACAGATCTGCCCCCTTCCCAAGGACAGGAAAGAACTAGATTGAGTTTTATGGCACACTTTAGATGATTTTTTTTCTCTCTCTGAGTATAGATAGTACTATAGAGATAAGGATCTGGACTCTGGGTTTGATCCCTAGGTTGGGAAGAAACCCTAGAGAAAGGAACAGCTCCCTACTCCAGTATTCTGGCCTGGAGAATTTCATGGACTGTACAGTCCATGAGGTCGCAAAGAGTCGGACTATGACTGAGTGACTTTCACTTTCACAGGTAAGGAAACTGAGGTTAACTTGCCCTAGATGAGGAGCTGGTAATTAAGTGTCAGAGACAAGATTTGAACCTATGTATATCTGACTGTAGAGCCTATGCTCTTACCACCAGGGAATATTGGCTTCCTACAGTCTATTTTAAAAAGCCTTAAGTAGGGCTTCCTTGGCAGCTCAGTGGTAAAGCATCCACCTGCCAATGCAGACGACACAGATTTGATTCCTGGTCTGGGAAGATGCCATGTGTCATGGAGCAGCTAAGCCCGTGCACCGTAACTATTGAGCCTGGAGCAGGCACTCCACAACCGGAAAAGCCACTGCAATGAGAAGCCCGTTCACCAAAGCTAGAGAGCAGTCCCTGCTGTCTGCAACTAGAGAAGAGCCCGTGCAGCAGCAAAGACCCAGCACAGCCAAAAATGAATAAATAAAACAATTTAAGAGACAGTTTTGTTTTTTTTTCATTACAGCACTGAACAAAGACAGGAACTGAGGGCAAGCCCAGTTTTTAGACACTGGATAACAGCTTTCTGTTTCCCAGTTTACCTTGGTTATAAAGCAGACACAGTGATGTATTGCTCACAGGATTTTGATGAGAACTGAATTTAAATACTAACTATATATGTGGTATGCTCACTATAAATTAAGAGGAGAGAGAGCTATGGCTGCTGGGGAGTAGTTCGACAAAACCCCAAGCATTAGTTTTCCAGAGAGAAGCAATGACACCCAGGCAGTTATCTGGATGCTGCCCATTTACATGCTCACTGATCACTAACACAGCACGGCATGGAGTCACTTAACAACAACCACAAATAAAGATTTTGGGGGCATCAACCATGTGCCAGCCCTGTTTTACCTACCAAGGCTTTGAGGATTATACAAAACTGACAAAGCCCTGCTTCCAGAGGCTGTATAGTGCAGGGGACAATTTGGCTAATAAGGAGATAAAAATGTATGTCAGGTTCATATAAGCACAAAGAAGGAAAAACCAGGGCCGTAGACCAACAGTGGCACTATTTGGGGAAGGACATACAGCAGAGTGAATGAGGAGTGTCTCTCTCACTCATCTGTTCACTGAAAAAAATTTATACAGTACTACTGACTTAGAGGAGAAGGCAATGGCAGCCTACTCCAGTACTCTTGCCTGGAAAATCCCATGGACAGAGGAGCCTGGTAGGCTGCAGTCCATGGGGTCGCGAAGAGTCGGACACGACTGAGCAACTTCCCTTTCATTTTTCACTTTCATGCATTGGAGAAGGAAATGGCAACCCACTCCAGTGTTCTTGCCTGGAGAATCCCATGAACAGGGGAGCCCGGTGGGCTGCCGTCTATGGGGTCACACAGAGTCGGAACGACTGAAGTGACTTAGCAGAGAGCAGAGACTGACTTAGAATGTAGTAAATTACATTTCATAATGAAAGAAGTTTAATTAAGAAAAGAATAAACCAGTCATCGATAGTCAGTATAGTAGGAAGAATATGGCGATTTAATTAAATATTTATCACATTGTGTTTTAATTTCCTGAACCAGAGACATTTTGCAGAGTCTTACCTGATAGGAAAGCAGAGCTTTTGGTCAGGTTCACTGGGTTCTGGGGCTTCTCCTCCTCCTGGTTGGCTCTGGGAACCTTCTCCAGCAGCTTGGGGTGTGGTTTGCTCTCGGGAATGCCCAACTGGATGGAATTCACTGGCGATGGTGAAACCAGGGACTTTCTGCCAGTCAGGCTTGTCTGTCTTTTCCCAGATGTATTGGCTGCCCTCTGCTCTCCTCTTTCTTCACTTGTTGGCAGAGGAAGCCTCACAGTCCCACTCATCATCTGGTGTGTGAGTTCAGCTGCTCCAGCAGCCTGATAAGGAGTCCCTCGATTGTGTTCCCAGCTCAGTGGCCATTGTAGGCATAGAGACTTCTAGAACAGGCTTTGGTATCTCCTCACCTTGTCCACCTCTCCTTCCTTCCAACGTGCCACTTAAGAGGTAGTGATCACTTGTAGAGGTTATTGTTGTTTAGTCGCTAAGTCATGTCTGACTCTTTTGTGACCCCATGAACTGTAATCTGCCAAGCTCCTTCTGTCCATGTGATTTCCCAGGAAAGAATACTGGAGTGCGTTGCTGTTGCCATTTCCTTCTTCAGGGGATTTTTCTGACCCAGGGATTGAACCCAAGTTTCTTGCATTGGCAGGAAAATTCTTTACCATTGAGCCACCTGGGAAGCCAAGGTCGAGAACAGCAATCAGCAGCTCTCATCAGAGTCTGCTTCTGCTGCTCAAGCGTGGAGCCCCTCCCTTTCAGAGTTGACTCTCAGCTGGCATTTGCTTGAGAATCACTGACTTTGACCCTTGATTCAGTTAGCTCACTTATACCTCTTTCACCATACCCAAAGAGTACTCTTTTTCTGAAAGAGTTTAGTCAAATTATTCTGTCTAGCATGGGCCCTTAGAGATTTGTTATTCTGTTGCTAAGTCATGTCCAACTCTTTGCAACCCCATGGACTGTAGAACACCAGGCTTCCCTGTCCTTCACTATCTCCTGGAGTTTGCTCAGACTCAAGTCCATTGAATTGGAGATGCCTTCCAACTATCTCATTCTCTGTTGTCCACTTCTCCTCCTGCCCTGAATCTTTCTCAGCATCAAGGTCTTTTCCAATGAGTTGGCTCTTCACATCAGGTGGCCAAAGTATTGGAGCTTCAGCATCAGTCCTTCCAATGAGTATTCAGAGTTGATTTCCTTTAGGATTGACAGGTTTGATCTCTTTGCTGTCCAAGGGACTTTCAAGAGTCTCCTCTAGGACTATAATTCAAAAGCATTAATTTTATAGACCAGCAGAAGTATATACCTCTTCTTAACCCTGGCCTCTTCCCAGTGCCCATTTGAAGAAAGGAGCTTCCCTCCTTGAATATCTAAGGGACCAGTCATCTCTAGACTACAACCTCAGGCCATGGGGTTCATTATACAGATTAAGTCTAAACAAGGAAGGGAGAGTCTCCAACAACTTTCCCTTAATATTTTCACCTGTTTAACTTATAAAGAGGTGAGATATATATTTGAAAAATGATTTGATTGATATGATTCCAGATAACCCATGGGTAAGATGAATATGTTGGTTGTTTTTTTTTTTCCTAGATTTGTTTCCCTTTCTAAGTGCTTTTTTAATTATTATCAATGTCATTTCTATAGTTTTGTGACTTGTCTGATTCCTGCTCTTTCATTTCTATAATTGGATTCTTTGTTCAACTCACCCAAGAAGTCAGTTATTCAGTTAGGTATTGGGCAAACATATACTTGTCTTAGACAGACGCTCTTGAAGTCCATCACTGGGAAATGAAGCATTTTAAAAGTTGACCAAAAAAATTAATCCCAGATTAATTTGCTTATCACAGTCTTTCTAAAATGGCAGTAATTGAGTTTCAAATTTTAAATTCAGCCAACAAATATTAATTGAGCATCTACTATATGCTAGACACCGTTCTAGAAACTGGAGATTCAGCTGTGAACAAAGAAAGCCTTTCGTATGCTGACTTTCGTCTGTTAGAAGGTGCCAATTATAGTATGCTCTTTGCTTCATCTCCATCTGTCTTTGTGGGACAAATAGAGTTACACATACACAAAATAAAAGATAACTCTTTTGAATGGAAACTGAGTTCTTCAGCAGCAGTGCTTTATACTGTGCTGAATGTGCCACTTCCTATTCTTTAGGAAGTTGCTGGGCTGCACATGTTAAATAAATAATATAAGAAAGTGAGTGAAGACCCATATCTTCATCAGTGTCCATTATTTGAAAAGTTCACATCATTATTCCAGTTTCCTTTGTGGGATTATTGGGTTTTTTACATAGTCAGTCAATCAGTGGGCATTTCTTGCCCACTTATCACGACTCTGGAACTGCAGTGCCTTGCCGCATGCTGCACCTGAAGAGGAAAAGAGAATCCCCTCACTACCACTGTGCCAGGATTTGCAAAGTAGCTCTTTTTTTTTTTTTTTTTTAAGGGAGCAGATATACTCTTAGTGTATTTCTCTCTCTCTTTTATAAAATAATTTTATTCTGTTTATTTTTTAATTGTGTAATGTGCTGGGACTTCGTTACTGCTCTGGCTTTTCTCTAGTTATGGAAATGGAGGCTACTCTCTAGTTGCAGTGCACAAACTTCTCACTGCAGTAGCTTCTCTTGTTTCCTAGCACAGGCTTTAGGGTACGCAGTCGTCATGGCATGTGGGCTCAGGATTTGCACCGCCTGGATTCTAGAGCTCAGGCTCAATAGTTGTGGTGCACAGGCTTAATTGATCTACGGCATGTGGCATCTTCCCAAATCAAACCCTCATCTCCTGCACTGGTAGGCAGATTCTTCACCACTGAGCCACCAGGGAAGCCTGCAAAGTCAATCTTGATGTCTCACGTTCCCCCAGAGAATTGCCCAGTTGTCATATGTCTGGGCCCCCAACTGTCTAGGAACTAAGAGAATTCTTCATTGCACTGAAGATCAGAGTTCAAAAAAAATGATGGCCATTGTTGGCTGGAGCACAACAGTTTCATTGCATCTATTTACATCCTGTTCCCCATCCCCTCACACCCTTAGTAAGACTTTCAAACCAGATTGAGTGTTAAGAGACCCCCATATCCGAGCTATGCCTATTCATCTTTTAAATGACACCTTCTTTCCTAGAACTGCCTGAAAACCTGAGGAATTTCCTCTGCAAAACTGAACAAGGTTGGACCATCCTCCTTTCGCTCCTCCATAAGGGGTGTTTCTCTGGATTTCTGATCTTGACTAGATTCAGTGCAAGTACAGAAACTCCACTGAGGGTTTCTTTAATACTTGGACCATGTCTCCTAAAGTATATGCTATCAACTATGCTCAAAGCCAACTAAATAGAAAAACAGAGTGAAACTTTCTTATGTGAATTTCCCCTCAAACATTATTAACAAAAATAGTGAGCCATAAGTAGATATTTATTAGATTTGTACAGATCCATCCATACTTGACTCTGGTTCTGATCTCTCTGGCCCTTCAATCTGGCTTCTTGGAAATATATTTTGCTCAATCAAATTGAAAATATTTTGGTTTACTAAAGATATTCTTAGAAATAAGAACTGATGCACATCAATGACTTTTTAAAAGTATTTAAAATTCAATCCTGTTTCAGAGAAAATGTAAAGTATTATCATTGTAATATTAAGAGCTAGCAGAAGTAGATACAGGGCCACATTTTTCTGTATTTGGAAGGCTGAAGTATTCCTGTGATAACTGCAAAAAGAAGTGTCCCAGTTGAATGGCTGATGTTATATTAGTTCTGAAAATTAGGTGTTTATAGATTTTTGCCTAAAGCTCTTTTGTAACATAATAAATGCAAATGTTTGGCCATCTTAGATTGAACCCTAATTTGTCCATTCCTCTTCCCCCAGAGAAAAAGGAAATTATTAACCAGAGCTTAATATTGGGTATGAGATAGCTGTTTCTTTTATCTGGCTTTCTTATCTGTGATTCTTAAATGGTGATGAAAAGTATTGCCCTTTCACTGAATGGACCTTAAAATTTGACTAGATCCCAGAAAGTTAGTAGGCTTCTCTAGTGGCTCAGTGGTAAAGAATCCACTGGGTTTGATCCCTGGTTCAAGAAGATCCCCTGGAGAAGGAAATGGCGACCCTCTCCAGGTAAGAGCCTGGGAAACCCCTGGACAGAGGAGCCTGACAAGCTATAGTCCATGGGGTTGCAAAAGAGTCAGACACGACTTAGCAACTAAACCAACAATAACAAAAACAGCAAGTTAGTGAAATGGTTCCCTTCATCTCCTTCAAACCAATATTCATCCAAGATTTTAGCCTTAGTTGAGAAGTAAACATTTTCCATACCTTGGTTTCCTTTAAGATCTCACAAATTACAGTGCTCCCAAAGAAATTTTCAGTAAAAATTCTCAGCTGTAACAATGAAGATTTCTGAAAAAATTATGGTGACTCATCATGACCCTCTTCCTGCCTGTAAGGAACTGCATTGGCAGGTCCCCATTCATTAATTCATGGATAGCAACATCTCCATGTAAAAATGAGAGGATTTCATCAGAGCTCAGCACAAAGCTTATTTGTGGCCAATGAGTTTAAGAAATAAATATTTTAATGAAACTATAAACTGACTTTTTAAAGCCATTAAAAACCAGGCTCTCCTTTTTTCTGGACCTCCTCCATCTGTAACTGACATATTTAGACTATTGGCCTTACTATATGGGCTTCCCAGAGGTGGTGCTAGTGGTAAAGAACCCTCCTGCCAGTGCAGGAGAGGCAAGAGACATTTGATCCCTGGGTTGGGAAGATCCCCTGGAGGAGGGCATGGCAACTTGCTCCAGTATTCTTGCATGGAAAATTCAATGGACAGAGGAGCCTAGCGGGCTACAGTCCATGGAGCTGCAAAGAGTTGGACATGACTGAGCACACACCCTACCATCCTTACTTTATAGATGGGTGAAAGTTCAGATGTCTCCTTGAATTCTTGGGAAATTGCTGATTGCTAAATACTATAAGGTTATTTTTTAAAAGTGTATTTACAAAAGAGTCCTGTGTGGGTAGACACAGCTTCTGTCTGCTCACTAGTATGTCTGTGGTGCCCAGCATAGGCACTCAGTGTTGTTAAATGAATAGATGAACCAGGATGTTGACATGACACTTTACGGACGGTCTGCTACAGGAAAGACTAAGCTATTTGAGGTCACTGATGCAATAAAATTGGACTTGGAGTTGGGTAGGAAGGGAGAGGACCTGAGTTCAAATACAAACAAGACCACTGACTGATTTACTCGTGCTATCAACTGAAGACAATTTTCAGGGCACAGCTTTCCCTATTAGAAGCTGAAAGGGTTGTGCTAAATGTACTGAGTGATCTCTGGTTTCCTGGGCTCACATGTTCCTTGTTTGGGGCAAGCTCTTCTATTTCCAGCTGGGCAAAGTTCTATGTGGTCTGATGCTCTGTGGCTTCCCTCACAGCCAGTCTTGGGAAACCTTTTCTCCTTGTCTCCTCTCTCAGCAAAATACACTACAAATGCTATTACCTCTAAGACTGTGAAAGGAAATTTACCGGAAAATAACCTGGAGTTTGTCATATTTATGGAATTAATTACAAGCACCAAAAAATTACGTACACTTCGGCATTTTCTGGCTGAAGACCCAGTTTGTACTTAAAATATTTTTATTTCTGGATGCCTCTGTACAGTCATTTAAGCTGACCTCATCTTAGTCTGGTTCTCCTTCCCCTCCTTCCTCCCCACTCCCCTCCTCTTCTTCCTTCCCCTGTCTTTCCTTTCCCTTTCGATTCCCTCATTGTCTCTGTCTCTTTCCCTCTATCTGTATAGTTTGTATTAGTTGTCTCAGTTCAGTTCAGTTCAGTTGCTCAGCCGTGTCCGACTCTTTGCGACCCCATTAATCGCAGCACGCCAGGCCTCCCTGTCCATCACCAACCCCCAGAGTTCACTCAGACTCACGTCCATCGAGTCAGTGATGCCATCCAGCCATCTCATCCTCTGTCATCCCCTTCTCCTCCTGCCCCCAATCCCTCCCAGCATCAGAGTCTTTTCCAATGAGTCAATTCTTCGCATGAGGTGGCCAAAATACTGGAGTTTCAGCTTTAGCATCATTTCTTCCAAAGAAATCCCAGGACTGATCTTCAGAATGGACTGGTTGGATCACCTTGCAGTCCAAGGGACTCTCAAGAGTCTTCTCCAACACCACAGTTCAAAAGCATCAACAGTCCAACTCTCACATCCATACATGACCACAGGAAAAACCATAGCCTTGACTAGACGGATGTTTGTCGGCAAAGTAATGTCTCTGCTTTTGAATATGCTATCTAGGTTGGTCATGACTTTTCTTCCAAGGAGTAAGCGTCTTTTAATTTCATGGCTGCAATCACCATCTGCAGTGATTTCTATTCCCACTTAATTCCTAAAATCCAATTCCTCTAAATCTCTAATGTTATTTAGGGGCCCAGCAGTTCCTCCTGGAGAAGCTGCATGTCTGTGGGGGTAATTTAGGCACTTCTTTGGGTGTATTTACCTCCTGGGTTCTCAGCTCTTGTAGGGTTGTCTCACTTCTCTGCTAACCATGTTTTGTTTTTTTTTCACATTCTCTCCTTTCCTGCCCACCCCTCCTGTCTTGTGCCCCTTCCACTCCTGGATTGTTCAGGTGAGCCTGATCCCACAGTCTTCGCACCCACGTCTAGTCTGAAACTTTCTAAATAGTCATTTCAACACAGAGGCTATGCACAGAATCTTAAGTCCTCATCATTTGGAAAGTTAAAGTGACAGATGATTTGATAAATTGAGACAGAGAGAGAAAAACAGATTGGGGATGAAGGTGAAAAGAACTTAGAGGGGCTCTTCCTTCATCCTTATAAAGTAACTTTCTTTATATCATTCAGACACTCAGCTTCCTTGAAAAGTATCTTCTTTTTATCATTCAGACTTAACTTCCTTCTTTTTATATTTTCCGAAGTTTTAAGAGTTTATCCCTTTTCTTTTGTGTTCTTAAAGAGTAAAGGGTGATGCAGTTTTCTTGAGTCACCAGAGGGTCTTTTATGCACTTGCCTACTCAAATATTTGGCTTGGTTACTTTCACAAGTACCAGTGCTTGTATTAAAGAACCATTTGGCATCAAGGCCCAAGTGCAGATGTCCTATCACATAAGATGGTGCCTCATTCAGAAAATTCAAGATAGAGGAAAATAAATTAACAACATCTTGGCTGCATGCTCCATTCACAACTGTTAATTTAACAGGGTTATGCTTCCATCTCTGAGCAGAGGGCTCCTGGCAGGGACAGCTGCTCCCGTGCCCCAGATTGTGCTGCGTGTGCCCCAGTAGGAGTCCTCAAGAGCAGCAGGAGAGCGGGAAGGGGGCAGTGCGTCAGAGTACCAAGCAGTGTGGCAGCATGGCACTGGGAGGAGGAAGCAGGGGGTGGCCCTCCACAGAGTTGTCGTGCACTCCTGCATTCTCTGTGTGAATACACGTGCAGTTAATTGAAGAAAAAGGAACACTTGCCTTGAGTTTTACTGGAAATTTATCCATCCTGCTTTTACTCCCAGAGGCAGTTTATTTTCAAAACTACTTTTGTATCCCCATGAGCATGTTGATGGACCTAAGCAATACAGGCCCATATGCTTGTCTGAAGAATGTCAGGTCTACTTCATGATGAACAGGATCTGGGTCACTGGGACAGAGCTGGTATGACAGGTGGAAACCATGCCTTATGTTGGCCTGCTGTGATTTGCATCCTAAACTGGAGCAAAGGCCAAGGTCAGGCCAAGGTCGAGACTGGGGCCAAGCAGAGGACTGGGTACATGACAAGCATTCTCTAATTAATGGTCTTTTGCTGCGTTGTTCACTGCTGTATTTCCCCACTGCCTAAGAGAGTGTTCACAAAAGTTAACTAAACTTATCGTGGTGATTATTTTGCAATATATACAAATATTGAATCATTATGTTGTACCCCTGAAACTAATATAATGGTTATGTGGGAACTATAAGTAACCACATGGTAGACAATGACACTATAGTGAATTCTGAGTGCTCACTTGCCTAGGCGTTTCTTTTCACAACTATACCTTTCATTCCTCTCCTCTGATTCAATCTCCATGTGGAAAAAAGTTATTTGCAGCCTATGTTATGCTGTAACCTGATCAAGTGGCAAAAAGTTCACATTCTAGACTCTCGCCTTCAGTACTAGGATGGCTCTATTGATGATAATATAAAACTAACTTTAAGTTTCAATTGCTTTGAGAATAAGAAATTGTGATGTAGTGAATATATGCCACTGTTTCAAAAGTGGGAGCTGTGTTTTCTACTCTTTCTGTTTAAAAAGAACTCAAGATTAATGACCATTTTCTGAATTCAAACCTTGAAGGCCTGGTGTGTTCATTACTGATGCTGGACCACACACAGAGGGAAGTGGATGTTATTTTGTGACTAGCATTTTGAATTCTCAAATCCTGAACAAACCTCACAGAATGCTGGAACTCATCTGCATTTTGCACAAGTCCTCATGGAATTTCCTGTTTAAACCCTTTGCCCCAAACCTACTGGTTTCCTGACCAAGCTTGAAATCTTGAGGAAACAAATAAACTTCCACAATACTTTTTTAAATCATAAAGTTTTTCACAGAGTCTCTCACAAAAACCTGAAAAACCATCTTTCAGAGCTCTTTGATGAAAACCTAGGGTGGGTGTGACTTGAATTTCCAAGGTACATCTACAAAAAGGCTGATGTAAGTTTGGCCAAGGAGAGACACTGAGTTGGGAAAAGAACAACAGACAAAATAATGCCAGTGATTCTGGAAGGCCAAAAAGACATTAATTTTTCTGTAAAATAATGTGTTCTCTCCTAAGTTCTTTGACCAGGGAAAGAAACGAGGCTTGGTTTGAATTTTCAGAGTACTGCTCTTTGCTTGACTCCAAGCATGGTGCCTAGCACAAAATAAGTCATTCAATAAATATGTGTTGAATGCTGTGATTTGAAGGAAAAGAACATTGCTCCATCTCTCCTTTTTTCCCCCCTTTTTCTCTATAAAGGTTGAAAAAAATGATGAGGACCAAAAGATTGAACAAGATGGCATCAAACCAGAAGATAAAGCTCATAAGGCCGCGACCAAAATTCAGGCTAGCTTCCGTGGACACATAACGAGGAAAAAGCTCAAAGGAGAGAAGAAGGGTGATGCCCCAGCCGCCGAGGCGGAGGCAAATGAGAAGGATGAAGCTGCCGTCGCCGAAGGCACGGAGAAGAAGGAGGGAGAAGGCTCCACTCCCGCGGAAGCCGGCCCCAAGCCCGAGGAGAAGACCGGCAAAGCCGGCGAAACTCCTTCCGAGGAGAAGAAGGGGGAGGGCGCCCCCGATGCTGCCACAGAGCAGGCAGCCCCCCAGGCTCCTGCCCCCTCAGAGGAGAAGGCCGGCTCTGCTGAGACAGAAAGTGCCACTAAAGCTTCCACTGACAACTCGCCGTCCTCCAAGGCCGAAGATGCGCCGGCCAAGGAGGAGCCTAAACAAGCCGACGTGCCTGCTGCTGTCACTGCTGCTGCCGCCACCACCCCTGCTGCAGAGGATGCTGCTGCCATGGCAACAGCCCAGCCTCCAACGGAGACTGCGGAGAGCAGCCAAGCCGAGGAGAAGATAGGTGAGCGACCTGCAGGGTCCCACGCCAAGAAGGGGGGCGGGGCGGGGGGCAGGACCGGGGGGTAGGGGGGAGAGGGCAGGCGGCCTATCCGGAAAGCTAGGCCACCTGTGCCATCAAGAGAGAGGGGAAAATTCTAGAAGGTGTTTTCAGGAAATCAAGGGAAGTTGCGCTGAATTCCCCAAAGTGACAGGAGCTAACTCTGCCCACTTACATTCCCAAGTATTTCCAAGTCTGAGCGAGAACTCAGGCAGGTCTGTGTAGCAGCCGGTACTAGACAGTTTGGCAATTGCCTTGTTAATTGAATTGGCATAAAAAGTAAAGCTAAGTAATCCTGGTTGGGAGGGGGGAAAAAACATTCTGTGTGTAGGATAGACTTCGTTTAATAAGTTATTACTGAGACTACATGTATTTTATGGATGGGAATTAGCTAATGTGATTATCTGGCTCTAGGAAGTGCCTGGTATAAATACAACCAACTCCCTGTTGATTCAGATGATGTAGTTTGTGAATTGCCAGCAGCAAAAACATAATCTCAGACCACCTTTCCCTGTCCCACAATATGTTTCTGGGCATTCTCCCCACCATCAGTTGGTGAATAGTGTACATATGTGTATGTACGCTCAGAGAATCTTAATGGTAACATTAATTGGGGTCAAACTAATTAGGAAAATAAGTCTGTTGATCTTGCCAAAAACAAAAGAAAACTCCCAAATATAGAACATGTTGTGAAGTCAAACAGAAATTATCATTTTATTATTGAAGATATTACCTTCTACCATATGCATACATGGTTGAGGGTTGACTCTGCTTATTAAAAGGTACTAGGTTCTCTTTGGTTTGGAGCGCTAACTTGGAGTTTTTTCACTATAATTGCCCAAAGAGCCTGTGAAGTATTGGAATAGGGCTTTCCCAGTGCAAGATAAATTTAAGGGAACTTCACCCCTCAACATGACCTGGCCCTCACCCCAGCACATCCACAGCGGTGAAGGAGGTCAACAGTTTCCAAAGTCTTTCTCTGGCCTGGTATGACACATAAATATCTTTCAGCCCCATATCTTAAAGATAAACTTCTGTGCCTGTTGAAAAAGTTGGGTTTACTCTTTTAAGATTTAGTGATTTAATGCATGTTGTGTCTAAGAACCCAGATTTGGACTGGACTACACTTTATCCTTGGGAAAGGACCTAGTCCACGAGGATGCTCTGGGAAATGTCTTGCCATCTGACCGTTAGATTGAGAAAGTAATTACTGGACATTTGCCATGAAATCCACTTCTCCACATTAGATACTACAGGATGGTGCAAGATTATTCTAGATATTTTCAGGTCTATGTCTTTCATCTTACTCCCTAAATTCTGTAAGAAGCCAGAGTGTATTAACCATTATTGTTATTAGCATTCTCTAACTTCAGATAAAGTGCACATCTCTTTCTACCAGTGACTCATTTTAAATCTTTATTCTAACTACATACCTGCCCCAGGGGCCACACCTTGAGGTCAAGAAGATGGGAATATTTCCCTGGAAAAGGTAAGGCATGTGGTAGTGATGGTTTTGGTTTTAATTTACTCAGCAAGACAAACCTTGTTAACTATTCCTCTTGAGGTGTAAGTTCTAGCCTTAGGCATGATGGCTGGAAGTCACATTGCATATGATAGACTATCTATTAGGTAATGTTCATACATCTGAGAAATTGATGATTTAAATATAGAAAATATTTGACACTGCTCAGATCATATTTTTAAACTGGGTTTTCTGAAGTTGTGAGTAAAGACAGAAGCATATAATGTGATGAGGTAAATGCTCATGATCTGGATTAATAGAAAGAATTGCTTGAATCAATGAAAAGTCTAAAAATAATATTTTAAAGGAAGTTCATTTTTATTATTTTTCAAGTTAGAATAATTCCAATAAATTAATAAAATATTTTAAGTGGTTACATGGTCAGTACATGTCACGTGATAAATGAAAACTGGACAGCATCAATTCATAACTGGACAATTCAATCCTTAATCCTTTGTTTACACATTCATATAGTCTTCCTACAGCCTTTCTTATGCCAGTCACTTATTTTGTTAAAAATGTATCTGGTCAGTGAAAGCAAGTAGAGATCATGCACTGTCCTAAATTTTACAATTTCTGCCTGAAATATGTCTCAGTCTGAGTTTCGTATGTACACTGAAAGGTAATTGATAAGTATAGGTGAAGTTCAATTTGAAGCTAGTCACAAACGGCACTTTAGTTTACATTGTTTCTGAGCTTAGGTAGGTATTGTCATCTTGGTTATATCTTCAAATGCTGCCCGTGGTTTCTTCCGGACTGATGTATCTATTAGCCTTGCCTGCTATAGGTGACAAACACAGATTACCCTGATATAGCAAGTCTCATGGAGTTGTAGAAACTAGAAGTGACAAGGAGATCCATCACAGCACATCAAGCCCAGATTCCCATGCGCCCTGCACCACATTCTCCTCTGAATCTTATTAGATTTTATTCTAATCCAGGATAAAAGAACAATATTCCTAATTGATCTCTACTGTCTGGGAATAGATGGCTACCCTGGGGTGCTTTAGGATTCTGTGACTGCCTGAAGGGGTGGAGAGAGCTATCTGAGAGGGTTGAGTGGGGTTGGGGGCAGAACAAGCCACAAGAGAGAGTCAAGATAAAAATTGCTGTCAGTGAAAGGGTCAAAATTTTGGATCAGTTTGATCACTGCTGCTGCTGCTGCTGCTAAGTTGCTTCAGTCGTGTCAGACTCCTTGTGACCCCAAAGACAGCAGCCCACGAGGCTTCCCCGTGGGATTCTCCAGGCAAGAACTCTGAAGTGGGTTGCCATTTCCTTCTCCAATGCAGGAAAGTGAAAAGTGAAAGTGAAGTCGCTCAGTCGTGTCCGACTCTTAGCGATCCCATGGACTGCAGCCTACCAGGCTCCTCCGTCCATGGGATTTTCCAAGCAAGAGTACTGGAGTGGGGTGCCATTGCCTTCTCCGAGTTTGATCACTGCTTTAATATAAACGGAAATTCTTTCTAAATTATAAATGTTTGGTTTATTTTACTACCTTTATATTAGTGAGTTTATAACAGATGGATCTCAATTGCAGTAGGACTTTTGGAGTTTTTTTAATCCTCCAACCATATCGTCCTATCTCTGCTTTGCCACTCTGCCTGCACATCCTCTGTGTATCTAAGGCAAAAAATTTCTGTGCATTTCTGATGATGGTTCCTTTATAGCAGGAGGAGTGTTTATGTAATCTTTATGGCACTGTTCCCCTTCAACCATAAGGAGAAAACCTTCAAGCCTCTTTTAATGACAGTGTCTCTGGTGTTTCTTCACTGGATAGAATCACTGTGCTCAGTGATTCTCAGGGAAAGAATTGTCTGCTGTGTCTCGTCTTCTCTATGATAACCTGCTGACTTTCCCTAACAAAAGACGCGAACATTTCTTCTCTGACTATTCTAAGTGATGTCATACTACTAAGGGAACACACCCAGGAAGCTAGAAATTGAGATGTTGACTAACCTCCACAGGGTACTTGACTGTGGGAAGTAGGATGTATTACTCTAGGTTAGGCTACATTTTCTGTATGTTGAATTTGGCTGCATTTTATTGTCATGGTCTCTTTACCTTTCTAATTGAGGTCATCAATAATGATCTAGGAAAGAGAGGAGTTCTATTTATCATCCCTCTGAATAGAAATTCAGTGTCTTCCTACCTCTATTCTTCCTTCTTTCTGCCTCCTTCTTCCTTCCTTCCCTCCCTCTTTTCCTCTTTTTGTTCTTTCCTTTTTTGCCTTTCATTTATATTAACTGTCTACCATGCCAAGCATTACGGTCACAAAGATGAATTAGCTATGGTTGCTGATCTTAAGGAGTTCTCATTCAGTAATAGAATGGGATGAAATTCAAGCAGTAATGTTGAAAACAATCACAGTAATAATCTCAACTCATTTGAACTCTACAAAAATATGTGGAGTACCTTTATATGCCAGTGCACTGTGGGACAAAATATGGAGGAGATAGCACTTCATGCAGCTGGGCTACATGCTAAAAAGGTTTTTAGTAATATGTGTCTCTATAACCAAATTATTAGAAAAAGAACAGCTATGAATTTTATAGTTTCTGAAATGATAATTATGTGTAAAAAAAAAAAAATGAAATACCCAACCTGTTTCTAGAATTGGAGAATTTTTTTACATTCCCCAGAACAAAATGTTCTAAGGCCCAAGGTATCCATCCATAATAGTCTTAGCTCCCCAAAGGATAGACTCACTTCCACAGCACTGTGTTACATGTGAGATTTCCCAAGGATATTACACTTACTTGGCAGGGTGCCTCAGAAGCAGTTTTGATTTGATATGTGGTTTCAACCACTTCCTAAATTTACACACAACTCATAAAGAGTCAAAATTTGGGTTGTGAAAGTCCATAAATGCTGTCTATAAAACATGGACACCCTGTCAGCTACTCAGTGACACACTGCTTAAATACTGTTGATTATTAAGCTTTCGTGGCACACTTTTATGTTGCTAGAGTAATCATTTTTATTGGCTTTTCTTGACAACAATCCAGTGGTATTTGATAATGTTTTTCTTTCTGCTTTTACATTCTGAAAATAGGAGCAGAGTAAATGGATATATTGCCCATAGACACAGTGACAAAATAAGGGTCAAATTGATAGACCTCTAATTCTAATCTTAGCCTTGCAGTTCTTTACCTCTCTTTTATGTATTATCTCAGTTCCTGCTTTTTCTCATACCTTAGCAGCTGTGACAATTTCTGATTATCGTCAAGAAATCCCAACCAGGTCCTAGGACATTTCTGTGTCCTGCGCTCCCAGAAAGGTAATGCTGAGGAGAGAACGTTGGACTCAAATAAGAAGACCAGGGCTCTAGCCTCAATATCTTTACTAATCAGACGTGGGATACTAAGCAAGTCATTGCTTCTCGCTGGGCTTCAGTTGTTTCATCTTTTAGAGAAGGGCTAGGAGAGTTAGTTTCTTAAGGTTTTTTCCAGGTTTAAACAATTAAGTGTCAGACCCTGTGCTATGTGGGGATTATTCCATTTAATCATCGGAACCATTCTGTAGTATAAGTGTCGTCATTTCCCATTCCCCTTTTGCAGTTGTGAAAACTGAAGTTTAGACATACTGAGGCACCTAATCATCATCAACAGATTGCAAGGAGCTAAACCAAGAGCTGAACTCGGAGAGTCTGATTGCAGAGGTTATTTACTGAATCCTGACACCCAGGGAGAAGTGAAGATGAGAGCAATGTCTAAGAGCCTTAGCTTCGTGTCCTAATCTAAGACCACCCCATCATTTGTATAATTGGATGCTCAAACCTCTTGTCTGAGAATCATTACTGATCATATTTATAGATGGGTACCCAATAACTAACCACACTCCTTGGTCACAACTTCCTCACTGCTCCATCACCCCAGAGTTGTTAGGAATATTACACTGGTTTCGAATCATGAGTTCTTAGTTTAAAAATTCCTCAAGTACTGTTTGATTAGGCCTCAGAGAGCTTTAAGATCAGTTAAAAATTGACTGTTCTTAACAGGAATACTGCTTACTCCATTAAATATACCAGGAGAGCTGAAATTTAGAAATTGAAGTTTTTGGAACTCAATCAGATTGAAAGTAGTTTCATCTATTCTGGACAATTCCTGCCCTGAATTTAGCTTATCGAAATTAATATCTTTTAAAATTCTTGTTTATATCTTGTTCCTCCCTTTTGGCAAGTGCATTTCCAAAGGACCCTGATACTTTATAACCAAAAAAGTGTAAAGAACTTAATAATTAGGACTGATTAGAGAACAATCACTATATCTTCAAACAAAGATTTAAGGTAAAAGATAAGAAGATATATAGTTTAGCATCAAGAAAATCATATTGTGATATCTTTTATTTATTGCCCATTCTTTCATAGTTCATAGTTAATAACTTCTATCACCTTGTAAAAGAAGCCAATAAACAGAAAAGCATGTATGTAACTCATCCCAATCTTAAATTGGTGAAAACTATATTTGGAACTGAAAATCAAATATTTCTTAAAAAGTAGACTATTTTTCAAATACTAATACATATTCATCAAATATTTTTTTCTCTACATACACACATGCACACACACATTTAAACTCAATTCCAAAGGGATTACAAGGAAAAGGAGGAAGAACCAAGAACAAGAAGAGTTACCTAGTCAGTCCATTTGGCTAAGCACAGAGAAAGAATAGAGTATCCATTTTAATGGACTAGGAAGCACTGAGTGGATCATTACTCTCATTTTATTCTCACATTCATAGCTTCATTAAATGAAGAATGAAAAGCTTTCTATAATCAGACATAAAAGCAAGGGAAGAAGGAAACTGACAATGCATCTTGAAGCTACAAGACTGGAGCCCTTGAAGGTCTCCCAAGACATATGGTTTACAGCATGCACAAAGAAGGAAAGGTTTGAAAGGATGTGGAAATGTTGCCAACCCTTACTTGTGTTTGAATTTTGTACCATAAGAAAATAACTTAATCAGGTGCTGAATTTCAGACCGATTCATATCATCAAGAACATTTGAATTATTGCCTTCTTCAAAAACATCTCCAGCCAGTTATTAATCTCATAGCAATAAAGCTTTGCTCTTTAAGTAACTAATTTATTTTGAGGCTTGTTTAAAAGAATTGCCCATAAATTTTTTTCACAAGGATGATGAATAGCATCAGGTTTTTTTTTAATAGATCCAGTATCTTGTAGGAAGGATAGCATTTTTTTCACAAGGATGATGAATAGCATCAGGTTTTTAATAGATCCAGTATCTTGTAGGAAGTATATAGTATTTTTTTTTGCAAGGATGATGAATACCATCAGGTTTTTAATAGATCCAGTATCTTGTAGGAAGTATATAGTACAAGTGCTCTGTATTTTTAGCACAAGAGACTAAACACAATCTAAAATTAAGAGAACTGGATTCTTGTTCAGATCCTATTGATTTCAGGCAGGTTGTCTGCCCTCTGAGCCTAGGTCTAACACCTGCAAAGTAAATGCTTTCAGCTAGGTCTTCTCCGCCTTCTAACTTCAAAAAGCAAGTGTGCAGTGGTAGACCAAAGAGGCATCTGGAAGAGTAGCAAGTGGTCTCTAACTCAACCATTCTCAATTCCCTGTAGGGCCTTGTTTTCTAAACTATTAGATAGTGAGTTTAGGTGGGCAGGGCAGTTAATAGAGAAGTCTTGATAGATGGGCAAAGATTTCAAGAAGAGATAGCAGTAAGAAAATTTATGGTTACCCTGGAGGCCCAGGAGACTGCAAGGAAATCTCAATGGAGTTTTCTAACCCACCTTACACTTAAGGTCGAAAATGAAGTTGGAGTTGACGGTGATGTTTTGAGATATGGCTAGACTCTTGCTTTTAACCTCCCTGAGATGGAAAACTACAGCTCAAGTGGCTCTAATTTATTTTCAATAGTTTCACTTTCATCTGAGATTTAATTTATTATTAATATTTTAATACCCATCTTATTTCATTAAAGTAATTAAAACAGCTTCAAGAGTGTAGAAAGCTTTGTATTCTTATGGAGAACAATGGATACATTTGACAGACAATTGTGGTTGTCAAGCTTTTTAAAGATTTTTGTCAGTAGACTGTCATTAAAACTTAAGAATGATATGAATAAGGCTAATAAACTTTCCTCCAATCCTTCTATTCACACTTCAGTCACAATAATTGGATCTTTGACCATCAGTGAAATTGGCTAACAGGCCCAAGTGTTTGGAATTGGGCTATTGTTCATCCCAAGAAAAGATAGTGTAGATGATACACAAGTTAGATATGGTTACTCAGCAGTTCTCGTGTGTTTTCAATTTTTGAATCACAAATTACAAGATTGTGGAAGATAAAATACTTTGGTTCAGTCATCTCACACCATTCTACTTGGAATGGAAAATGCAATATCTTCAGGGATAAAGGAAGTAACCTAGGAGGGCTACATATCTTTCCTTATGAATCAGGTTCAATACTAATGTTCTTTTCTGTAGGCATATATGTAGTCAAGTAAGTCCTGAGGCTAGTTCTTGGTTTTTATTTTTTCTAGTATAAGTTGGTAGAATCTTTTGGATTTCAGAATAGAAACCAGAAACCATTAACCTAAATGATCCGTTCTGTGTGTGTCTTGTAGAGTGAAGATGAACATTTTTATAGCCCTGCTAGAATATTCTCTTTGGGGTGTGAAAAAGTGAAGAATATAATTTAGATATACTTTAGCACTGTCTCCATGCCTGTAGCATATTCTTCTGCCGACTCATAAGCACATATGTACACATACAAAGACACACACACACATACACATAGATTCAGTATGCAGGAAAGGTCTCCCAAGAGTTCCGGCCATTGGAGAAAATCTAGAAGAACAATGAACTACATATTTTTTCACTCTTCAATCCAGCGAGAAGTGGGGAATGACTCCAGGCACACCTCTTTATCTCTGGGAAGGGGTGTGTACAGAGTAAAGTTCTTTTCTATGCTGGTTGTGTTATTGAGATGTGTTTGTGAGTCTATAATGAGATGGGGAGAGTTAGGCATTAGTACTAAGGCTCTCTATGATGAAATTATTGTGGGTGAAAGTTAAAGTCGTGCTTAAGCTCATTAGGCTTCCCTGGTGGCTCCGATGGTAAAGTGTCTGCCTACAATGTGGAAGACCCGGGTTTGATCCCTGGGTCAGGAAGATCCCCTGGAGAAGGAAATGGCAACCTGCTCCAGTACTCTTGCCTGGAAAATTCCATGGATGGAGGAGCCTGGTAGGCTACAGTCCATGGGGTTGCAAAGAGTCGGACATGACTGAGCGACTTCACTTTCTTTAAGCTGATTAGGGAGAGGTAGTCCCAGAAGACTTCTTGGTGTAGAGTTTCCACTGCTGGATCTTAAAGGACAAGATGTATCTAATAAAAAGGGATACTTTTATTTTTAAAAACTTGAGAAACCACCTCTCATTCAAATTAACACAAAAATCCAAATAATTGTGTTTAAGTCATAATTTAGCAGTCGCTTTTGAAGCTTAACCCTCAATGGAAAAAGTAGCTCCATCATATGTATTGATTATTGTTGAATCTCTTGCACTTATGGAAAGTGTCAGTTGCGCATTCATGCCCGACTCTTTGCGACCACATGGACTGTAGCCCACCAGGCTCCTCTGTCTTTGGAGTTCTCCAGGCAAGAATACTGGAGTGGGTTGCCATTTCCTTCTCCAGGGGATCTTCCCTACCCAGGGATCAAACTCAGGTCTCTTGCATTGCAGACATATTCTTTACCATCTGAGCTACCAGGGAAGCCCATCTTGCACCTATAGCAATGGGAAATAGAAGGTAACCGATAAGTATTTGATGAATGAGTTAAGAATGAATGAACAGTGTTATCACAGTAAAAGTCCTAAACTGACCTAAAAGACTGGTTTCTAACCTCAACCCAATTATAACTTCAAGCACATGTATAAATTGCCTAAAACTGTTGGACAGAGTGCTTCCACATCATTACCATTTCTAAAATAGCTCGACCGTGCCTGTTACGATACATCACAACTTATTTGCAGATTCTAAGTGACAGAGGGAGGCAGACACTTGCTCAAACAGAAAGCTGTGATGCTGTCCACCTGTCTTTTATTTTGCAAGCTGAATACACAGGCTCCCTGGAAAGTTTTGTTGTTATTCAGGGGCATACGTCATCCTCAAGGTAGCCAGAATTCATACCACTTAGGGCTTTAGAGACCAATGTGAGCATTTTGCATTATGTTCAGGAACATATTGAAAACTAGAGGAGACCAAAGCTGCTCCCTCCTGAAAGCAGTTGATTAATTTCATTCCAGCCCCATGAATGACCTGTGTGTGACTCCTGCCAGTATGTGACAGGTACACCCAGGGAAGGAATGATTTGCCAGGTCCCTTGGCTTCTTTTCCTCATCTGACATGTTTAAGTCATCTTTGCAAGGTGTTAAGAGTCTACGAACCTGCTGTGCCCCAGCTATAGGCTGAATTGTTAATATGTTCCCAAACCAACAGTGTTGGGACAGAGACCAGAAAATCGGCTTTCCCATTCCTGTTACTGATTCTCCTTTTCCAGAGGAGTGTAAACATAATTTGCCTACACCTCATGAGCCGTTCAGATTGCATACCACAGGGAGGTTGGACTGGGAGGCAGAATAGTTTTGCCCCTGCATGTAACTTGCGGCAACTCTTGTGTAATTGATAAAAAGACAGGAATGGCTTGTCTTTGTGAAACTGTCTCTTATTCATTTTAAAGGGCTAAGAAAGACTAGGGTTTAGCAGTGTGGTTGCAGTATTCTCAGATCCTTTGAGAAAGAAAAGCAGGTGGATTCTTTACCACTGAGCCACCTGGAAAGCCCTGGAACAATATCAGTTCCCCAAAAAATGTATTGATATAGAAACACATAAATATCAAGTAATAACTCTCACATACTTGTACACATATGTAAGTAAGGCCTTGAGAACTAAATTTAACATGTGCAATGATTTCTGTTATGGACTGCACACTTATTATAAAGGTTAAGATAAAGTTTAGAATTATAATAATAACTGCTGAAGAGCTGGATGGATATATTGTCCTCAAAGTGTGATATGAATTGAAAGACCTTTTATCTTTTTAGAGATGAGTTCAGCATTTGGATTGAATTTTGACCTTGGTTAACTTTTCTAACTTCTAATGTAGAGGAATGGTTGCCCCTTTCCTTTCCTCAAATTTTTAGTACAAATGATACTTTTAATTCTAGGCAGAGCATTGTGAAACAATTAATTCATAGACAGTAGGAGCAGAATAAGGAATCATTTTTGAAGAGTGAAGCTTTCAAAATTTCTTAGCTGGGTATCATTTCTTCAGATATGTTTCATATATATATACATACATATATATGCATCAGTTCAGTTCAATTCAGTCACTCAGTCATGTTCGACTCTTTGCAACCCCATGAACCGCAGCACACCAGGCCTCCCTGTCCATCACCAACTCCCGGAGTCTACCCAAACCCATGTCCATCGAGTCAGTGATGCCATCCAACCATCTCATCCTTTGTTGTCCCCTTCTCCTCTTGTCCTCAATCTTTGCCAGCATCAGAGTCTTTTCAAATGAGTCAGCTCTTCACATCAGGTGGCCAAAGTATTGGAGTTTCAGCTTCAACATCAGTTCTTCCAATGAACACCCAGGACTGATCTCCTTTAGGATGGACTGGTTGGATCTCCTTGCAGTCCAAGGGATTCTCAAGAGTCTTCTCCAACACCACAGTTCAAAAGCATCAGTTCTTTGGCACTCAGCTTTCTTTAGAGTCGAACTCTCACATCCATACATGACCACTGGAAAAACCAGAGCCTTGACTAGACGGCCTTTGGTGGCAAAGTAATGTCTCTGCTATTTAATGCTGTCTAGGTTGGGCATACCTTTCCTTCCAGGGAGTAAGCGTCTTTTAATTTCATGGCTGCAATCACCATCTGCAGTGATTTTGGAGCCCAGAAAAATAAAGTCTGACACTGTTTCCACTGTTTCCCCATCTATTTCCCATGAAGTGATGGGACCAGATGCCATGATCTTAGTTTCTGAATGTTGAGCTTTAAGCCAACTTTTTCAATCTCCTCTTTTACTTTCATCAACAGGCTCTTTGGTTCTTCTTCACTTTCTGCTGTAAGGGTGGTGTCATCTGCATATCTGAGGTTATTAATATCTCTCCTGGCAATCTTGATTCCAGCTTGTGCTTCCTCCAGCCCAGCGTTTCTCATGATGTACTTTGCATATAAGTTAAATGAGCAGGGTGATAATATATAGCCTTGACGTACTCCTTTTCCTATTTGGAACCAGTCTGTTGTTCCATGTTCATTTCTAACTGCTGGACATGGTTCCTGACCTGCATACAGGTTTCTCAAGAGGCAGGTCAGGTGGTCTGGTATTCCCATCTTTTTCAAAATTTTCCACAATTTATTGTGACCCACACAGTCAAAGGATTTGGCATAGTCAATAAAGCAGAAATAGATGTTTTTTTCTGGAACTCTCTTGCTTTTTTGATGATCCAGCAGATGTTGGCAATTTGATTTCTGGTTCCTCTGCCTTTTCTCAAACCAGGTTGAACATCTAGAAGTATACTAACCACCGCACCCCCCACCCCATTAGGGCTAATCTGGTTGAGGATGGTAGGGGGAAACGGTGATGGCAGGAGAGATCCAGAGCCCCTCTTCTGCTTCTGTTCCTTCCCTCTAAATGGACCTTCTCTGGCCTCTGAAGTATAGTTTGAAAAATACAAATTTAAGGAATTTCTCTGGTAGTAACTTTCTACACATGGACAGCAAAATGGTCAAGTGAGATCTGAACCTGTCAGTCTCACTGTCGTGGTCTTCGCAATGAGTATGAATAACTGCAGCTACACTAATTAGGTAGTAGATTATGTGTGTTATTTAGAAGATGAACAGGAACTCCCCCCAGTATTATAGTCCAGTTGTTTAATCATAGATAGGATTGGCCTGTGTAACCTCCAGGCAGGATGTTAGGTACATTAAACTACATTCTATTTTGGTTCCAAATTTGTTTTAAAAATAAGAAACCCAAGTTTTATTTTCTAGAGCCTTGTTTTAAAACCATAAACCCGTGAATTTTGAATTGTCTGCCTTGGAGCCCTGAAATTCCAGGGAGTAGGACCTCAGAGTGGTATCTGGGAATTAGGTTGTTTCGCAGTGGCCAGGTTGGTGGGCACTGGGTCCTCCACCTTCCCACAATTCTCTATTCTTCCCTTAGTTCTGGATCTTAGTAAAACTTCAGCATTTTAGTTAATAATAACTGAAAATTACTATAGTAAACTTAAGGCTAATTTCAAAAGTCCTTGAGTTTTGGCATGATTAAAAATCAACTGCACATAATTCAGAACTCATTTTTCATTCAGGCATCCACTCTATACTCAGCTTCAATTGTTTGTTTTATAAACAGATGATCTTCCCAGATATAGGACTTGTTCAAATTCTAACTGTTTGCATTCAAATAGGAATTGTTCAAATTCTATAAAAATTGGTTTCTTATGCAAATTGTTAAAAAATGGAAGTTGGATGACTCACCCAAGGTTACTAACCAAGACTAAATAACATTTCTACATCTGTAGCTTCTGAGTCTTTAACAAAAAGCAACACACTAATAATGCAATAATATTTTTTAGTTCTACTCCAATTTGCAACATAATTGTATAAACAAAGCATTTTCTCTGATGAGATACCACTTAAGGAATTCTATCCATGTAATTTTGAAATATTCACAAAAATAAGATTACTAGAAAGGCAAAGCCCAAAATCTGTCTCAAGAATTCTAAAAAACCTGTTACCTTTCTTTCTTCCATTGCTCAGTCCCAGTGAATAATAGCTGTCTGTGCCTCTGTCTAAAAAGATGCCAAAAAGGAAGCACCCGTGTGCAACAGGGTCACTTCTTATTTAACTCCAGAGATGAGCATCCTGAATGTCATTTGAATGCTTAAAGTCATGTAGTGAAATAGCCCAGCTGGCTAAAGAGGAATAGGTCCAATAATGGCAAGATAGGCTTAGGGTTGAATGCGCTTTGACTCCTTATAATTTCTACCAGATGACTTGAAGATCACTCATATAAAACTACAAACTTATATCTGTCCAAACAAATACCTTGCCTTATACCTTCCAGTGCTTACCTCTGGAATGGACTCTAAATTATAACCATGACCTGCAAGGCCCCATATGATCTGACTTCGGCATCTGCCTCTGGTCACATGTGCTAGTCTGCCCTTCTTCACTCTTCTCCGGCCATTCCACATTCCCTGGGGTCTCTTGAACACGCTCAGTTTGTTCCTATCTTAGGGCCACTGCATTTGCTTTCGTCCTCAATCTTCCCATCGCTTCCTCTTCACCTTGACGTCTCCATTTGGATATCACTTGATCAAAGAAGACTTTCCTGACCGTTTGACCAGAATAGCACCTCCTCTGCCAGCCCCATCAGTTCTACCCAGTTTGTGTTCTTCTATCACTCTGGGTGCCTAGAATGAATGATTTATCTATCTCTCACTACACTTTCCATTCCCTGAAGGCAGGGACGTGGCATTCTTCAGCAAAGCATCCCCAGTGCTCAGAATGGACCCCTGCATGTAGAGAGCCCTCGATGGATGTCACTGATCAACTATTTTTTAAATATTTATTGTTTATTTATTTGGCTGTGTCAAGTCAGTTGCAGCGTTATGCATGTGAACTCTTGCACTGTTCACACTTCTCTTTACTTGTGGCACCTGGGGTCGGTTGCCCTGCATCATGTGGGACCTTAATTCCCCGACCAGGAATCAAACCCATGTCCCCCACCTTGGAAGACAGATTCTTAACCACTGGAACACTAGGGAAATCTCTTGGTTGATTATTCATAGGAATTTTACCTATGGAAAGATTTATCCTTGTAAGCAGCTTTAGAGAGGGAAAAGCATCATTTTATTTTTCAAATTCAAAGACCCACCATAAGAATTTTTTAGACAAGGGTCCAACTTTCTTGCTTACAGAGAAACTCTCATAGACTTTCTAAATCAGCATCCTTTATTCCATGACCTGTCATCCAGGCACCAGCCAGTCTGCATCTGGAGGAGAGTGTTTAGCTCAGAAGGGAAATTGGTCTGAAGGTAAAAAAGAGTCGAGACCCCTAGGAAGAGAACCAGGTGAGGTGTGGTGGGGACTGCACATTTGAAGAGAGCAAGGAGGAAGTAGCAGGGAGGATGAATGAGGCAGACAATGGGAGAGGAAAAAAGGAGAAGAAAACTACTGATAGAGGAGTCCCGGCAGTGGAAATATCAGAGGATTCAGGAAGAGTTAGAAAGGAAGTAGAGAAAGAAGATAAGGTAGAGATGAAAAAAAGAAAGCAGGAGGCATGGGAGAAGCGGGACGGGAGGGGCAGTGATGGGCCAGCAGAGGAGAGAGATGAGAGCTGTGGATGCCCTCCAGCCTTGCTGCCAGCACACCCTCTGCAGTGGATGGTCCCATTTACCTTACTCTCTGGTAAAAGAATATGGTTTTGAAGGTGCCTTCCCTCTCTAGTATTCTCTCTTCTCCACTTCACAAATCAGTCTGTTCATTTGCTCAGTCATGTCCGACTTTTTGAGACCCCATGAATCGAAGCACGCCAGCCCTCCTTGTCCATCACCAGTTCCTGGAGTTTACTCAAACTCATGTCCATTGAGTCGGTGATGCCATCCAACCATCTCATCCTTTGTCGTCCCCGTCTCCTCCTGCCTTCAATCTTTCCCAGCATCAGGGTCTTTTCCAATGAGTTGGTTTCGCATCAGGTGTTTCGCATTGGAGTTTCAGCTTCAGCATCAGTCCTTCCAATGAATATTCAGGACTGATTTCCTTTAGGATTGACAGGCCCTAAAGGCCTGCTGCACAAATAGCAGGCCCTTAAAGGACCCCCTGGCAAATGGATTTTCTGTCTCCAAGCAGATCTAAGTGGCAGATGGGGCCCAGCTCCCCAAGGAGAGAGCCGTTCCCCTCCCCACCCCCAAGGCTCACTATTGTTCAGTCCTTCAACACAGTCAGTCCCCAGCCAGCAGAGCCTCAGCAAAGGGAGAGGGGCTGCCCCAGCCTGCTTCTAGGCAGGAAAAGGACAGGGGAGGGAGGTGAGCTTTACTACCCCCACGAGTTTAAATGGAGATCTTTCATCCTAATACATTTTGGATTCCAAGCATTTTTTCAAAAACAGTTTTTACTTAGAACACCTCATACAGAAACAATTTTGGAATTGTATCACCCCGGGTTCTCACTCTATGGCTTTCATAATGTGTTTATGAAACATGTCCAGTTTCCTTATGTCCAGTTTATGTCCAGTCTCTTTATTTATAAGATGGAGATAACAACACCACCCTCAAACAGAGGATGTGAGGATTTAAAAATATAACCTTGTTAAAGAATCTGTTACAGAGTAAGTTTTCAAAGAACATTATTTTGCTTCATCTCTTTTTCTGATAATCTGAAATAAGTAGTTCTCATACTCCCCTCTCCTCATATGGAAATTCTCTGGGCAGATCTTCAACTTGGAGATGGCAAAAACAAGGATCTTCTATCATCTTTTCATTCATAAAATTGTTAGTGGAAGAGATTCTTTCATCAAGTAAATAAAGAACCACCACATTTTTTCTTTTATTTTGGTGACCCAAAGTAAAATATTTCAAGGAGTATCAGTTCAGTCGCTCAGTCGTGTCCGACTCTTTCCAACCCCATGAATCGCAGCACGCCAGGCCTCCCTATCCATCACCAGCTCCCAGAGTTCACTCAGACTCACGTCCATCAAGTCAATGATGCCATCCAGCCATCTCATCCTCTGTCGTCCCCTTCTCCTCCTGCCCCCAATCCCTCCCAGCATCAGTCTTTTCCAACGAGTCAACTCTTTGCATGAGGTGGCCAAAGTACTGGAGTTTCAGCTTTAGCATCATTTCTTCCAAAGAAATCCCAGGGCTGATCTTCAGAATGGATTGGTTAGATCTCCTTGCAGTCCAAGGGACTCTCAAGAGTCTTCTCCAACACCACAGTTCAAAAGCATCAATTCTTCGGTGCTCAGCCTTCTTCACAGTCCAACTCTCGCGTCCATACATGACCACAGGAAAAACCATAGCCTTGACTATAAAATACTACAAAACGAAAATGCGTTACCTGATGGATACTGTAACAGTAGACAGAATTGCAACAGCAATGGATGTAGCCACCTCTCTTCCTTGGAGGATTACCGTACAAGGGAAGGATCACAGGTGTTGGAATTGGACCTACTTACATTTGAATGAAGAAGTTTCCCTGGTGGGTAGTAAAGAATCTGCCTGTGATGCGGAAAACCCGAGTTTAATCCCTAGGTCAGGAAGATCTCCTTGAGAAGGGAATGGCTACCCACTCCAATATTCTTGCTTGGAGAATCCCATGGACAGAGGAGCCTGACAGGTTACATACAGTCCATGGAGTCACAATGAGTGGGACACCCCTGAGTGACTGACACTTTCACTTTTCAAATGTTTGAATTAAAGGCCTGATCTCTAACCAGCTTTATGTCACCAACTCAACATCAGTTTTGGTATCTATAAGATAATGCAATTATCTTCCTTGCTGAACTTGGTAGTTGCTAGTACTAAATCGATCACATGTAAGGACCTACTGTGGTTTTTTATTGAACACATAGTGACTAATAGAAAGTCATCATTGCTTCTGGTTAAGGGCTTACTATGGTATTTTACTGAATACATGGGCGTGCTAAGTTGCTTCAATCATGTCTGACTCTGTGTGACCCTTCAGTAGTGTCAGTCCCCAGCCAGCACAGCCTCAGCAAAGGGAGAGGGGCTGCCCCAGCCTGTCCTCTGTCCATGGGACTCTCCAGGCAAGAATACTGGAGTGGGTTGCCATGCCTTCCCAACCCAGGGCTTGAACCCACCACTCTTACATCTCCTGTGTTTGCAGGTAGGTTCTATACCACTAGTGCCACCTGAGACGCTTTGGTGTCTATGAAATAATATAATATCTTGGTTGCTGGGCTTGGTAGTTGCTAGTACTACATAGATCACATGTAAAGGGCCTACTATGGTGTTTTACTGAATGCATAGTAAGTGTCTAATAGAAAGTCATCATTGTTTCTGGTTCTTTTCAAGTGAAGCTATTGAGAAACTTTATTTTTTTCCTTGGCTCTACTACTGACTTTATAAAGGAAATTAATGAGCAAATAGGATGTGTATTATGGCCAACAAGAGAGACACATAATGATTTGCAGTCTCTTCTGGGAGTCAGAGACTATTTCTATTTGGCCTACCTTGTAGCTCAGCAAGATTACCAAGTCCTTACATTATCAGTAATGATGGAGCTTCCACCAGGTAGTGATTTCAGGATTAATTTAGGCTCCATATAATTGGTCCCTGGGAAACTGCAATCTAGGGATTCAATAGAAAATGGTGGGGCCCCTTAAGGGAAATAATTAATACACTCTTTCTAGGTAGATACCAACTATAAACTGTCACATCTTGGATTTCAGTCTTACAAACTTAGACCTAAAGAGTAACTTAAAAATCTAGATGTGGGAGCTGGGTGAACTTCAGCAGGTTCCTTCAGTCCCCTGAAATTATCTGCAACGTATTATACTGGATGTGAATATGCATGATATTCTGGTATCCTCCTCTTTCATCAGATATTCAGCTGGGACTATGACACAAAAAGATTAAGATCCACCATACTCGGGCACCGTCCAGGAGATGTTACACTGTTGTGTGTTTTAATGAAAGCTGAAACATGCTCCAGAATCCAGCTTGCATGGTCTGTCCATGGTCTCACATTAAGTTCAAATTAGAATAGAGGGGATAAACCCAGAAGTCCCAAAGACTTTATTTATTTATTAATATGCATAATTTCAACACCACACAAGGCACTATGTGATGCATAAAAGTGAATATCTGTTATCATGGAAGTTATAATCTGTCTGAGAAAGAAAAGTGATCTTAAAAGGGTAAAAATTCAGGGCCAGTCAAGAACATTGTAAGTGTGTGCCAGCTTGCGGGCTGCAGTCTGTAATTGCAAAGAAAGGAATTTCAAGGTTGGGATGATGGGTAGTGTCCGAAGGAAAGAAATAAACATCACTATGGCGTATCAGTGAAGATGCTGACCCAACACCTCCTGTCAGTGTGCAGAAAGTAGGGTGTGCTGAACCTGCTTATTATTAGAAGCCTGAAAGTGGTTAGAGGATTTCACTCATAATATCACAGTTAATGGAAGGTGAATAGAGGGTGGTTGAAGTTTTTACTTTAATATATTATTTTTGCTCCAAGAATGACTCTGATGTTTCTATAAGGTTTATACACAAATACAGTCTATACTTACTATTAATTTTAGCTTATTTGTAAAAGTGGCTTCAATGAACAGTCTTGAGACTGAGCTTTTAATCATTTTAGAAGAACTGAATAATAAAAATTAATTTCAGGACAACTTAAAAATAGAGCCCAGTCACAATAGGCTGTTCCAACCATGAGGCATCGCTCTTTCACTTGCGTGCAGCCGTCTCTTCCTGGAGAGCGATTCCAGACTGACTTTCACCCAGGCTCCCAGGCTGGGAACGGAATTACGCTGGTGCCCTCTGCTGGGAGGAGATGGGAAGTTCAGCAGGAAACAATAGCGCCCTGGTCTTTGCACAGTAGGGCCTGAGTGGGTGATTCAGAGCCCACAGCAGCCTCTAGGCTGGATTCGTTCAGTGCTGTTTACATGCCTCCCAGTCAGGTAGGCTCTGGCATCATGCCCAAATTCATTTATAAGGATTAATTAGATTTTTATTGTAAGGAGATTGTCAGCTATTTAAAAAAAAAAGTCCAAGGAAACTGTCCCCCTTTACCCTGACAATTTGAGAATTGGAGCCTCCTTTCACTGAACACAGTACCGTGACTTATGGTGGGAGGTGGCCATCTTGCTACTCAACACTACCTCTTGAGAGGCCAGTGAGAGACTCTAAGGCCATTTTTTAATCGTGTTCAATTATTGTTTTCTTTTAGAGGCAGGGAAAGCACATTGATATTCATCGCTGATTTCTTGGCTCAGATCATCAGAATTAATGCCATGGTGTTAAATTAGATTTAGAGTGTCTACTCTGGTGTTCCTTTGGTACACTGCTCAGCTGATTTTTGGCTAGAGGTGAAAAATACATTCACTTGTAATTAGGAACTGGATAGGGGAGTGCTGAGAAGGAACCCAAAAATGAGAAGAGTTTTGAATTCTCCTGTGTGCAAATTGGAGGTGAACTTCTAAAATAAACTGATGGGTGTGGGGGAGGAGAGGATGGTTTGAAATGATCGTTTCCAACATTCCACTTTTATTTTTTTTTAGGATCAATAGCACGGACATGGAGGTCTGCCTGTGGTTTCCATAACAACATGGCTTATTGAAAGACGGCAGGCTCCACAAATCCCCAATTATCAGCCTTGCAGGGCTTATTAATGGAGCTGAGGATCCCAGTGAGGCAGGCAGCTCATTGCTGGCACGTGCCTGGTGGGCTGGCAGGAGGGTGGAGGAGATGGGAAAGGGAGGTGCATGGTGAGACAGCAGCCGTTTGTCCCCCGTCACTTCGGGGGCTGCGGCCATACAGGAGGCTGTGGGAGCGTCCCTTGAAGCCTTGAGTGGTGGTGGCTGCTGTTGCAGAAATCAAAGTGGAGATTGTTCTTTCCAGTCCCGCCCCAAAAGCCATCCATCTGGAATAAATCCATATGAATATATCACACGCCCCGTATGTTTATTGAGCTCCTATAATTAATTGAGGCGTCCTCACAAAGACAGTGGTGACTCTATATTACTAATATTAACTCAAGCCTTAA